>NC_079490.1:71564828-72197641 GCF_020520425.1 Spinacia oleracea
TGAGGGGCCAGAAGGATTATGCCAAGCGATTGGGACAAGTGATGCTGTCCGGCAAGGCCACAGTTGACCCGTTTCCAAAAGTTGAAATCGGCGAGGCCGACCGTGGGAAAATCTCCACCCCGCATGACGATCCTTTGGTAATTGAGTTAAAAGTTGCTAACCTAAGGGTTAGGCGTATTTTGGTTGATACAGGAAGTTCGTCGGACATAATTAGTCTAGAGTGCTTGAATCGGCTGCAACATGATCCCTCAAAAATTGAGAAAATCCACTATCCCATTATAGGCTTCGGAGGTAGTGTCATCCACCCAGTCGGCATAATTACCCTTCCTCTGAGGATGGGAAATAAAAAGGAATCTCGGCAAATGGATGTCCGTTTTCTCATAGTGAAAGATCTGACGGCATATAACATCATCTTGGGGCGTCCCACGTTGAACAGGGCAAAGGCTGTCATTGTGACTCATCTGATGCTTCTTAAGATCATTTGTGACGATGGGAGCGTCAGCACTATACATGGTGACCAGCAACAAGCTAGAGATTGCTACCTAACCACCTTGAGTCCAGAAGCATGGGGGACGGGTGAAGAGAAAGGGACGTCGAGCAACAAACGAAAATGTGGCGACACACAACCCAAGGTCGTCAAAGAAACATTAACTATCTCAGCAGGGCACATGGAAGAGAGACGCCCAGAGCCTGTTGGGGCCCATTTCAATGTGGTTTTAAACACAGACAAACCTGACAGAGTAGTGCCCATCGGGATTTCTCCTGACGATCCGCTGGCGGCAGAATTGGTCCACCTTTTGAGAGAATTTGAAGATATCTTTGCTTTCACGGTGGACGAAATGCCGGGTATTGACCCTGCTGTGGCCGTCCATAAGCTGAATGTGGACCCAAACTTTAAACCGGTTCGTCAGAAGAAAAGGAACCATGGGGAAGATAGAAATCAGGCGGCAGCCGCGGAAATACAGAAGTTGATGGAGGCTGGGTTCGTCAGGCCTAGTCAGTACCCCGACTGGGTTGCTAATGTGGTCCTCGTCAAAAAACCTAATGGTACCTGGAGAATGTGTGTTGATTACACCAACCTCAATAGGGCATGTCCAAAGGACAGTTTCCCATTGCCCAAGATTGACCGGCTCGTCGACTCTACAGCGGGGCATGCCATGATGAGCTTTATGGATGCCTACTCAGGGTTTCACCAGATTCCGTTGTGGCCTGACGACCAGGAGAAAACGTCATTTGTTACTGAACAAGGCCTTTACTGCTACAAGGTGATGCCGTTTGGGTTAAAAAATGCACCGGCCACTTTTCAGCGTCTTATTAACACTGTGTTCATTAAGCAGCTCGGCAGGAATATTGAAGCTTACATTGACGATATGATCGTAAAAAGTAAGCTGAGGGCGGCGCATATAACTGATCTCAGAGAGACATTTGAGACTATTCGAGCTTACAACATGAGGTTGAATCCTAAGAAGTGTGTGTTCGGGGTGACGGCAGGCAAATTCTTAGGTTTCTTGATTGATGAAAGAGGAATTGAAGCCAACCCAGACAAAATCCAGGCAGTAATTGATATGAGCTCACCAAAGACAGTGAAGGAGGTCCAGCGGCTCACAGGTTGCTTGGCCGCCCTGGGCAGATTCCTTTCCAGGGCTGGAGACAAGTGCCACTACTTTTTTAGATCTGTCAGAAAGAAGGCCAAGTTTGAATGGTCGGACGAGGCCGAGGCGGCATTGGTCAGATTAAAGGAGCACTTACACACCTTGCCTCGTCTTGTTAGTCCCTTGCTAGGAGAGACTTTGTACATGTATCTCGCCGTGTCCGAGCACTCGTTGAGTGCCGTTCTACTGACAGAGAGGGAGGGAATACAGATGCCGGTATACTTTGTCAGTCATGTTCTTCAAAATGCTGAAGTTAGATATCCTACAGTGGAAAAGTTTGGCTTAGCTCTGTTCATGGCCAGCAAAAAGCTCCGTCCTTATTTCTTAGCTCACAAAATAGTGATCTACACCGATCAGCCGCTCAAACTACCCTTCACAAAGCTGGAGGCGTCAGGACGAATGCTGAATTGGGCAATAGAGCTGAACGCCTTTGATATCACCTATGAGCCGAGGAAAGCTGTCAAGGGGCAGGCATGTGCCGACTTCATTGTTGAAATGACGAGGCCAGACTTTGCCAAGAATACAAGCACAGTGTGGACAGTGTATGTAGACGGCTCATCCACACAGAATGGATGTGGAGCAGGGATAATCTGTCACTCCCCAGAAGGAGATACTTTTGAATATGCTATGCGATTTAACTTCCAGGCGTCAAATAATGAAGCCGAATATGAAGCCCTGCTTTGTGGCATTAAAATGTGTAAGGCGGCAGGCGCCGAGGAGATTGTAGCACTATCTGACTCCCAACTGATTGTGAGCCAAGTTAATGGGACCTACGAAGCTAGGGATCCGACTATGGTCAAATACATGCAGGCCGTCCATCAGGAAGTAGAGCCACTGAAAAGCTTTGAAGTAAGGCAAGTCCCTCGCTCGGAAAATAACCAAGCTGATGCCCTGTCAAAGTTGGCAAGTTCCGCGTCTTGTGATACCCCTCGGCACGTGTTCTGGGAGGTAAAAGAGCACAAAAGTGTTGAGCAAATGGAAGTAGAAACTCTTGACAGAACGTCCACATGGATGGATGACATAGTAAACTTCAAAATGAATGGAGTCTTGCCCGAAGACTCAAGGGAAGCGGCAAAACTTCAAAAGAAATGTTCTTGGTTTGAAATGTGGAACGGCACCCTCTACAAAAAGGCCTACTCCCGTCCTTTGTTAAGATGTGTAACACCTGAGAAGGGGCAGGAAATTTTAGAAGACCTTCATCAGGGGTTGTGCAGCTCGCATATTGGTGGAAGGGCTTTGGCTGAAAAGGCACTTCGAACCGGCTATTACTGGCCGACCCTTAAGGAGGACGCAATCTCACTGGTCAAGAAGTGTGACAAATGTCAGCGCTTTTCTCACCTAATACATCAACCGGCACGAGTTCTGACGCCCATTATAAGCCCAATTCCATTTGCTAAATGGGGGATGGATCTCCTAGGCCCATTCACGACCGCACCAGGAGGAAGGCGTTATGTCATCGTTGCCGTAGATTACTTCACCAAATGGGTGGAGGCAGAAGCGCTCAAAAACATAAAAACTGCTGATGTGAGAGCATTCATTTGGAAGAACATCATGACTCGCTTTGGGATTCCACAGGCTATCGTCTTCGATAATGGGCCCCAGTTTGAGACGCCTAAGCTGAAAGAGTGGCTGGCAGATCACGGCATACACACCTGTTTTGCATCAGTCGGACGACCCCAAGCCAATGGTCAGGTTGAGGCGTTCAACAAAATTATCTCTGAAGGAATTAAAAAGAAGCTTGACGAAGCCAAAGGTCTATGGGCTGATGAGCTGCCAAATGTCTTATGGTCCATCCGCACCACGGCTAAGAATTCAACCGGTGAAACACCCTTCTTGCTAGCCTATGGCGCCGAGGCTGTCCTACCCATAGAAATGTGTGAGCCAACGTTGAGAGTCATGCTGTATGACGAAAATGCTAACTGGGAGACAATGAAAGCAGCCTTGGACTTTCTGCCCGAGGTTAGAGGAAATGCAGCGCTCAGACAACAGCTGTACAAGATAAGGATGGCAAGAGAATACAACAAGAGAGTCTCTAATAGAGTGCTCAAAGTGGGAGATTTTGTTCTCAGAAAAATGGAGTCCACAGGACGAGCAAATGAACAAGGTAAGCTGACGCCCACTTGGGAGGGACCTTACGAGATCTATGATGAAGTTAGAGATGGAACCTACCGCATTCAAGACATGCAAGGCCGCCCTATTTCACGCACTTGGAATGCCGACAACCTCAAGAAATATTTCTTCTAGATATGTGCTAAGCCTTGTCTTACTTACCACGATCCATTGCCCAAGGGGCGGCCTCTAATGGTCATAGTAGGGTAGTAATTACTTTTGTAACCGGCTAAATTCGCCTTGCAAAGTTATAAATAATACTACTCTATTTGTTTCGTAATATTTATTGTTCGCACAATGAATATAAACATATACACTCCAATGCATAACCAAAGCCTAATTGTATGACGGCCTGAGAAGTGGCCCAGATTAGCAAAAACTCAGCAAGACTAATTGTTTGAAGCCTAAGAAGTGGCCCAGATTAGCACCAAGTTGTAGGCTGATCACCTATCCAACTCCCCTCCTAATATAAGCAAGCCGCTGGCCGACCAGTACAGCATAATACGTGCCAGCGGCACTCACAACTTTGAAACATAGGTTGTTCGCTCAAAAGCCCAGCGGCATGAACAACTTTGAAACATAGGTTGTTCGCTCAAAAGCCCAGCGGCATGAACAAACTTTGAAACATAGGTTGTTCGCTCAAAAGCCCAGCGGCATGAACAACTTTGAAACATAGGTTGTTCGCTCAAAAGCCCAGCGGCATGAACAAACTTTGAAACATAGGTTGTTTGCTAAAAAGCGCGGCGGCATGAACAACTTTGAAACATAGGTTGTTCGCTCAAAAGCCCAGCGGCATGAACAACTTTGAAACATAGGTTGTTCGCTCAAAAGCCCAGCGGCATGAACAAACTTTGAAACATAGGTTGTTCGCTCAAAAGCCCAGCGGCATGAACAACTTTGAAACATAGGTTGTTCGCTCAAAAGCCCAGCGGCATGAATAACTTTGAAACATAGGGTGTTTGCTAAAAAGCGCGGCGGCACGCATGTTTGGCCGGCCAGTCCATTTGACGAGCATGTCTAGCGGCAATCATACCTATTGATTGACTTGCGTCAAT
The DNA here is from genome assembly GCF_020520425.1 of Spinacia oleracea. Lineage (NCBI taxonomy): Eukaryota > Viridiplantae > Streptophyta > Magnoliopsida > Caryophyllales > Amaranthaceae > Spinacia > Spinacia oleracea. The sequence continues at coordinate 71,569,645 of NC_079490.1, forward strand.
CAATATCGTTATAGACACGCTCGCCAAAGAAAGTGACGACCAAAGTAGGGCCTAGCGCATGCTCAGTTGCCAGCGGCACCAACCACTTGGAAACAAAGGTTGTCCGCTCAAAAGTTCAGCGGCACGATTAACTTCGAAACGAAGGTTGCTTGCTAAAAAGCGCGGCGGCACGAATGTTTGGCCGGCCAGTCCATTTGACGAGCATGTCTAGCGGCAATCATACCTATTGATTGACTTGCGTCAATCAATATCGTTATAGACACGCTCGCCAAAGAAAGTGACGACCAAAGTAGGGCCTAGCGCATGCTCAGTTGCCAGCGGCACCAACCACTTGGAAACAAAGGTTGTCCGCTCAAAAGTTCAGCGGCACGATTAACTTCGAAACGAAGGTTGCTTGCTAAAAAGCGCGGCGGCACGAATGTTTGGCCGGCCAGTCCATTTGACGAGCATGTCTAGCGGCAATCATACCTATTGATTGACTTGCGTCAATCAATATCGTTATAGACACGCTCGCCAAAGAAAGTGACGACCAAAGTAGGGTTTAGGGTACACTCGGATGCACCTTGGCAACCATACCTATTGATTAAGCCTATTAAGCCTATTGATCAAGGAATAATCAAATTATGAAGAGCAAGTAAATGCGAGATAGGAGAAACATCAAAAAACCTATTTACTTATAAAACAACGCCCGTAGAAAGGCGTGTGAAAGTAGCTCAGAATTCCTGACCAGGAAAAAGAAAGAGAATTGTTGTGTGCTCAGCAGGCACAATGATACAGACGCCATCAGCGCCAAAACTTTACAACATAATTGTTATTGCCCTTAGGCACGGGAACGCTTGAATAAAATTTTTAAAAAAAATAGGAAAGTAAGCAAATCAGGGGGCGGCCGCATCGTCCTCGTCATCAGATGATACAAACTCAGGGGGCGGCTGACCAAGACGTTCAGCAGCCAACACAGCGGCACTGTGCTCCATTCGCCGCTGGAACCACCCAAGATCATACTCTGACATGTGGCTCTCCCAGGCGTGCTTAACAGCGTCCTTGGTCGCTTGTTCCCCCTGATCATAGGATTCCAGAAGACGCTCACGCAAGGTGCGAACTTGCGATCTGGCCGTCTCTAGCTCCCCACGAAGATGCTCGGCTTCCTCAGCCGCCTCTTTGACCTGAGGGTACTCCCGCAACTGGTCCTGAAGCGCCCGTATTTCCGCCGCCGCTGTCTTGGCCTCCTCGACCATTGCCACCATGTCCTTGTCCTGCGCCAAGATCTTCTTAAGCAGCTCGGCCTTGTCAGATCTCAACGCAGCCACCTCCTTCGCTTGAAGGTCTATGGTCGTCTGCATCTGCAGGCGGACCTCTTCAATGGACTTGAACGCATAGTCACCATGGTGGGTGGACTCAGCCACCTGAGCTTTGAGCTCCTCAGCAGTGCGGGTCTTCCAGCTCTTGCAGAATTCCATGCGGCAGAACAACTGCAGAAGAAGCTACATATTAGTAAATGACTCAAAGGGAAGACAAGTACAAGCAAGTTGGAAATAGACTTACGTCGAGAAGAGTGGCCTGGATCGCACCAAACTGGGCGTCAGTCTTGCGGCCAGGAAGAGAAGCAACATACTCTGCGGGGACGGCCTTAAAAACCTTGCGGCATATAGCCACCCTATCCTTTGACGAATAGTGGGGAGTAGCAGGTACGTTCTCATCCTCGGCAGCAGCTGCATCCTTCCCTTTGTCTTTGGCTATAGGAAAAACAATGGCCTTAGGATGACGCGGAGAGTAAGAAGAACTGCCAGAGGAGGCTCGATACGTCTGAACGACGTTCGAATAATACTTACCGCCCGAAGACCTAGCTCGGCGGGCCACCTCCGCCGGTATCTGAGAGCGGACGTCGGCCGGGATTCCCGAAAGAGGGTCCTCCACCAAGTCCACCACCAGAGACGGCTTGTCCACGCCCATCTCTTCGTCATCAGGGCATCCCCCCTCAGCAACCTTCGACTCGTCTTTCTTCACGAGACGGCGAGGTAGGGGTTTTGGCTTCTTGAAGGTACTCGGAGTCTCCGAGCCAGCCGGCACAGCTCTCTTCTTCAGCTGGGACAGAGTCGTCCCCTTCTTCTTCCCTGACGCCCTAGCCGCGTCCTTAGCTTGCTAAAAAAGAAAGGACAGTCAAATATTAGGCCTCGTCATCTATCGCAAGTCACTCACCGTGTAGTGGCTCGTCATTAAAAAGGACGCCCATCTCAAAAATGACAAGGCGTACCTCATCAATCACAAGTCACTCACAAGATAGTGGCTCGTCATTTAAAAGGACGCCCGTCTTAAAAATGACGAGGCGTACCTCATCAATCACAAGTCACTCACAAGATAGTGGCTCGTCATTTAAAAGGACGCCCGTCTTAAAAAAAAAATGACGAGGCGTACCTCATCAATCACAAGTCACTCACAAGATAGTGGCTCGTCATTTAAAAGGACGCCCGTCTTAAAAATGACGAGGCGTACCTCATCAATCACAAGTCACTCACAAGATAGTGGCTCGTCATTTAAAAGGACGCCCGTCTTAAAAAAATGACGAGGCGTACCTCATCAATCACAAGTCACTCACAAGATAGTGGCTCGTCATTAAAAAGGACGCCCGTCTTAAAAATGACGAGGCGTACCTTATCAATCACAAGTCACTCACAAGATAGTGGCTCGTCATTAAAAAGGACGCCCGTCTTAAAAATGACGAGGCGTACCTTATCAATCACAAGTCACTCACAAGATAGTGGCTCGTCATTAAAAAGGACGCCCGTCTTAAAAATGACGAGGCGTACCTTATCAATCACAAGTCACTCAATAAATAGTGGCTCGCCATTAAAAAGGACGCCCGTCTTAAAAATGACGAGGCGTACCTTATCAAGTGCAAGTCAATCGCAGACAAGTGGCTCGTCATTAAAAAGGACGCCCGTCCCAAAAATGACGAGGCGTACCCTATCAATCACGAGTCACTTGAAAAAACACTAACTAAGGGGCCCGTCAATAAAAAGTGACGAGGCCCACCTTAGCAAACACGGGTCAGATATCAGGATATCGGCTCGTCACTAAAAAGTCGTCCACTGTAGACGCTGGACGGGAGAAGTTTAACTTGCAAAAAACAACAACCTAAGAGAATACTCACCTTCTCCTCCAACTCGGCCTTGGCTTTCTGCATCTTGGCCTCATAGATGTCCGCCATCCAATCGGTCATATCGCCCTTCCCAATATCCGCCGCCGATAGCTTGCTCATTCCTTCCTCTGTGAACAAAAGAAATCCAAAGTTAGAAAAAATGAATAGACCAACGCGGAACGGCACATAAATTGGCATACAACCTCGAGTCATGGAATATCCTAAGCCTACGGCCGCTAGAAAGGCCTCGTTCCGAAACTGGCTAATGTGCGGCAACCACTCGGCCGGCACATGGAAACTCTTATCCACTGTTAAGTGGTAAGTGTTGGCCCTGAACAGGACCATTATCTGATCCCACTCTTCGGCAGTAAGGGGGGGAAGGGGCTCGTCACGATCCATGAAGTTGGCGTCACAGTTCCAACGGCTCATTCTCTCATACATCTCCTGGTCGTCAGTGTAAAACACGACCCACCTCTTCCTCCACATATGCCACTTGCTGAGCTTGCCGACCACTGTCTGGTAGGTACCACGGCTGCTCAGATTAAACCACCCTTTGGCGGCACTGGGGGAACGAGAGAGGGAGACCAGATGCAGAAAGGCGTTGAAGGACGGCTCCACGTCGTTCAGTGCACATTTGGCAATGTAGCCAAAGATATCCGCCCATGAGTTGGGGGTCAGCTGGGCCACCCCAATATTGAAACCATCTAACACCTCCACAACGAAGGGGTGTGGAGGGAATCTCATGCCGAGTTTGATTGACGCGGCATACACAGGGAATTCTCCCTCGGCAAGCAGGCTGACGGTCGAGTCCAGACCGGCCGGCACGCGCATTTGGTACCCTTCCCCCACGCAGAGGTCATCCCTCATCTTGGCTCCGTGCCTGTCTAGCCACCGCATCCAGCCCACGTCTGGGTGAATCTCTGACGGAAGCAATTGGGCCTCCTCCCGTCCTCTGGGCCTAATAAGCTGGGGAGCAGCTTCTTGTTCCTCGGCGGCCGATGACAATGGAGCGACGCTTGGCTCCCCCACTGCCTGGCTCGCTGTACCCTCCGACGAGCTTGCCGCCTGCTCCCCCGCCTCGACGTACTCGTCGATCTCTTGAAAGAGTTCGGCAAATTCTTCGTCGACTGCCGAGGCGGTGGAAGAATATCTCTCCCTAGGAGGTGTCGATGCTTCTTCCCGCAAGCGCAGGCGCGTCGGATCTGCCGTTTGCTTGGTTCTAGCCATGCCTTCTGCATAGTGAACGAAGCACGGCTTAGGGGTGACCAACAATGAAGAAAAAGACGCGATTGGACGTCCGCCCCGACAAAAGATGAACGGCGGAAAAATCTTAAATAAAACCTTTAAACCCTTACCTAGTACTAAGAGGTCGGCCGCTAACAAAGAGAAAAATGTCAAGAGGATAACAAAAATGGCGAAAACTAACCTTGAAAGATCTGCGAAGTACTTGGTGAAGAACAGGATGAGTATCGCGAAGAACGGGATGAATTTCACGAAGAACAGGATGAGTGTGACGAGGAAAAGGATGAGTCTCGTGGTGGCCGGAAATCGCCTGATGGTGGTAGGAACACGCCGGAAATCGCCTATGAAAGCTCTGTGAAAATGAAATGTAAAAAATGAAATTTACCCCCCCTCACCTCTATATATAGGGAGGGGCAAAATGGAGAAAGGTGACACGTGTCACCATCTCAACACCTGACCCAAAGATGAAGATGCAAAACAAGAGTCAAGAAGCGATACCCGGAATGTGTTTCCAGAAATGCCCTTCTTGAGGGGCAAATGTTGTGGGCAAAATTACCGTGCCTTCGTGTACCAATGAGGACGTGACACATGGCACGTATTGCGCCCCCTAAGCAGAAATCATACGAAGTCTACTCCGAGGCATGAGTATTAATCTAGGTATCTACAATGTATGTATTTAAGTGTGTATAAATGTATGTATAAAACCTATACCTAGAAAGGGGCTTAATTAGTATGTATCCCAAGTGAATGACTAAGCACAATAGGCCCAAACAGCCCACTATTGCCAAAAGAGGCCAGAGAATTGTAAGGAGAAAGGACACGTGTCCTCCTCCCATTCCCCAGCCAATCATGTAAGGGGAATATTAGGTCATTCCCCCAAAAACCTAGTACTATAAATATTCCCACTTCCCTAGAAAAAAGGGTCACAATCAATACATTCTAGAGCAATTGCTGCTCTGCCTTCTCTCTACTTTCTCTCTCTATAAAAATACAATCTTGTTTAATCTGTAAAAGTTACCAAGAAACCTCCCAGGTATCTCACCGGAAAAACCCCCCAATAATAAGTGCGTACAATCTGTTTAAACAAGCGGACCAATGTGATTAAACGGACCAGTTTGATTAACGTACCACCTTGATAATAAGGACCATATAACGAGCTCACTCAATCCAAGTCACCATGCACACAAAATGAGCCATTGAACCCAAATCAGTTTTGGTTCCAATTGCTAGCATAAGACTATCACTTTCATCCATAACCGTATCATCCCCTCCCCCTTTAAAAGGAATTGACCTCAATTCAGCAAGGCCATCATCATCAAGATAAGGTGAAAGATCACCTACATTGAAAGTAGCATGGACACCATAGTCTCCCGGAAGCTCAATCTTGTAAGCATTATCATTCACACGTGCAACCACCTTGTAAGGACCTTCAGCCCTAGGCATAAGCTTGTTCTTGCGTTTGCTTGGAAAACGCTCTTTCCTTAAATGAACCCAAACCAAATCACCTTCTTCAAACAACCTCGGTTTGCGATTCTTATTTGATTTCTGTTTATAAGAGGCATTAATAGCTTCAATTCGCTCACGAACTTGTTGGTGCAGTTTCATCATAGACTTTAACTTAGCATCGGCATCCTTGTGAACCAGCTCATCTTTTGGTAATGGAATTAAATCCAAGGGCAAGTATGGATTAATCCCATATACTACCTCAAATGGAGAATGACCAGTAGCATAAGTAGGAGACCGATTATAAGCAAATTCAGCGTGAGCAAGCTTGACATCCCAATCCTTTTGCGTTTTACTTACCAACCCTCTCAATAGCGTTCCCAAGGTTCGCTTTTGCGTTTTACTTACCAACCCTCTCAATAGAGTTCCCAAGGTTCCCAAGGTTCAATAGCGTCACCTCTGTTTGCCCATCAGTTTGAGGGTGATGTGAAGTGCTAAACAACAACTTGGTTCCCACCTTTCTCCACAATGTATTCCAAAAGTAACTCAAGAACTTGGAATCTCGATCAGAAACAATAGTCTTTGGAATTCCACGCAAACGAACAATCTCCTTATAATACAAATCAGCCACATTACAAGCATCATCCGTTTTGTGACAAGCAACGAAGTGAGCCATTTTTGAAAATCTATCCACCACGACCATAATAGCATCCTTACCTCTTTGAGTACGAGGCAAAGCCACTATAAAATCCATGGATACATCTTCCCAAGGGCGAACTGGAACCGGCAAAGGTGAGTATAAACCGGGTTTGAAAGAACTCTTGGCCATATGACAAGTCACACATTTATTCACAATGTTCGTTACATCACCTAACATTTTAGGCCAAAAGAAATGTTCTTTCAAGATTTCCAAGTCTTGGCTATGCCAAAGTGACCAGCCAATCCTCCACCATGAGCCTGACGCACTAGTAACTCACGAATTGAATGCTTAGGAATACAAAGGCGATTACCTTTGAAAAGAAACCCATCTTGCAACATGTACTCCCCATAAGCACCAACTGCACATTTCTCGAATGCAACTCCAAAATCACCATCATCTTGATAATTGTAGCAAGCAAACGAACATCAAGTGTAGCAAGCAAAGTGTACCTTCGTGATAATGCATCAGCCACCACATTGCTTTTACCATCTTTGTATTTCGAAGAAAAATGAAAGGATTGCAAGAACTCAACCCATTTAGCATGCCTTGGGCTCAATTTTTGTTGCCCATTAATATACTTCAAAGATTCATGACCAGAATGCAAAACAAAGTGGCTAGAACGCAAATAATGACTCCAATGATCCAAAGCTCTAACAATGGCATAGAACTCTTTATCATAAGTGCAATAATTCAAACGAGCACCCCCTAACTTTTCCGAAAAATAAGCTATGGGACGCTTACCTTGGATCAAAACAGCACCAATCCCCACTCCACTAGCATCACACTCGACCTCAAAAGGTTGAGAGAAATCTGGCAGCGCCAAAATAGGAGCAGCACACAAACGCTCTTTAATCACATCAAACGCCTTTTGAGCGTCCTCTTCCCATACAAAAGCACCTTTCTTCAAGCAACTAGTGATAGGACTAGTAATAGTACTGAAATCACGAATGAAACTTCTATAAAATGAAGCAAGACCATGAAATGAACGCACCACACTTATAGTTTTAGGATTAGGCCACGATTTGATAGCCTCGATCTTGGACTGATCCACGGACACTCCATCTTTCGAAACACATAGCCCAAGAATACAACATTGTCAACAAGGAATGAACACTTCTCTAGCTTCCCATAGAGTCTTTGAGCTCTAAGTGTTTCAAAAACATCCCTCAAATGAATCAGATGCTCCTCTTCGTTCCTACTATACACCAAGATGTCATCAAGATATACCACAACGAATCTGCCCAAAAATGATTTAAGCACTTCGTTCATTAGCCTCATAAACGTACTAGGAGCATTAGTGAGACCAAATGGCATGACGGTCCACTCATACAAACCATGTTTTGTCTTGAAAGCCGTTTTCCACTCATCTCCTTCACGCATCCGAATCTGATGATAACCACTTCGCAAATCAATTTTTGAGAACAACTTCGAACCATGGAGCTCATCTAACATATCATCAAGTCTCGGAATTGGAAAACGATACTTGATGGTAATGTTATTCACAGCCCTACTATCAACACACATTCGCCATGTTCCATCTTTCTTAGGCACAAGCAACACCGGAACAGCACATGGACTCAAGCTTTCTCTAACATAGCCTCGATTCACAAGTTCATCAATTTGCTTTTGTAATTCCTTTGTTTCCTCCGGATTGCAACGATAGGCAGCCTTATTAGGCAAAGATGTTCCTGGAATAAGATCAATTTGATGTTCAATACCACGAATAGGGGGCAAACCTGGTGGTAATTCATCCGGAAATACATCCTTGAACTCAAACAGCAATTCGGCAATGGGACTGCCTTCTTTCCAATTTTGGCCTTCAATTGGACTCTCCTTAGCCACGAGCAAATACACCAACTCTCCATGATCAAGAGCTTGCTCAATTTCTCGTTCACTAGCCAACATGGTGAGATTCGGCTTTTTCTTTTGTTTCACACTCATGGATCGAACCGCTTGAGATGACATAGGCTTTAGCACAATTTTCTTGCCTTTGTCTCTCAATTCATACTCATTGCTTCTCCCTTTATGAATCACGCCCCTATCAAACTGCCAAGGACGACCCAACAAAATATGACAAGCATCCATAGGAATAACATCACAAAGAACTTCATCCACATACGAACCCATAGTCAAACCAACCCTTACTTGCTTCGACACTTTACACTATTACCATCATCAAGCCAATGGAGTGCGTATGGCCTAGGATGGGCAGTAGTGATTAAGCCTAATTTTGACACCATTTCACTAGAAGCAGCATTGGTACAACTCCCCCCATCAACAATTACACTACACCACTTATCTTTCACTAGACATTTAGTATGAAACAACTGATCTCGTTGGTCTAGATCAGTAGGTGAAATTTGAGTTTGTAGCGCTCTAAGAACCAGATTTGTGTCATAAATTGGAGCCTCATACCCTTCCTCTTCCTCCTCATCACCACTCTCATCAAACACAAATACGTCCCCCAACCTCTTTTCCTCTTCAAACAACTCCTCACGACATTCAACAGCTTCTCTCAAGGTCACTACTCGTTTATTTGGACACGCATTTTGATAATGCCCAAACCCTTGACACTTAAAACAACGCACCTTGGACAGACTTGTTTCTTTGGTTGGGTTAGATAGTTTAGGGGCAGCCGTAGAATTACTTGAACCTACGGTACTAGGTGATGGGTTTGGTTTCAAGCTAGGTTCGGATTTAGCCCAAGACTTGGCTTTACCATCCATACTAGACCCTCCCCCATATTTTGCCTTCCCTTGATTTTCCAATTTTAAACAAAGTCCACAAACAGTGTCAAAATCCGAATATGGATAAAGGTCTACGGTATTGGCAATATTATAATTTAGACCCCTTAAAAATCTGGACAGTTTTTTTCCTCAATTTCTCCCATTAAGGACAACTTTTCAAACTCATCAATATATTCAGCCACACTCATTTTTCCTTGCCTCAATTCGGCAATTTTACGATAAGTTGTTATTCTATGAGTTGTTGGCACATACCTTTTACGTAGCTTACGTTTCAAAGACTCCCAAGAGGTAATTTTCTCCTTCCCTTCACGTATTCTCTTGGATTTCAGTCCCTCGAACCACAATGAAGCCCCTCGTCCTAGCTTCAATATGGCATATTTGCAACGCTCCTCATCATCAATGTCCTTGAAATCGAACATTCTCTCTATTTTGCGCTCCCACTCCAAATAGGCTTCCGGATCTGTTCCACCAACAAATTCAGGAAGTTCGGTGACTTTGAATTCATCCATAGCCCGTAGATCACGCCTAGGAGGCCTACGATACCCCCCATCTCTAACGTTCTTCAAGGCTTCTTGGAGATGTTGTAGAAAGTCAGGATCATCAAAATCCATATTTCAGTTTGTAAGAATTACGAACAGCAGCTCTTTTTTTTTTCTTTTTTTTTTTTTTTTTTTTTGGGCGGATCACACGAACAGCAGCTCTGATACCACTAATGATACGAGTTTAAAAACTCGTTGTATAAACAAGGATAGTTGATTAACAAGCTAGAACTTTAACTCGTTGATCGTGAATGCAAGACAAGACCTATTGACTCACAATCAGTTCTTTGAATAGGAAACGCGTCCAAAACAAAGAAAAAGGCTGAATTATAAACTATAATTCGAAATGTAACAAACAAGTGTTTTAATCATCCAGTTGGTTGTTTATTCCAATCAAGAAGCTGACTATAAATAGCCAAAAATCAACAGCTACAAGAGCTTTAAACGGCTAATTAAGAGCCATTTAAGAGCCTTTAAAACTAGCAGTTACAAGCTCTAAAGCCTCCTAATTCAGTCACTAAATTGGAGGTTACAAAGGCTTAAAACTCTCCTTACAAACAGCAATAATCAAAGCTAAGTAATGACTGAATTTAAATTGGGGATTTAAACAAATATCCCTTTATTAAACCGACTTTAACCAAAGCAATTAAAAATAATAAGTGCGTACAATCTGTTTAAACAAGCGGACCAATGTGATAAAACGGACCAGTTTGATTAACGTACCACCTTGATAATAAGGACCATATAACGAGCTCACTCAATCCAAGTCACCATGCACACAAAATGAGCCATTGAACCCAAATCAGTTTTGGTTCCAATTGCTAGCATAAGACTATCACTTTCATCCATAACGTTATGTGCCTTAACGTTAGATTGTTAAACCCTTGCTGGATATGATAAGTTGGTTCACGGCGGTTGGATAGCAGGCGGGTGCACATGCTTACTCTGTTGGGCGTCATCTGGGTCTATCCACGTGTAGTGGGGTAAAATGGCGGGTCTTCCATCACAGGAGTGGACCCGGTGTCTGATAGTTCAGATTCAGCTTCATAATATTCTTGACGCCTTGAGGCAAGCCGTATGACGGCTGGTGGGCTTCCCCTAGACGATGGTCGTATGACCGGGTCCCTTCGAGGTAAGAAAGTAGGGGGTCGCGGGCGTTTCCCGAGTGCTCAGGCACAGGGCTGACTCCCTTGCTTGCTTGTGGACGAGAACCTTCTCCAGTCCTCCATACGTTGGATCTGAGTGGCATTCTGCTTATCCGATTGACGCCTAGGCTGAGGGGTCTTTGTGGACCCGTCCTCTCAGCGCTGTAGATTAGCATATTTTTCCGAATTTCATCTTGCAATGTAGTGCTCATCTGTTGTCGAAAGGTCTGATTCATTTGCTGTTGGAATCCTGCTAAGATCTCGCGTAGGGAGCCTACCGAGACTGGCAAATCTAGATTCTCATCTAGCATGGCGTCTCGGACGCTGGGACTTAGATGGCCGCCTGGCGGAGACGCCTCGGTCATTGGTTCTTCTTCTACAACCACCTCAACCTCCTGCACCCGTCGCGGTGTGTTTCCTGCATTTGCGATTCGATTGGCTTCTTCTATGTGTCGTTGGCTCCTTTCGAGGGGCCGTCTCTCTTCTCCTTCACCAGTGTATTCTCTGTCAGAGTGTAGTTCGGCCATGACACTGTACCTCCCCACAGACGGCGCCAAATGTTGTGGGATCTTTTACGGTGCTGATGTGGCATGCGTTCCTCGGAGGTATCAAGTATGACCTGGCACGAACTTCTGGCAACCTGCAAAACAAGAATATTCCCGTAGGAATATTCCCTCCGATGCTTAAGTAAGTATAAGCTAGAGAGATAAGTAACTTGTAGAGAGAAGGCAGAGCAAAGATAGTTTTAGGTTGGTAGGAATGAATTGATTTTCTTTTACCTAGGGATCTGCACTATTTATAGTGCTAGGGTTTCTTGGGAACTGGTCCTGCATGATTGGATGTTATGCAAGATCAGGACACGTGTCCTGCTAAGTTTTGGGGGCTTGGTTTAGACCTGGTGGGCCTCTCAAGCGTTTGGGCCTTTCTTTTTGGGCTTTAATGGTACAGCCAGGTGGCGTTCTTTTAGGCCACATCATATCCCAACAGTGGTATCATGAGCTTCATGTACTTAAAGTATTTTTTAGCAATTTTTTCATGTTTTTAATCTTGTTGAATTTTCTGATTTATTTTTTCGAATTTTTTTGTCGGATTATGGATGAATCGTGAAAAAACTGTTGTTTACGAAAAGTATCGGATTTTCAATTTTTCTGAGCCCGAATCGATGGAAATGACGTTCTAAGAAAATCATGAGAGCAGATGTGCGAATTTCAGCCCCGGAGTTTGATTTTTTGTCGTTTATCGTGTTTAATGAATTAAAAAATGAAATTTGACGGCTTTAAAAATTAATTATAATATCTACTCGACTTATAATTAATTTAATTTTGTGCTGCATGTTTTTTATGATTATTATAAGGTTTTAAAATTTAATTCGTTCATAAATATTAATTATAAACCATAATTCTGAAAACCGTAAATTAATGATTTTTATGATCGAAAATTAATTTTATTAATTGCTTAGATTTGGAATTTTGGTAAGGAGAGTAGGTTAATATGATTTCATGTTCAAAAGTCTTATTTAAAAATTCATGGATTAATTTTTTTATTAGATTCGTTGATTTTAATCGTCCGCCTAAACGAATTTGATCTGAAATTTAAATCTTTAGAACGATTTAAATGTTTGGATTGGTTTATCTAATGTATTCATATTTTTGTTGATAATAATCTTTCGTTAAACTTGAATAATTGTTAGCGTAGATTTATAAATTTCATAAATTGGATTGTTTAAAATTTTTACAAATCACCAACTTTAATTATTTTTCGTAATTAAAAACGATTGGAATTGTCAAAATTATGAAAAATTTAATCGTGCAAATTTTGTTTCGTAACGCTGAATTGGATATTGATGTTCATTAGACGAGAAATCCACTCGAACAAGGGCAATGGCTGATGTCCATGTGCCCATGTGCGTGAGTGTGCATAGCATTGTCTCGTGCCAAGGTTGTAGCGCGTGCATGCAGCGAGGCAAGAGCAGGGGCAGCGATGGCTTGGCGTGTCGCCTGCATGTGTGCAGCCATGCGCGAGGTGTTGGGGGAAGCCTACGGGCGAGCTCCTTGCACGTAGCATGCAAGGCGCAGTGACGTGCACAAGCGAGGGAGCTTGCGTGCCAACGCATGTTGGACAAGCGCACGAAGCTGCGAGGCAGCGACTAGCAATAATCGTGCACAGGAGCGCGTTGCATGCCTTGTGCGATGTTCACTAGAGGAAAAATCCTTATAGGTTGCTCATCAAAGGTTGCCCTTATTAAACAAGTGCAACCTTTAAGAACAAAAAAATTAAAAAAAAAAAAAGAAAAATTAAAATGTGAACTTTTCCCTCAAAAAATCGCAACCTTTAACCTAAGAACTAAAAAAAAAAACCAACACTGCTCTCCTCCCTGCAGCCAACGTACTTCTCTCACCAGCGATACCATCTCCCTGCTGACCGGCGAAGCCACCGGCGCTCTCCTCCTTCTCAGGTGGCCGGCGAAACCACACTCACGTTTCCGAAAATAGCCCTAATATTTATTTCTGCTTTTTAGGCCGGCAATTTCAGTTAAATTAGGAAATTTCGTGTTTTTGGATTTTCAAATTGAAGTGTTAAAGAGAGAGAAGGAGAGAGAGAAAGTGAGGAGACGAGGAGAGAGAAGAATTTGCGGTGACAAAAATATTATCCAAAATTGTTAAAAACAAATCATTTTTTTTGGAGGATCTGATACTATTTTTTGGGGATTTTTCTGAGTTTTTCAAGAGGTACACTATCTTAAATTCTTTAACTTTGCTTATATTTTACGAAATATCTTCAACTGTCAAATATTTAAACGGCATTGTTGTTTTAATTTTGAAACTAATTACTGTTGTTGTTGTGATTTGTGCAGATAGTGTTTAAAATACTTAGTATTAGGTTTCCAATCTTCATTCTCATCTACTTTGGTCAATTTATGCACATTTAAGGCTCGTTTGATCGTTATATGTCATACTTTGACTAAATTAGCCGTTTTTTCGCTCCCAACTCTCAAATAATGAACCAAAATAGGAATACTAAACCTTTTGAATGTTTAATACTTTTGCAATCCTCATTCTCATCTATTTTGGTCAATTTATGCACATTTGAGGCTCGTTCGATCGTTATGTGTCATATTTTGACTAAAATAGTCGCTTTCGCTCCCAACTCTCATCTAATGAACCAAAATAGGAATTCTTAACCCTTTACATGTTTAAAATACTTATTATTATGTTGCCACTCCTCATTCTCATCTACTTTGGTCAATTTATGCACATTTAAGGCTCGTCCGATCCTTACATGTCATATTTTGACTAAAATAGTTGTTTTCGCTCCCAACTATCAAGTAATGAACCAAAATAGGAATTCTTAACCCTTTACATATTTAAAATACTTAGTATTAGGTTACCAATCCTCATTATCATCTACTTTGGTCAATTTATGCACATTTGAGGCTCGTTCGATCGTTGTGTGTCATATTTTGACTAAAATAGCCGTTTTTTCGCTCCCAACTCTCAACTAATGAACCAAAATAGGAATTCTTAACCCTTTACATGTTTAAAATACTTAGCATTAGGTTTCCAATCCTTATTCTCATCTACTTTGGTTTCCAATCCTTATGCTCATCCACTTTGGTTCTTTTGTTGATATTTGGGATCGAAAATGCCATTTTTGGCCATAAATGACCTATATCGACCCAAATGACCCATAGGCGTTCATAACGAACTTAAAATGAGTCTTATAAACATATAAATAATCATATGAATCATGAAAAACGTTTAGAATATGAAAATAGGTTTGTTTGTTGGTAGTTGGGATCGAAAATGCCATTTTTTGGCCATAAATGACCTATATCGACCCAAATGACCCTTAGGCGTGCATAACGAACTTGAAATGAGTCTTATAAACATATAATTAATCATATGAATCATGAAAAAGGGTTAGAATGTGGAAAGAGGTTCGTTTGTTGGTAGTTGGGATCGAAAATGTCATTTTTGGCCATAAATGACCTATATTGACCCAAATGACCCATAGGCGTGCATAACAAATTTAAAATGAGTCTTATAAACATATAACTAATCATATGAATCATGAAAAACGTTTAGAAAATGGAAATAGGTTCGTTTGTTGGTAGTTGGGATCGAAAATGCCATTTTTGGCCATGAATGACCTATATCGACCCAAATGACCCATAGGCGTGCATAACGAACTTGAAATGAGTCTTACAAACATATAACTAGTCATATGAATTATGAAAAACGTTTAGAATATGGAAATAGATTCGTTTGTGGGTAGTTGGGATCGAAAATGCCATTTTTGGCCATACATGGCCTATATCTACCCAAGTGACCCTTAGGCGTGCATAACGAACTTGAAATGAGTCTTATAAACATATAATTAATCATATGAATCATGAAAAAGGGTTAGAATGTGGAAAGAGGTTCGGTTGTTGGTAGTTGGGATCGAAAATGCCATTTTTGGCCATATATGACCTATATCAACCCAAATGACCCTTAGGCGTGCATAACGAACTTAAAATGAGTCTTATAAACATATAACTAGTCGTATGAATCATGAAAAATGTTTAGAATATGGAAATAGATTCGTTTGTTGGTAGTTGGAATCGAAAATGCCATTTTTGGCCATACATGGCCTATATCGACCCAAATGACCCTTAGGCATGCATAACGAACTTGAAATGAGTCTTATAAACATATAACTAATCATGTGAATCATGAAAAAGATTTAGAAAGTGTCCTTAAGTTCATTTGTTGATATTTAGGATCGAAAATGCCATTTTTGGACAAATATGATCTATATCGAGCCAAATGAGACTTAGATGTGCATAAAGAACTTGAAATGAATCTTAGTACACTCAGAAAGTTTTTTTCGCGACCAATATAATTTCTGTTTTCGCATATGAAACTTAATTTAATTTATTGGTTTGCATGTACGTTGTTCTTTTAAAGGTTTTCAAAACTCCAAGGGAGGGGCCCTTTACCAAAGAGGAGTTGGATGAAGTTCGAGACAAGTGGGCTACTTACTTCAACGATTGTGAACTACCCTCAGTTTAATAAATAGAGCATGCTTGTAGTTATCCGTGATTTTTGCTATTTTTTTTTGCTATTTATTGATTTAATTAATTACATTTGAATTAATTCGGTAATATTATTGGAAATTTGAAATTTATATCACTTTTGAGGAATGTCAAGCTGATGTTTGATGAAACAGTATTCTATAAATTATAATGCGGAATTTTATAATGTAGAATTTTTTATTTTTTTTTTTTAAAAAAAACTCAAAAGTTGCCCTTGTTTGCAACAAGAGCAATTTATGTGAAGCTTATAAGTTGCCCTTGTATGCAACAAGGGAAACTTATAAGTTTCACATAAGTTTCCCTTGTTGCAAACAAGGGCAAGTTATAAGAGTATAAGTTGCCCTTGTTAAGGGCAACTTTTGATAATTACACAAAAGTGACCCCCCATATGTTGCCCTAATAATTGGCAACTTATAAGCCTATTTTAAGGGCAACTTATGATGTTTTTTCCTCTAGTGGTAGTTGTGTAACGCGAGTGTAGACACCTAATTCGTGTCTCCCCTAATGAGGAAATGAGGAAACCATTACCCTTGCTAGGTGGTTGGTACAAATCCGTGCGGAAGTCCCAATTGCTAAGATATGTTCCAAAATCCAAAATCAAAAGTCCAACTTTTGAGCCAGTTCCCATTCAGGAACTCGGTACAAAATTCAATTTTTTAAAATCAAATTCAAAATCCAAACACAGTCTCACCCAATGGACCTCTCCATTGGTTTTACAAGGCTATTTCCGGTCGAAATCACATTAAGCATTCAAAATTCGGGCGCCGACCCATTAAACCGAGCATGCCGGGCCCTGTCCCGTAAAACCTAGTCCAAAATACAAAACCCGGAAGCGAAATGGTGTGTTTTTTTAGTCGCAAAATGCCTTAACCACCAAGCAAAGCTACACTCTAAATTCGTACAAATTCGTACAAGGTACAAAGCTACAATACAAAAACAAAAGGACGGCGTCATCGTCCTTTGGTGGGACCTGGGACACATCACCTGCGTCGAGTGCTGGCCTTGCGCTGGGCGCTGACGTGGCTAGGCATTTAGGCACATAATCTTCTATTTAAACCCCTCATTTTCACCCAAATGAGGGGAGGAACAATTCAATACAACGTCGTAATACTGGTTTTTCCTCTCAAAAAATTCAAACATTAATTCAATCTTCAACTTTCAATTTTCCTACAATTTTCTAAAATAGCAAAGCAATTGGGGGTACAAATCAAAAAACTAGCCTAAACCTAGCAAGGTAAACCGAATCCCTAATATAAATTACCATGATTCAATCAAAGTTTCTACCTTTCTAATTTCAAGTTTACTAATCCTATGATGTTCTTTTGTTGATTCATACACACTTGAACTAGGAAATGTCAAAAAGGAGTAATCTTTGAGGGGATTTCATGCTTGAAACCCCCCCTCAAATGATCATACAAACTCCTTCTACAAGTTTCAAGTTTCAATCTTTATGCTTTGTTTTCAAAAAACATGATTAATAAGTTGAAGCTTTCATCCTTGAAAGTATTCCTTACAACAATCATCATCAAATCTTTAAAAAAAACCTCAACTTTATACAAGTTCAAGGATGCTTGGGAAAGTGCAAACCCTTTTCCAAGCTAGAACACATGAGCATTTCAATTTCTATCATCAACATTCAAGTTCTATATTTAATATTCAATGATGTTTCAGTGTGATCAACTTATCCTTAAACTAGAATCAATTTCAAGTCATGGAGCATATTAAAGGTGAGGCCTTTTAACATGAAAAGGTCCAATCTTTGAGAGTCAAAATTCCTAATTTTAATATTCAAGTTCTATATTCAAGTTCAATTTTCATTTCAAATTCTATGTTCAAAGTCAATGATGCTTAAAGATGAGAAACTCATCTAATGTTGAGATTTTCTAGAGAATTAAATCCGTGTCGGGCACACTTATAATTAAGAAGTTACTTGGCGTTCGGATTTCAAATACAATAGTACAATTTCAATATCGTCATTTCAATATCGCACTTTCAATACCCCACTTTCAATATCGCACTTTCAATATTGCACTTTCAATTCCGTAGATTCAATATCGCAATTTCAATATCGCAATTTCAATTCCGCAATTTCAATATCGTACTCTTTACTCGTCTTTTTAAGGCGATGTGGTTTGTACGCATTTCGATAATTCCTTTATTTTGTGATGATGCTTTACATGTTTATTGCTTTCATCACCTAATATGATAAATACAACATACAAAAGGTTACATCATGCTTAACAAAGATAATTTTTGAACAAACCGGCCTTAGGTTCCCTTAATTAACTTTAAAGCAAAGTGACCACGTACAAGTAGCAATTTCAATGTTCTAAAATGCATGATTCAACCTAACGCCATGATGAGGATTTCATGAAAACGATCCTTGTCTTGTATTCGAATGTATTTCTAAAGCTTGCCAAAATAAGCGGTTCGTTCCCGTACCCGAATCTCACACATTAGGTTTCAAGATTCAATGCCTTATCCAAAAGAGTGAATTTTGGTCCTTCCAAACCGGACCCTTAAAATGTTTGGTGGCGACTCATTCAAGATTCGAAATTTCAAAAGTTGTAGGGATTGTCCTAAAAAATCATAAAAGAACCCCCTATAATCTAGAGACTCCACTGGGGAGTTCTAAATTTACAATTTGAGTACACAAGCAACTTATAAGCAATCTTCCACCGCTACGCTCAAGTTCTGGATGGCAGCAGTAGCGTTGGGCGCAGGCCTGCGTCTGGCACTGCTGCCTGCTTTGGCTTCCAGTGGCTGATTGCCCATTCTCCCCAAATATTCGAGTGGGAGTTTAGCACGGATTTTGATCTTCGAAAGAGCGCTCCAAACTTCGAGAACAAAGGCCGAAAGGTAAGCTTTTCAAATACAATATTCAAATACAATTGTGATTCTAGGCATCTCATGCATGTTTTCGAAAATACTATTTGTGCAAAATGAATTTCTACCTTGCCCAACATGAATGTGTTCTACATTCGGGTTAGCCCCGGGGGTAAAGGAGCGGTCACTCTCCATACGGTTCCTGACCAAAGTGTTTGACCACTTCTGAGCCGACCGAACCTTGACATTTGCTTGATGTTCCTGACATCTTGCATGGAGTTCGTCTGCCAACAAACACTTCCCCTAGGCAGAGGTGAAACGATTGTTGCCGGATCCGCCTCTTAGTCAAGGACCTTTTTCCTCCTAAGCCGACCACTTGAATCATACAAAACTTATCCCGACCCTAGGTTGAGAACTTTGCATGTCGCATTCATATTCATGCTAATGTGACAACGTGCTATTTGTGCATTGTGTGGGCGTCTTTGCACGCGTGAATGACTAACCTCGAGTTCTAGCTTTTCCAAAACCATTAGCCTCCAACTAGGAAACCTAACCCCTAGGAGCATCATTCAAACCTCATGCATCTAAAATCGCCAATTTAGGGTCTTCTAGGAGTGCCACTCCATTTGAATCAAAACCCCTTAACACGCTTCACGCACAAATTCAAATCCAATCCAACGGCGTTATACTGCCGAATTTCCAAGTCAAATTTCTAAATCCAAGTTTCAAAAATTCAATCCAACAACGTTGTAATGCCAGATTTCCAAGTCAAATTTCCATGTCCAAGTTTCAAAAATTCAATTCAACGGCGTCATAATGCCAGATTTCCAAGTCAATTTTCCAAATCCAAGTCCTATGCTCAAAATCCTAAGTTCAAGTTTCCAAATCTTTGGTGGCGTAATGCCGAACTTTCAAATCCTTACTCAAAACCTTTCAAAAATCTGGTTCCAACTTTAAATGCCTCAAGCCTATGGCGGCATAATGCCGGATTTTCATGTTCAAAAATTTTAAATTCCAAGTTCAAGGTCTCATCTAATATAGAAATCTTCTCTTTTCTAATTCCAAATTCAATTTCTCAAATTAAACTCAAGTATCAAAATTCAATGTTCGAGCTTCAAAGATTCTTATCTACCATTACTCTCAAATACAAGATTCCAAAAACACTTCCAACGGGTTGAAAATCCCTAGAAATAATACAAAATTCCAAATACAATTCTGACGGATTGAAAATCCCTAGAAATAATACAAAATTTAAAAACATTCCTATTGGGTTGAAATTTCCTAGAAATAATGCAAGATTCAATCTCCCGCGGGTTGAAAGTCCCTAGAAATAATTCCAAACCTTTGGGTTGAAAATCCCTAGAAATAGTACAAAATAAAATGGGTTGAAAATCCCTTGAAATAATCCAAACCCCTTTGCTAATTCCAAATACAAATTCCGATGGGTTGAAATTCCCCTAAAATATTCAAATTCTATCGCGGGTTGAAAGTCCCTTGAAATAATACAAATTCAATTTCTAAATTCTACTGGGTTGAAATTCCCTTGAAATACTCCATGTCCTAATGCCGGTTTGAAATTCCCTATAAATATTCCATGTCCTAATGTCGGGTTGAAGTTCCCTTTAGATATTCCAAGTCCTAATGTCGAGTTGAAATTCCCTTAAATATTCCAAGTTCTATTATTTGGTCGAAATTCCCTTGAAATATTCCAAATGCTTATTCAAAAGAAGGTAGTCTCCACAAAAGAATGAAGCTCCTTTTCAAATATTTCCAACAGGTCGTAAATCCTGATACAAGTGCAAATTCCATACAAAGCTCCAATAGGTTGAAATTCCTCTGAAATATTTCCAATGGGTTGTAAATCCCTATATAAGTACAATTATCCAAAATCCCGAGTCTTCGGAGTGGCACTTAGAGAGGCAGGTCTATGTCTCATTCACCTGCATGCATATCATGTCATGTGTCGGGAAATCTAAATTCTAAATACAAGTCATATATCTCATAGGTGCTTGGACTCATTCTCTCAGAATACAATTCAAGATGACGTCATTGGCAGCCGTTATCGCAGAGCTCTTTGACCGCGTTGATGAAGCCGAAGCTCGGATATAAGGGCTCTCGAAGACAATCAAGAAACTCTTTTCAAAGTTGTAGGGTCTTTCGACGCGGAGGAAATTTCTCTTACCCCTGTGAGCTATCTCAACATCCTAGAACATACACTTGATCCTGTGCAATCTAATGTGGAAAATGAAGATTCAGAGTCTGGGCACATTACTGGGTTTCCTCAAGAGGATATCTGTGGGATATGGGCTAGCGACGACAAAGATGTATACCATTGTCCCCCTATCGAGAGCACTCTGATGATCAGTGCCAAGAAATTGTGAACGCCGATTGGTACTTGGGCACAAAGGCAGAAAACAGTGTTCAGGTCATGACTCGATCCGGTAGAATTCAAGAACCAGTCCACAGGGTTGTCCCGGAACTAATATCCCTCCGCTCATTGTGGAGAATCCCCTGATCAAGCAATTGAAGCGTACAAAAGAAGAAGTTAACATTTGGCAACTCATAACTTCCTCAGTTGCGCATCGCACAGTCCTGATCAATGCTCTAGTCAAATTGAACTTCACCCCCGAGGTTACCCCTGATGAATTGGTACGGTTGTTATTAAATCTAGAAGGGGGGATTACTTTCACGAATGAAGACCTTCCACCTGAGGGGGCGAGCCACCATAAGGCACTCTATCTGACTGTTGAATACACAGATAAAACCATTCCTATGACTCTAGTAGATAATGGATCGGCCATCAATGTGTATCCACTTCACACTGCTGAAATTTTGGGTTTTACTACAAGTGACTTTTCTAGTTCCTCCCAGGGCGTTCGCGCCTATGATAACACTCGTCGGAAAGCAAGGGGAACCCTCACCCTCCTACTAAGGACAGACCCGATTGAACGCAAAGTGAGCTTTCAAGTGCTCAACATCAAAGCAAGTTTCAATCTCCTTATGGGCAAAACTTGGATCCATGATCTCAAGGTTGTGCCTTCTTAGCTCCATCAGAAAGTTCGAATGGAGGTCAAGGGGAATACCATCACCCTAAATGCATCTCATCTAAGGACCAAGGTAGCTGACAAAGCCCTGATATTGATAGAGCATGATGACAATGATGAAGACCTTTGGGGGTTCAGTGCTGAGGTAGGAGCCATCAAATCCAAAATGAACCCCATGACAAGGCATATAATGATCAAATGTGGACGATTCTTGGGTGCCACTCTACTACCACCTAATGAGTCTCCTTTAAAGACTTCGGGACAAACTAATTGCTTTGGTCTGGGATACAAGCTAACTAAGCACAAAGGCAAGAAACAAGAGGCCAAGCTAAGGGCTCGTCGATCCGGTAACGATCAGTTGAAGCTACACCCCCATCAGCGCACACTCTCAATGGGCAATTCGTGAAGGAAGGAGAAGATAACTTGTACTTCGAATTTCCGGATCCTTTCTATGACACTTCAAATGGGATCATCTACCCTGGGTTCAAGATCTTGCAAGACTGTCATTTCCTCGAAGATTTCCCTCCAATACAAGACAAGGTTGTCTCTTAATGCCTTGATTCATCAGCTTTTAGTCTTCTGTTCGGCCATTAAACAACATCAATCATCTCCGAAGACACCATGGTCCAAATGATCACTCAAATTGAAAGCTTTGACCCATCCAAGCTTATTGCTCCCAGTGAAAAGATGGTCAATGGCTGGAGGAAGTCCCTCAAGATTACTGTTCCAAATGGCAAGATGTTCAAGATTACTGTGGGCAAAGGATCTATGAGAGCGAGTCTGAGGATGAGTCTGGATCTGATTCTAGTGATGAGTCTAAGAGTCTAGAGTTAGAGTCTTGTATCAATGATTGATTGTAATGCAAAAACCATTCACACTTTAAAATCTATCCATGTAACTTTTAGCTTTATTCTGTTTAAAGAGATACTGAATCTTGCTAAAATCTTGGCATTGCCATGTGATAAAAGGTGAAGGCACCTCTTCAAGGTCATTTCATGTTTAACTTTAGTGATAACAGCCTAGCTTTATACTTAGTTAAAGAATTCATTACTTAGACTTACTAATATGGGTTGAGAGTCTCTTTTGAGTCTCTCAATTGTGTTTGATTTAGTAATTACTTTTACAGAATCCAAACAACGCTTTAGATCCTATCCAATAGATCTTTAACCCAGTATGTTCTAAGTTTCGCCATGGTTCTAATATTGACAAATACTTTTGAATCTAACCATTTAGAATTTGAATGTCATTTTCAATAGAGAGATATGTATCTCATATGTAGAACCAATAAACATGACTTAGCTCCCACTAAACTCCTCATCTACAAGATGGTCCATATTTTCATAAAGCTATGATTGCTCAATAGCCTTGTTGAAAAATATGGTCCAATTCCCACTTGCATGCTTTAATCTACAAATAGATTTCTTAAGCTTGCTCTTTTATCTAGCATCCAAAACTTTTACATTGTGTGATGTATACATTTCCTTTTTACAAGTCCAATTGAGGAAGGTGTTTCGTTTTCCAATTGCTATATTGCCATATGTAATGATTTCTAGATTTATCCAAAATAGTTCAAGCATTCCGACTTGGTGAAAAACATTTCAACATTATCAACGCCGTGAAGTTGTTTATAATCTTTAACCACCAATCTAGCTTTTCTTTCGTATGTGTATACAATATCATCTTTGTATGTTTTAAAAACATGTTTGCAACCAATGGATTGAACCCTTTATGCAAATCAACGTTGTATGTTTAGAAAACATGTTTGCAACAAATGGGAGTGAACCCTTTATGTAAATCAACCAAATCATAGATTTGATTCTTTAAGATGGAGATACTTTGGATAAAATGGCCTCAAACCATTTTATCCGGCCTCGAACCATACTTATGCTTCTGATGGCCTCAAACTTTACTTGGGAATTTTAATTCGCGTAGCTAACCTGTAAGTCGTATGTTTTTGAAACACTTCCAAGTCTTCATAGTTTTTATACATCAAGATATCTATGTATCTATCTTGGCTGAATTCTATTCCTTATACCTAGGTATTGAACATCAGACGTTAGTGTCTATAAAGACATTACTTAAGTCCTTTGAGTATTAGGATTCTCTTGAACCACTTCCAAAGTCTTCCTGAAGTTCTTCCAAAGGCTTCTAAGTATGGAGCTTTTCCAAAGACTCCTAAGTATCCTACATTTGTTTGTTGCTTTACTCGAAGTTCTTTTGAGGTCACTTCGAGGTCATTTTTCTCCCACTTGCCTTTTTGGAAATATGATGGTTTCCTAAAAGATATTATCTAGAGAAACAAACATATGTTCTCAGATTTGTGGTAGAATCCATACCTTTTGTTTCTATGAGTCGCTCATAAAGAAACATATATCTATTCTTGAGTTTGTTTGATGTAAACACTAACTCCCACTGGATTTGACAACCCTAGATATATATATGCTGAAAAAATGTATTGAACCGAAGTTCAATCCTTATGACATCTTATCCTTAGCTTTGACAACTTTGTTTAGTGTGATAGTCACTTGAGAGTATCATTTAGAAACTATATAGGAAAATAGTCATGATTATCATCAATCTAATAGATTTCGATTTCTCCATTTGGACATACCATATTCTTATGGAGCTTCGATTTTTATATGCCATATAAACAATCTAGATAATCTTTCTTGGCTCATGCAAACAGCACCTTGACCCAGCCTAGATGTTCTAAAATTCTTGCCAAGTTGATTTTATACCCTTTTGTGAATCGCATTGAAGCATTTCACATATTTCACCTTGAGTAAATATAGCCATATTTTCTCAAATTTTTGTGAAATAGGTAAGTCATAAAATCCATCTTTGGTCTATGAACGTAATTTTCTAGAACCTTCTGACAATGGTCCATGTATATGTCATGTTCAACAAGTAAGACCCACGTGTCTTAAATTAATCAACTTTCAAAAAATCCATGCCATGGAATCTTAGAATGTTGTCTTGTTGATATGGTCGTATGACATTGCCAAAGATATGTGGAACACAAATCAAAATTTGATTTCAACCTTCTGAAATTTGAGTGTGAAGAGATTTGTTTGTTTATTAATCAATCATATGACTCAACCCGTAAATTACCATTCCATTCAAGTAAACACTCAACGAATGTTTTTGTTTACTTTGAATGTGAGTCTTTCTATTGTCCAAACAAAAATTGTTTATGATGATTAATTGAACATAATGCCATTAAGTTCCAGCCTTTAGAAGGACTTTAAAACAAATGATGACCCTACAGCTAATGTAGCACGACTTTGCTTCATTTCCCACGTGTAGGTCAATAACCCGACTTAGCTCTCGGAATTTGAGTTCTTAACGAGAGTTAGAGCCTCAAGCGATAATGTAATACCATAGGAGTTTATTTGCTAAGTCGTTTATCTTTAACATAAACTTCAAGGTAGAAATAGAATTTCTGAATTCATTTCTTTTGTTCCAGTTTCCTATCCTTTCTAGCACGTTTTCTTATAGTCCAAAAGATTTTACTCTTTGCTTGATCCTCTTACTTTGTTATGCTTACAAAGTCCCTTTCTTTTATTCACTTTGAATGACAACATCCAATGAGTCTAGTTCATTTATTGAATCAAAAGAAAATTGGTTGTTAACCATTGGTTATACATGAGCCTTTAACTCAATACTTCATTATTCAAAAATTACCCAGTATTCTGAATATATGAGGTCCAATTGGTCTACCATTCAAATTTTAGTTTGAAAACAACCATGCAGATCACTATAAGAAAATAGCATTCAAGATACGCTCTCATTCTCCTTTTCTTTGAGAATCGCTCTCAAAATTAGTTACCAATCGATCGAGGGAATATCGCCGTTCTATTATCCGAACGCAATAAGGTTTGAAGATTTACAATTCTACAAAATGAACTAGCAAAGAAAAACATTTATCATACTTAAATAACTTGAAATAAAAGCATTCATGCAATCATTAAAGCTATTAAACATTTCATTCATGCAAAAATAAAACATGGTCCATAATGAATGAAAGGATTCCAAGACCCTAAAATTCCTAAATCCTTAAGCATCTTTGGCATGTCTTGAGTCTTTTAAGATTCTAGGTAAGCAAAACCAAATTCTAGTAATCTCCAAATTACTCTTGGTTAATAAATTAATGCCATAATTGATCCCTTTGCCACAACATATATGCCATTGTTGTTTGAGTTAAAACCACAATCAACGTGTTCCTTTGGGATACCTTACCATCTAAGTGCTTGATTTGGAAGGCCTACTACCTTTGGCGGAAACCTACTACCTTAGATCCTTAGATTTTTGTAAGTGCTTAATTTGGAAGGCAATTATACACTCAATATTACTTTGGACCTAGTTGTTTCTATGTCGGTTTGATTATTTAGTGAACTAAATCTAATCGAACATACAAAAAACATTCATGCATAATATACATTCATTCACAATATATAAGTGCATAATTTAACTTTGGTGAACTAGTATGGACCAAAACTTTGTCTTGAAGCATCCAATCTTCCTTCACCTTGTTAGCTTGGCATCGTCTTGAACTTCATTCAAAGATAACTTAAAGTTCTAAATTTCCTAGAAGAACTTGAAATAATAAATAATTACATCAAAACTTCAATGGTACGCATACCATATTTAAAACTTTACATTAAAATATAAAACGTTACGAAGACCGTATTTAACTATCCTAGATTGGCCATACTAGTCACCTTGAATACCTGCAATACATAAAATATTTTCTATGCATTCATCCATTCTTGTTCTAAAACGAATGGCCCAAATAAATATGCAAGTATTTACATGATTTATTTAAAAATCACGTTCACGTAAAACGCGTCCTAAAAGATTAATCAATTCCGAATTATTAATCCTTAGAACTATTCTAATAAAAATTAAATTTAATTAAAATAATGGTGCCCTACGAAAATAATTAGAATTAATTATTTCATTTAATTTCATTAAATGACTCCCACTTAAACCAATATTTTAATTTGGATAATTTAATTTTAAATATTTAAACTTACGACCCAGCCCAAGTTAAAAAAAACTAAAATAAATAAAAAATCCACCGTTAGCCGTTTCATGCAAAATTAAATTCAAAGCCTAAGCGTAGAAAAATAGCCAATTTGTGCAACATGGGCTAGACTTGCGACCAACCAATGTCGCCTTGTGCATTGTGTGCCACACGAGGCCTCGAGGAGCATCACCCCTCCCCGCATAGCATAGCGCACAGCCCACAGCTACGCTGCTGCTGCTTTGCTCGTAGCTGCTCGCAAGCCAAGGCCAATGCTGCTACCTTGCTTGCTAGCTGCTTCGTCGCTGAACGAAGGCACTGCTGCTGCCTTGCTCGCTGCTGTGGCCAGCGCGCGTTGGCACGCCCAGCTCGCTTGCTGGCTGCCTCGCGTTGCTGCGCCAAGCTGCGGAGTGCAGCGCCCATGGGATACGCCTAGCCACACACGCCGCACACCCTTGTTCCGCGCCTTTGGCTCGTGCCATACGAGCCAATTAACCAAAAATTTAATTTCCCGAAACATTATTTGCATGAGTTATTTTTCTTAAATTAACAAAATTAATCGTTTTATTTTCGAAAAATATCAAAGTGGGTGATTTAATTAATTTTCCAACAATTCAATTTTGAGAAATTTATAAATCTTGGCTAACAACATTCAAATTTAACGAACGATCAATATCAAAAAAAATTTGAATATGTTTGATAATCCAATCCAAAACTTTAAATCATTCTAAACATTTAAATTTCAGATTTTTATGAAATTATGTTTAAGTGATGATTAAAATTAACGAATCTAATCAAAATATTAGTCCACAAATTTTAAAAAAATGCCACTTAACATGAAATTATATTCCCTTTCCCAATTAAAAAAATTTCCAGATCTAAATTATTATTAAAATCAATTTACGATCTAAAAATCACCAATTTAGGAAAAAATAAAGTTAGGGTTTATACTTAACATTTATGCCCGAATATTTTACCATAATTGTAAAATATACTCAACAACAATAGGGAAAATTTTCAAATAATTCCGAGTAGTTTAGATCGAGCAATTAATTGAAAAACTTTCCAAAATTGTTAATTTAATTGATTAATTAACAAAACGCTCAAAAACTCGAACTTAGGGGCCTGTTTTTGCCATTCTGTTCGCATAAGTAGATTTTAAAACACCGTTTTCAATCATATTATGGTCAGAAAAATCGAATTTCTGACATTTTACGAACTCATAACACATTCTACGATCTATCCAATAATCTAGAAATATTTCGCAAATTCATGAAAAATTCAGAAATTATACATGTTTCTCATGATACCACTGTAGGGGATTACAATTAAAAAAATATTAAAGCAGCGGAATAATCCCCAAAGCCAGGAACCATGTATAAAGTACAGATCAAGCAGACTTAGGTTTGTAGCGTGTTTTCCCTAGTTCAATGAATCACGAACACGAACAAGAACTCCAAATGTAGTTCCTCTACTTGGTTCACCGACACTTTTAGATCCGTCTTGAGATTCGTAGCTTAAACGTCACTCAAGATATTTTAGCTTTTAGGAATAACACATCCATGGAGGCAAAGAGAGAATTAGGGTTTCTCTCTCCTCCTTAGAGTTTCA
Source organism: Spinacia oleracea (assembly GCF_020520425.1). Classification (NCBI taxonomy): domain Eukaryota; kingdom Viridiplantae; phylum Streptophyta; class Magnoliopsida; order Caryophyllales; family Amaranthaceae; genus Spinacia; species Spinacia oleracea. The sequence goes on from NC_079490.1 coordinate 71,598,181, forward strand.
TGTGTAAAATGAATTGTGTATGTATGAAAACATGTGTGTAGGTTATTAGAATAACCTAAACATTTAAGCTAGCTGACCGACCAAGGCCTAAGTCCATTGGACGGCCAGCAAGCCCACGAGGGGCATTAGGCGCGCACAACAACATGGGCCGCGGGCTGCTGTGGCTGCCTTGTCCTTTGTCTGCACACGCCACACAGCAGCGAGGCCTATGGGCCAATGCTGTATTGCCATGGGCGCTGCGCCCATGGGCCTTGCGCTTGTGAGATCCTGTTCGTGCGTTGCTTTCGTATTGCGAATAAATTATCTTTTGATAACTTTATTAATCGTTTCGTTTTTGACGATCTAATGTCGTACAATACGATTATTCATCTCACCTAACTTACGAATATACGCAATACGATATACGATTTCACGATCCAATGTTTAATCGTATAATTATGTTTTCCAAACCAATTTCCCGAAAATCTATCAAATGAATTTCCGATTCATTTAATCCGGTGATCTGTTATATGCCAATGGTGCGACCTTATAGGTTCAATGAAGAGTAAGCTGTGAGCCTAATATAGATTAGAACTCACTGATCGGAAGCATTGCTCCAGCCAGCTGTTCCTATCACTTGATCTCACTGAATTAATCTGAACCTATGTATGAGACTAATGCACCTTGGGTGAAGGACATATTTCCTTTAGTGTCCCACTTTTCATTCAAACAAGTGTGCATTCACATTCCTTTGTCGCTTAGTGTTACTTGCTGAACATAAGGTAAGATCCAAACAACCCTTATTAGGTCCAAAAGTGTTTCTCGGATTACTGAGTTCAACTGTTAAACTTTTACAGAAGGTTAAGCCTTAACCATTCTGATCACGGCCATGCATTTTCACAGTATCTAACTCTCCGAGAGGCCTTGTTACACAACAACACCATATCCTATCAAAGATAGGATGACAATCCAGTCTTGCAATCTATAAACACTAACTTTGATTCATAGTACGCCCAATAACTGCTTTTATAGTCTTCTTTTACGATGCGACGTTTAGCGAGCATCAAAGCGAACCAATTCTCAAACGAGCAATCATAATCGCTCATGTGTCATGAGAACTACTTATGACATGACTTTAATCTCTTAAAGTGTTCTCATGGTCAATCCGATAGAAGATCCAATAAGTATCTATGCAAAAGATTTTTGACATCCAGTCCATCTAGGTCAGGAAACCGAACTATAAATCTACTTGCAATCTAATCTTCGTTAGTCATTTGTCGTCCAACCTTTCGATGACCTGGATTAGGGATCCTTTGTGACATCAATATTGAAGTTCACTCATGGGGTTTCTTTGTCGAAGAATCCATCTTGACATCCCATTTGAATGTTTTGAATCACATGGACTTTTCATTTAATACTAAACCAAAATTGAATGAATATGAAATAAAGATTTTCATAAATATGAAATGGTTAAACCAATTGTTTTAAACACAGATCTAACAGATGTCCAAAAATAAAACTTAGAAAATCAAAGCCATTCTCCAACATGCTTGATTCCCATGGTTGCTAGATGTGCGTTATGCTTCACTTGTGGCAACGGTTTAGTTAATGGATCCGCGACGTTGTCATCGTTCCAACCTTGAAAATCTCGATTTCTTTCCTTTCAACGATTTCTCGAAGTATGTGAAATCGCTGCAGTACGTGCTTGGACTCCTGGTGGCTCCTAGGCTTCTTTGCCCGGGCAATGGCTCCACTATTGTCGCAATACAAAGCCATTGGTCCTTTAATGGAGAGGACAACCCCAAGTTCTTCGATGAACTTCCGAATCCAAACAGCTTCCTTTGCTGCTTCTGAGGCAACAATGTACTCGGCTTCAGTTGTAGAATCTGCAATAGTGCTTTGCTTAGCACTTTTCCAGCTTACTGCTCCACCATTGAGGCAGAACACAAAACCAGACTGTGATCTGAAATCATCTTTGCCGGTTTGAAAGCTTGCGTCCGTATAGCCTTTAACAATAAACTCATCTGTACCACCATAGATCAGAAACTGATCCTTTGTCCTTTTCAGGTACTTTAGGATATTCTTGGCAGCAGTCCAATGCGCCTCACTTGGGTCTGACTGGTACCTGCTCGTTGCACTGAGTGCGAACGAAACATCCGACCTTGTACAAATCATAACATACATATAGATCCAATAGCCGAAGCGTATGGAATTCCACTCATCTTTCTACGCTCATCAGATGTCTTGGGACACTAAGTCTTGCTTAGATATATGCCATGTGACATGGGTAGATGGTCTCTCTTGGCTTCCATCCTTCTGGACCTAGCTAGCACTTTGTCAATGTAAGTGTTCTAGCTTAGTCCATTCATCCTCTTAGATCTATCTCTATAGATCTTGATGCCCAATATGTATTGTGCCTCTCCTAAGTCTTTCATTGAGAAACACTTTCCAAGCCAAGTCTTTACAGACTCCAGCATAGGAATGTCGTTTCCAATAAGTAGTATGTCGTCTACATACAAGACTAGGAATGCAATTTTACTTCCACTGACTTTCTTGTATATACAAGATTCGTTCTGATTCTTGATGAAGCCAAACTTATTGACTGCCAAATAATTTATTCTAGCTCCTTGATGCCTGCTTTAATCCATAGATGGATTTCTTAAGCTTGTGCACCTTTCCTTGATTCTTTTAATCGACAAAACCCTCCGGCTGTGTCATAAACACAGTCTCTTCAAGAACACCATTAAAGAAGGTAGTTTTGACATCCACTTACCATATTTCATAGTCATGAAACGCGACATTCGCAAGGATTATCCGAATAGACTTAAGCATAGCGACTGGAGAAAAGGTTTCATCGTAGTCAACGCCATGTACTTGCCTGTAACCTTTTGCTACCAATCTAGCCTTGTATATGTATACAATTCCATCCTTGTATTTCTTCAATTTGAAGACCCATTTGCATCCGATAGGTGTAAACCCATCCGGCAAATCAACCAAATCCCATACTTGATTTTCAGACATGGAGTCTATGTCAGATTTCATGGCCTCTAACCATTTTAAGGAGCTTGGGCTCGTCATAGCTTGCTTGTAGGTCATGGGTTCATCACTATTTAATATGAGAACTTCTAAGTTTTCAGTCAAGAGGAGACCTGTCCATCTATCCAGGTGAACCTTAGTTCTATGTGACCTACGAGGGGCAACAACGTCTTAAGGAACTACTCCCACTGGCTCTTCTGAAGGCCTTGGAGGTTCTTCACCTTGAACTGCTTCTAAAGAGTTCTTGGTTCGTTGTTTGTCTCCAATCTCTTCGAGGTCTATTATTCTCCCACTTGTCATTTTGGAAATGTGATTTCTTTCCTAAAAGACACCGTCACGAGCAACGAATACTTTGTTCTCTGACTTGTTGTAGAAGTAATACCCCTTAGTTTCTTTTGGATACCCAACGAAGAAACATTCGTCAGATTTTGGTTCAAGGTTGTCCGAAATTAATCGCTTGATATATGCTTCGCAACCCCAAATGTTTAGAAAAGACAACTTTGGAAGTTTCCCAGTCCATAATTTGTATGGAGTCTTTTCAACAGCTTTTGACGGAGCACGATTCAGTGCGAGTACTGCTGCTTGCAATGCATGTCCCAAAATTGTAAATGAAGTTTAGCTTGACCCATCATTGACCTGACCATATCGAGTAAGGTCCTGTTTCTTTGTTCCGACCCTCCATTCCATTAAGGTGTCCCCGGAGCAGTCAATTTAGAAAGAATACCGCATTCTTTTAGATGGTCATCAAACTCGTGGCTAAGATATTCACCTCCTCGATCTGATCTTAGAGATGTGATTTTCATGCCATGTTGATTCTCTACTTCATTTTGATATTCTCTGAATTTCTCAAACGATTCAGGCTGTTTCATTAAGTAAATATAGCCATATCTACTGAAATCTTCCGTAAAGGTTATGAAATAGCTGAAATCACCTCTAGCTTTCGTACTCATAGGCCCACATACGTCCGTATGTATTAGCTCTAGTAGTTCGCTTACTCTTTCCCCTACCTTGAGAATGGTCGCTTTGTCATTTTGCCAAGTAAACAAGATTCGCATTGATCAATATTCTCTAAGTTGAATGATTCTAGAATGCCCTTCCTTTGAAGTCTTTCCATGAGTTTTGTGTTTATATGGCCTAATCGACAATGCCACAGATATGTGAGATTGGAATCACTAGTTTAAGCCTTTTTGGTATTTCTGTTACAAATTTGTTTGCTTGTATCTAGCACATATATACAATTTTCTTGTTGTGCTGAACCATAACACATTCCATTCAAAGAAAAAGAACAACTATTGTCTTTAAATTGAAAACTAAAACCTTTAGAATCCAAACTTGAAACGGAAATGATGTTTCTGGTGATACAAGGAACATAGTAACAGTTTTCTAGTTCCAAAACAAAACCACTAGGCAAAGATATAAAATAAGATCCTACGGCTAATGCAACAATCCGCTCCATTTCCCACGCGTAGATCCATCTCGCCTTTATCAAGCTTTCTACTTCTCCTTAGTCCATGCGAGTTGGAACATAAGTGTAAGCCACAACCAGTATATAATACCCAAGAAGTAGAATTTGCAAGATTACAATGTATAACATACATACCTGAAGGAGAAGCAATGTTTTCGTCCTTCTTTCCTTCCTTTAATTTGGGGCAATCTCTTTTGTAATGACCAATTTCATTACAATTGAAGAATTGCGATGTAGATGGAGAAAGATCCCTCTTCATTTTCCTCTAAGAAGGTGCCACTTGCCCTCCTGGAGTAGATGGAGATGCACCCTTGCTTTGGATCTTCCCTAGAACCTTTTTCTTGATTTTCTTACTCTTTACTTTTAGTGATGCTTGCTTATCATTTACAAAGTCCAATTCATATTGATTAAGAAAATAGACTAGCTCACTAACAATATTTTCCCTTTTATTAGAGAAATAGAGTAGTTTGAATTTCTTGTAACCAGGGTGTAGAGAATTCAATAGTATTCTCGCAGCTGCAAAATCTGGGAATGGCTCATCAAGCAGCTCAAGGCGGTTGAGAAGCTCAACCATTCTCTTTATATGAGCCTTAATTTGTGTTCCATTTGTCATTTTAAGATCAATGGCCCTTTCCCTTGCTTTTTACCTTTGACGTCAAAGCAACAACCCAGTGGAGCATTAAGCTTTAGATCCCCAAATGAATGTACCAATTCAAAGACATTTTGGTCGACATGTTGACCACCCTGTTGGAATCTACCACGACATATATCCCTAAGATGCCTTAGAAGTGCCCACAGCTCATATGCAATGAACCTTGCCCTCTAATATTTGGGGATTGAGCCAAGAATATGATCCATCACCAGTGACATGTGGTTCGCCCACACACAGTGCTTTTCAGGAGTCATATCCTTTGAGTAATAGCTGGGGATGGGATTGTCAACAACATATTAAATATTGTTCCACCTAAGGACTTGCCTAAGCTTCCTATCCCAATCAAGAAAATTTGATAGGTTCAACTTTACATCCAGAATTTCTGATACTTTGAGTGTTGTTTTAGACATTCTTTATTTGAAAAGAATTCGCAATAAATAACCATTCATAATCTTTTAATAACTTTGAAATAAAAGCAATCATTAAAGCTATTAAAAATTTCATTCATGCGTAATAAAACATGGTCCATAATGAATGAAACGATTCCAAGACCCTAAAAGTCCTATATTCTTAAGCATGCTTTGGCTTGTCTTAAGTCTTTTAAGATTCTAGGTAAGCAAAAACCAATTCCTAGTAATCTCCAAATTACTCTTGGTTAATAAATTAATTCCATACTTTATCCCTTTGCCACAACATATGCCATTGTTGTTTGAGTTAAAACCACAATCAACGTGTTCCTTTGGGATTCCTTACCATCTAAGTCAACTAAAATAACACCTCGCTTTGGCGGAAACCTACTACCTTAGTTCCTTAGATTTTTGTAAGTGCTTGATTTGGAAGGCAATTGTAAACTCAATATTACTTTGGACCTAGTTGTTTCTTTGTTGGTTTGATTATTTAGTGAACTAAATCTAATCGAACATACAAACAACATTCATGCATAATATACATTCATTCAAAATGTATAAGTGCATAAATTTAACTTTGGTGAACTAGTATTGCCCAACACTTGGTCTTGAAGCATCCAATCTTCCTTCACTTGTTAGCTTGGCATCGTCTTGAACTTCATTCAGAAGCTAAATTAAAGTTCTAAATATCCTAGAAGAACTTGAAATAATAACTTAATTACATCAAAATTCAACGGTACGCACACCATATTTAAGACTTTACATTCAAAGATAAAACGGTACGCATACCGTATTTAACTATTCTAGAATGTCAATACTAGTCACCTACAATACCTCCAATACATAAAATAATTTCTATGCATTCATCCATTCGTGTCCTAAAACGAATGGCCAAAATAAATAAGCAAGTATTTACATGATTTGTTTAAAAAACAGGTGAGCGGCTTGAAGCAGTCGCTCATCGAGCATGACTAGCTCATCGTATCTTGATTGTACCCATGCAGCTTCTGGGATTTTCTTTCCAGCACTATCCTTAGATAAGGCAGTTCTAGCTTAATAGGTTGTACCTGTTTCTATTCCATAGACCAATGAAAATGGAGTTGCGCCAGTTGAAGCGCGAATTGAAGTTCGATACCCCCACAATGCAAAATGCAGAGTCTTTGTAATTTGTTGTCATCTTTATAATAATGGTTTTGACATTCTTGTTGGCTGCTTCGACTGCCCCATTGGTCTGTGGGCGATAAGGCGAAGAACGGTGATGTTGAATTTTGTACTCGGTGAATAGATCTTCACACTCGCCTTGGAAATGGCTTCCCTGGTCACTGATGAACTCGCGAGGAACGCCGTATCTGCATATGATGTTTTCTTGTATAAATTGGGCCACTTGCTTGGAACCCTGATACGGTTATGGATGAAAGTGATAGTCTTATGCTAGCAATTGGAACCAAAACTGATTTGGGTTCAATGGCTCATTTTGTGTGCATGGTGACATGGATTGAGTGAGCTCGTTATATGGTCCTTATTATCAAGGTGGTACGTTAATCAAACTGGTCCGTTTAATCACATTGGTCCGCTTGTTTAAACAGATTGTACGCACTTATTATTTTTAATTGCTTTGGTTAAAGTCGGTTTAATAAAGGGATATTTGTTTAAATCCCCAATTTAAATTCAGTCATTACTTAGCTTTGATTATTGCTTTTTGTAAGGAGAGTTTTAAGCCTTTGTAACCTCCAATTTAGTGACTGAATTAGGAGGCTTTAGAGCTTGTAACTGCCAGTTTTAAAGGCTCTTAAATGGCTCTTAATTAGCCGTTTAAAGCTCTTGTAGCTGTTGGTTTTTGGCTATTTATAGTCAGCTTCTTGATTGGAATAAACAACCAACTGGAATGATTAAAACACTTGTTTGTTACATTTCGAATTATAGTTTACAATTCAGCCTTTTTCTTTGTTTTGGGCGCGTTTCCTATTCAAAGAACTGATTGTGAGTCAATAGGTCTTGTCTTGCATTCACGATCAACGAGTTAAAGGTCTAGCTTGTTAATCAACTATCCTTGTTTATACAACGAGTTTTTAAACTCGTATCATTAGTGGTATTAGAGCTGCTGTTCGTGTGATCCGCCCAAAAAAAAAAAAAAGAAAAAAAAAAGAGCTGTTGTTTGTAATTCTTACAAACTGAAATATGGATTTTGATGAACCTGACTTTCTACAACATCTCCAAGAAGCCTTGAAGAACGTTAGAGATGGGGGGTATCGTAGGCCTCCTACGCGTGATCTACGGGCTATGGATGAATTCAAAGTCACCGAACTTCCTGAATTTGTTGGTGGAACAGATCCGGAAGCCTATTTGGAGTGGGAGCGCAAAATAGAGAGAATGTTCGATTTCAAGGACATTGATGATGAGAAGCGTTGCAAATATGCCATATTGAAGCTACGACGAGGGGCTTCATTGTGGTTCGAGGGACTGAAATCCAAGAGAATACGTGAAGGGAAGGAGAAAATTACCTCTTGGGAGTCTTTGAAACGTAAGCTACGTAAAAGGTATGTGCCAACAACTCATAGAATAACAACTTATCGTAAAATTGCCGAATTGAGGCAAGGAAAAATGAGTGTGGCTGAATATATTGATGAGTTTGAAAAGTTGTCCTTAATGGGAGAAATTGAGGAAATTGAGGAACAAAAACTGTCCAGATTTTTAAGGGGTCTAAATTATAATATTGCCAATACCGTAGACCTTTATCCATATTCTGATTTTGACACTCTTTGTGGACTTTGTTTAAAATAGGAAAATCAAGGGAAGGCAAAATATGGGGGAGGGTCTAGTATGGATGGTAAAGCCAAGTCTTGGGCTAAATCCGAACCTAGCTTGAAACCAAACACATCACCTAGTACCGTAGGTTCAAGTAATTCTACGGCTGCCCCTAAACTATCTAACCCAACCAAAGAAACAAGTCTGTCCAAGGTGCGTTGTTTTAAGTGTCAAGGGTTTGGGCATTATCAAAATGCGTGTCCAAATAAACGAGTAGTGACCTTGAGAGAAGCTGTTGAATGTCGTGAGGAGTTGTTTGAAGAGGAAAAGAGGTTGGGGGACGTATTTGTGTTTGATGAGAGTGGTGATGAGGAGGAAGAGGAAGGGTATGAGGCTCCAATTTATGACACAAATCTGGTTCTTAGAGCGCTACAAACTCAAATTTCACCTACTGATTCTAGACCAACGAGATCAGTTGTTTCATACTAAATGTCTAGTGAAAGATAAGTGGTGTAGTGTAATTGTTGATGGGGGGAGTTGTGCCAATGCTGCTTCTAGTGAAATGGTGTCAAAATTAGGCTTAATCACTACTGCCCATCCTAGGCCATACGCACTCCATTGGCTTGATGATGGTAATAGTGTAAAAGTGTCGAAGCAAGTAACGTTGGTTTGACTATGGGTTCGTATGTGGATGAAGTTCTTTGTGATGTTATTCCTATGGATGCTTGTCATATTTTGTTGGGTCGTCCTTGGCAGTTTGATAGGGACGTGATTCATAAAGGGAGAAGCAATGAGTATGAATTGAGAGACAAAGGCAAGAAAATTGTGCTAAAGCCTATGTCATCTCAAGCGGTTCGATCCATGAGTGTGAAACAAAAGAAAAAGCCGAATCTCACCATGTTGGCTAGTGAACGAGAAATTGAGCAAGCTCTTGATCATGGAGAGTTGGTGTATTTGCTCGTGGCTAAGGAGAGTCCAATTGAAGGCCAAAATTGGAAAGAAGGCAGTCCCATTGCCGAATTGCTGTTTGAGTTCAAGGATGTATTTCCGGATGAATTACCACCAGGTTTGCCCCCTATTCGTGGTATTGAACATCAAATTGATCTTATTCCAGGAACTTCTTTGCCTAATAAGGCTGCCTATCGTTGCAATCCGGAGGAAACAAAGGAATTACAAAAGCAAATTGATGAACTTGTGAATCGAGGCTATGTTAGAGAAAGCTTGAGTCCATGTGCTGTTCCGGTGTTGCTTGTGCCTAAGAAAGATGGAACATGGCGAATGTGTGTTGATAGTAGGGCTGTGAATAACATTACCATCAAGTATCGTTTTCCAATTCCGAGACTTGATGATATGTTAGATGAGCTCCATGGTTCGAAGTTGTTCTCAAAAATTGATTTGCGAAGTGGTTATCATCAGATTCGGATGCGTGAAGGAGATGAGTGGAAAACGGCTTTCAAGACAAAACATGGCTTGTATGAGTGGACCGTCATGCCATTTGGTCTCACTAATGCTCCTAGTACGTTTATGAGGCTAATGAATGAAGTGCTTAAATCATTTTTGGGCAGATTCGTTGTGGTATATCTTGATGACATCTTGGTGTATAGTAGGAACGAAGAGGAGCATCTGATTCATTTGAGGGATGTTTTTGAAACACTTAGAGCTCAAAGAATCTATGGGAAGCTAGAGAAGTGTTCATTCCTTGTTGACAATGTTGTATTCTTGGGCTATGTGGTTTCGAAAGATGGAGTGTCCGTGGATCAGTCCAAGATCGAGGCTATCAAATCGTGGCCTAATCCTAAAGCTATAAGTGAGGTGCGTTCATTTCATGGTCTTGCTTCATTTTATAGACGTTTCATTCGTGATTTCAGTACTATTACTAGTCCTATCACTAGTTGCTTGAAGAAAGGTGCTTTTGTATGGGGAGAGGACGCTCAAAAGGCGTTTGATGTGATTAAAGAGCGTTTGTGTGCTGCTCCTATTTTGGCGCTGCCAGATTTCTCTCAACCTTTTGAGGTCGAGTGTGATGCTAGTGGAGTGGGGATTGGTGCTGTTTTGATCCAAGGTAAGCGTCCCATAGCTTATTTTTCGGAAAAGTTAGGGGGTGCTCGTTTGAATTATTGCACTTATGATAAAGAGTTCTATGCCATTGTTAGAGCTTTGGATCATTGGAGTCATGATTTGCGTTCTAGCCACTTTGTTTTGCATTCTGATCATGAATCTTTGAAGTATATTAATGGGCAACAAAAATTGATCCCAAGGCATGGTAAATGGGTTGAGTTGTTGCAATCCTTTCATTTTTCTTCGAAATACAAAGATGGTAAAAGCAATGTGGTGGCTGATGCATTATCACGAAGGTACACTTTGCTTGCTACACTTGATGTTCGTTTGTTGGGGTTTGAGACCTTAAAAGATTATTATCATGATGATGGTGATTTTGGAGTTGCATTCGAGAAATGTGCAGTTGGTGCTTATGGGGAGTACATGTTGCAGGATGGGTTTCTTTTCAAAGGTAATTGCCTTTGTATTCCTAAGCATTCAATTCGTGAGTTACTAGTGCGTGAGGCTCATGGTGGAGGATTGGCTGGTCACTTTGGCATAGCCAAGACCTTGGAAATCTTGAGAGAACATTTCTTTTGGCCTAAAATGTTAGGTGATGTAACGAACATTGTGAATAAATGTGTGACTTGTCATATGGCCAAGAGTTCTTTCAAACCCGGTTTATACTCACCTTTGCCTGTTCCAGTTCTCCCTTGGGAAGATGTATCCATGGATTTTATAGTGGCTTTGCCTCGCACTCAAAGAGGTAAGGATGCTATTATGGTCGTGGTGGATAGATTTTCAATAATGGCTCACTTCGTTGCTTGTCACAAAACGGATGATGCTTGTAATGTGACTGATTTGTATTATAAGGAGATTGTTCGTTTGCATGGAATTCCAAAGACTATTGTTTCTGATCGAGATTCCAAGTTCTTGAGTTACTTTTGGAATACATTGTGGAGAAAGGTGGGAACCAAGTTGTTGTTTAGCACTTCACATCACCCTCAAACTGATGGGCAAACAGAGGTGACAAATCGAACCTTGGGAACGCTATTGAGAGGGTTGGTAAGTAAAACGCAAAAGGATTGGGATGTCAAGCTTGCTCACGCTGAATTTGCTTATAATCGGTCTCCTACTTATGCTACTGGTCATTCTCCATTTGAGGTAGTATATGGGATTAATCCATACTTGCCCTTGGATTTAATTCCATTACCAAAAGATGAGTTGGTTCACAAGGATGCCGATGCTAAGTTAAAGTCTATGATGAAACTGCACCAACAAGTTCGTGAGCGAATTGAAGCTATTAATGCCTCTTATAAACAGAAATCAAATAAGAATCGCAAACCGAGGTTGTTTGAAGAAGGTGATTTGGTTTGGGTTCATTTAAGGAAAGAGCGTTTTCCAAGCAAACGCAAGAACAAGCTTATGCCTAGGGCTGAAGGTCCTTACAAGGTGGTTGCACGTGTGAATGATAATGCTTACAAGATTGAGCTTCCGGAAGACTATGGTGTCCATGCTACTTTCAATGTAGGTGATCTTTCACCTTATCTTGATGATGATGGCCTTGCTGAATTGAGGTCAATTCCTTTTAAAGGGAGAGGGGATGATACGGTTATGGATGAAAGTGATAGTCTTATGCTAGCAATTGGAACCAAAACTGATTTGGGTTCAATGGCTCATTTTGTGTGCATGGTGACTTGGATTGAGTGAGCGCGTTATATGGTCCTTATTATCAAGGTGGTACGTTAATCAAACTGGTCCGTTTAATCACATTGGTCCGCTTGTTTAAACAGATTGTACGCACTTATTAATTTTAATTGCTTTGGTTAAAGTCGGTTTAATAAAGGGATATTTGTTTAAATCCCCAATTTAAATTCAGTCATTACTTAGCTTTGATTATTGCTGTTTGTAAGGAGAGTTTTAAGCCTTTGTAACCTCCAATTTAGTGACTGAATTAGGAGGCTTTAGAGCTTGTAACTGCCAGTTTTAAAGGCTCTTAAATGGCTCTTAATTAGCCGTTTAAAGCTCTTGTAGCTGTTGGTTTTTGGCTATTTATAGTCAGCTTCTTGATTGGAATAAACAACCAACTGAATGATTAAAACACTTGTTTGTTACATTTCGAATTATAGTTTATAATTCAGCCTTTTTCTTTGTTTTGGACGCGTTTCCTATTCAAAGAACTGATTGTGAGTCAATAGGTCTTGTCTTGCATTCACGATCAACGAGTTAAAGGTCTAGCTTGTTAATCAACTATCCTTGTTTATACAACGAGTTTTTAAACTCGTATCAAACCCAATATTTTGAATGACCTGGCTTCGACCCACTTAGTTAAGTAATCGACGGCACCCAATATGAACTCATGACCCCCGGTGCCTTTTGGAGTGATCTTGCCGATGACGTCGATACCCCAAGCTAAGAATGGCCATGGTGATGATTGTGAATATAGCAAGTATGCGGGAATGTGCTTTAGGATCGCACACTTTTTATAGATACGACATTTCTTGATGAAGAAGTAACAGTCCCGCTCGAGGGTGGTCTAGTAATACCGAGCCCTAATGACTTTGAGAGCCAGCATCTTCCCATTCATGTGAGTACCACAGACCTTGGCATGTACGGTGCCCATGACTTTTTGTGCTTCGTGCTTGTCAACACATCGGATATTGGGGCCGTTAGGGGACCTCTTGTATAGAACGCCGCCTTCTAGAACGAAGTTGGCTGATTGCAGGCGTAAAGCCCTTTGACTTTTTCTTGAAAAATGCGGTGGATATTCAGAATTTTGTAGATACCTTTGAATGTCTGTAAACCAAGGCTCATCTTCGTCAGGCTCGACGTCTTCAATAGGATGGACATATGCTGCTTCTTGATGCGTTTCAAATGTAAGGGGCATTTCAGCCATGCCATTTGGAATGTTGATCATTGATGCTAGTTTTGCCAGTGCGTCGGTGAATTGATTCTCCTCTATAGGGAGGTATGTGTAACGAAGCTCTTCCACTTGTTCAGACAGCTTCTCGAGATAAGACTGGTATAGGGCTAAGCTTTTGCTTCTGACTTTCCATTTGCCGAAAATTTGATTGATGATTAGGGAAGAGTCCCCATATACTCGAAGTTTCTGGACACCCAATGCTATGGCGGCTTCCAGGCCCATAATGCATGCTTCATATTCGGCCGCATTGTTTGTAACAATTAATTGTAGTTTTTCTGAGGTGGGAGTGTGAGTGCCATCAGGAGCTACTAGGATTACCCCGACACCACATCCTCTTTGATTAGAGGCACCGTCAAAGTTCAGCGACCAACTGTCGTCGCTTGTCATTAAAATTTACTCATCGGGTAGGACGTAATTCTCCTCTTCTGCCTCGATAGGAAAGTCGGCTAGGAAATATGAGACCGGTGAACCCTTGATAGATTTTTGAGGAATGTATTTCAGATAGAATTCAGTCAACATAACCAACCATCAGGACAGCCGTACGTTGAGAGCCGGTTTTTCGAATAAGAAACTTGAGAGGATCGGCTTTGCAAAACACGTGCACTGTATGGAGAGCATGTAGTGTCAGAGTTTCTTTGTGGCCCAAACAAAGGAGATGTCGAGCCTTTCGAGTTGATTATATGTGGTCTCGTACTCAAGAAGTTTCTTGCATAGATAGTACACGACATTTTCTTTGCCTTCGATCTCTTGGGCAAGCATGGCCCTATTGCTAAGTTAGTTGTTGTAAGGTAAAGCCTGAGTGGAATACCCGGTATTGCTGGCTTTAACAATGGTGGATTTGAAAGATATCCCTTGATGGTGTCAAATGCATGTTGACAGTCTTCGTCCCATACCTTGGGCTCACTCTTGCGGAGTTTTCGAAACATTGGCTCACAAATCATGGTGAGTTTTGAACCGAGTCTGCTGTATTGTAATTTTCCAAGGAAACCTCGAATTTCTTTTTCATTCGCTGGAGATTTCATGTCTAGAATGGCCTTGATTTTTGAAGGATCAGCCTCGATGCCCCGAGAACTGATGACGTATCCGAGCAACTTGCCTGACGTTACCCCGAATGCACATTTATGAGGATTGAGCCTCATATTGTATTGCCTGAGCCTATTGAAGAATATTCGAAGTACTGTTGTATGCTCATGTCATTCCTTGGATTTGACGATCATATCGTCGACATATACCTCGATTTCTCTATGAATCATGTCGCTCATAATGGTTGTGGCTGTCCTTTGATATGTAACCCCCGCTTTCTTCATTCCGAACGGCATAACTGTATAGCAATATGTACCCCACTGAGTGAAGAAGGTTGTTTTCTCCATGTCGTCCTCTGTCATGAGAATCTGATTGTAGCCTGCGTACTCGTCCATAAAAGAGAGTATGGCATGATTTGTTGTGTTGTCTACCAGAATGTCGATGTGTGGCAGTGGGAAACCATCTTTAGGGCTAGCCATGTTAAGATCTCTATAATCAACGCACATTCGGACCTTACCGTCTTTCTTCGGAACTGGGATGACATTTTCCATCCACTATGGGTATTTGGATTCTCGAATAAACCCGACCTCTAGCTGCTTGGAGACCTCTTCTTGAATTCGAGGGAAACATCGGGTTTCATGCGATGGAGTTTCGATCTTTTTGATGGGCTTTGAACCTGGAATAAGGGGAATTGTATGTTGACCGATGCTTGTGTCAACCCCTGGCATATCATGATAGGATTATGCGAAGACATCTATATACTCTGAAAAGTAGCTTGATAAGTTAATCCCGCTCTGCTTGAGATAAGATTGGTCTAACTCTGTCTCAAGTAGAGCGGGATGATCTTATCAAGCTACTTTCAGAGTACATAGACGTCTTCGCATGGTCCTATCATGATATGCCAGGGGTTGATCCAAGCATCGGTCAACATACAATTCCCCTCATCCCAGGTTCAAAGCCAATCAATCAAGCAGAAACTCCGTCGCATGAAACCGGATGTTTCCCTCAAAATTCAAGAAGAAGTCTCTAAGCAGCTAGAGGTCGGGTTTATTCGAGAGTCCAAGTATCCAGATCTTTCAAGGTATTGGGTTCCAAGCAAGTGTCCCAGTTCATTCAAGAAAATATCATATGCAGATACGGTGTTACTCACAAGTTCATTAGTGGTCAGGGAACCCATTTCCAAGGAGAATGTGAAGACCCATTCAACAAGTATAAGATTCAAAATTCAAGTTCTATAATCTCTAACCGAGCAAGGTTGTGCCAAGCAAGGCATCTACAATTCCAAAGTACAAAATTCAAGTTCTAAAAACATCTACAAGCTTCGATAGTTCAAACTTCAAAAGGGAATACCATACAATCTTCAATACAACAATCTCAACGGACCCATGCTCCGGGAAATTCAGGATCACAGTTCTTCGCCTTATCGCCCGCAAACTAATGGGGCAGTCGAAGCAGCCAACAAGAATGTCAAAACCATCATCATGAAAATGACAGCCAATTACAAAGACTGGCCCCAGAAGCTGCACATCGCATTGTGGGGGTAACGAACTTCAATTCGCACTTCAACTGGTGCAACCCCATTCTCATTAGTCTATGGAATGGAGGCAGTACAACCTATCGAGCTGGAGATACCTTCTCTAAGAATAGTCCTCGAAAAGAAAATCCCAGAAGCTGCATGGGTACAAGAAAGGTATGATGAGCTAATCATGCTTGATGAGCATCGGCTTCAAGCCGCTCATCACGTACAAGTCTATCAGCGCCAAGTGGCCAGACATTTCAACAAGAGGGTCAGAACCCGAAACATCAAGGAAGGCGAGCTTGTTCTGAAAGCCCTTCGCAAAAGCGTCATGGACCCAAGGGGAAAATTCAAACCCAACTGGGTAGGACCATACATTGTCAAGAAAATCCTCTCCGGGGGAGCAGTCGAATTAACATATGTCGATGGAACAGAATTCCGATCTCTGACAAACCTCGATCAACTCAACAAGTTCTATGTCTAAGTTTAATGTTCAAAGTCAAAATCTAATTCAAAAAGTTTTGTAACGGTTAGAACAACGTCTGGCCTGATTCCTTAACGGGACACGTAGGCAACCTCATTCCGAGGCCCGGCCACTTTAATACAAAAAAAATTCAAATTTTCCTCAATTAAGGGCATCCTAAAAATCAAATTCAAAACTCAATGGTTGTTGTCTTTATTCCAAATGTGCCAATTCAAAGCAAAGCATGTTTAAGCGGAATTTAACACAATAACTTTTTATTTGGCTCTAAGGCCTTCAAAGCTAATTCAAAAACAAGGTTAGAATCAAGTGAAGCAAAGTTCAAAGCCTTTTCACTTCCTAAACACATTCTTAAACACAATTCCTTCTAATACAACTTCAAACACATTTAGCCTACAAAGATCTAGGCACGGGCGACTATGCTCTTGAGTCTTGGCACCTTGAGTACTATCCCCTGGCTCTTCCTGCAATCAATCATCAATCTTCCCTTTGCCCAAGCGGCGAGAGAAGGAACTTGCTAGTCTTCCAAGACGGGAGGACGGCGAACCTCATTTGGACTCAGAATGGTCAAGCACCGGACGGGCCACACTCCCGTCACTTTCCTCATAATCGGTTGATGTAGGGCGTCTAGCTCTAGAACTTCGGACTCTAGCTGGTCCGGAGAAAGAAATGTCCCTCTGGCTTGGGCCGTTCATCCATACAACATAACCCGCAGACAGAGTAACTGGCTCAGGTGGGTACTGGATATTCAAGAATGGTTTGGCAACCCAATACCGCCTCCAAACTTCAAGCCGATTTGCATTCAGGGCAACAGGTTTCGGGTTCTCTTCAGTACAGTCCGGAATTTCATGTTTCAAGCCATACTGTCTCATCACTCGAGCAGGCGAGTAGAAGACCAACATGGTGAGGCTTGGCACGCTCAAAGCAGTATAACCTGGGGCATGTCTCATAGCAACAATTCCCCACAAAGAAACTACCCACCTTATACAAGATTCAACTCTAGAGAGTGCGCATCGCCACTCATCCAATGAAAGCCGGCCATACACCATGGGCCGCACAGTGAACCCTTTTCTATTATGGCTTTCCATGTTCTCCGGTGGTGCCGCCAGCATGAGCCTCTCCATAAGCCAGACCTTGGGGAGTATACAAAAAAAAGAAATTCAAAATTCAACATTCAAAATACAAGTACAAATTCAATATACAAGAAAGCTCCAGATCCTTACTTGGAGTAATACCGGGCTTCCCGACGGCAAAGAAGAGGGGTTCGACTTCAACATATCAAGGCCCATCAATGTTTCGTCAATCACGAGCGGCATTGGGTCCCGGCCACTAGCAAATTGCCCTACAATCTCTATTAGGGAGGCATCACCATTGCCAAACCCCTGTTTCGAAAAGAGGAAGCGAGCAAAGATACAAAAACTCAAGGCCCTCAAGCGGAAAACCTTGGGGACATCAAGCCCAGCAAAATAGGTGGCAAGCAGGGACAAATACACCCCTCTGCCATATACAACAGCACTCAAAAGTGGAAGCTTCAAGCCCAAATATCTTTCAAAAACAAAGAAAACGTGTTCTTCAACACTAGGCATGCATGGCTCTGACATAACGGGCCACCCCAATATGGCACTAAACTCTTCAGGGAGAGGACATACCTCATTATTTGGAAAGCGGAAGACATGATGATTCGGATCCCAAGCCTCCAGAGCAGCAAGAATGAAGTGCACATCAAGCTTTACAAACCGGAAGGAGGCGAGCACTCCAAGATGCATGCCATCAAGCTCCCTTTTCTCCATCTTGCCTAGCGAACCAAGCCAAGAGCTCAAGGCATTTTCAAAAGACATGGCCATTTTCTTTCTTTTCGTGAGGAAGCAGCATACAAAGAAAAGCAGGGATGGATTGATGCAAAGTATGATCCGAAAAGCTCCCTATTTATAAATAAACCGGCCCTTATGATGCAAAGTACACCGGCGCTAGGTGCCGACACCTGCGCCAAGCGCAGGGGTCTGCAACAAAGGACGAGGTCACCGTCCCCTTTATGATTCCAAGTAAGCACTCTTCAGTGCTTCGGACAGCAGAATACAACCTCAATTATTCAAGATTCCAAAGCCGCAAGCCGCGCAATTTCAAGCAGTACGAGTCAGCGCCTCGGACCGATTTCGAGTCAATCTGTTCAAAATTCAAGCATTCTAGTCCTAGATCGGCGTCCTAAGTCGAGTCTGCATATGCATTAGCAAAAGTTGAATATACTTTCACTTGCGCTTTTTCTAACCAAAAAACCCCAGTCAAAGTGGGGGCTTATAGTGGGTATGTACACCTGAAAAAATGAGTAAGTTTTTTCAATTTTGCATGCATACATATAGCTACAAATTTCAAAAGCACACACAATGCATACAAAATTCAATTTCCAAATCATACAAAAACCAATATTCAGCCATATAAGATTCGAAAATTCCAAACCTTGCAAAATTCAAAGCCATAGAAAGTTCAAATTTCAAATCCAAACCATACAAAAACCATACAAATACAATCGATACAAAAATCAACCAAGGCAAGCTGGAACTCGCTACCATGCAGGGTCTGTCCGAGTCATCATCAGCCGTAATGTCAACCACAGGCTCCTTGCCCCTGTTTCGGTTCCTATAGCGCTCTAGATCCCGATCCAGCTTTGTCCCAAGGGTACCAGGCTCCTACTCCGAAATACGAAGAGTACCGGGAAAATGATAAGTTCCCTGCTGAGGGGAAGGATACTGATAAGGCTGCGGCATCGCCATGAACTGGCGATGCGCCCCAAAAATCTGGGTCTGATGCATCCTCTCCATCTCATGCCAATAAGTCCAAGGATCTACACCCCAAGGCTGAGAGCCGCTCCCTCCGAAGTAATAGCCGGGAGGAGGTACAAAAGGCCTCGAACTGCTCGCACCCCCAAAAGAATGTCTGGCATGATCAACATATACAAAGGGGGCACCTCCCCTATCATCATCAAAATGCCTCTGATAAGTACCAGCACCGGAACCCTGTCCTTGATCCAAGCTCGGCTCTTCCTGCCCTCTCGAAATCTCCACCTAGGGCTCCCTGTCAACAGAACCTCTGCGACCTCGACGGCGCTCCTATACAAAAGTAAGAAATTCAAGAATCAGACATCCACGTTCGAATTTCTAGAGTACAAAATTTCACAGTCAATGAAAGCACCTCTATGTCCCGGCCAGAAAGCTTCTCGGTCAGCTTGGCACAATGCCTCTTCAAAGAATCAATTAGAAGCACCCAGCGACGCACTCTCACCCGAGGCGCCTGCATACAAAATTCAAGATCAATTTCCAGATACAAGATTACAATCAGTTTCAAGCAAATACAACAGTACTTACAGCTGCATAATGCTCCGGTACAGCATCATACGACCTCCGGTGCGGAGGAGAAGCTATAGGGACGGTCACCTCCACCTGCTCCCCATTGGAGTTTTCGTAGCAGATAACCCTTTCAGAATGGGGAATGTCCTCAGGGTCGACCTCCTCCTCCTACAAACATTCATACAATGATTCAATTATACAAGAATACAAGAATACAAGAGTACAAGAATACAAGATACAAATTTCAAAAGCTCACCGGCAGTACGAAGCGTACGCCTCTTCAAAAGGTCCTCATAATGGCCCCTTCTATCTGTAAAGTTCTCCCAAGGGAGACAAAAAACATCTCCCCTAACATTCAAATAGAGCTGCGCGAGTTCTTCGTCTGGCGCTAACATGGACTCCGGTGGGTCATGAGGGAAAAGCCTACCCCCGTACTATGCTGAAGGGACACTCGCTCCCCTGAATAACACATATGGAGATACACCCCCGGGAGCAAGACCCGGCTGCCAGACAAGAAGAGGGCACGAGTAGCCGGAACAGGTATAGGCGCACCAGCAAAGGGACGCCAAACCACCTACAGAGCAGACAACTCAAGCAACTATACAAGTACAAATACAAAAGAACAAAACAACACAAGAGTTTACCTCATCAACGGGTAAAACCCGCAAAGCTCTGCGGGAGGCCGCCAGAGGCACCCTCCTGCGCACCGCTCCTATCCAAGAGGCATCATACGGGTAAGCCGCATCCCTATTACGAGCCGGCGACAAAGTCGGGAAGTGCTCGTACATCCAAATCTTTCAAAAAGAAAACAAAGCATCAATCAAGTTCAAGGTACAAACATACAAGTACACGATACAAAGTACAAGGAGTCTCGAATACCTCCAGCACACTCCACAAAGCAGCAATACTCTGGTCGCTCTCCGGTGCAGTCCGGGAGGCCCACTTCATCTCATACAAAAGGTGGCTGTATGCCAGACCACCCCAGTTGAGGCTCGAAACAGCCCTCAAATCCTGCAAAGCCGTCAGGAAGCCAATGTGCACCCGACTGTTCCTGCTCGGGGCCATCACTCTACTCACCAGAGCCAAGAGGAAGAGCCGAACCCTCTGCTCCGCAGATATGTCCACGCTGCGGATCGCAACCATGATCACCGTCACAAAAGCGTGGGTGTCATCATCCGCCAAGTCGACAACAGGGCCAAGCAAGCCCCTAACACCGCTCGAGTGCCACGTCAGCTCAGAATAAAAAATCACGTTCCTCTCAGAGAAGGGAAGACCCGTGATCATAGCAAACTCAAGAGGGGTGATAGTGATCTCCCCCATGCCATATGAAAGGTGTTGGTGGTATCCCATTACCGCTCCAGCAAGGCCTGTAGCCGGGGTTTGATCCCCGTTCTCCTCTTAGTATATCCCATGGCACGCCAAAATCGACCAGGCCCGTCTGCAACCAGATCTCCATAGCCTCCGCGTCAGCACGGACGACCGGAAAGACTTTGTGAAGGTCCCCCAAGGACCAAAAAGTGCACAACGGATCCCCGTCAGCCTATGGATAAGCCGATTAGTTCAAAACCTATACAATTTCAAAAAAAGACAAAGCACAATACAAGACTCACCAAACCAACGCGAGGCTGCTGAGACAAATGAAACTCCGGTAGGAACACTAGATCCGAGGGACTCCAGCTAGTGCCAACGAAGGCGGGTACTCTCCGGGGAACCATGCTCCCTGCCTCCGGCACGTTTGTTGCAGCTGCTTCATCATCAGAAGCATCCTCCATGGCAGCTCGAACCACCGAACGCTCGGCAAGCTTTCTCCGAGTGTGACGAGGCATACTAAATCATGCAAAATATCCAAATTCAAGATTGGGGGCTATCCTATAAGGCCCGTACAAAAGTCAAAATTCAAAATATCCCCAGTGGTAGTACAGACTTAGCCAGGGACCTCTACACCAACGCCTAGGCTATCCATGCCGAAGCAGGAATACAAGTTCTACACCAAGGCCTAGGCTATCCATGCCGAAGCAGGAACATAAGTTCTACACCAACGCCTAAGCTATCTATGCCAAAGCAGGTATACAAGTTCTACACCAACGCCTAGGTTATCCATGCCGAAGCAGGTACAAAGTTCAAGAAAAATTTCAAAAATTCAAATCTACAAGTTCCAACAGTTCAAGTTCAAGTGGCTATCAAACAATTTTCTACAAGATTCAAGAAGCCTAATATCATGCAATCATCATTTCAAAGTGCAAAAAATCAAAGCTACATGCAATCCTAGAGATTATTTCATAAGCAAAACATGAAATACTTACATGGACAAGGCAAGAACAAGATCAATGGGAGAGTGTTCGACCTTTGAGAGAGAAAAAGCAAGAGAATGAAAGCTTGAGCTCTTCAAATGGCACGGCAAGGGGTGCTTTTATAGCACAACCCCGCGCCGAACGCGGAGCTCAGCGCCCAGCGCTGACCTGCTGCATGCGCAGGAATCTTCAGCGCACGGTCCTCCGTGCTAATTGCACGCCCTTTGCTGCTACGGTTTTCTACACCAGGCATCAAACATCAAATCATGCTATCCTCCGAAAATAAGGGTATATACCTGTATCTCCAAACACAAACAGATGAGCATTTCAAGAATACAAAATCCAAAAAATACAACAATTTAGGCGTTCGACTCCCAACGGACCCAAGCTCCAGGAAAGTCAGCAGAAATTTCAAAATCTTAAGAGCCAATAAAAAGCTCTTATCCCCAGTGAAGCCCATCCCAAGCGGATTAATTCCGGGTACTAAAAATTCAAAATGCAAGAGCGTTCGATGCCAAGCTTCGTCCTAAACCAAAGGCGGAAGAACTATACAAGTACAAATCGGAGTCATCACCACCACACGGAGGTAGACTCTATCCTTTTTTCTAACACATGTTTTGTGCAGGTACAGGCGTACAAAGAATGGTCTTGATTGCAGAACATCTTGACCGTTATCCGTCCCGAGTCGAAAACTTTGACTTGTGCTTTCCTAACCGAACGCTCAGTCAAAGTGGGGGCTTCTGTAGACACCTAAATTGTGTCTACCCATTGGGATGATGACGATACCATTATCCTTATTAGGCGGTTGGAGCAACTCCATGCGGAAGTCCCAATTGTTAAGAACATTTCCCAAATCCAATAGCCAAAATCCAATCTCCGAGGCCGTTCCCATTCCGAAACTCGGTACAACATACAAATTCCAAAAATCAATTTCAAAATCCAAGTACAATCTCGCCCAATGGACTATCCCATTGGTTTTACAATGCCTTTTCTAGTCGAAATGACACTAAGCAATCCAAATTCGGGCGCCGACCCACAAAACTTAGCAAGCGGGGCCTCGTCCCGTAAAACCGAATTCAAAAACCCGTAACGGCTTGTTTTTAGACGCAAACCATGCCTTACTCATCAAGAAAACTATACGTGCCGACTTCGTACAATTCGTACGAAGGTACACCATTACAAGCCAAAACAAGGACGACACGTCAGCGCTATGTCAGCAGCGCCTGGCGCTGGCAGCTGCGCTGGACGAGCTGGCGTTTAGCAGCAACTTCTCCTATTTAAACCCCTATTTCTAAGCATTATGGGGAGGAAAAATCAAAGCACAACGTCGTAATACAAAAATAGCCACTCAAATCAAAATACAAAAATCCTCCAAAATCTCATACAATTTCCAAGTTCTAAGCAATTGGGAGCTCTAAAAGGAATTCTTGCCTAAACCTAACTAGGTAATTCTGAATCCCAACCCTAATAAATCATGTTTCCTTGATTTTCTCTTTCAAAAATGATTAGTAAGTTGGCATTTTTAATCCTAAAAGTGTTACTTACAACAATTATACATTTCTTACAAAATCCAAACTTTATGTGATACAAAAATGCAAACTTTTAAGATTCAATGATGTTCAAGGTTGTTTGTAATCACTTCCTTGAACTAGAATCATCTTCAAAACATGGAGTAATCGAAGATGATGCCTTTCTAATGTTTAAAGGTTTAATATTTGAGATTCAAGACTCCACTTTTCAAATTTCAAGATCCAATAATGTTTAGGGTTGTTTGTAATCACTTCCCTAAATTAGGATCATTTCAAAATAAGAGCATATCAAAGATCAAGCCTTTTCAACATTAAAAGTTCCAATCTTTGAGATTCAAGACTCTTAAATTCAATATTTCAAGTTCAAGTTCAATATTTCAAAGTTCAACATTTCAATTTCAATATTTTAAGTCCAATATTCCAAGATTCAAACTTTTCAAGTTCAAGTTCTATGTTCAAAATCCAAGACCCTTTAGGTCGAGCAACTTGACCTTAAGTAGAGATTTTTGCTTTGAATCCGTGTCGGGCGCACTTACTTTTAAGGAGTCGCTTGGCGTTCGGATCTCATGTGCTGAAATTCATGTTCAATACCGCACTTTCAATTATGCAATTTCAATTCCGCACTTTCAATTATGAAGTTTCAATTCCGCACTTTCAATTATGCAATTTTTATTCCGCACTTTCAATTATGCAATTTCAATTCCGCAACTTTACTTGCCTAGTCCTTCTAGGCAATGTGGTTTCACCTCCTAGTCCATTTCTAGGGGGGTTTATACTTTCCTAATTTTGCACCCATTTTTCATTGTGATGTTGCTTTATTTGTTCATTGCTTTCATCACCTAACATGCTAAATACAACAAAATACAAGGTTACACCAAGCTTAACAAAGATAATTTCTTGGACAAACCGATCTTAGGTTCCCTTAAATTAACTTTAAAGCAACGTGACCACAATACAAAGTAGAAATTCTATTTATTCTAAATCAAACCCACATAGTCTAAACTAGGGTATTTTCGAAAATGTTGTGCCACACATTTGAATCATTTTTAAAGGTCGCAGAATAAGCATCTCGTTCCCTTGCCCGGATCTGACCCATCCGTTTGTAAGATTCAATGCCTTATCCTAATAGAGTCACTTTTTGGTCTTTCCAAACGAGACCCTAAAATAATGTTTGGTGGCGAATCCTTCAAAATACAAGGACACAAAGGTTCTAAAACCGCCCCCGTAGGAAGGGAAAGCAACGTACAAAAATACCTCCTGCAAAAGGCCTCACCTTTAATTTGCTCCATAACTTGAAATTGATTCTAGTTTAAGGAAGTGATTACAAACAACCATAAACGTCATTGAATCTTGAAAATCGGACTTGAATTTGAACATAAAAAATGAATGTTTATGTGTTCTAGTTTGGAAAAGGGTTTGCACTTTCCCAAACATCTTTGAACTTGTATAAAGTTGGGGTTTTGAAGGTTTGAAGATGATTGTTGTAAGGAATACTTTCAAGAGTGAAGGCTTCAACTTACTAATCATGTTTTTTGAAAACAAAGCATAAAGATTGAAACTTGAAATTTGTAGAAGGAGTTTGGATGATCATTTGAGGGGGAATTTCAAGTATGAAATCCCCTCAAAGATTACTCCTTTTTTTGACATTTCCTAGTTCAAGTGTGTGTATGAACATCACAAGAACATCGTAGGAAAACTTGAAATAATAAACGTAGAAACTTTAATTAAATCATGGTAATTTATATTAGTGATTTGGAATTACCTAGTTAAGGTTAGGTCGGTTTTCCGATTAATGCTCCCAATTGCTTAAGTGTTTGGAAATTGAAATGGGAATTGTAGATTTGAACTTGAATTTTGTATCTGATTTTGAGAGCAGAATTTTGGATTACGACGTTAAAATCCAAAAGCCACCTGCGCCTGACGCAGGCCCAGCGCCTAGCGCTGGTGACGTGGCCCAGAATCCGCCAAAACAAGGACGATTATGCCATCCTTGGTTTGTTTTGTATTGTTGTACCTTCGTACTATTTGTACGAATTTGGCACGTAGTATTTTCTTGGAGGTTAAGGCCTAGTTTGCGTCTAAAAACAAACCGTTTCTGAATTTCGGATTTCGTGTTTGTACTCGGTTTTACGAGACGGGCCCGACATGCTCAGTTTTATGGGTCGGCGCCCGAATTTAGATTGCTTAATGTCATTTTGACTGGAAAAGGCCTTGTAAAACCAATGGAGAGGTCCATTGGGTGAGATTATGTTGGGATTTTGAAATTGATTTTTGAAAATTGAATTTTGTATCGAGTTCTGTAATGGGAACGGGCTCGAAGATTGGACTTTGGATTTTTGATTTTGGAACACACTTTATCAATTGGGAGTTTCACACGGAATTGCACCAACACCCTAGCAAGGATAATAGTGTAGACACCTAAATCGTGTCTCCCCATTGGTATGATGACGATACCATTATCCTTGTTAGGTGGTTGGAACAACTCCGTGCGGAAGTACCAGTTGCTAAGAATACATTCAAAAATTCAAGAGCCAAAGTCCAATACCCGAGACCGTTCCCATTCCGGAACTCGGTACAAAATGCAAATTCCAAATATCAATTCCAAAATACAAGTACAATCTCACCCAATGGACTATCCCATTGGTTTTACAAGGCCTTTTCCAATCAAAATGACACTAAGCAATCCAAATTCGGGCGCCGACCCACAAAACCAATCAAGCCGGGCCTCGTCCCGTAAAACCGAATTCAAAAACCCAAAACGAATTGTTTTTAGACGCAAACCAAGCCTTAATCATCAAGCAAACACTACGTGCAACCTTCATACAATTCGTACAAAGGTACACAATTACAAGCCAAAATACAAGGACGGCATATTCGTCCTTGTTTGGCAGCTTCTGCGCCACGTCAGCTGCGCTGGACGCTGGCGTCAGCTGGCGTTTAGCTACAAATCTTCATATTTATACCCCCTGATTCTGATCATTTAGGGAGGGAAAATCGAAAACACAACGTCGTAATACAAAAATTGCCACTGAAATTAAAAAACAAAAACTCTCCAAAAATCTCATACAATTTCAAAGTTCTGAGCAATTGGGAGCTCTAAAAGGAATTCTAGCCTAAACCTAACTAGATATCCCGAATCCCAACCTAATCTACAATGTTTTCATGATTTCTATTTCAAAATGATTAGTAAAGTTGACACTTTTATTATTAAAAGTGTCACTTACAACAATCATAAACTTTTGCAAAATCCTCACTTTATGTGATTTAAGTTTCAAAATTTCAAGATTCAATGATGTTTAGGGTTGTTTGTAATCACTTCCCTAAACTAGGATCATTTCAAAATATGGAGTAATTAAAGATGAAGCCTTTTCAATATTAAAAGGTCCAATATTTGAGATTCAAGACTCCATTTTTCAATATACAAGTTCAACATTTCAAGTTCAAACATTTCAAGTTCAACATTTCAAGTTCTATATTTCAAGTTTAATATTTCTATATTCAAAATCCAAGACACTTTAGGTCGAGCAACTTGACCTAAGTAGAGATTTTTGCTTTGAATACGTGTCGGACGCACTTATTCTTAAGGAGTTGTTTGGCGTTCGGATCTCATGTGCTAATGTTCAAGTTCAATATCACACTTCAATATTGCAATTTCAATAATGCCTTTCAATTATGCACTATCAATTATGCAATTTCAATTACGCCCTTCAATTACGCAATTTCAATTCCACACTTTCAATTCCGCAACTTTACTTGCCTAGTCCTTCTAGGCAATGTGGTTTCACCACCTAGTCCATTTCTAGGTGGTCTTGTACTTTACTAATTTTGCACTCATTTGCTACTGTGATGTTGCTCTATTTGTTTATTTCTGTCATCACCTCACATGCTAAATACAAAATACAAGGTTACATCGCGTATAACGAAGATAATTTCTTTGACAAACCGATCTTAGGTTCCCTTAAATTTACTTTAAAACTAAATGACCACGATACAAAGTAGAAATTCTATTTGTTCTAAATTCAAACCCACATAGTCTAAACTAGGGTATTTTCAAAAACGTTGTGCCACGCATTTGAATCATTTCTAAAGCTCGCGGAATAAGCATCTCGTTCCCTTGCCTGGATCTCACCCATCCGTTTCTAAGATTCAATGCCTTATCCTAATCGAGTCACTTTTTGGTCTTTCCAAACGGGATCCTTAAAAATGTTTGGTAGCGACTCCTACTGATAGGGCGTTTTTCCGTCGTTGAAAGATCAACGCCACAATCAAACAAAATTTATAAACCACTAGACCAACCAACTATATGAGTTAAAGTGGCAAGTAAAGGGATCGTCCCAAAGAAACGATGGTTCTTGAGTTTAAATGTCAAGCTAATTCGAACAAGAGGTTTGATTTCAATTATTACTGCTAAACTAAGAATTAAACTAGATTGAATCAAGGAAGCTAAACGTTAGGGAGTTGGGGATAGTCTAGGGAAATCGGGGGAAATGAACTACCATATATTAATTATGAATGATGCAACGAAATAGCACATAGGGGAATGAAAACTAATAACGTTCTCGCCACCTCTTGGATAGAGCCGCGAAGCAACCTAGCCTATGGAAAGCTTTCGCATAGCCCTAAGTTAGATTAGCAAGCATATAATAGGTGCTATAATTCACTTGCATGAATTAGGCTCACAATGTCTTGCCAAACCTAAATCATACA
This sequence comes from Spinacia oleracea, assembly GCF_020520425.1. Lineage (NCBI taxonomy): Eukaryota > Viridiplantae > Streptophyta > Magnoliopsida > Caryophyllales > Amaranthaceae > Spinacia > Spinacia oleracea. The sequence continues at coordinate 71,626,313 of NC_079490.1, forward strand.
TTCCAATCTAACTCAATCAACTAGCATTTGCAACTACTACTCAATTGATCATGGAAAATCCTAGCACTAAATCAATTTAATCACATCAATCATTAATCAATTAAATCATCAAATTCCCCTAATTAGGCCCCTAGATTCTCCCCTTTCCCTAACCTAAATCTACTCACTAGCCATTCTAGAAATCAAGAAATCCATTAATTCTACACTAGCAAGCATGAAATTGAAGGATTAGGAAGAGAGAATCAAAGACTAGAACAATCAATTGAACAATCAACAAGAGAATTAAAGATCAAAGTAACTAAAGTAAAATCAAGAAGAATTCAAGAATTGAAGGAATTATAGAACAATCAACAATCAAAACAAAAGCAAGAATTAAGAAATTGAATTGAATTGCACAAAATTAGAAGAAGAGTTTAGAGAATTACAAATTGATGCTTCAATGGAGGAGAGTTTCTCTATATAGAAAATGCTGAAAAACTAACTTTGAGAATCTAAAATTATCAACTAAAATTCTACCCTTAACAAAATAATCGAAAAATCTATTTATAAGTTTCCCCAAATAGAAGCCAAAATTCGAATAAGAGCAGCCCGCGCAACCATTCGGTCGCACAGACCTTTTGTGCGACCGAACGTAAATGAATCATTCGAGCAAATACTGAGTCCTGTGCGAGCGAAGGCAGCGAAGAACATTTCCTTCGTCATGTGCGACCGAACGAAGAACCCTGTTCGGTCGAATGGGGTTTCTTTGGCTCATAATTTCTCTGCAGCACGATTCGCTCGAACGAAAAGCCTTGTGTGGTCGCACAACTCTTGTGCGGTCGAGTTGATGACCTTGTGCGGTCGCATCCCAAATTAGGGACATCCTGATTCCAAAAATCAATCCTGTGCGACCGAACAACAGAGCACGTTCGGTCGCACAAAACCTGTGCTGTCGAATAGAAGGCTCTGCGGTCGCATCCCAAATTAGAGACCTTCTAATTCTAAAAATCAATCCTGTGCGACCAAGCAACAGAGCACGTTCGATCGCACAGAATTGGATATTCCTTGTACTCATTTGCACTCCTTTATTCGGGCGCACAAACCATCACTCGATCGCACAAGCCCTGTTTTGGCTTGATTCTACTTGTTTTCCATCACTTTTCATCATAATCACCTATAAAGCACAAGATGGAACGAAACTTATAAAATTCACACAAAAAGCTATTAAAAACTATAAAAACTAACATAAAATCCTAAGCTAAGTGCGACATAAATGTCGCTCATCAAACTCCCCCAAGCTAAGCGTTTGTTAGTCTCTAGCAAACTAAACTCAACTAGGAAAGAATGAGCATCTATTAGAATCCTAAAAACTGTCAAACACAAAAAACTAGCAAATCTAATCAAGGCAAGACTAAAAATGAAAAGCACAAACCATGAAAAGAAAGAAAGAAAAGAAGAGGAAAAGAAATTAAACTACAAAATCCGAGATAGGGCCTTTATTATGGAACGAGTATAAAAGAACACTAATATTACCAATCAAATAAATGAGTACACGCTAACTAATGTCCTAAATTGAGTGAGAGATTCAAGTGCCAAGCAAAGCGAACTAAGGGTGAATACTAATCAATTCCCCTTCAACCGAGCATACCACGTCAAATCTCTAGATCTTTTCCACCCTTGAGAGTAGCGTCTCGAGACACCGCGAAGGCGCCGGAGAAAATAAGATAGGCTACCCGACATCTTAGCATGACAATTCCATTCCATAAACTTGACCAAATCCTCCCTCCACCGACAATGACTCAACTCAAAAGGGTCAAGAGGACTTTTTAGGGTGTAACGTAGGCTAGGGGTATGGTGTGGAACAAATTTGGTAATTGGTGCTCATACCTAAAGTGAAGCGCAATAAGAACTCAACTCAAGCAAAAATGAACCAAATACAAACTCATACCACTTATTTGGGGCACCCCCAAGCTTATTCAACAACAATTCTAAACTACAACTCTTTTTGCACTTTTCTTGATTTGATTTTCTTTTTTTTTTTGTGTTTCAATTGAAACTTTTTCATGCCTTGTTTTTCTCTATTTTTGGCTTTTTCAAAACTTTCATTTCTCATTTTTTTTGCTTTTGCATCACTTATTCACTATATACAACACATTTCCCAAAATTTGCCATTAATACCAATAAACATCATTCCTCAAATATACATAATCATTCAAAACTATCAAGCATCATAACACTAAGCTTCCCTATCACTTCTAAGGGTGAAAACTCAACAAAGGCTATTAGGCTTGAATTGTGCTCATAAGAAATGAAGGGTCAAGGCTCAAATGGCTAGCAAGGGGGCAAATGCAAACAAAAACATATGAGAAAAATAGAAAATAAAGTCCGAAACTAAAAAGAAAAATAGTCACCAAAAGAAAAGCCTCTATCGCCCTCTAAAGTAGTTCGATCGCGGTCTCGGGAAGGAAATAGTCAAATTCGGGAAGTAGGAAAGTCAATGCCAAGGATCCATGCCACTCAAAATATATGAATATGTGTTTGGGCTAATTTGAACATGAACCTCACAAGGGAGCAAATACCACTCTCTCCGGTTTCAAATCACTAGAGAGATCGACACCATCTTACCACAAGCCAAGGGTTCAAGACGCATGCTACCCAAAGTTCTAACCAACTTCCTTCACACCAAATCCTAAATTCGACCCAAGACATTAAAAACCGTGTCAACATCTACAAATTGGGAATAAAAGCATTCTAGTCTACAAGTTCCAATTTTATTTGCCCAAATCAAGAATATTGCCTAAGAAAACCTAGAAAAACTTGCCTTGACAAAAGGAAAGGAAAAAGAATAAAAAGAAAGCAAATAAGAAAACACACCAAAAAGGAAAAACAAAAAGAAACAAACAAAACAAACGAAAAGAAAAGAAACTAAAATCAAACTAAAAACAAAGAAACTAACATATAAGTGTACAAAATGGTATGGTTTCCAAGACATGAGCATCACAAATAGGCAAATATACAACAAAACTCCCCCCAAGCTAGAAATAGGCCGAAAACTAAGCAAGGAGGGGCACAGCTACCCATCCAACCAAATGCCCCATATGCAAGATGCCCGTCCCAAAGAATGCATGTGAGATAGAAGGATATTACCGAAAATGTCGTGGGAGCAAATCCCGCAAAGAACCGGTAAAAATCGAACAAACTCACCAAAGTATCGACGAGCAAGGCATAGGTGGAAAGTATTAACCCACATCAGCGAAACCAAATCATAATCATGCATAGAAGCCGCGGGGTGCCTCCCGGAAGCGCTCGTCATTAACGTCATTAGCTTGACGAATCCCCCCAAAGCTCATGGGGGGACAAGAGAGGAAAAGAATACACGGGTTGCCTCCCGGTAGCGCTCGTTTAACGTCATTAGCTTGACGGACCCCCCCAAAAGTCAAGGGGGGTCAAACACAACAAACCTCGAGTCAACACTAGTCAACAAACCTTTCTTGGCCTCTTTGGGCACAAACCGCTTACCCAAACCACCACTTAATGAGTGGGGACCAAACCAACTCCTTTTAGGCATAGGATTGCCTTGCTTGGACTTCTTGCTCATACACTTCTTACCATTAGATGCCGGAGTGAGTGACTTTTCATCATCAAGATCCATTCCGAATGTGTCGGGAATGGTAATGACGTCATCACAGGGATCTCCTTTCACAAAGGAACTCTCGTGCACATCCTTCTTCACCTTCCTATCAATCTCAAAATCACAAGGATTGTTAGAAGCAATGGCACAAGAATGATTGTGCTCAACACAAGCAAGAGTGTCAACTTTCATGCAACTTTTCATTTTAGAGCAACAATGTTCATCAATTGCAAGCTTGAAACTAGCCTTGTCGTCTCCCGCTTTCAAGGTGATTAGTCATTCTTGCACATCGTTAAGAGCACCCGCGGTGGCCAAAAATGGCCTCCCCAAGATAATGGGGGTATGGGCATCCTCATCAATGTCCAAGACGATGAAATCCACAAGGAAAGTAAGCTCGCCAACAACTAAGGGAACATCCTCAACCTTGCCAATAGGGTACTTGACCGAACGGTCAGCAAGTTGCAAGGTGATGTTGGATGGGACAAGATCACCAACGTCAAGCTTGGCAAACACCGAATAAGGTAGTATGCTAACTCTAGCACCCAAATCACACAAGGCATTGCTTATTTCAAGCTCCTTAATAGCACAAGGGATAGAAAAACTACCCGGGTCTTTGAGTTTGGGTGGCATTTGGTTGAGAATGATAGCACTACAATTCTCGGTGAGGTTCACAGTCTCCTTTACGTCGCAATCCCGCTTCCCACTCAAGATTTCCTTGAGAAACCTTGAGTAGGTAGGCATTTGTTTCAATGCTTCCTTAAAGGGGAGAGTGATGTGCAAATTTCGAAGAACATCAAGGAATTTTGAGAATTGCACATCCAACTTGTGCCTTATGAATATTTGGGGATAGGGAAGTTTAGGAGTGGGGAGAGGTAGGAGAGTTGCCTCCTTTAGTATAGGAGTTTCACCTTCATCATTAATGGGAGGCTCCTCTTCTACCACATCATTGCCACTAGACTCAATGACTCCCTCTTGATCCTTCCCATTGGGCTTAGAAACCTTATTAGCTCTAGGAACATCATCGAAAATCCTCCCACTCCTTGTCACTATGGCATTCATTTGCTTTTGACCATGACTTTGGGGTGGGAGACTAGCATGTGCATGATGTTCCTTAAAGGTATTTGCAAGTTGAGCTAGTTGGGTCTCAATCATCTTCAAGTGAGTGTTGGATTGCTTGAATCCATCCTCAAACTCGACATTCTTCTTGGCTTGCGCCCCCACAAACGACTCCATGAGAGCCTTAAGATTAGACTTGAGAGGCGGGAGTGGTGGAGGTGCAACGCCATAACCACTAAGGTTTGCTTGATATTGGTTGCCAAAGGTCCTCGGTCCATTGAATCCGGGAGGTGGCAATTGAGATGCACCATAAGGACCTCCCGAGTTCAAATGATAACCCCCACTTGAGGCACCCCTAAATTGCCCATAAGAGTAGTTATAACCCCCTCCACCTTGATGGTTGGGATTATAACTCCCTTGGTTGTATTGGCCTTGATTGCCAAAACCTTGAGATTGACCATAGGGCGCTTGGCTTTGATAGCCTTGTGCTCTATAGCCACCTCGATTTTGGCTATCATACCCACTTCCTTGGCCATAGCCTTGGTGGGGACCATACATGGAGGGCCCTCTAGGTTGCCTAGCAAAATAAGGATTGTTAGGGTTATCATTCCTAGACTTCTCATTTACGGCATTAGCATACTCTACATCAAAATCGCCTTCATACGAAGGGCCATAATCCACAAATGACAAGTTATGAACTAAGGGGCATGCATCGGGGAAATGACTATAGTCTTGACAATTTTCGCAAAAGTAGGTGCCCGGAGGCATTTAGCCATAAGAACTAACCTTGCCCTTCCCCTTAGAGAGAAGAGTGGCCGAGGGAGGAGGAATTGTAGACGGTGATGGCGGTTGGCTTGAAGCTCTCCCCGCGAATGGTGTGTTTTCAAGCTTCTCCAAGCGCGAGGTAAGCTTCTCTATCATCCGTGCTTGCTCTATGGCGTACAACGAACCCTTACCATCTTCACTCCTACCTTTCCCATCATAATCTCTTGTGCCTACATGCCAAGATTGGTAGTTTTGAACTACATCCTCAATGATTTCCTCTATTTGATCCTCAGTTTTATTCATAATGGGCCCTCCCGCGCCCGCACCAAGACTTGTCTTCGAACTTGGACTCAACCCCAAGTAAAATGTTTGAAGCAACAACCATTTAGGGATCCCATGGTGAGGGCATTCCCTTTGGTACTCCTTGAAACGATCCCAAGCTTCGAAGAGTGACTCATCTCGCTTTTGCTCAAAGGATTGAATCTTGTGGCGACACTCCGCCGTCTTCTCATGCGAATAGAACTGGTTTAAGAATGCACTTGTCACCTCGGTCCAAGTGCGAAGTGAGTTGGGCTTGACCTCCTTGTCAAGCCAATCACTTGCTTGCCCAAGTAGAGAGAACCGAAACAATGTCAACCTCACATAATCCGATGTGACACCATTGTGCTTGATTGTGTCACAATAGTGCTCGAATTGTTTGAGATGTTCGTGAGGTGATTCATTACTCTTCCCACAAAAGGGGCGGCTTTGGACCAAATTGATCAAGGCAGGCTTGATCTCAAAGTTGTTGGCACCCGTTGTTGGGGCTTGAATACCACATGTAGCTTCGAATGCCCCCGGTATTCCCAAGTTCTTGACTGGGAGCGCCATGTTCTCAAAAACTTGCTCACTCTCTTGTTGTTCCTCACCAACACTCAACGATGCGAATCTGTTATGGCTTGATGAGCTAGACCGTACACGCCTTAGTCTCCTAAGTGTCCTCTCCAATTTAAGGTCAAGAGGATGGAGGGTCCTTTGACGAGCACGTCCCCTAACAAGCATACAAACTCAAGAAAAACCGTGAGCAATGCCAAGGAAAAAGAAAGCTAAGCGAAATTGCAATGTTTTTGTATTTTCTAATGATGAACTAGTCTCAACTTAAACTCAAAAACAACAACCATTCCCCGGCAACGGCGCCATTTTGATAGGGCGTTTTTCCGTCGTTGAAAGATCAACGCCACAATCAAACAAAATTTATAAACCACTAGACCAACCAACTATATGAGTTATAGTGGCAAGTAAAGGGATCGTCCCAAAGAAACGATGGTTCTTGAGTTTAAATGTCAAGCTAATTCGAACAAGAGGTTTGATTTCAATTATCACTGCTAAACTAAGAATTAAACTAGATTGAATCAAGGAAGCTAAACGTTAGGGAGTTGGGGATAGTCTAGGGAAATCGGGGGAAATGAACTACCATATAGTAATTATGAATGATGCAATGAAATAGCACATAGGGGAATGAAAACTAATAACGTACTCGCCACCTCTCGGATAGAGCCGCGAAGCAACCTAGCCTATGGAAAGCTTTCGCATAGCCCTAAGCTAGATTAGCAAGCATATAATAGGTGCTATAATTCACTTGCATGAATTAGGCTCACAATGTCTTGCCAAACCTAAATCATACATTCCAATCTAACTCAATCAACTAGCATTTGCAACTACTACTCAATTGATCATGGAAAATCCTAGCACTAAATCAATTTAATCACATCAATCATTAATCAATTAAATCATCAAATTCCCCTAATTAGGCCCCTAGATTCTCCCCTTTCCCTAACCTAAATCTACTCACTAGCCATTCTAGAAATCAAGAAATCCATTAATTCTACACTAGCAAGCATGAAATTGAAGGATTAGGAAGAGAGAATCAAAGACTAGAACAATCAATTGAACAATCAACAAGAGAATTAAAGATCAAAGTAACTAAAGTAAAATCAAGAAGAATTCAAGAATTGAAGGAATTATAGAACAATCAACAATCAAAACAAAAGCAAGAATTAAGAAATTGAATTGAATTGCACAAAATTAGAAGAAGAGTTTAGAGAATTACAAATTGATGCTTCAATGGAGGAGAGTTTCTCTATCTAGAAAATGCTGAAAAACTAACTTTGAGAATCTAAAATTATCAACTAAAATTCTACCCTTAACAAAATAATCGAAAAATCTATTTATAAGTTTCCCCAAATAGAAGCCAAAATTCGAATAAGAGCAGCCCGCGCAACCATTCGGTCGCACAGACCTTTTGTGCGACCGAACGTAAATGAATCATTCGAGCAAATACTGAGTCCTGTGCGAGCGAAGGCAGCGAAGAACATTTCCTTCGTCATGTGCGACCGAACGAAGAACCCTGTTCGGTCGAATGGGGTTTCTTTGGCTCATAATTTCTCTGCAGCACGATTCGCTCGAACGAAAAGCCTTGTGTGGTCGCACAACTCTTGTGCGGTCGAGTTGATGACCTTGTGCGGTCGCATCCCAAATTAGGGACATCCTGATTCCAAAAATCAATCCTGTGCGACCGAACAACAGAGCACGTTCGGTCGCACAAAACCTGTGCTGTCGAATAGAAGGCTCTGCGATCGCATCCCAAATTAGAGACCTTCTGATTCCAAAAATCAATCCTGTGCGACCAAACAACAGAGCACGTTCGATCGCACAGAACTGGATATTCCTTGTACTCATTTGCACTCCTTTGTTCGGGCGCACAAACCATCACTCGATCGCACAAGCCCTGTTTTGGCTTGATTCTACTTGTTTTCCATCACTTTTCATCATAATCACCTATAAAGCACAAGATGGAACGAAACTTATAAAATTCACACAAAAAGCTATTAAAAACTATAAAAAAGTATAAAAACTAACATAAAATCCTAAGCTAAGTGCGACATAAATGTCGCTCATCAAACTCCCCCAAGCTAAGCGTTTGTTAGTCTCTAGCAAACTAAACTCAACTAGGAAAGATTGAGCATCTATTAGAATCCTAAAAACTGTCAAACACAAAAAACTAGCAAATCTAATCAAGGCAAGACTAAAAATGAAAAGCACAAACCAAGAAAAGAAAGAAAGAAAAGAAGAGGAAAAGAAATTAAACTACAAAATCCGAGATAGGGCCTTTATTATGGAACGAGTATAAAAGAACACTAATATTACCAATCAAATAAATGAGTACACGCTAACTAATGTCCTAAATTGAGTGAGAGATTCAAGTGCCAAGCAAAGCGAACTAAGGGTGAATACTAATCAATTCCCCTTCAACCGAGCATACCACGTCAAATCTCTAGATCTTTTCCACCCTTGAGAGTAGCGTCTCGAGACACCGCGAAGGCGCCGGAGAAAATAAGATAGGCTACCCGACATCTTAGCATGACAATCCCATTCCATAAACTTGACCAAATCCTCCCTCCACCGACAATGACTCAACTCAAAAGGGTCAAGAGGACTTTTTAGGGTGTAACGTAGGCTAGGGGTATGGTGTGGAACAAATTTGGTAATTGGTGCTCATACCTAAAGTGAAGCGCAATAAGAACTCAACTCAAGCAAAAATGAACCAAATACAAACTCATACCACTTATTTGGGGCACCCCCAAGCTTATTCAACAACAATTCTAAACTACAACTCTTTTTGCACTTTTCTTGATTTGATTTTCTCTTTTTTTTTGTGTTTCAATTGAAACTTTTTCATGCCTTGTTTTTCTCTATTTTTGGCTTTTTCAAAACTTTCATTTCTCATTTTTTTTACTTCTGCATCACTTATTCACTATATACAACACATTTCCCAAAATTTGCCATTAATACCAATAAACATCATTCCTCAAATATACATAATCATTCAAAACTATCAAGCATCATAACACTAAGCTTCCCTATCACTTCTAAGGGTGAAAACTCAACAAAGGCTATTAGGCTTGAATTGTGCTCATAAGAAATGAAGGGTCAAGGCTCAAATGGCTAGCAAGGGGGCAAATGCAAACAAAAACATATGAGAAAAATAGAAAATAAAGTCCGAAACTAAAAAGAAAAATAGTCACCGAAAGAAAAGCCTCTATCGCCCTCTAAAGTAGTTCGATCGCGGTCTCGGTAAGGAAATAGTCAAATTCGGGAAGTAGGAAAGTCAATGCCAAGGATCCATGCCACTCAAAATATATGAATATGTGTTTGGGCTAATTTGAACATGAACCTCACAAGGGAGCAAATACCACTCTCTCCGGTTTCAAATCACTAGAGAGATCGACACCATCTTACCACAAGCCAAGGGTTCAAGACGCATGCTACCCAAAGTTCTAACCAACTTCCTTCACACCAAATCCTAAATTCGACCCAAGACATTAAAAACCGTGTCAACATCTACAAATTGGGAATAAAAGCATTCTAGTCTACAAGTTCCAATTTTATTTGCCCAAATCAAGAATATTGCCTAAGAAAACCTAGAAAAACTTGCCTTGACAAAAGGAAAGGAAAAAGAAGAAAAAGAAAGCAAATAAGAAAACACACCAAAAAGGAAAAACAAAAAGAAACAAACAAAACAAACGAAAAGAAAAGAAACTAAAATCAAACTAAAAACAAAGAAACTAACATATAAGTGCACAAAATGGTATGGTTTCCAAGACATGAGCATCACAAATAGGCAAATATACAACAAAACTCCCCCCAAGCTAGAAATAGGCCGAAAACTAAGCAAGGAGGGGCACAGCTACCCATCCAACCAAATGCCCCATATGCAAGATGCCCGTCCCAAAGAATGCATGTGAGATAGAAGGATATTACCGAAAATGTCGTGGGAGCAAATCCCGCAAAGAACCGGTAAAAATCGAACAAACTCACCAAAGTATCGACGAACAAGGCATAGGTGGAAAGTATGAACCCACATCAGCGAAACCAAATCATAATCATGCATAGAAGCCGCGGGGTGCCTCCCGGAAGCGCTCGTCATTAACGTCATTAGCTTGACGAATCCCCCCAAAGCTCATGGGGGGACAAGAGAGGAAAAGAATACACGGGTTGCCTCCCGGTAGCGCTCGTTTAACGTCATTAGCTTGACGGACCCCCCCAAAAGTCAAGGGGGGTCAAACACAACAAACCTCGAGTCAACACTAGTCAACAAACCTTTCTTGGCCTCTTTGGGCACAAACCGCTTACCCAAACCACCACTTAATGAGTGGGGACCAAACCAACTCCTTTTAGGCATAGGATTTCCTTGCTTGGACTTCTTGCTCATACACTTCTTACCATTAGATGCCGGAGTGAGTGACTTTTCATCATCAAGATCCATCCCGAATGTGTCGGGAATGGTAATGACGTCATCATAGGGATCTCCTTTCACAAAGGAACTCTCGTGCACATCCTTCTTCACCTTCCTATCAATCTCAAAATCACAAGGATTGTTAGAAGCAATGGCACAAGAATGATTGTGCTCAACACAAGCAAGAGTGTCAACTTTCATGCAACTTTTCATTTTAGAGCAACAATGTTCATCAATTGCAAGCTTGAAACTAGCCTTGTCGTCTCCCGCTTTCAAGGTGATTAGTCATTCTTGCACATCGTTAAGAGCACCCGCGGTGGCCAAAAATGGCCTCCCCAAGATAATGGGGGTATGGGCATCCTCATCAATGTCCAAGACGACGAAATCCACAAGGAAAGTAAGCTCGCCAACAACTAAGGGAACATCCTCAACCTTGCCAATAGGGTACTTGACCGAACGGTCAGCAAGTTGCAAGGTGATGTTGGCTGGGACAAGATCACCAACGTCAAGCTTGGCAAACACCGAATAAGGTAGTATGCTAACTCTAGCACCCAAATCACACAAGGCATTGCTTATTTCAAGCTCCTTAATAGCACAAGGGATAGAAAAACTACCCGGGTCTTTGAGTTTGGGTGGCATTTGGTTGAGAATGATAGCACTACAATTCTCGGTGAGGTTCACAGTCTCCTTTACGTCGCAATCCCGCTTCCCACTCAAGATTTCCTTGAGAAACCTTGAGTAGGTAGGCATTTGTTTCAATGCTTCCTTAAAGGGGAGAGTGATGTGCAAATTTCGAAGAACATCAAGGAATTTTGAGAATTGCACATCCAACTTGTGCCTTATGAATCTTTGGGGATAGGGAATTTAGGAGTGGGGAGAGGTAGGAGAGTTGCCTCCTTTAGTATAGGAGTTTCACCTTCATCATTAATGGGAGGCTCCTCTTCTACCACATCATTGCCACTAGACTCAATGACTCCCTCTTGATCCTTCCCATTGGGCTTAGAAACCTTATTAGCTCTAGGAACATCATCGAAAATCCTCCCACTCCTTGTCACTATGGCATTCATTTGCTTTTGACCATGACTTTGGGGTGGGAGACTAGCATGTGCATGATGTTCCTTAAAGGTATTTGCAAGTTGAGCTAGTTGGGTCTCAATCATCTTCAAGTGAGTGTTGGATTGCTTGAAACCATCCTCAAACTCGACATTCTTCTTGGCTTGCGCCCCCACAAACGACTCCATGAGAGCCTTAAGATTAGACTTGAGAGGCGGGAGTGGTGGAGGTGCAACGCCATAACCACTAAGGTTTGCTTGATATTGGTTGCCAAAGGTCCTCGGTCCATTGAATCCGGGAGGTGGCAATTGAGATGCACCATAAGGACCTCCCGAGTTCAAAGGATAACCCCCACTTGAGGCACCCCTAAATTGCCCATAAGAGTAGTTATAACCCCCTCCACCTTGATGGTTGGGATTATAACTCCCTTGGTTGTATTGGCCTTGATTGCCAAAACCTTGAGATTGACCATAGGGCGCTTGGCTTTGATAGCCTTGTGCTCTATAGCCACCTCGATTTTGGCTATCATACCCACTTCCTTGGCCATAGCCTTGGTGGGGACCATACATGGAGGGCCCTCTAGGTTGCCTAGCAAAATAAGGATTGTTAGGGTTATCATTCCTAAACCTCTCATTTACGGCATTAGCATACTCTACATCAAAATCGCCTTCATACGAAGGGCCATAATCCACAAATGACAAGTTATGAACTAAGGGGCATGCATCGGGGAAATGACTATAGTCTTGACAATTTTCGCAAAAGAAGGTGCCCGGAGGCATTGAGCCATAAGAACTAACCTTGCCCTTCCCCTTAGAGAGAAGAGTGGCCGAGGGAGGAGGAATTGTAGACGGTGATGGCGGTTGGCTTGAAGCTCTCCCCGCGAATGGTGTGTTTTCAAGCTTCTCCAAGCGCGAGCTAAGCTTCTCTATCATCCGTGCTTGCTCTATGGCGTACACCGAACCCTTACCATCTTCACTCCTACCTTTCCCATCATAATCTCTTGTGCCTACATGCCAAGATTGGTAGTTTTGAACTACATCCTCAATGATTTCCTCTATTTGATCCTCAGTTTTATTCATAATGGGCCCTCCCGCGCCCGCACCAAGACTTGTCTTCGAACTTGGACTCAACCCCAAGTAAAATGTTTGAAGCAACAACCATTTAGGGATCCCATGGTGAGGGCATTCCCTTTGGTACTCCTTGAAACGATCCCAAGCTTCGAAGAGTGACTCATCTCGCTTTTGCTCAAAGGATTGAATCTTGTGGCGACACTCCGCCGTCTTCCCATGCGAATAGAACTGGTTTAAGAATGCACTTGTCACCTCGGTCCAAGTGCGAAGTGAGTTGGGCTTGACCTCCTTGTCAAGCCAATCACTTGCTTGCCCAAGTAGAGAGAACCGAAACAATGTCAACCTCACATAATCCGATGTGACACCATTGTGCTTGATTGTGTCACAATAGTGCTCGAATTGTTTGAGATGTTCGTGAGGTGATTCATTACTCTTCCCACAAAAGGGGCGGCTTTGGACCAAATTGATCAAGGCAGGCTTGATCTCAAAGTTGTTGGCACCCGTTGTTGGGGCTTGAATACCACATGTAGCTTCGAATGCCCCCGGTATTCCCAAGTTCTTGACTGGGAGCGCCATGTTCTCAAAAACTTGCTCACTCTCTTGTTGTTCCTCACCAACACTCAACGATGCGAATCTGTTATGGCTTGATGAGCTAGACCGTACACGCCTTAGTCTCCTAAGTGTCCTCTCCAATTTAAGGTCAAGAGGATGGAGGGTCCTTTGACGAGCACGTCCCCTAACAAGCATACAAACTCAAGAAAAACCGTGAGCAATGCCAAGGAAAAAGAAAGCTAAGCGAAATTGCAATGTTTTTGTATTTTCTAATGATGAACTAGTCTCAACTTAAACTCAAAAACAACAACCATTCCCCGGCAACGGCGCCATTTTGATAGGGCGTTTTTCCGTCGTTGAAAGATCAACGCCACAATCAAACAAAATTTATAAACCACTAGACCAACCAACTATATGAGTTATAGTGGCAAGTAAAGGGATCGTCCCAAAGAAACGATGGTTCTTGAGTTTAAATGTCAAGCTAATTCGAACAAGAGGTTTGATTTCAATTATCACTGCTAAACTAAGAATTAAACTAGATTGAATCAAGGAAGCTAAACGTTAGGGAGTTGGGGATAGTCTAGGGAAATCGGGGGAAATGAACTACCATATAGTAATTATGAATGATGCAATGAAATAGCACATAGGGGAATGAAAACTAATAACGTACTCGCCACCTCTCGGATAGAGCCGCGAAGCAACCTAGCCTATGGAAAGCTTTCGCATAGCCCTAAGCTAGATTAGCAAGCATATAATAGGTGCTATAATTCACTTGCATGAATTAGGCTCACAATGTCTTGCCAAACCTAAATCATACATTCCAATCTAACTCAATCAACTAGCATTTGCAACTACTACTCAATTGATCATGGAAAATCCTAGCACTAAATCAATTTAATCACATCAATCATTAATCAATTAAATCATCAAATTCCCCTAATTAGGCCCCTAGATTCTCCCCTTTCCCTAACCTAAATCTACTCACTAGCCATTCTAGAAATCAAGAAATCCATTAATTCTACACTAGCAAGCATGAAATTGAAGGATTAGGAAGAGAGAATCAAAGACTAGAACAATCAATTGAACAATCAACAAGAGAATTAAAGATCAAAGTAACTAAAGTAAAATCAAGAAGAATTCAAGAATTGAAGGAATTATAGAACAATCAACAATCAAAACAAAAGCAAGAATTAAGAAATTGAATTGAATTGCACAAAATTAGAAGAAGAGTTTAGAGAATTACAAATTGATGCTTCAATGGAGGAGAGTTTCTCTATCTAGAAAATGCTGAAAAACTAACTTTGAGAATCTAAAATTATCAACTAAAATTCTACCCTTAACAAAATAATCGAAAAATCTATTTATAAGTTTCCCCAAATAGAAGCCAAAATTCGAATAAGAGCAGCCCGCGCAACCATTCGGTCGCACAGACCTTTTGTGCGACCGAACGTAAATGAATCATTCGAGCAAATACTGAGTCCTGTGCGAGCGAAGGCAGCGAAGAACATTTCCTTCGTCATGTGCGACCGAACGAAGAACCCTGTTCGGTCGAATGGGGTTTCTTTGGCTCATAATTTCTCTGCAGCACGATTCGCTCGAACGAAAAGCCTTGTGTGGTCGCACAACTCTTGTGCGGTCGAGTTGATGACCTTGTGCGGTCGCATCCCAAATTAGGGACATCCTGATTCCAAAAATCAATCCTGTGCGACCGAACAACAGAGCACGTTCGGTCGCACAAAACCTGTGCTGTCGAATAGAAGGCTCTGCGATCGCATCCCAAATTAGAGACCTTCTGATTCCAAAAATCAATCCTGTGGGACCTGGATATTCCTTGTACTCATTTGCACTCCTCTGTTCGGGGGCACAAACCATCACTCGATCGCACAAGCCCTGTTTTGGCTTGATTCTACTTGTTTTCCATCACTTTTCATCATAATCACCTATAAAGCACAAGATGGAACGAAACTTATAAAATTCACACAAAAAGCTATTAAAAACTATAAAAAAGTATAAAAACTAACATAAAATCCTAAGCTAAGAGCGACATAAATGTCGCTCATCACCTACAAAATCCAAAATATAAAGGTTTCTAAAAACCGCCCTCGTAGAGGAAATGCACTACGGGAAAAAGTACGAAAAAACTCCCTAGAATTCTGGCGACTCCACTGGGGAAATGCACTCACAGTGGCTCGTTGCCCATTCTGCTCAAGTTTTCAAGTGGGAGTCAGTTTGTTTTTTGATTTTTGAAGGACGCTCCCAAACCTTGAGAACGAATGTCGAAAAATGAGCTTTTCAAATACAATATTCAAATGCGATTTTCAATTTTCAATTTCTAGGCATTTCATGCATTTTTCAAAAACCATATTTGTGCAAAACGAATTTCTACCTTGCCCAATACGGATGTGATCTACATTTGGGCTAGCCCCGGGGGCAACGAAATTGTGATTCTCCATACGGTTCCCGACCAAAGTGTGTGACCATTTCCGCGCCTACCGAAACTTGGCATTTGCTTGACATTCCCGATGTCAAGTAGGGAGGTCGTCTGCCGACACACACGTCCCTTAGGTGGATGTACAAGTTGTCGCTGGATCTGCCTCTTAGTCGAGTACCTTTTGACACCCAAATCCGACCACTTGCATCATACAAAATTTAGACCGACCTTAGGTTGAGAACTTTGCATGTCGCATTCATATTCATGTTAGTGTGACAACATGCTATTTGTGCATTGTGTGGGTGTCTTTGCACGTGTGAATGGCTAACCTCGAGTTCTAGCTTTGCCAAATCCATTAGCCTCCAACTAGGAAACCAAAGCCCTAGGAGCATCATTCAAACCTCATGCATCTAAAAATCGCCGATTTAAGGTCTTTTAGGAGTGCCACTCCATTTGATTCAAAACCCTTAAACACGCCTCACGCACAAATGCCAAGTTCAAATTCAATCCAACGGCGTCATAATGCCGGATTTTCTAGTCCAAATTTCAAATTCCATCCAACGGCGTCATAATGCCGGATTTCTTAGTCCAAATTTCGAGTTCCAAATTCAAAATTCCATCCAACGACGTCATAATGCAGGTTTTTCTAGTCCAAATTTCGAGCTCCAAACTCAAAATTCAACACAACGGTGTCATAATGCCGGATTTTCTAGGTCAAGCATTCAATTTCCAAGTTCAAAAATTTAATTTCAAGCATTCAAATCTTCAATTCCATCTTTCAAACCTCAAATTCAAGTTGCCAACTTCAATCTCAAAACCTCAAGTACAAATGTCCAAAATCATACCGTCGTATTGCCGACTTTTCCATTCCATATTCCAAATCTCAAGTTCAAAATTCTAAATTCAATCTTTCACATTTTTAGTCCTATACTCAAAAGCTTCAAATTCCAAATCCATGATGGCGTAATGCCGGGATTTTTCTCATTCAATTTAAATTCAAACTTCCATGACCAAACACTTCAAAATTCCAAGTCCACGGCGACATGATGCCGGACTTTCAAAATTCCAAATCCAATGTCTCAAATCCATGGCGGCGTAATGCCGGGACCTTCAAAATTCAAAACCTCATACTCTATACAAAAATGCGTCTTTCCCATTCAAGGTTCAAACTCCGAGACAAATTCAAATTTCAAATTCATCTTCAAGCTATAAAAAAAATTCTTGACTTCCATTACTCCCAAATACGAATCAAAATACTTCCCACGGGTTGAAAATCCCCTGAAATAATACAAGTCCAATTTTCAAAGTCCAATGGGTTGAAAATCCACTGAAATAATACAAGTCTAATTTTCAAATTCCAACGGGTTGAAAATCCAATGAAATAATACAAGCCTAATTTTCAAATTCCAACGGGTTGAAAATCCCCTGAAATAATACAAGTCCAATTTTCAATTTCCAATGAGTTGAAAATCCCCCAAAGTAGTAAAAGATCCAATTTCCTTTCTATCCGGTTGAAACTCCCCTAAAATACTCCAAACTCTACTTCGGGTTGAAATTCCCTTGAAATATTCCAAAATCCAATGGGTTGAAATCCCCCTAAAATATTGACGGGTTGAAATTCCCTTGAAATAATACAAAATTAAATTCCCTTTCAAATTCAAATGGGTTGAAATTCCCCTAAAATGGTCCAAGTTCCAATAGATCGAAACCTTCCTCCTCAGTATTCTAAGTTCTAGTACAAGGATATAACTTCCACAAAAGAATGAAGCTCCTCTCAAATATTTCCAACGGGTTGCAAATCCCGAATACAAGTACAAAATCCAAAATTCCGAATCTTTGGAGTGGCACTTAGAGTCAAGTCTAGGTCTCATTTATTGCATGCATATCATATCATGTGTCAGGAAGTTCAAGTTCTAAAATCATGTCATATGTCCTAACTAGGAGTCCAAAGATCTTGTGGGTTCGCCGAAGAGGAGAAAGGTTGAAGAGAACTCCATCAGCCCTAGCCTCCCTTGTAGCCGTCATCGAGCAAGCAGCCAACTCACCTTCTACAAATCAAGCTTCAAGTCCTTTTCAAGAAACTGTTCAAATGGCCGCCCCTGATCAAATCACCCAGCTTATGGTCGTTGTCGCCAGCCTCAGCACCAACCTGGAGAACATAAGCAACCTACTAGGTATTATGGAACAGGCGGCACCCACCGATAACCTAACCAAAAGGATCGAGAGTCTGGTTAATAAGGTCACCAATCAAGAGAACTACTTCGACACCTCAATGGAGGAAAACCTCAAGGGGAAGGAAAACTTGCCAGACAAATTCTCTGCCAACGATATTCCGAAATTCAAGTCAACTGATAATCCCAAGTATCACCTCAAGAACTTCAAAGCTACAATGGCTATCAAGGGGGTCGAACTGGAGCTATACCCTGTGGTATTCCCTATGTCCCTAGAACCTGTCTGTAAGAAGTGGTATTACTCACTCAAAGAGCATCAAACCAGTACATAGAAAGCAGTTGCTCGAGCATTCATGGAGCAGTATCAGCCCAACATCCAACTTCAAACTACTCTGTGAGAACTAGAGGTTCTCAGGCAAGGGCCTCAAGAAGGTTTGACTAATTATCTCAACCGATGGAGAGAGATGGCTTCCCAAATGGTGACTCGACCCTCCGAGAAAGAATTGGTCAAGATCTTTATTGCTGGACTCCTTCCGAAGTACAATACTCATATGAAATACCTAGGCCTGGAATGTTTCAAGAGAACCTATGACATCGGAGTCGATATAGAGGACGATCTGATGAAAGCACCATTAGCACCAACTCCACAAGATGAAAAGTGGAAGGGTAAGAAAGCTGAAGTAGCACACAAGGTCCACGAGGTCAACGCCTTAGAAGCTCCTCAAGGTCCAAAGCCAAGTAACTTCAAGAACAGCGGCAATCAACGCAACTTCCAGAACAGGTCTCAAAGGGTCTTTACCAACCTCGGTATGACCTATTGCGACGCCTTTGATCGGTTGGCCGAGAAGCAAGTCATAACTCCGATCGGTCCTATACCAGACCCTCCGATCGACAAAAGGTCCAAAAGCTGGGACCCTGCAGCCTATTGCAAGTACCATCAGGGGAACGGGCATGACATTGAAAGCTTCTTCAAGCTCAAGCATCTAATCCAAAATATGGTCGACAACAAGACATTGCCCCTACCACCAGGAGCCAAGCAGTCTTCCTCGGTGCAAGCTATATCTTGTGGAGGTGAAGATGAAGGAGAGGATTTTTCCATGTAATTTAATCTCTACAATATACAAGCCAGGCTACGAATTGATGGTTCCAAGCTTCTGCCATCTCATTCCAAGTGTTCAAAACTGGGTGATCCCTTAACCTAGGGTAACCACCGACATTCAAGAAAACATTTGTCCCCTTGCCACCCTGAAGGCATGGGGCTTCTCCGATTATGATCTCATGCTAACTACCGGTAGACCATCAAGATCCAGGGCGTTACATACAAGATCCTGGGGGTCCTCGATTCGATCTTTTCTTTTGAGACCTACTATAACAGTGCTGAATCCTAGTCATCGATGTGCCTACCAACTTCGACCTGCTATTTGGAGAACCTTGGTTCGAGGAGCTATTGGACGGCCCTGCCTGCCTCACTCTCAAAGGTTCAAGCTTCCATGATGCTTCAATTAAGCAAAAACCGGCCTTGCGCAAGAAAGAGATGAATGCATCCAAGGGTACTATCACAGATGGAGAATCTCTGTTCGTACAATCAAGCCTGAGCTGCCTGAAGGCAAAATGGTGAGAATGTTCCTCTTAGGGCTCAATACCTCGTGCAAAGGCTGCTTCGCTGCATTTGCCTACAGCATGTGGGACCAAGTCTGGCATCAAGTCCTATAGATCTGTGCATGTAGCACCACCTATGACGATGATAATGATGGCGTGGCCGTTTGGGAATACCCCGAGAACTATCTCTATGATTAGTGTCTTTTGTTCAAGTCCAGATTCTGTCTTTCAATTTTAGAGTCTAGTGATGAGTCTAAGAGTCTAGGACTAGAGTCTTGCATCAATCAAGAGCCTTAAAGGCCGATCTTCAAGTCAAAGATGTCGATGTAATGATTGCCAATTTCAATAATACTTCAATTTCCTCCTACTCTTCAAGTCCAATTTCAAAACACACCTCTAATCCAAACAACTTTGCTTCACAAGAAACTGACCTTGAAATACTAAAAGATATTGAAAATCATGAAAATAGGAAGCCCATAATTGAGGAAACAAAAAAAGTTAACCTTTCTAACAACAGTGGTCCAAAACTAGTTTAGATTGGTCTAACTCTATCTCAAGCAGAGCGGGATGGTCTTATCAAGCTACTTTCAAAGTACATAGACGACTTCGCATGGTCCTATCATGATATGCCAGGGGTTGATCCAAGCATCGGTCAGCATACAATTCCCCTCATTCCAGGTTCAAAGCCAATCAAGCAGAAACTTCGTCGCATGAAACCAGATGTTTCCCTCAAAATTCAAGAAGAAGTCTCTGAGCAGCTAGAGGCCGGGTTTATTCGAGAAGCCAAATATCCGGAATGGATTGCAAATGTCGTTCCAGTTCCAAAGAAGGACGGCAAAGTACGAATATGTGTGGATTACAGAGATCTTAATAGGGCCAGCCCTAAAGACGGTTTTCCATTGCCTCACATCGACATCTTGGTCGACAACACCGTAAATCATGCCTTACTCTCTTTTATGGACGGGTATGCAGGCTACAATCAGATTCCCATGGCAGAGGAGGATATGGAGAAGACAACCTTCATCACTCAGTGGGGTACATATTGCTATACAGTTATGCCGTTCGGACTGAAGAACGCAGGGGCTACATATCAAAGAACAGCCACATCCATCATGAGCGATATGATTCATAGGGAGATCGAGGTATATGTCGACGACATGATCGTCAAATCCAAAAAGCGACACGAGCATACCTCGGTACTCCAAAAATTCTTCGACAGGCTCAGGCAATACAATATGAGGCTCAATCCTCAAAAATACGCATTCGGGGTAACGTCAGGCAAGTTACTCGGATATGTCATCAACTCTCGGGGCATCGAGGCTGATCCTTAGAAAATCAAGGCCATCCTAGAGATGAAGCCGCCAACGAATGAGAAGGAAATTCGGGGTTTTCTCAGCAAACTACAATACATCAGTAGGTTCATTTCAAAGCTCACTATGATATGTGAACCGGTATTTCGAAAGCTCCGCAAAAGTGAGCCCAAGGTCTGGGATGAGGATTTCCAACAGGCGTTCAATTCCATCAAAGACTACCTCTCCAGCCCACCAGTTCTAAAACCGGCCATGCCAGGGATTCCCCTCAGGCGCTAC
Source organism: Spinacia oleracea (assembly GCF_020520425.1). NCBI lineage: Eukaryota > Viridiplantae > Streptophyta > Magnoliopsida > Caryophyllales > Amaranthaceae > Spinacia > Spinacia oleracea. The sequence continues at coordinate 71,647,484 of NC_079490.1, forward strand.
CTTACAACGACAGATTCAGCAGTAGGGGCCATGCTCGCCCAAGAAATTGAAGGCAAAGAGAATGCCGTATACTACATAAGCAAAAAGTTGATCAAGTACGAAACCAGATACACTCAGCTCGAGAAACTCAGCATCGCCTTGGTTTGGTCCACAAAGAAACTACGGCACTACATGCTCTCCCATATAGTGCATGTAATTAGCAAAGCGGATCCTCTCAAGTACTTATTTGAAAAACCAGCTTTTAGAGGACGGTTTTCCAAATGGTTGGTCATGCTAGCAGAATTTGATCTCAAGTACACCCCTCAAAAGTCTATCAAGGGTTCAGCAGTCTCATACTTCCTAGCCGACTGTCCCGTCGAGGCAGAAGAGGATGATTATGACTTACCCGACGAGCAAATCTTAATGACAAGCGATGACAGTTGGCGACTGCCACTTTGACGGTGCTTCAAATCCGAATGTGAAGGAAATGATGCCCTTGGTCCAAGTATGCATTTAATGTTAAGTCTAACAAGTTAATAATTTAGTGAGATCAAGTGAGCTGAATGCCTGGCTAGAGGCCGCTTCAGTTCAAGTGGAATTAATGATATTAATCCACAGCTTACTCTTGACTGAACCCGTAGGGTCACACAAATAGTACGTAAACGGATCAAGTACTTAATGGCATTAAATACTCCATCTATGGATATTCGGAATCGACGGATCTTGGTTTCAGTGGGAGCTGAGATCGTCAAAGGCAAACAATGAATACTCCGGAAACGATGATATTGCCGGAAACGGAAATATGGATCGTATCGGAAATATAAATATTATCCAAGTCGTAGATGTTGCCGGAAACGGAAACATGGTACGTATCGGAAAATATTATCGGAAATGGAAATATTGTCGGAATCTGAAGTATTGCCGGAAACGGAAATATTGTCGGAATCGGAAATATTATTGGAATCGGAAAATAATTCCGGAAACGGAAATATTAAATATTTGTTCGAAACGGAAATTAATTCCGGAATCGGAAATGTTCAATATTGTTCGTATCGAAAATGGATTCCGGAATCGGGAAATTAATCGGAAGCGCGTCGTACGAATTAGCATCGGACGAGACTTGCTAGACGAAGGCCCAACACGAAGCCAGGCCCGCATCCAGCAAGCCAGCGCACCACACAAGACAGCCAAGGCCACGCCAGGCCCAGCGCAAGGCCAGGCCCAGCAGGCCAAGGCGCGCGCGCGATGGGCTGCGAGATGCGCTGCTCGCGTGGGCTGCGAGGCTCGCGTGGGCCGCAAGGCTTGCGTGGGCTGAGCGCCCGCAAGGGTGATGCTCGTGTGTGTTTGTCTCCGATACAAATCCTAAATCTAATGGGATTCATTCAATGATTAAATTCTAAATCCTAATGGATAAATAAGTTAATAAGAGTTTTAATAAAATTCTAATTAAGCTAATTAGTATCCTAATAGGATTCCAATTCCCTTTCCATACCCCTATAAATATGTGGCCCTGGTTCACAATTCACAGACGAGTTTTCAAGTATTCAAAGTGACTTTTTGAGAGCAAAATTCAGTCATATTATTGCCCCATATCAGCCGAATATTGCTAGTACCTTAAGGGCGATTCTAGTTGGTGAATCTTAAGGCGGATCCGGACGTGCTGTGGACTTTCTACGAAGGGACGACACTTGGAGTCCTAAAGACTTGTTCTTGTTCGGTTCGGGCGCAGCTAGGGAGGGCATGCTACAAAGTGTATGCATTCTAGACTAATTATTTGATTATGTGCAATTAATTTGAATCCTGGCATATAGGTTTTTCCGCATGATTTATGTTGTTCATATGTATCATAACCTAACAGTGGTATCACGAGCCTCTTATTAATTGCATGATCTATTAATTGCTTAACATGGTTAAATTTTACAAATTTGCAAAGAATTAAAAGGGGTGATTAATTTTCGTAATTGTTAATTAATTGCAAATTGCGTTTATTTAATTATATGTACGCAGTTTTTCGGCAGTTTCATCGTTACTCAACAAAATCGAGTGATTTTTGTGTCAATTCTGCATGTAAAAGGCATTCTAAAATTTTGACAAAAACACTACTTTTCCGCCGAACCCAGAATTCCCAAATTCGAAGCCTAACTATGACTTTTCGGAGGTTTTAGTTTTTCGAACGCAAAAGTTTGTAATTTTAAGATGTTAAATTGAATATTTGCGATTCTTGTTGTTAAATCTTGAATTTTTGATTGACCTACTGTATATGTTTAACAAATTTGAATTCCTAAGCTTGTTAATTATACAACCTAATTTGGAATCGTAATTAATTTGTTGAAATTCGAATAATTTAGAATTTCATTTGATTTTCATAATTAATTGACGATTTAATTAGGTATCCATGATTAAAAACCACCATAAAAATTGTTAATTTATGATAAATTTTAAATTTTTATGACCTACATTTGAATCCATGTTAATCGGAAATTAATTGATGAATACATTTTCGATTTTTCGCCCTAAAATTATGAAATTAATATGATTTATTAATTTGTCGTTAATTTTAAATTAAAAATTTTAAATTTTTATGAAAAACGCTCATAAATGTTGCACGCACAAAGCAAAGGACGCTAGGTGTTACCCTTAAGGGGTGTTGTATAGTGCGGGCACGTGACGACGAGCAAGGGAGCTCGTCGCCCGTGCGGTACGAATGCAGCGAGCAACATAGCATGGCGCGCACGCGAGGCTTTGGTGCTGGCCGTGTGTGCTATGCTATGGGCGAGGGCGACGAGGCAAGGCACAAGCGACGAGCGAGACGCGTGTGGGCAGCGATGGTGCTGCGCCACAGCGCGCCTGGCTCGCCCAAGCAAAGCAGCAGCAGACGCGACACAGCACAGGGGCTGCGCACAGCGTGGCCAGCGATGGTTGCGTGTGCATGTGGCGTGTGGCTGTGTGTGCCTTGTGCAGCGATCGATCGAGCGGGGCGCAGCAGACGCGACACAGCACAGGGGCTGCGCACAGCGTGGCCAGCGATGGTTGCGTGTGCATGTGGCGTGTGGCTGTGTGTGCCTTGTGCAGCGATCGATCGAGCGGGGCGCAGCAGCCTTGTGGCTTGATGGGGCTTGGGCGCAAGCCCAAGTGCCTCGTCTTGCGACGATTGATACGTTTTGATTTTAATTTGAGATTTTCAGTTCGGAAATAATTTTAATTAACTTTAAAATTAATAATTTAAATTATTTTCTCGGAATTTAATTTTGATTATTATAATTATTATAAATTTTAATTTATACTAATTATATTACTAAAATTAAACCTTGAATTAATTTAAATTCGTTTAATTCAACTGAAAATAAATTAAATGGATTCGATTATAATTTTATATGAGCTTTAAATTTTAATTAAACTTGTATGTTTCCGGTTAGACTAGAAATACATTTTTATGTTTAAAATAAGTAAAGCATATAAAGTTATTGGTTTAAGTGGGAGCCTTTAGTCATAAACTCTTGATTACGTCTACAAATCCTTTAAGGTTAAAACAACTTGATTAGAATTAATAAGGACTGAATAATTGGTAGATTATTGGTGCCCTTGATTAATTGCTGCAAATATTTATGTGATGCATACAACATGTTTTTACTAACCAGCTATGTGGGCCATTCATGATAATGAATGGGTGAATGGTATATATTGTATATGTACTGTTTTGCAGGTTATTGAAAGTGACTAGTATGGCCCAAATAGGATAGAAAATATGGTCTGCGTACCATTAATTTGAATGTAATATTGGTCTAAAGTACCAAATTTTATTGCTTTTAAATATGGTCTGCGTACCATCAAATAGTTGTAATTAGTTTAATTATAGCTTATCCTATTTGAAGAAAATGGCGCCTCCCATGGAGAAATTCAAGACGGAGTTTCCAATCCATTTTCAAGACGGACTTTGAAGTTGAAACTTCAAGATGAAGTCGGGCCATACTAGATCACATTTATATCTTATGCATGCTTTAAGTTATTTATTGCTTTTAAATATGTCTTAATTATGCATGAGATTATGGCTTGATTATGTTGCATGATTAAGGATTTTAGTTCACTTAAACTCTAACCAACATAGTAAGAGCCTTAAGTTCCAAACTTTAAAATTGAGTTAAAAGGTGCCATGCCAAAATAACACTTACTTGGATAACCTTTACATCAATCTTAGTAATAGTTTTCCGCCATAGCGAGGTGTTACTTATTGATTCTAAAGGGGTAAGGTACACAAATAATTGTGAGTACAAGTTAGTTTTGGTGAAACTCAATGATATAAGTAAGGAGTCCTTTTATGTCGTGGCAAAATCGATAGGTTTACCTAATAAATTCTTAGACGTACCTATCAACCAAGAGTAGTTTATAGACTATTAGCAAAAGGCTTTTGCTTACCTAAAATATTTTAGAATTGAGTCTAAATACATAATGTGCTTAATTCTTCAATGATTTAAGGATCTTGGAATCATTTTATTCACACCTGTCGGAACAATAAATTTGAATAAAATGCCAATGACTTGTTTAAATTGCATGATTGCTTTATGATAAATGTTTAGACTTTGCATGCTTCAATGTATGTTTTAATTATTGTTTATAATTAAATATCTTGCACTGCAGTAAATCCTTTTAGAAAGGTAACAGTAAATTTCCTCGGTTGGTAGTGAATCCAAGAACGATTCACGGAAATGAGAGAAAATGAGCAATTTAAAATGTACGTTTCTTTTAGCGACTTTTATGGTTGTTTTCGAGTATCAAAGTCGAATGGCGAACCGATTGGTGCTTGTGAATTCAAAATACAATGTAGTTTTGAGATCATAAAGCATTGAGTTTAAACACTCAGCTTTACCAATGGTTAACAACCTAATATCTTTGTCCATTTAATTCTCGAATGAGTCTAGTCCCTAGACATTCGAATAGATCGATGCTTAGAGAACTTTAGAAGCTTCTGGTAAGATCATCTAGTTGAAACGGAATATTCAACATGAATAAAATGGTAAGAACTTTGATGGAGTGACATTGGACATGTCTAACAAAGTATAAAAGTCAACACTAAAGAATTCAATTCTTAAGACTATAAGAAAGGGTACAAGAAATAGGAAAACAAGGAACAAATGAAAGGAATTTACGATTTCGTTTCTACGTATAAGTTTATGTTTAAAGAGAAGTAACCTAGCAATCAAACTTCCTTGGTATCATATACCGCTTGAGGTTCTTACTTCGGTAATAACTCATACAATGGAAGCTAGGCTACACTAATGGCCTAGAAGTGGGAAATGAAGCATGGCAATGCTACATTAGTTGTAGGGTCATCTAGTTGGTTTTAAGTCCTCTCAAAGGATGGAACTTAATGGCTATTTTGTTCCATAATCAGCATACCTAAATTTCTGCTTCAAACATAGAAAGACTCACATTCAAGAAAAACAAAAACAATGTTTGTTTGTTTATTTGAATGAAATGGTCATTTACGGGTTGAGTCAATATGCTTGATTAAAACAAACAACTCTTTAACAATAAGAACTTTACTAGGTTCAAATCAATCTCTTGATTTGAGTTCCACAAATCTTTGGCATTGTTACTTAGACCATATCAACAAGTTAACATTCAAAAGCTCTATTTTAATGGAATTTTGAAAGTTGGTTGATTTCTAGATCAATTTAAGACAAGCAAGTCTTACTTGTTCAAAGTAACAAAAGAAATGAACTATTGTTAGAACGCCTAGACAATAGAGTTCAAAGCTAAAGAGATATTTTATGACTTTATTATATCACCGGGATTTGAGTGAATATTGGTTTATTTACTCAATGTGATATAAGTTTGAATTTGTTTGGCTAGTTCAAAGATTCAGAAGTATAAAATCCACTTGGCAAGAAATCATAAAGATCTAGGTTAGATCATGTTGATGATTACTTAAGACCAAGAATGATCATCAATGATTGTGTGTTGTAATTTCACGATCTAGCTCCATAAGATATTGCATATCTAAGTTGGAATGATCGAAGTCAATTAGTACTTGATTCGATCAATGATGAATCATAAAGACTTTTCCTATAATTTCTAAAACAAAATGCTCAACTACCACCAAACTAAACCAAATTCGTCAAAGCTATTGAAAAGTAATTTCAGAATATCTTTTCATAATATATCTAAAGAGTTGCTAAACTCAGTGGGAGCTTAGTGTTTGTTATTCAACAAACTAAGGCCCAAGTATAGATATATGTTTCATTGTGATTTATTCAAATGAGACACAAAGGTATTGTTTCTAACACGAATTTTGAGAACATAATGTTTGTTTGCTCGAAATAATGTCCTTTTGGAGATTCGTTTCCAAAATGACAAGTGGGAGAAAATAGACCTCGAAAGTCTTCAAGGCGAACAACAAACATAAACGGACATTCCGGGGGCTTTTCAAAGTTCTTTAGAAAATCCGAACAAGAGAGGGGAATGATCTGACAAACCAGGATTTAGATAATCCACACAAACATCTGTAAACTGATTATGCCAGTTACCACACCCAAAGGCCCAATCAATCCTAGAGTTTATTCTTAGATCACCTTGCCCTTTACTGCTCCAGGAAAACAAGTTACCATAGATTTTAAGTTCAATTAGTCCTGTTGCAGTAACACAAGCATCAAAATCTCTAGTTTCTGCATCTGTCACATGGCTTCCATGAATTATGTCTCCTGAATGAAACACTGAATTAAAGTCACCCCATGATGAACCAAGGGTGAGTCACACTTGCCCCAACTTGTACCAGACTAGACCACAGTGGTCTCCTATGATCAATAGCATGTAGCCCATATACAGTAGTGAAGTTAGCAATGAAATTCCCATGTTTAGCAGCAAGCTCACCATGAATAATCTGCTCAGTTTTCAAATTCACAGTAAAGGTACCTCACTGTGCCTCCACCCAAGCCAAATCCTGCCTTAATGAGAAAAGTCATAATTCATTTCCCATTTCCAACTGGACCCCAATTTTTTCTGAATCTTAGTAGCTTTTACTTCTTTTACTCTAGTTTCTACTAAAGCTATAACATTGATTTTATGCACATTTAGTAACCTCCTAACCTCCACTACTTTATTAGGATCATTGAGACCCCTCACATTCCAAGTACACACAATCATGGTGGATAAAAGATTTCTCCCTCCTCACCTCCATCTTCCCCTAAAGAAAATCCTTGAACTACATCAACCACTCTAGGAACCTGAGAAAATCCCACAGTATGATCATAATTCTTTGTCTCTCTCCTTCTTCTAGAAATCACCCTCCACCCATCATCTTGGGCACTACTCTCCTGATCTTGGTGCATAGGAGTGGCAACAACCATCACTGAATTGCTCTCTTCACTTTATTAACTTTTTATTCTTATTTTTACTTGATTTATCACATTCAGTTCGTTTATCACGTTTTTGCATTAACATTATCTTGTCTTGCGTGCATTTTAGTCGTTTTTACTCTGAATGTGTCTTTTATGCTCCATTTTGCTGCGCATGGTCATTTCGGAGTACTAACGTGCTAAATAATTTGATTTTAGGCTTAGACGACGATTCAATTGATTTTACGATTTGTTAAAATGCAATACGATTTAATAATTTGCTACACAATTCCCTAATGTGCTACACGATTTTATAATGTGATAGGCTATTTTATAATGAGATATACTATGCTTTGTCGGTGCATCAATGGAATTGCAATATGCAGCGACGCGTCGTGTCGTGATATACGATGGGCAGCGACAAGCTTCAATGTGCAGCAACGAATGCTATCCGACAAACGACAGCCTCACAACATTGTAGGGCACGAGCACACAAACTTGCAGTACAAGCTAGCAGTAGCAGCCTTGGCAGCTTTGTGCGCCCACGCGCACACTCGATGTGCCCACACATACTCGTTGCGCCCACACACCTAACCTCTACGCCCGCACAATCACCTACCTTTTATCTGAAAAGTTCTTGCCTTGGAGTCAGAATTTTGCACTGTCGTGTTGTGCACCCGAACCGCCTACCGCTGCAGTCGTATATAAGCAGCAACAACAACAATTTTTTGGGAGCTCATATTTTTGTTGCGCAATAGAAAATAGAGTAGCAGCGAGCGATTAAGTTAGAGAATAGCGAAGGGTAGTTAGAATTAGATTAGAGAATAAAAAACAATTCATAGATTAGAATAAATTTCGTGGGTGTTCTTGTTTTAGTTCGGTTTTTGGAACTGAGATTTTCGCTTCCCTTTTTAGTCGAGGAGACGCAGTAGCGAATAGAATAGCAGCAAAAGAGAGTGATTAGAGAAGCATTGAATCGATTTTACAGTTGATTTTTTATTTACTTTAGGAATTAGATTCTCAAATTTCAGATTATTTTCTCTTTTTTTCCTGGTTTATTTTGTTCTTAAGTTTCGGATTAATGTTCTTCATTTTTGGGCTCCAAATTCAATAATAATGGTATAATTTCTCTCTTTTATTCTTTAATTGTCTCTTTAATTGTTTGCTCATAGTTTTTGATTAGTTTATGGTTACTTTTGTGTTTTGATTTTTGAATTTGTGGTTGAATTTTATTGAATTTTTGGTTTGTTTTTCTTAATGAATTTTATAATTTTTAATGTTTGAATTAGTTTAGTTATTGCAATTAGCTTAGAATCATGATTAGGTTTTGTTCTAGTCTAATTCTAGTTCTAATCATGCTCATTGAATATTTTATAATCTAGAGATTAGGGTTTAAGCTTTGGATGTAAAATTGGGGATTTTGGAGAATAATTGTGATTGTTTGTGTCATTAAATTGATTAAATGATGTTTCATTCCATGTCTAGTTCGTTCAGGATTAGCTAACCTAAATTGCTAGAATGTTGGAGTGTTTCGCTTCGAATCGGCGTGAAAGCATAATTCGTGGCTTTCATTACTTTGGGTTGATCGTTCATGATTTCCTCTTCCAGCCTTGATTTTAGCGAAAGCTACATTAGGATTAGTTGAGTAGTGCTTGAAACCGAAAAGTATTCAAAGCCATATATTGGCCAAGCATCATTCTTTTAGTCGTTGCATGTCATGAGCATTTAGGATCTTCAAAACTACCAATTCGAATTCCATTTCTATTTTCCGGAACCTCTAGAGTTTCTTTACCTGTTCATATTTCATTTATTTTTATTTCAATAGATTTATACATACATACATACTTTTTCCGTTTGATCTAGGTTGTGAAAGCAATTAGTTTTGAAAATGAAATGTATCCATTCTCTTGGGACGATCCCTACGCTTGCCACTGTAGTCAATATAGTTGGTTTGTTTAGGAGTTTATTAATTTTGTTTGATTAAGTGGTGTTCGTCAACGACGCAAAAATCGCTTGTAATGGCGCCTTTGCCAGGGAATGGCATCATTTCTTGATTTTTCATTCTAGTTCATTTTTCGTTTTCTTTTACCTTCCCTTTTAGAAAAAAAAAATTGAAAAAAAAAACAAAAAAATGGCAACTACCTTTGGTCCTCAAAATGATGAATCGATTACACTTGATGATCTTCTCTATCTCCATGATAAGTTCTTAAGTTCTATGAAATATGAATCTACCAAATCATTGTGCCTTTTCATGAAATATCTTGATTTTCAAGTAGAACGCATAGTACGTTCTAGATTTTCATGTCCCAAAGAGTTGTAAAAGGATTTTTGGGAACCTTTAACCTTATGCATGAATCTATTAAGGATATTACACGGAGATGAGAAGAATTTGAGGCTATACTGCCACCTATGATGCATGACATTTAGGAATTGAGTATTGGAGAGTTTGTTCCTACTCGTTCCTCTTTGAGTGAATGCCTTGATGATGGTGATGAAAAGCTATTTTCTCCCTTTTGCTTTGAAGTGCTTCATTCAATTGAACTTGAGGATGAAAGTGAATTTCCAACCAAAAATAATGTCTTCAAGGTATTAAGGGAATTGAGGATGTAGAAGTCCCCTCTTTGAATGAAGGATCCTTGGTTGAGAGTTCTTGTACTCTTTGTGGTGTAAGTGAAGTTGTGTGTGAAACTTTTGTTCCCATTACCTTCCTTCATATACCTTTCCGAATTAATAAACTCAACATTTATCCTTCATTTCCCATCTCTTTTCCCTATTTACCCCAACTCCCACCGCTTGAGTATTCTTTTTCCTCTTTTGATCCTAATGATTATCCTTCCCAAGGATCAAGAAGAAGATAATATTTCTTTTGTTTTTCCTTTAGTTTGTAGTTTTGATTCATCTTCTGATTTTCTCATTTTTACCTTTGATTTTTCTTCTTTTTTATCACCCCACCCCCCATAGGTATAGAGTTGCATTTAACTTTGTGCATGCTTATCACTTGACTCTTGCCTATTTGATGTTCTTGGATATGTTTTCCAATGCATTTGACAAACTATTGCGATCATTGTCGGGGTATTTACTAAAGGTAAAGGTCGTCAAGCTAATAACGTAAAAGAAGCGCTTCTCAGGAGGAAACCCGTGGGTTTGGGCATTGGCCCTTGTATAATAATTTTATTTGCTTTTTGAGTTTGTGTGCCTCACTGTTCATTGATGTGGAAGTAATTTCATCCACCATTACCTTGCCCGGTAATTCTTATGGTGAGTTCGTTTGTTATTTCGGTTCTTTGCGGGACTTGCTCCCACGATACTTCCGATAATATCATTCTAACTCTTTGCATCCTTTGGGGAATGGACATATTTTATGTTGGGTCATTGGTTGGATGAGTAGTTGTGTCTCCCCTTGTTTTGTTTTAGGCCTTGAGGACATGTCCTAATTCAAGCTTGGGGGGGGGGGGGGGTGAGATTTGATTGTATGATTGCCATGATGACCTCCATGTGATAGATTGCGTGATTTTGTGGATATTTCATGATTGATTTTCATTAATTTTATTTATTCTCTTTGATTTTCGTTAATGTTTTCTTTTTTTATTATTTCTTTTTGTTTTCTTTTATTTCTCTCTTTTTATTTTGCTTTATTTTCTTTTCCTTTTCTTTATTCTCTTTTCCTTTTCTTTTCTTTTTCTTTTTCTTTCTTTTCCTTTCTTTTTCTTTTCCTTTATTTTTTCTATCTTTTTATTTCTTTGCAATATTCATAAAATTAAAATAAAATAAAAAATTCCTTTTTGTTTTTAGTCAAGACAAGTTTTTCTAGCTTTTTAGGTTTTGTTCTTGTTTTGGGCAAAATAAAATTGGAACTTGTGAATTTAAATGCTTTTATTCATAGTTGGTAGACGTGTGCATAGTCTTGGATGTCTAGGGTCGAATCTAGGATTTTCATGCAAATGTAATTGGTTAGAACTTTGGACAGCACGATTCTTGATCTTTTGGCTTGTGGTAAGATGGTGTCGTTCTTTCTAGTTCTTTGAAACCAGAGAGGATGGTATTTGTTACCCTTGTGTGAGGATATTGATTTTTTCTAGCCATTTCTCAAACACACATTGCATGTGCGTCTTGGATCCTTGGCATTGACTTTCTCTTATCTAGAACTTGACCGTTTCCTACACGAGATCGCGACCCAACTACTCTAGGGGAAGATAAAGGCATTTCTTTCGGTGACTATTTTCTTTTTGTAATTTTAGTACATCATTTTTCTTATTTTTTTGTATTTTGTTTGCATTTTTCCCCTTGCTAGCCATTTGAGCCTTGTCCTTTAATTTCTTACTAGCTCATTACAAGCCGATAGCTAGTGTTGGTGTGCTTTGAGTTGTGATTGGTGGTTTATATTTGAAAAGAGGAATGAAATGTGAACTCAAATGGAAAGTCGGGGAAATTTTCTTGTACTTGTTGAATAAAAAGAAAAAGCAAAAATAGAGAATAAGCCAAAAATAGAGAAAAACAAGGCGAATAGAAAAGTTTCACTTGAAACACAAAAAATAAGAAAAACGAAGCAAAGAAAAGTTCAAAAAGATGTTTAGTTTGATTTTGTTTGTTGAATAAGCTTGGGGGAACTCCAAATAAGTGGTAAACTTTGGTTTTGGTCCTATTTTCTTGAGTTAAGTTCAATTTGATGCTTCACTTTAGGTTTTAGCTCCAAATCCCAAATTTTTCTACATCCTTCACCCTAGTGTAACATTACACCTTAAAAGCCCATGTGACCTTATAGAGTTGATTCATTGGGTTGGAGGGTGGAATAAGCCAAGCCTATGGAGCGAGTTTGTCATGCCAAGATTTTCGTGTAGCGTTCTCTTCTCTCTTGAAACTCTATTATTTTTCGGCACCTTCGTGGTGTCTTGAGGATCCATCCTTGAAAGTGGATTTGAAACTAGAGAGAGGACACGGTAAAAATGGTTATAGAGGGATAGAGGAGTGTAAACATCCTAGTTCTCTACGCTTTGCACGTTATTCTCTCACTCGACCTTTTGATATCCATTAGCGTGCACTCGTTCATTGACTTAGAAATATTTGTATTCACTCTTTGTTGTTCCATAATAAAAGCCCAATGCTAGAATTTTTGTAGTTTTATTTTGTTTGCTTATTTTAGTTTTTTTTTCCTTTAGATCTTGCCTTGGCCATTTTTGGAGAGTTATGGGTTAATCTCTTAGAAAACCCTTGCGGATCCCACTCGCCCTCATGAGCGATCGTGGGGTTTAAAGAGCTTGTTGCATGTGCTTAAATGCAACTGTGATTCCTACGATAGTGAGTTAGTATGAAATCTTGTAGTTCTTATTTTCGTAATTTTGATTTCAAATAAATGAGCTCATTCTCCCTCCCATTTTTATTCTTAGCTTTGCTTGGGGACAAGCAAAGGTTTTGCTATGGGGAGTTTGATGAGCGACATTCTTAGCATAGCATTTTATTTCATTTTATTAGCTTTTTCTTCTTATTTTTACTTTTTTTTTTTATCATTTTTAGTTCGTTTATCGCGTTTTTGCATTAATCGTAACATTATATCGTCTTGCGGGCATTTTAGTCATTTTTACTCTAAATGTGTCTTTTATTCTCCATTTTGCTGCGTATGGTCATTTTGGAGTACTAACGTGCTAAATAATGTGATTTTAGGCTTAGATGACGATTAAAATGATTCACGATTTGTAAAATGCTATACGATTTAATAATTTGCGATACAATTCCCTAATGTGCTACACGATTTTATAATGTGCTAGGCAATTTTATAATAAGCTATACGATGCTTTGTTGTGTGCAGCGAATGAATTGCAATGTGCAGCGACGAGCCATGGCCGTGCTATACGATGGCCAGTGACAAGTTTCATTGTGCAGCAACAAATGTTATCCGATGCACGACAGCCCCACAACATTGCAGGCCACGAGCACACAAACTAGCGGTACAAGGTAGCAGTAGCAGCCTTGGCAGCTTTGTGCGCCCACACGCACACTCCCTACGCCCACACATACTCGTTGCGCCCACACACATAACCGCAGCGCCCGCATAATCACGTATCTTGCATCTGAAAACTTCATGCCTTGGAGTCAGAATTTGGCACTATCGTGTTGTGTGCCCGCACCGCCAAGCGGTCCGCCCGCACCGGCCACCGCTGCAGTCGTATATAAGCAGCAACAACTGCGATTTTTTGGGAGCTCGGATTGTTATTGCACAATAGAAAATAGAGTAGCAGCGATCGATCAGGTTAGAGAATAGCGCAGGATAGTTAGAATTAGATTTGAGAATGAGAAACAATTCGTATATTAGAATCAATTATGTTTTCCATATTTGGAATTTCGTTGGTGTTCTTATTTTTGTTCGATTTTTGGAACTGAGATTTTCGCTTCCCTTTTTAGTCGAGCAGCAGTAGAGAGAAATTAGAGCAGCATTTAATTGATTTTGTAGTTGATTTTTTCAATTTCAGGAATTACATTTTCAAAATTTCATATTATTTTCTCATTTTTTTTCTGGTTTATTATGTTCTTAAGTTCCAGATTAATGTTCTTAATTTTTGGGCTTCAAATTCAATATTAATGGTATAATTTATCTCTTTTATTCTTTATTTGTCTCTTTAATTGTTTTCTCATAGTTTTTTATTAGTTTATGCTTAGTTTTGTGTTTTGAGTTTTGAATTTGTGGTTGAATTTTATTGGATTTTTGGTTTGTTTTTCTTAATTGAATTTTCTGATTTTTAATGTTTGAATTAGTTTAGTTATTGCAATTAGAATCATGATTAGGTTTTGTTCTAGTTTAATTCTAGTTCTAATCATGCTCATTGAATAGTTTATAATCTAGAGATTAGGGTTTAAGGTTTGGATGTAGAATTGGGGATTTTGTAGAATAAGTGTGATTGTTTGTGTGATTAAATTTATTAAATGATGTTTGATTCCATGTCTAGTTCGTTTATGATTAGCTAACCTAAATTGCTACAATGTTGGATTGTTTGTCTTCCAATCGGCGCGAAAGCGTGATTCGTGGCTTGCATTACTTTGGCGCTATAGTTCATGATTTCCTCTTCAAGTCTAAATTGTAGCGAAAGCTGGATTAGGATTAGTTGAGTAGTGCTTGATAAAGAAAGGTATTCAAAGCCATATATTGATCATTGCATTCATTCATTTAGTCTTTGCATGTCATGAGCATTTAGGATCTTCAGAACTCCCAATTCGAATTCCATTGCTAATTCCCGAAACCTCTAGAGTTTATTTACTTGTGCATGTTTCATTTATTTTGATTTCAGTAGATTTATACATATATACATACATACTTTTTTCGTTTGAGCTAGGTTGTGAAAGCAATTAGTTTGAAAATCAAAAGTATCCATTCTCTTGGTACACTCCCTACGCTTGCCACTATTGTCAATATAGTTGGTTCGTTTAGGAGTTTATAAATTTTGTTTGATTAAGTGGTGTTCGTCAATGACGCGAAAATCGCTTGTCATGTTGCCCCTAATGGTATTGGTTAATGACAACACGCAAACTTCCTAATCTGATTCTAGTTTATGTGAAGGTTAGAATAGTTGTTCCTGAGCTAAGATGATTTCGTAATGAAACAAGCGAAGCATGAAGCACTGGTCTTTGCATTGCAGACGCACCATATAAGTTGGTTAAGGAACACCAATCACACAAGTTCGAGAAGTAGAGTTCCAACTGGAACTCTAAAATTCCACAAAAGGAACTTCCAATGAAGCAACAGAGTTGAAGCTTCACATAAGGTATACATTGTTTCAGCAAAATAATGAGTTTTATTTTTAGGATTACTAAGTATTAAATATTCTCTTTGATGGTTTATAGAACAAGGGAACATAGACTTATCTTAATTGTTTGAGAAATTTTAGGATGTTAAAAATCGATGTTTGGTAAATAAATAAAATTGACCTTTTCTTTATACAAATTATCTTGGATTGTGTTTTAAATCATTGATCAACAAGGAAAAGATTTTCGATTAAAAATATTCTCCTGAAATCTCTCTAGTAGTTACCGGTTTGAAATAAGAAAATGGACTTAGTATTGCTAGCTTTTTTCAACTACCTTTGGATGTGTGGAGTGGCTGCCAAGGAAACGACAGCTAGAATATTACCGCCATCGTGATAACGGTTAAGGCTTGTTGCAGAATTACGCAGAAGAACTAATTAACTTTCAAAACATAATAAATACAGTTAATGGCCTCCATTATAAATTCGAACAATCAAGGCCCAAACCAAAATCCAACTTTAAAACAATTCCAATAACTACGAGCAATGTCACATTTTTTGAAATAAATTTTAAAATATGCAAATAAACTCTCAACATCCCCATTCTGAATGTTGACTTCACTTGCAAGTCACCATTAATATTCTTTCTTAAGAACTACTACTCACCAACAACGCAAGTGCAATTGACGGATTATCATAGGGTCATTATGGAGTAGGCCATGACAAAAAAAAAACACGTGAACGCACGTAATCATCAAAACTGAGTAATTACAAGCTAAAGCAAAGCCTTAAATCTAATCATGGTTCATTCCAAGATAAATAACTAACTTCCACATGCAAAAGCCACATTCATAAACGCATTTCAGCATAAAACACATGACAAGATTAGACTCTTGACTTTACACTTTAATTAAGATTGGAATAAGATATCGAATGAGTTTTTTTCCTCCTTATGTTCAAAATGTACTAGTGTTAGGAGCTACCGGACACTAAATAAAATAATAACCTATGCCACACATAATCTGACGGAATTCCTACGCGTAATAAATTAGGATTATTCTTGTGTGGACCTGATCCACGTTATTATTAGTGTGGACCCAAGAGACCACATGTGCGGAACGTAGGCGGATAGAAAAAATGATCGAACCCTTCTTTCTCCTCACTTCCTTTGCTGCTCTTTATCCTCCTAATTATATCTCGCCGGCCTCACGTCAATTTCATTGGAAAATCTCAAACAAAATAGACAATCAAAGACAAAAAATTATAGATCGATAATCCAATGAACATGAAGAGGGTAATCGCGAATTCGTGGTAGGATTTTTATAAATTCCTCTTCGGTCTTGAACCCTAATCCCCAATCCTCCGATCTCCAGGTATAGTCTCTCCTCCTTTCTAGAATCATGCTTAATTTGTTACCTCACTACGCTAAGTCCCGAGGCTTGGGGGAAAACTGACGAAACCAGAGTAAGCTCAAAAAGAAAACTGGATGAGATGGAGGTGAAAGTCAAGAAGGAGACCTTTACCATTGCCACGGCTCACATGGAAACTATGCGGCCTGAGCCGGTTGGTGGACATTATGAAATCATCCTTGATGAAGCACGTCCAGATAGGACGGTGCCAGTAGGGGTCTCTCCTGACGACCAGCTTGGGGCACATTTAGTCACTCTCCTGAGGGAATTCCAGGACATTTTTGCTTTTGCTGTGGAGGAGATGCCGGGCATTGATCCAAGCATAGCTGTCCACAAGCTCAATGTAGATGAGTCCTTAAAACCTGTTCGTCAGAAGAAGAGAAATCATGGGGAAGCAAGAAACAAAGCCGCACGTTATATCTCGCCGGCCTCACGTCAATTTCATTGGAAAATCTCAAACAAAATAGACAATCAAAGACAAAAAATTATAGATCGATAATCCAATGAACATGAAGAGGGTAATCGCGAATTCGTGGTAGGATTTTTATAAATTCCTCTTCGGTCTTGAACCCTAATCCCCAATCCTCCGATCTCCAGGTATAGTCTCTCCTCCTTTCTAGAATCATGCTTAATTTGATTCATTGTTCGTCATTCAATTTCTAAGCTACCTCAATTCAATTGATATTTGGTTTTTTATTATTTAATTCATCCTTTATTGCTTGGTGTCTTTTATCAAGTTCTTCCACAAAACTGGGTAGTTCGCGTATATTGTTGTGGAATCAGGGGATTGTATGGCATGTTTTTGGACTCTTAAGCATAATCCAGTTGTGGCTATTACTGTTGATTTTGATTTGAAGACTGATGTTGCTGCTAAGGATTGCGATAGTGTTTCTAAAAAGAGCAATGTTGAGGTAAATTTCATTTTTTATAATGTAAGTATCCCTGTATTGTTATTTCTGTTTGAAGATTTGTTGCAATTCATGTTATGATTTTCGAGGTGCTTTTATTTGAGCTTATTATCTAATAGATAAGAATGAAGATGATGCTAATGTATTCATAAAGAAAGAGGTTATTGTGTTTTGGTTTTGGGTAGTCAGAATGTGGTTGAATCGAGTTTTGATGTAGCTAGATATATGGTGTTGGGATTGATATTGATTGCCTTCGTCTTCATTCCATATTCACCCCAGTTTCTTAATCAAGGTTGTACTAGACACATCTGTAATTCCCTATCTTTTATTATAGGAAGAAGTAGCTCTTTACACAATTATTTTAATTCGAGTAAATTATTTTTCTCCCCTTGTGTATAAGCCTATTAGATCAACTGGTCGAGTTGTACTATCACAGAGGATGTAGGTTCAAATCCTACATAGGTTATTAATTTCAAATAAATAACATTATTTGTTGTGTGCTTAATTAGTTGGTCGAACGAGCATTGTGACCAGTGTTAAAATAAGATATTTAATGGTTATAATCACAACATTGGAGTTCTAGGTACCCCGGCCCTTTTATCATATAGTTACCCTTTAATCATGTAGTTACTCGTTATATGCTTGTATCCTTTCTAAAATATAATTACTCTTTTTACATCTTTTCAATTTGTCTCCTTTTTTAACCTATAGTTTCCCTTTCTAGCATATAGTGACAATTTTTAACACATAACATATGTATTTGGAATATAGTCCTCTTTTTTTTTAAATGCATTTATTTTTTTGAAGCAACCCTTGAAATATATAGTGACCTTTTTTTAACAAGTAGTGACCCGGTAATCAAACTTATTTTACCTTTAATTACCATTTATAACATACAGTGACCGTATTTGAAACATAGTAACCCGTTTTTAGCCGTTAGTGATGTGGGTAAAAATACCCCACCTACGTGGCATCAACGTCACGCGACACGTGGCACCCGATCACTGGTCAGCCGCATATCTTGGCTGTCACCCAAGAATCAGCCTATGCTGATGAAAGAGTCCCTTTTGAGGCCCATGGCCCATAAGGAATGTTGTGATAGTGACACGTGTCATTATCTAATAAACTAGCCAATCATGTGACATGATTCTAGGGTTTTCCCCTAAAAGGGGGAGACTATAAATACCTCCAATTCCCAAGAAATGGACACACAATTCTAGATAGAGAAACATTCTACTACTTACCTTTAATGCTTTCTGTTCATTAATTACATCTTCCTAAAAACCCGTGTCTTACTTAAGCATCGGAGAGAATATTCCTACGGGAATATTCTTGTTTTGTAGGTACGCCGCCGACGTGGACTGGACTCGACACTACGTGGAACATGATACCTCCTCGTCATCAAACAAAGGAAAAACTCCCACAACATTTGGCGCCGTCTGTGGGGAGGTAAGGTAACATGGTAGACGTCCAGCACTTCTGAGACGCGCCCATTAG
This sequence comes from Spinacia oleracea, assembly GCF_020520425.1. Lineage (NCBI taxonomy): Eukaryota > Viridiplantae > Streptophyta > Magnoliopsida > Caryophyllales > Amaranthaceae > Spinacia > Spinacia oleracea. Next base: position 71,666,338 of record NC_079490.1, read on the forward strand.
TCGAAACGAAAACGAAGAAACCGCAATCAATGGTGATCGTCCTCCTCGAGGGAGGGACGACAGAAGCCACCAGTCTGTAGGACAGGACGGTCGTCCTAAACCTCCTCCTGAGTCACAACCCGAGCAGGTTCAAGTGGAAGATGAGACGGGTCAACCTTTGTTTCCTCCAGGCGGCCACTTGAGGGCTGATGCCGACACAGTTATGGAAGAGAACCCAGACTTGCCGGTGTCTGCTGGGCAGCTCAAAGATATCCTAGCTGGATTCAAAGCACAGATGGACACCCTACAAGATGAGATCAAGATTATCCGTTCTCAGTCTCAGGGTACGGGAATTCCGTTCTTTAATGGACTCACTCGGTCTAATGTCTGGCGGCAGGACCAAGCACGAAATGACGATCATGACAGATGCTTTGACAAAACAAGAACTTCCTTCCAGCCCATAGCTCCGCGTCGGATCCTGCCAACTTCTCGGCCTGAACCTGGACCGTCCCGAAGAGTACCGATCATTCAGCTAGATAGGCCCCAAGAAACTGAGTTGTCAGATACAGGTTCCACTCCAGTCATGCAAGATTCACCCCTCGCTGCCCCTTCGCGCCGTCTCACCAGGACTCATGTCAGCCGCGCGGACAGCGAGCGGCGTAGAACATCCCAGAATAGAAGGCAGGATCCAATATGCCATATTCAACAAGGGGTAGCCGACATCATCCTCGATTACACCACCCCATTATGTGCTGATATCATGAATGCTCCTAAGGAGCCTAAAGTAAAACCACCTGCTATTGACGCCTATGATGGCACGTCTGATCCTGATGTACACCTCTTGGCCTATCGGCATCATATTTATGTCTAGGGGACTACTGATGCAACCTGGGGCAAATACTTCCCGTCCACTCTGAAAGGGGTTGCCTCCAAATGGTTCGAGAAGTTGCCTGCGGGAACGATCAACACATATGCCGAATTGGAGATGTTATTTTCAGCAAGATTTATGGCTTATAAAGAAGAGAAAAAGACGAGCATGCATTTGGGACGAATACAACAAGGAAAAGATGAATCTTTGCGAAGCTATGTTCGACGTTTCAATTTGGAATCAGGACAGATTCCAGACCTGCCTGACGGGGTGGCATTTGATAATTTCTTTAGGGGACTTAAGAAAGGGTCCTTTAAGTTCGATTTGGTGAAGAAAAGTGTGAGAACTATGGCCGACGCTCTGGATGAGGTCGAGTCCTTTATTCATGCCACTGAAATCTGCTCTGTCCCCAAAGAGTCTAAGGGAACGGAGGCCACAGATCATCCTCAGCGCAAGGATAAGTCAGACAAACAGACCAGCCGTCCGAATGGGACATGGGCCATTGAAAAGAAAGGATATCAGACAGACCGCTCCCAAGGGCAAAAGAGAGGACGAACCTAGGACAAAGAAAGGTTTGAATACAACACTGACCTGTATACGATATTGCTAATGTCAGTGATAGGTATGAGATAGATCGACCGTTCCCCATGAAGTCGCCGGTGGAAACCCGGGACAGCTCGCTTTACTGTAAGTTCCATTATGATGTGGGACATGAAACAAAAGATTGCAAGTCTCTACGAAGGGCTCTTGCTGGACTAGCCGCAAAAGGGTTCCTGAAATCCTATCTCAGCACGAGCACAGGGGGAAGGGGTAAAAAGTTCTACAAGAAAAGCAAGTCACCGTCATACCGACGTGATGACAACGACACCGACCCAGAAATTGTAGCCGTCATCTCAGGAGGTCTAGCCGCTGGGGGCCCAACTATGAGAGGTCAAAAAGACTATGCAAGCCGGTTGGGACATGTCATGTTGTCTGGAAAAGCCCCAATTGACCATTTCCCTAAAGTGGAGATTTGTGAATTTGACAGGGGCAAGATCTCCACTCCACATGACGACCCCTTGGTCATTGAATTGAAGGTGGCAAACCTCAAGGTAAGGCGTATTTTAGTAGATACGGGGAGCTCGTCAGACATTATCAGCACAGCTTGTCTAAGTCGTCTTGAGCATGATCCAAAGACAATTGAAAAAATACATTATCCGATCATTGGATTCGGAGGCGTCATAATCCATCCCCAGGGGATAGTCACTCTGCCCCTACGAGTTGGAGGCCGGCATCAAAGCAAGAACTTGAACGTCCGCTTTCTAATTGTAAAGGACCTCACTGCTTACAATATCATACTGGGTCGTCCAACTTTGAATCAGGCCAAGGCAGTGGTCGACACTCATCTTATGCTCATGAAGTATGTCTGTGATAAAGGTCAGGTCGGCACAATTCATGGTGATCAACAGCTAGCGAGGGATTGTTACCTCACTACGCTAAGTCCCGAGGCTTGGGGGAAAACTGACGAAGCCAGAGTAAGCTCAAAAAGAAAACTGGATGAGATGGAGGAGAAAGTCAAGAAGGAGACCTTTACCATTGCCACGGCTCACATGGAAACTATGCGGCCTGAGCCGGTTGGTGGACATTATGAAATCATCCTTGATGAAGCACGTCCAGATAGGACGGTGCCAGTAGGGGTCTCTCCTGACGACCAGCTTGGGGCACATTTAGTCACTCTCCTGAGGGAATTCCAGGACATTTTTGCTTTTGCTGTGGAGGAGATGCCGGGCATTGATCCAAGCATAGCTGTCCACAAGCTCAATGTAGATGAGTCCTTAAAACCTGTTCGTCAGAAGAAGAGAAATCATGGGGAAGCAAGAAACAAAGCCGCAGCTGAAGAAGTGCAGAAGTTGTTGGAGGTTGGGTTCATTCGGCCAAGTCAATATCTAGATTGGGTGGCAAATGTAGTATTGGTGCCGAAGCCCAACAAATCCTGGAGAATGTGTGTGGACTATACAGATCTAAACAAGGCTTGCCCAAAAGACAGCTTCCCCCTACCCAAGATAGACCGGTTGGTAGATTCAACGGCTGGCCATGCTTTGATGGATGCATACTCGGGCTTTCACCAAATTCCTTTGTGGCCAGACGATCAGGAAAAGACGCCATTTGTTACTGAGCAAGGCCTATACTGTTACAAAGTGATGCCGTTCGGTTTAAAGTATGCGCCAGCCACATTTCAACGTCTAGTCAACACTGTCTTCTCTTGTCAGTTAGGACGAAACATCGAAGCTTACATTGATGATATGATAGTAAAAAGCAAACAACGCGAAGAACACTTGGCTGACTTAAGAGAAACTTTTGAGAAGCTCCGAAAATATCAGATGAGGTTGAATCCAAAGAAGTGTGTTTTTGGGGTAACGGATGGGAAGTTCTTGGGATTCCTTATTGATGAAAGAGGAATCGAGGCCAATCCTGATAAAGTACAGGCAGTAATAGATACGACGTCGCCAAAATCAGTCAAAGAAGTCCAACGCCTGACAGGATGTCTAGCGGCCCTGGGGCGGTTCTTATCAAGGGCAGGTGACAAGTGTCATTACTTCTTCGGCACAATCAAGAAGAAGAGCAAATTTGAATGGACTGAGGCGGCAGAAACTGCCTTCGTCCGATTAAAAGAACACCTCCACACCTTACCTCGGCTTGTCAGTCCTCTTCAGGGGGAAACTTTGTATGTGTATTTGGCCATTTCTAAGTGGTCCTTGAGTGCTGTCTTGCTAACTGAAAGGGAGGGAGTGCAACTCCCCGTCTACTTTGTGAGCCATGTCCTGCAAAACGCTGAATTAAGATATTCTCCAATTGAGAAGTTTGCACTTGCGCTGTTTATGGCCAGCAAGAAGCTGCGCCCTTACTTTCTGGCACACAAACTAGTGGTATACACAGACCAACCTTTGAAACAACCCCTTACTAAGCTAGACGCTGCTGGACGAATGCTGAAATGGGCAATTGAACTTAATGCATTTGATATCTCATATGAGCCTCGAAAAGTTATCAAGGGACAAGCATTTGCTGATTTCATTGCAGAAATGACGAGGCCGACTTTTGAAAAGAATGTGGCGACTCGCTGGACAGTCTATGTAGATGGCTCGTCAACCCAGAACGGGTGTGGAGCCGGCATAATATGTCAATCTCCTGAAGGAGACAAGTATGAGTATGTCATGAGATTCAATTTCCAAACATCCAACAACGAGGCAGAATACGAAGCTTTATTAGCCGGCATAAAAATGTGCAAAGCCGCTGGAGCTCAAGAAATACTTGCCTTCTCTGACTCTCAACTCATTGTGAGTCAAGTAAATGGGGACTATGAGGCAAGAGACCCTAACATGATCAAATATATACAAGCTGTGCATCAAGAAATAGAACATCTAAAGAGCTTTGAAGCTAAGCAGATTCCCAGAACGGAGAACAATCAGGCCGATGCCCTGTCAAAACTAGCTACCTCGGCTTCCTGTGATACACCGCGTCACGTGTTCTAGGAAGTAAAAGATAAGCGAAGTATTGAGCAGGAATTGTGCGCTCCTATGGTAGCTATTCTGGATCGGTCGTAAACCTGGATGGACCCTATCATTGCTTACAAAGTGGACGGTTCGCTTCCGGACGACTCAAGTCTGGCCGCCAAAATACAAAAGAAGAGTTCTTGGTTTGAATGGTGGAATGGAGTTTTGTACAAGAAGTCATTTTCTAGACCCCTTCTGCGGTGTGTCACTCCTGAGAAAGGGAAAGAAATTCTAGATGATTTGCACCAGGGATTATGTAGCTCCCACATTAGAGGACAAGCCTTGGCAGAGAAAGCCTTGCGAACTGGTTATTACTGGCCCACTTTGAGAGAAGACGCCCTAGCCATGGTGCAAAAATGTGACAAGTGCCAACGGTTTGCTCATCTCATCCACAGCCCGGCCACCCTCTCACTCCTATTATGAGTCCCATTCCGTTTGCCAAGTGGGGAATGGACCTGTTAGGGCCATATACAACGGCCCCTGGGGGCCGACGCTATGTGATAGTGGCTGTTGATTACTTCACCAAGTGGGTTGAAGCAGAGGCTCTCAAGAACATAAAGACAAGTGATGTGAGGGCGTTTATCTGGAAAAATATCATGACTCGCTTTGGAATACCGCAAGCTATCGTCTTTGATAATGGGCCTCAGTTTGAGACGCCTAAGCTGAAAGAGTGGTTAGCAGACCACGGCATACACAGCTGCTTTGCCTCTGTGGGACGACCTCAAGCCAATGGCCAAGTCGAAGCCTTTAACAAGATTATCTCCGAGGGGATCAAGAAGAAACTAGATGAAGCCAAGGGTCTATGGGCCGATGAGCTGCCAAACGTCTTATGGTCTCCGCACCACGGCTAAGAACTCAACCGGCGAAACCCCATTCCTGCTAGCCTATGGAGCTGAGGCCGTGTTGCCCATAGAAATGTGTGAACCTACACTAAGGGTCATGTTATCTGACGAGAATGCCAATTGGGAAAAGATGAAGTTGGCCCTTTACTTTTTATCTGAAGTAAGAGGAAATGCAGCATTGAGGCAACAACTGTACAAGATAAGGATGGCGAGGTAGGACAACAAGAAGGTCTCCAAAAGAGTGCGCAAAGTAGGAGACTTTGTTCTCCGAAAGATGGAATCTGGGGGACGAGCCAACGAACAGGGTAAACTGACGCCCACTTGGGAGGGACCCTATGAGATCTATGACGAGGTCAGAGATGGAACCTATCGCATTCAAGACATGCAAGGCCGACCAATTCTACGCACCTGGAATGTAGACAATCTCAAAAAATACTTTTTCTAAGGTGTATTCTGACTATCTTTTATGAAAGAATCTGTGGTTTAGACAACGGCCGCTAATGTTCCTAATGGAGTAGTAGTCTCCCTTGTAACCGGCTAAATTTGCCTTACAAAGTAAAAATAATACTACTCTTGTTTCGTCCTATTTATTACTCTTTACTAACATACCTAAAATATGCATGCAAAAAGCCTAATCAAATAAAGGCCTAAGAAGTGGCCCCAGATTAGCAAAACATTTACAAGCCTAATTGTTTGAAGCCTAAGAAGTGGCCCAGATTAGCATAAACATAGGCTGGTCACCTATTAAATTGTAAAAACCGTTCCCGAAAACACGAACGTCTATTTATCCAAGGCAAATAGGTTCATTCTTATATGCCGCGGCAACAAACATGCCGCTCCACATTGAAGACGGGGGCAAACCCCCAAATAAGTCATACGCCGCGGCATCAAACATGCTGCGCCCAATTTGCGACAGGCGCAAACCACCATACAAATTGTTTTCTTAAAAACGAATATTTTTCGAAGACAAATAGGTTCATTCCTATATGCCGCGGCAACAAACATGCCGCTCCACATTGACGATGGGGGCAAACCCCCAAATAAGTCATACGCCGCGGCATCAAACATGCCGCGCCCAATTTGCGACGGGGGCAAACCCCCAAATAAGTCATACCCTGCGGCATCAAACATGCCGCGCCCAATTTGCGACGGTGGCAAACCCCCATACAAATTGTTTTCTTAAAAACGAATATTTTTTGAAGGCAAATAGGTTCATTCCTATATGCCGCGGCAACAAACATGCCGCTCCACATTGACGACGGGGGCAAACCCCCAAATAAGTCATACGCCGCGGCATCAAACATGCCGCGCCCAATTTGCGACGGGGGCAAACCCCCATACAAATTGTTTTCTTAAAAATGAATATTTTTCGAAGGCAAATAGGTTCATTCCTATATGCCGCGGCAACAAACATGCCGCTCCACATTGACGACGGGGGAAAACCCCAAATGAGTCATATGCCGCGGCATCAAACATGCCGCGCCCAATTTGCGACGGGGGCAAACCCCCATACAAATTGTTTTCTTAAAAACGAATATTTTTCGAAGGTAAATAGGTTCATTCCTATATGCCGCGGCAACAAACATGCCGCTCCACATTGACGACGGGGGCAAACCCCCAAATAATTCATATGCAGCGGCATCAAACATGCCGCGCCCAATTTACGACGGGGGCAAACCCCCATACAACTTGTCGTTTTATTAAAAATGAATATTTTCGAAGGCAAATAGGTTCATTCCTATATACCGCGGCAACAAACATGCCGCTCCACATTGACGACGGGGGCAAACCCCCAAATAAGTCATACGCCGCGGCATCAAACATGCCGCGCCCAATTTGCGACGGGGGCAAACCCCCATACAAATTGTTTTCTTAAAAACGAATATTTTTCGAAGGCAAATAGGTTCATTCCTATATGCCGCGGCAACAAACATGCCGCTCCACATTCACGACGGGAGCAAACCCCCAAATAATCCATATGCCGCGGCATCAAACATGACGCGCCCAATTTACGACGGGGGCAAACCCCCATACAACTTGTCGTTTTCTTAAAAATTTATTTTCAAAGGCAAATAGGTTCATTCCTATATGCCGCGGCAACAAACATGCCGCTCCACATTGACGACGGGGGCAAACCCCCAAATAAGTCATACCCCACGGCAACAAACATGCCGCGCCCAATTTGCGACGGGGGCAAACCCCCATACAAATTGTTTTCTTAAAAATGAATATTTTCGAAGGCAAATAGGTTCATTCCTATATGCCGCGGCAACAAACATGCCGCTCCATATTGACGACGGGGGCAAACCCCCAAATAAGTCATACGCCACGGCAATAAACATGCCGCGCCCCATTTGCGACGGGGGCAAACCCCCATACAAATTGTTTTCTTAAAAACAAATATTTTTCGAAGTTAAATAGGTTCATTCCTATATGCCGCGGCAACAAACATGCCGCTCCACATTGACGACGGGGGCAAACCCCCAAATAATTCATATGCCGCGGCATCAAACATGCCGCGCCCAATTTACGACGGGGGCAAACCCCCATACCAACTTGTCGTTTTATTAAAAATGAATATTTTCGGAGGTAAATAGGTTCATTCCTATATGCCGCGGCAACAAACATGCCGCTCCACATTGACGACTGGGGCAAACCCCCAAAAAGTCATACGCCGCGGCATCAAACATGCCGCGCCCAATTTGCGACGGGGGCAAACCCCCATACAAATTGTTTTCTTAAAAACGAATATTTTTCGAAGGCAAATAGGTTCATTCCTATATGCCGCGGCAACAAACATGCCGCTCCACATTCACGACGGGAGCAAACCCTCAAATAATCCATATGCCGCGGCATCAAACATGACGCGCCCAATTTACAACAGGGGCAAACCCCCATACAACTTGTCGTTTTCTTAAAAATGTATTTTCAAAGGCAAATAGGTTCATTCCTATATGCCGCGGCAACAAACATGCCGCTCCACATTGACGACGGGGGCAAACCCCCAAATAAGTCATACGCCACGGCAACAAACATGCCGCGCCCAATTTGCAAAGGGGGCAAACCCCCATACAAATTGTTTTCTTAAAAATGAATATTTTCGAAGGCAAATAGGTTCATTCCTATATGCCGCGGCAACAAACATGCCGCTCCATATTGACGACGGGGGCAAACCCCCAAATAAGTCATACGCCACGGCAACAAACATGCCGCGCCCCATTTGTGACGGGGGCAAACCCCCATACAAATTGTTTTCTTAAAAATGAATATTTTTGAAGGCAAATAGGTTCATTCCTATATGCCGCGGCAACAAACATGCCGCTCCACATTAACGACGGGGGCAAACCCCAAATAAGTCATACGCCGCGGCATCAAACATGCCGCGCCCAATTTGCGACGGGGGCAAACCCCCATACAAATTGTTTTCTTAAAAATGAATATTTTTCGAAGGCAAATAGGTTCATTCCTATATGCCGCGGCAACAAACATGCCGCTCCACATTGACGACGGGGGAACACCCCAAATGAGTCATATGCCGCGGCATCAAACATGCCGTGCCCAATTGATACGGTTATGGATGAAAGTGATAGTCTTATGCTAGCAATTGGAACCAAAACTGATTTGGGTTCAATTGCTCATTTTGTGTGCATGGTGACTTGGATTGAGTGAGCTCGTTATATGGTCCTTATTATCAAGGTGGTACGTTAATCAAACTGGTCCGTTTAATCACATTGGTCAGCTTGTTTAAACAGATTGTACGCACTTATTATTTTAATTGCTTTGGTTAAAGTCGGTTTAATAATGGGATATTTGTTTAAATCCCCAATTTAAATTCAGTCATTACTTAGCTTTGATTATTGCTGTTTGTAAGGAGAGTTTTAAGCCTTTGTAACCTCCAATTTAGTGACTGAATTAGGAGGCTTTAGAGCTTGTAACTGCCAGTTTTAAAGGCTGTTAAATGGCTCTTAATTAGCCGTTTAAAGCTCTTGTAGCTGTTGATTTTTGGCTATTTATAGTCAGCTTCTTGATTGGAATAAACAACCAAATGGATGATTAAAACACTTGTTTGTTACATTTCGAATTATAGTTTATAATTCAGCTTTTTTTCTTTGCTTTGGACGCGTTTCCTATTCAAAGAACTGATTGTGAGTCAATAGGTCTTGTCTTGCATTCACGATCAACGAGTTAAAGGTCTAGCTTGTTAATCAACTATCCTTGTTTATACAACGAGTTTTTAAACTCGTATCATTAGTGGTATCAGAGCTGCTGTTCGTGTGATCCGCCCAAAGAAAAAAAAAAAAAAAAAAAAAAAAAGAAAAAAAAAGAGCTGCTGTTCGTAATTCTTACAAACTGAAATATGGATTTTGATGATCCTGACTTTCTACAACATCTCCAAGAAGCCTTGAAGAACGTTAGAGATGGGGGGTATCGTAGGCCTCCTAGGCGTGATCTACGGGCTATGGATGAATTCAAGGTCACCGAACTTCCTGAATTTGTTGGTGGAACAGATCCGGAAGCCTATTTGGAGTGGGAGCGCAAAATAGAGAGAATGTTCGATTTCAAGGACATTGATGATGAGAAGCGTTGTAAATATGCCATATTGAAGCTAGGAAGAGGGGCTTCATTGTGGTTCGAGGGACTGAAATCCAAGAGAATACGTGAAGGGAAGGAGAAAATTACCTCTTGGGAGTCTTTGAAACGTAAGCTACGTAAAAGGTATGTGCCAACAACTCATAGAATAACAACTTATCGTAAAATTGCCGAATTGAGGCTAGGAAAAATGAGTGTGGCTGAATATATTGATGAGTTTGAAAAGTTGTCCTTAATGGGAGAAATTGGGAAATTGAGGAACAAAAACTGTCCAAATTTTTAAGGGGTCTAAATTATAATATTGCCAATACCGTAGACCTTTATCTATATTCTGATTTTGACACTCTTTGTGGACTTTGTTTAAAATTGGAAAATCAAGGGAAGGCAAAATATGGGGGAGGGTCTAGTATGGATGGTAAATCCAAGTCTTGGGCTAAATCCGAACCTAGCTTGAAACCAAACACATCACCTAGTACCGTAGTTTCAAGTAATTCTACGGCTGCCCCTAAACTATCTAACCCAACCAAAGAAACAAGTCTGTCCAAGGTGCGTTGTTTTAAGTGTCAAGGGTTTGGGCATTATCAAAATGCGTGTCCAAATAAACGAGTAGTGACCTTGAGAGAAGTTGTTGAATGTCGTGAGGAGTTGTTGGAAGAGGAAAAGAGGTTGGGGGACGTATTTGTGTTTGATGAGAGTGGTGATGAGGAGGAAGAGGAAGGTATGAGGCTCCAATTTATGACACAAATCTGGTTCTTAGAGCGCTACAAACTCAAATTTCACCTACTGATCTAGACCAACGAGATCAGTTGTTTCATACTAAATGTCTAGTGAAAGATAAGTGGTGTAGTGTAATTGTTGATGGGGGGAGTTGTACCAATGCTGCTTCTAGTGAAATGGTGTCAAAATTAGGCTTAATCACTACTGCCCATCCTAGGCCATACGCACTCCATTGGCTTGATGATGGTAATAGTGTAAAATTGTCGAAGCAAGTAAGGGTTGGTTTGACTATGGGTTCGTATGTGGATGAAGTTCCTTGTGATGTTATTCCTATGGATGCTTGTCATATTTTGTTGGGTCGTCCTTGGCAGTTTGATAGGGACGTGATTCATAAAGGGAGAAGCAATGAGTATGAATTGAGAGACAAAGGTAAGAAAATTGTGCTAAAGCCTATGTCATCTCAAGCGGTTCGATCCATGAGTGTGAAACAAAAGAAAAAGCCGAATCTCACCATGTTGGCTAGTGAACGAGAAATTGAGCAAGCTCTTGATCATGGAGAGTTGGTGTATTTGCTCGTGGCTAAGGAGAGTCCAATTGAAGGCCAAAATTGGAAAGAAGGCAGTCCCATTGCCGAATTGCTGTTTGAGTTCAAGGATGTATTTCCGGATGAATTACCACCAGGTTTGCCCCCTATTCGTGGTATTGAACATCAAATTGATCTTATTCCAGGAACTTCTTTGCCTAATAAGGCTGCCTATCGTTGCAATCCGGAGGAAACAAAGGAATTAAAAAAGCAAATTGATGAACTTGTGAATCGAGGCTATGTTAGAGAAAGCTTGAGTCCATGTGCTGTTCTGGTGTTGCTTGTGCCTAAGAAAGATGGAACATGGCGAATGTGTGTTGATAGTAGGGCTGTGAATAACATTACCATCAAGTATCGTTTTCCAATTCCGAGACTTGATGATATGTTAGATGAGCTCCATGGTTCGAAGTTGTTCTCAAAAATTGATTTGCGAAGTGGTTATCATCAGATTCGGATGCGTGAAGGAGATGAGTGGAAAACGGCTTTCAAGACAAAACATGGTTTGTATGAGTGGACCGTCATGCCATTTGGTCTCACTAATGCTCCTAGTACGTTTATGAGGCTAATGAGCGAAGTGCTTAAATCATTTTTGGGCAGATTCGTTGTGGTATATCTTGATGACATCTTGGGGTATAGTAGGAACGAAGAGGAGCATCTGATTCATTTGAGGGATGTTTTTGAAACACTTAGAGCTCAAAGACTCTATGGGAAGCTAGAGAAGTGTTCATTCCTTGTTGACAATGTTGTATTCTTGGGCTATGTGGTTTCGAAAGATGGAGTGTCCGTGGATCAGTCCAAGATCGAGGCTATCAAATCGTGGCCTAATCCTAAAACTATAAGTGAGGTGCGTTCATTTCATGGTCTTGCTTCATTTTATAGACGTTTCATTCGTGATTTCAGTACTATTACTAGTCCAATCACTAGTTGCTTGAAGAAAGGTGCTTTTGTATGGGGAGAGGACGCTCAAAAGGCGTTTGATGTGATTAAAGAGCGTTTGTGTGCTGCTCCTATTTTGGCGCTGCCAGATTTCTCTTAACCTTTTGAGGTCGAGTGTGATGCTAGTGGAGTGGGGATTGGTGCTGTTTTGATCCAAGGTAAGCGTCCCATAGCTTATTTTTCGGAAAAGTTAGGGGGTGCTCGTTTGAATTATTGCACTTATGATAAAGAGTTCTATGCCATTGTTAGAGCTTTGGATCATTGGAGTCATTATTTGCGTTCTAGCCACTTTGTTTTGCATTCTGATCATGAATCTTTGAAGTATATTAATGGGCAACAAAAATTGAGCCCAAGGCATGCTAAATGGGTTGAGTTCTTGCAATCCTTTCATTTTTCTTCGAAATACAAAGATGGTAAAAGCAATGTGGTGGCTGATGCATTATCACGAAGGTACACTTTGCTTGCTACACTTGATGTTCGTTTGTTGGGGTTTGAGACCTTAAAAGATTATTATCATGATGATGGTGATTTTGGAGTTGCATTCGAGAAATGTGCAGTTGGTGCTTATGGGGAGTACATATTGCAAGATGGGTTTCTTTTCAAAGGTAATCGCCTTTGTATTCCTAAGCATTCAATTCGCGAGTTACCAGTGCGTGAGGCTCATGGTGGAGGATTGGCTGGTCACTTTGACATAGCCAAGACCTTGGAAATCTTGAGAGAACATTTCTTTTGGCCTAAAATGTTAGGTGATGTAACGAACATTGTGAATAAATGTGTGACTTGTCATATGGCCAAGAGTTCTTTCAAACCCGGTTTATACTCACCTTTGCCGGTTCCAGTTCGCCCTTGGGAAGATGTATCCATGGAGTTTATAGTGGCTTTGCCTCGTACTCAAAGAGGTAAGGTTGCTATTATGGTCGTGGTGGATAGATTTTCAAAAATGGCTCACTTCGTTGCTTGTCACAAAACGGATGATGCTTGTAATGTGGCTGATTTGTATTATAAGGAGATTGTTCGTTTGCATGGAATTCCAAAGACTATTGTTTCTGATCGAGATTCCAAGTTCTTGAGTTACTTTTGGAATACATTGTGGAGAAAGGTGGAAACCAAGTTGTTGTTTAGCACTTCACATCACCCTCAAACTGATGGGCGAACAGAGGTGACAAATCGAACCTTGGGAACTCTATTGAGAGGGTTGGTAAGTAAAATGCAAAAGGATTGGGATGTCAAGCTTGCTCACGCTGAATTTGCTTATAATCGGTCTCCTACTTATGCTACTGGTCATTCTCCATTTGAGGTAGTATATGGGATTAATCCATACTTACCCTTGGATTTAATTCCATTACCAAAAGATGAGTTGGTTCACAAGGATGCCGATGCTAAGTTAAAGTCTATGATGAAACTGCACCAACAAGTTCGTGAGCGAATTGAAGCTATTAATGCCTCTTATAAATAGAAATCAAATAAGAATCGCAAACCGAGGTTGTTTGAAGAAGGTGATTTGGTTTTGGTTCATTTATGGAAAGAGCGTTTTCCAAGCAAACGCAAGAACAAGCTTATGCCTAGGGCTGAAGGTCCTTACAAGGTGGTTGCACGTGTGAATGATAATACTTACAAGATTGAGCTTCCGGGAGACTATGGTGTCCATGCTACTTTCAATGTAGGTGATCTTTCACCTTATCTTGATGATGATGGCCTTGCTGAATTGAGGTCAATTCCTTTTAAAGGGGGAGGGGATGATACGGTTATGGATGAAAGTGATAGTCTTATGCTATCAATTGGAACCAAAACTGATTTGGGTTCAATGGCTAATTTTGTGTGCATGGTGACTTGGATTGAGTGAGCTCGTTATATGGTCCTTATTATCAAGGTGGTACGTTAATCAAACTGGTCCGTTTAATCACATTGGTCCGCTTGTTTAAACAGATTGTACGCACTTATTATTTTAATTGCTTTGGTTAAAGTCGGTTTAATAAAGGGATATTTGTTTAAATCCCCAATTTAAATTCAGTCATTACTTAGCTTTGATTATTGCTGTTTGTAAGGAGAGTTTTAAGCCTCTGTAACCTCCAATTTAGTGACTGAATTAGGAGGCTTTAGAGCCTGTAACTGCCAATTTTAAAGGCTCTTAAATGGCTCTTAATTAGCCGTTTAAAGCTCTTGTAGCTGTTGGTTTTTGGCTATTTATAGTCAGCTTCTTGATTGGAATAAACAACCAACTGGATGATTAAAACACTTGTTTGTTACATTTCGAATTATAGTTTATAATTCAGCTTTTTTTCTTTGCTTTGGACGCGTTTCCTATTCAAAGAACTGATTGTGAGTCAATAGGTCTTGTCTTGCATTCACGATCAACGAGTTAAAGGTCTAGCTTGTTAATCAACTATCCTTGTTTATACAACGAGTTTTTAAACTCGTATCACCAATTTGCGACGGGGGCAAACCACCATACAAATTGTTTTCTTAAAAACGAATATTTTTCGAAGGCAAATAGGTTCATTCCTATATGCCGCGGCAACAAACATGCCGCTCCACATTGACGACGGGGGCAAACCCCCAAATAATTCATATGCCGCGGCATCAAACATGCCCCGCCCAATTTACGACGAGGGCAAACCCCCATACAACTTTTCGTTTTCTTAAAAATGAATATTTTCGAAGGCAAATAGGTTGATTCCTATATGCCGCGGCAACAAACATGCCGCTCCACATTGACGACGGGGGCAAACCCCCAAATAAGTCATACGCCGCGGCATCAAACATGCCGCGCCCAATTTGCGACTGGGGCAAACCCCTATACAAATTGTTTTCTTAAAAACGAATATTTTTCGAAGGCAAATAGGTTCATTCCTATATGCCGCGGCAACAAACATGCCGCTCCACATTCACTACGGGAGCAAACCCCCAAATAATTCATATGCCGCGGCATCAAACATGCCGCGCCCAATTTACGACGGGGGAAAACCCCCATACAACTTGTCATTTTCTTAAAAATGTATTTTCGAAGGCAAATAGGTTCATTCCTATATGCCGCGGCAACAAACATGCTGCTCCACATTGACGACGGGGGCAAACCCCCAAATAAGTCATACGCCACAACAACAAACATGCCGCGCCCAATTTGCGACGGGGGCAAACCCCCATACAAATTGTTTTCTTAAAAACGAAAATTTTTCGAAGGCAAATAGGTTCATTCCTATATGCCGCGGCAACAAACATGCCGCTCCACATTGACAACGGGGGCAAACCCCCAAATAATTCATATGCCGCGGCATCAAACATGCCGCGCCCAATTTACGACGGGGGCAAACCCACATACAACTTTTCGTTTTCTTAAAAATGTATTTTCGAAGGCAAATAGGTTCATTCCTATATGCCGCGGCAACAAACATGCCGCTCCACATTGACGACGGGGGCAAACCCCCAAATAAGTCATACGCCGCGGCAACAAACATGCCGCGCCCAATTTGTGACGGGGGCAAACCCCCATACAAATTGTTTTTCTTAAAAATGAATATTTTCGAAGGCAAATAGGTTCATTCCTATATGCCGCGGCCTCAAACATGCCGCTCCACATTGACGACGGGGGCAAATCCCCAAATAATTCATATGCCGCGGCATCAAACAAGCCGCGCCCAATTTACGACGGGGGCAAACCCACATACAACTTGTCGTTTTCTTAAAAATGTATTTTCGAAGGCAAATAGGTTCATTCCTATATGCCGCGGCAACAAACATGTCGCGCCCAATTTGCGACGGGGGCAAGCCCCCATACAAATTGTTTTCTTAAAAATGAATATTTTCGAAGGCAACTAGGTTCATTCCTATATGCCGCGGCAACAAACATGCCGCTTAACATTGACGACGGGGGAAAACCCCCAAATAAGTCATACGCCGCGGCAACAAACATGTCGCGCCCAATTTGCGACGGGGGCAAACCCCCATACAAATTGTTTTCTTAAAAATGAATATTTTCGAAGGCAACTAGGTTCATTCCTATATGCCGCGGCAACAAACATGCCGCTCCACATTGACGACGGGGGCAAACCCCCAAATAAGATATACGCCGCGGCATCAAACATGCCGCGCCCAATTTGCGGCGGGGGCAAACCCCCATACAAATTGTTTTCTTAAAAACGAAAATTTTTCGAAGGCAAATAGGTTCATTCCTATATGCCGCGGCAACAAACATGCCGCTCCACATTGACAACGGGGGCAAACCCCCAAATAATTCATATGCCGCGGCATCAAACATGCCGCGCCCAATTTACGACGGGGGCAAACCAACATACAACTTTTCGTTTTCTTAAAAATGTATTTTCGAAGGCAAATAGGTTCATTCCTATATGCCGCGGCAACAAACATGCCGCTCCACATTGACGACGGGGGCAAACCCCCAAATAAGTCATATGCCGCGGCAACAAACATGCCGCGCCCAATTTGTGACGGGGGCAAACCCCCATACAAATTGTTTTTCTTAAAAATGAATATTTTCGAAGGCAAATAGGTTCATTCCTATATGCCGCGGCAACAAACATGCCGCTCCACATTGACGACGGGGGCAAACCCCCAAATAAGTCATACGCCGCGGCATCAAACATGTCGCGCCCAATTTGCGACGGGGGCAAACCCCCATACAAATTGTTTTTTTAAAAACGAATATTTTTCGAAGGCAAATAGGTTCATTCCTATATGCCGCGGCAACAAACATGCCGCTCCACATTGACGACGGGGGCAAACCCCCAAATAATTCATATGCCGCGGCATCAAACATGCCGCGCCCAATTTACGACGGGGGCAAACCCCCATACAACTTGTCGTTTTCTTAAAAATGAATATTTTCTAAGGCAAATAGGATTACTACTATATGCCGCAGCATCACACATACCGCGCCCAATTTACGACGGGGGCAAACCCCCCATACAATTCATCGTTTTCTTAACAACGAATATTTTCTAAGGCAAATAGGATTACTCCTACATGCCGAAACAAAAAAGTAATCCAACTGCAAGAAGCCGCACAATAATCCCCATACCCAAGTTCAGCGGCAATCATACTGATTGATTGACTTGCGTCAATCAATCAACTAAATAATCTTGGGCATGGGAGTCTGGTTCAGAGACTTGCAAACACCTGCTCTGGGGCATAAAATGGACGGCCAATCACACATGACATAAACAGAGAAGGCGTTTAAAAGTCTAACAAAAAAAGATAACATAAAAAGGTGACGAATCACCACTGGTATGCGCTCAAAACGGCGCCAAATTCAACAGAAATAAAAAAAATTATCCAAACAAACGCCCTAGGCGTTAAAACACAAATAAAAATTATTCATTACAGACGCTCTAGGCGCCATAAAAACGGATTTTGATGAAGGGGAGTGGAGTTAAGACCTAGCAGGACGAGCAGCGGCAGAATGGGCGGAGGTCGACGTGCCCACACCATCTGGACCATCGACAGCAGGCTTTGAGGTTGGCTGAGCTGAAGTCTCCTCCTCCTGAGCCGGCGAGTTCACCTCCTCACTTTCGGCGTCGGAATCCTCAAACACGGGAGGAGGAAGACCTTGTTGCTCGGCCTCAATAATTGCACCCTGCTTTTGAATTTGCCGCTCAAACCAGGCGAATGAGAAGTCCTCCATGCAGGCGTCCCAGGCTCGGCGAGTTCTCTCTCTCACCTCCCCCGCAGCCAACTTGGCCTCGGCCTTGACCCGAGAAACCTCGGCCTGAGAAGCCGAGACCATCTCTTCAAGACTGGCCACTTGCTGGCGCAAGCTCGCAGCTTCCTTCACCTTGGCTTCGGCCTCCTGGAGGAACGACTGGGTAGAAAGGGCTTTGGCATTAAGGGTCTCAATAGCAAGAACTTGTTCATTAATTTTGATCAAGCACTGCCTCTTGTCACTCCTCAGGACGGCCAGCTCCTTGCTCTGAGCGTCAATGGTCTCCTGCATCTCCAGCCGAACCTTCTCCACCGTCGCCATGGCATAGTCCCCGGCATTGGTAGCCTTATGCACCTGCCGCTGAAGCTGGCTGGTGACATC
Organism: Spinacia oleracea; assembly: GCF_020520425.1. Taxonomy (NCBI): domain Eukaryota; kingdom Viridiplantae; phylum Streptophyta; class Magnoliopsida; order Caryophyllales; family Amaranthaceae; genus Spinacia; species Spinacia oleracea. Next base: position 71,684,420 of record NC_079490.1, read on the forward strand.
AGCTCGCCAGCGTTTAAAGCCCTCAGCCTTAATAAGCAGCTGCAAGAAAAAGGTAAGTAAGAAAGAGTAAAAATTGCTAAGTACAGGAATAAAACAAAAAGACGGATGCTTAAATCCAGGAGAACCGCCTACATAGCCCCGAATTGCGCATCCTCCGCCGGAGGGAACTGCTCCACATATTCCTTCGGCACGGCGTTAATCACCGAAGAGATGATCTTAGCCTTATCTCGGGACGAGAAATGCCGAGACGGAGGAATATTGCGGACCTCATCGTCCAGAGCCGCCTGCCGGTCAGAAGGTATACAAAAAGAAGAGGTGAGAGTCCACAAAAGTACTTGATCAAGAAAACAATTTAACTTGAAGAATTTAGCATTTACCTGGGTCGTCGCCTTCCACATGAGGAGGACGGTGAGCTTCGGGGTTCTGGGCCGCCTGAGCCGAAGGCTGGTCGTCCTCACCATCAAGGACCTCGACCGGCGTAGGGGAAGCAGCCCTCTTGCTGGGACCGGCTCCGCCTCTGGCATCCCCTCTTTTGGCCAAACCCTCCGTAGGAGGATGCTGCCGCAGAGGAGTCACTGTCATAGGAACGACTTCCACTGGAGAATCAGACGACTTCTCTGGCAAGTCCTCCCTCTTAGGACGCCTGATCCCCGCCTTGACCTTGGGACGTTTCCCTGCCATGGAAGCGTCCTTGTCCTCGGCTTTGCGCTTAGGGCCGGCCGAACCTTTCTCGCCCTTCTGAAATATTAGAGGAGGAAAGATATAAAAAAAACAACAAAAAAAAATGACTGAGTAAAATAATAATAAGAAATATATAGGCAACTCACTCTTGCCGGAGCACCTCCGCCAATCCCTTTCAGCTTCTGGTTAACCATCTGGGTTAACCACTCCTTGGTGCTAATAACCCCCTTCTCTTGAGGCGGAAGCTTGGACATGGCGACGGCTGCAAAAGGAGATTTTTTTATAGAAGTTAGTAAGCAAGTAACATCCAATACACAAAAGCAGTAATGCCATGATACCTTGGTCCAACCCATGGCCTAGGCCAGCCGCTGCCAGGAACACAGGATCCCTGAGCTGAGCACATGACGGAAGCTAAGACAAGGGAATGTTCAGGTTCTTGGTCTGTCCCGTCACGGCCTCAGCCTGGAAATGGACCGTGATCCGATCCCATTCCTGTGCCGTTAAGGCCGACAATTCCTCGTTTCCCCCTGCAAAGCAAGGTTCTAACTGCCAACGGCTAAATTTTAGCTCCGCCTCCTCTTCGGCGGTCCACATCACCACCCACCTCATTCTCCAAAAGTGGTGTTTTAACGGCTTGTCAAAAGTGGTAGCATACTCCCCCTTGTTAGCTAATTGGAACCAACCTTCGGCTCCCTTTACCTTCTGAAAACGCGCCAACCTAAGAAATGCATTGAACGACGGCCTCAGGCCCAACAGTTCACACTTTGCGACGTACCCAAGTACGTTTGTCCAAGAATTGGGTGACAATTGGCAGAGGCCAATGCCGAACCCATCCAATACTTTCTCCACAAAAGGATGGACCGGGAACCGTAAACCACTTATAAAGGCTCCAGCATACACAGGAAATTCACCTGGGCCCACGTCAAAAATGGTGGACGCCTCACTCTCAGGAAATCTCATTTCGTAGCCAGGGCCAGTATTCATGCCAGCGGCATAATTCTCCTTATGTCTCTCCAGCCATTTTAACCACTTCGGGTCAGCCCCAATATGACCCGCGTCAATTTGAGCATTCTCACCCTGGACGCCTCCAGCAACAACCTGAGGCACTCCAGCCGCCTCCTCTTCAACTTCTTCACCCATAGCCTCGCCACCGCTCTCATCTGGTTCCGACTCATCGAACGAGGCGGCGGGCTGTTTCGATGGACCAGCTTCCATCTCTTCCATCCAAAACTCATCAAAGTAAGTACCTCCTTGACGAGCACTGCTAGCCTCACCTGGGGGAGTCCGGCTTATTTCCCCTGCCGGCACTTTGATGGATTTCCCTCCCGAGAAAGAAGGGTCCATCTGCTGACCTTTAAGCCGCAAGTCAGCGATGTTTGCCGTCTTTTTTGTCCTCGCCATCGTGTCCTGCATAAAGACGCAATGGGAGGCCGAACTTAACGACGGGCTTAAAAAATGTGGGATATTGGTGCGGCGCAGATCAGACCACCATACCCAGAAGTTCCAAACTTAACGGCTCAAGAACCGCATACCATCGTTCCAAAAGGAAAAGAAAAATGGACGATGCCAAAACTGACAAATAACAAAAAATGCAAGAAATAACTAACATACTGAAATTAGGTGCTTACCTCAAAAATAATGGAGAGGATGGCGTCAAAGGTAAGCGTCACGAAAAGGAGACAAAGGGCTCGTACAGTCTTTCCTTCGTCTTAGGATATGGGCCGAATAGAAGATTGCGTCAGAAATCTCTGTAGATTCTCTCCCAGAAAAGCACAGAGGTGAATTTTGTAAAGTAAAAAATGAAAATTTTTACCCCCCTCACTTATATATAGGGAGGACAGAATAGGAAAAGTCGCCACGTGGCGCACTCTCCCTGGTTCAAAGAATCCGATCAGGAGATCAGCGATCAAGAACGGGCATCAGGTAGGCCATCTTACCTTAATACCCTTCTTGAGGGGCAAATGACGTGGGTAAAAATACCCCACCTACGTGGCATCAACGTCACGTGACACGTGGCACCCGTACACTGGTCAGCCGCATATCTTGGCTGCCACCCAAGAATCAGCCTATGCTGATGAAAGAGTCCCTTTTGAGCCCCGTGGCCCATAAGGAATGTTGTGATAGTGACACATGTCATTATCTAATAAACTAGCCAATCATGTGACATGATTCTAGGGTTTTCCCCTAAAAGGGGGAGACTATAAATACCTCCAATTCCCAAGAAATGGACACACAATTCTAGATAGAGAAACATTCTACTACTTACCTTTAATGCTTTCTGTTCATTAATTACATCTTCCTAAAAACCCGTGTCTTACTTAAGCATCGAAGGGAATATTCCTACGGGAATATTCTTGTTTTGTAGGTACGCCGCCGACGTGGACTGGACTCGACACTACGTGAAACCTGATACCTCCTCGTCATCAAACAAAGGTAAAACTCCCACAACAGTTAGTTACTCTGTTTAAAATTACCCCTTTTAAAGGGTCAATAATCTTTTTATTTTACTTAGTTTTATGTATAAAACAATATAGAAAGTTAATTCTATACGTTGTTAGCCTACGTAGGATTTGAACATACATCATGTGCAATTGCACATAGCTCTACCAAATTGAGCTAACAGACTTTAACACCCTTTCGTATGAAATAATAAATATAACACGCTTCTGTAGTACATAACCTGCATAGCACGTACAATAATGGTAGACAATGTTGAACTTAGAAACAAGCTAAATCCCCTCAGAGTTACTAATAGCAGCCTGAGCAGTACGCATATTACCAGTCATCCATTTATTGGAGTAACAGCAGCACCTTACTCAGTTAAGGGTCAAGGCACGTTGAACAATTGTCGTAAGTGACACATCTTGTCTCAAAGAAAAGGAGGCACCATGTACGTCATGCAGGTGCTAAATCCAAATTGAAAATGTTTATAATTTTTCACGTTTTAGACATAGTCACATTAGTTTCTATCATAGTAACCCTTTTTCATCGTGGCTCTTATAATAATTATTTAACTACAATATAATGTCATTTTGCATGTACTGACTACTCCAAATTCACAACATCAATCCATTGTTCTTTAAAAACAAACCTAAATCAGTTAACAAGGAATGAGATCATGTGCCATTACTTATATCTCATCACATAACATCTATTGACATTGATAACTATAAACAAATCACTTTGAGTTAGTGGTGATTGGTGAGTGCAGGTGATGTTTTAGAATGAGAGGTTTAGGAATATAAGATGGGATCTTAATAGAAAGAAGATCCTTACAACAACTGTCTGACAGGTTTCCACAATAATATTAAAATATTTGTATATGACAAAGACCAAGGTTAGAAATTGGCTTTACCTTCCCTCAATTTACTGTATTTTGGACATTTAAATCTCTTGATTACTAGGAGCCTCAGACGGTGAACACAAAGCTAGTTGCACCTGAAGATACTTTCCTGAAGCACCTAGTTGCACCTAAAGATACTTTCTTGAAGATACTTTCCTGAAGCTAGTTCATTGCTTGAGGAGTGTATGGTATAGCCAAAAGAAAATTTGGTTCAGTTACATGCCTCAAAATTTTGATAAATCCTACAATAAATTAAATTTGAATGGATAACTTTATCAAAGAAATAAATCCTACAATAAACCATATTTGAATGGAGAATTTTACCTATTCTATGGGAAATGTTTCTCTGGGTCAAGGGGTGATCCTACATCTGACTTGATAACTTTTATAGAGAGTATTTGAGTACAACTGTTTAGACTATATGTCGCACAATAATGGTGATCTACCTGCAAAATGATGGAATATAAGGTTAGACATTGGATTTACCTTCCCTCAATTTCTCTTACTAAATATAGTGACCATAATGAGTGGAATAGTTACCCCACACATGTGCGAAAACCATTCCCAAATCACAAAACCATGTACTCTATTCTTTATGTATAGTGATCCTTTCCTACGCATAGTTACTCTTAACCAAACTAAACACCACTTTATAATATAGTCACCCTTTTTCATATCATAATAGCTATATTCTACCTAAATTGATAACAAGTAATTAACAACTCAAGTAATGCAACACTTTCGCACACACATAGACAACAACAACAACTACACAACCACACACCAAAAATAGCAAACACGCACGCACTAGAAAAACTGGAAGTCCATAATTCAACACAAACAATAATATATAACAAATAAAGGACAGTATGTACTAGAAAAACAATAGCAAGATGTATTAACTTACGTCTTTGCATCAGGTTTTTTTTTTCAAGATCACCAACTTCAGTTGGCGCATTAGCTTGAACAGGGCCACCATCACTACCTCGCTTGAGCTTTGTTGTAGAAATAACGATGGCACTAGACGTGGTGGCCTCTTCCTGAACTTTCACAGCCTTTTGCTTTCTTTTTAAGGGTGGATTCCCTTGTTCATGGACTTGTTGTTGAACCATTGCTGATCATTATCTACACAATACATGAGTAGAAATTAGTGTTGATAATAAATATTCCAAAACACTACTCCACTACATATTAGTGACTATTGTAGATAGTATAGTAACCCATATAACTATACCAGTAACAATTTCCTCAATTCTACATTGTAAGATTTAAAATGGTAGGCATAGTGACCTTTAAATTGTGAATGTTGACAAGGAATACCTCTTACCAGATCAATAAACCGCAAAAATCAGCACAAAATACTTAGAAACCCTAATTTGAAAATTAGTAAAGCAAACCTAATTCGTGGCCGAAAAACTTCAAATCAAGCAAAAACTTATAAAATCTCTAGTAAAATAATAAATAAATAAAACAGCAAAGCAAGAAAATATTAACAGAAAAATACATGAAAAATGAGATAAAATTATCAAATTGAAGTTTAAGGAATTATAAAAAAAAAAAATTAAAGAATAAAAACGAACCTGAATGTTCGATTCGAGTAGGTGAATTACGAGTTCCTATTTGACCTCCAACTTAAGTACCTCCCCTGGTTTTTGTCTCCATTGAAAATGGAGGAGACAAACATTGAAGCAAGAAAGTGAGGAGAGAAATTGAAGAAACCGATCGAGAGAAGGAGAAGAATTGCAGAAGATCGAGAGACAATTTTGCGATGAAGCTCGAGAGAATGAGGAGAGAGAAGAAGAAGATGGAGCGAATGAGGGGAGAGAAAATATTGGACCGTGAATGAGGAAGCAACAACTAAATTAAATTGGGCTTCTTTCCTTTACACGTGTGAATGAAAAGGGTAAGAGATCCACCTTCCTCTAGTAGGCTTGGTCCACATTAATTATAGGTGGACCAGGTTCATTTAAGAAAATACAATAAATTAATACAACTTCTTGTATTACAATTAGGAGTAAACGACATTGAGACCGAGTACCCCTCCCCCCCCCCCCTCATTGTCCATACTCGAGGTGCATACGTTCCAAGAGTTTTAAAGCTTATCCCCTTTCACTTTATGTACTAAATATTTTATTTAAAAAGCCGACTAAATACTCAATTAAATAATTCAATCATCAATTAAATAAACAAATATTTCTTCTTTTAATACGCTTTAGGACTTATGATCAAAGAACACTTGACTCTCAATTATTGATGCCTTTCTACTCCTTCTCAACATGATTAAATTAACTCGTAATGGTACCTCGCAATTCAAAAGTCTCTTTACGGCTGAAGAATGAGGCTAAAGCGCAGCTTTTGGTAGTTTACTCGATGAAGCGCTCTTCTTCATTGCCGTTAGGGCGCTCGCATAACATCCATGCTTGGCTTAGTATTTTCTTACATAGTCAGCCTCGAAGACCTTCCCGAGTGGAACCTTCTCAAGTTTATCAGACTCAAGTTGACTGGAAAAGACTAATCTATTGATGTATCAGACTCGACCCTATCTTTCGATTGAATTCAACTCTCCTATACTGCAAAACCATGTCGGGGCTTCGTGAGGGACTCATGGTTTGAGTTCCATCATGACCAAGTTAACATGAGGGTTATGTCATGAAAGACACGAATGAATCCTAATTTTTTCCTCCTTCTCAGCATGATTATATAAACATGTGAGTTTGCACCCCCTAGGCATGTCATACTTTAAGCTCTCGATGAATGCTTGACATTACGTACAAACATAAGTAAAACTTCTTGACATGTTTGACATTAAGTACAAAACATAAATAAAACTCCTTAACATGCTTTACATTACGTACAAAGCATAAATGAAACTCCTTACATGCATATAAATAATACATACATAAACCATAATTGGATAACATGCTTGCTCACCCCATTCAACAAACATAAACTCTTAAATACACATGCTTGCCGTACAATAAAACATGATTAACATCCAAGTAAGATGAATCACAAATCAATCACATACTTAACATGTACAAAAATGGATAATTGGGTTGCCCTAGACTTGTACGTACATTGAGTACTTAATTAATGGGGCCAACTTGTGATTCCAATCTACTCAATTAAAAGTCTCCTCCTATAATGTAAATAATAACCTTTAATTAATCACCATGTTCATTAACTTCTAGCAACATATTTTAATTCTAAATTGCCTTAATTAATTAGAAATTAATAGTTTTAATCTAAACAATAATCTAAATTTCTACCTTGAAACCCTAGCATGAAAGTTCAATAATTTCATGCATAAAATCTTTAAAAATCAACACTTTGATAATCATAAAGTAATATAAAATTATAATCAATCCTCAATTATGCTAATAAATCAATCATATACTTTTAATTTAAACCCTAACCATAAACCCAACTAAAACTTTTAAAATCATCAAAAATCCATGCTTTAATAATTAAAACCAATCTGAATATTTACTCTTTAATCAATATTTAAATCATCAACCATAATCATACAAATCTGATATTTAAACATCATTAATAATAATCCCAAAATAATTAATTTAAATAATCATAATTTAAAATATATGAGAGATAAGAGGAACGAAAAAACACCTGTCGGCCACAATAAAGGAGCATGGCAAGGCAAGAGAGAGGAACCGACAAGTGGTGGTGCACGGATGAAAGAAGGCTAGGCAAGGGGAAGAAGAGCAGCAGCACCGCAGCACTCCTGCTTGCTTCGCTGCTTTGGGCGGTGCGCGCGGGGAGGGTAGCAAGGCGTTGAGGCGGGCTCGGAAGGAGATAGGAGAGGGGCGATGGGCGCACGCTGGGAGCGCGCAAGAGGATGTGGGACGGGCGAGCAGCAGGGATGGCTGGTCGGTGGCCTTTCTTGCTCATCGAGCAAAGAGAGAGAAGGACGAGGGAGTAAGAGCCTGGTGAGGAGAGAGAAAAGAGAGAGTTTGGGGTTTTCTGATTTGTGTGGGGATTCGTGAGGGAATAATGAAATATTTATAGGTTTCTGAAACCATAATGGGCTAAGCTTTGGATTTCCCTTTTGGGGATTTCATTAAATCTAAGATGGCCTTGTCTTAATTAGTTTGGACTTCAATTTAGAATTGGATTGGGCTTGGCTAGATTGAATTCGTTTTATTTTCTAAAACTCAATTTAAATTCCCCAACTTAAATTAAAATCAATTTCTCTCCAATTAAAAATAATGAATATTTTTAACTAATAAAAATACATTTAAATAAATATTTAAATGAAACTTTAATTTAAAAATTCTATAAAAAATGCTTTATAAGTATAATAAATATATTTATAATTTAATAAAAGTACGGGGTATTAAAGTCCCCCTTGAGGGTTGCATTGTCAAAAATTAAGTCAGCTCTTGTCTATAGCGCACTTCAATAAATTGGTCCAATTTTGATGCGTTTAGTGATTTTCAAACGAATTTCACTAAGCCACTAAAACTTACATTACAAAAACGATCATTTTCCCGTAAAAAGCATCAAAGTCCAAAAATACAAAAGGGGAAAGGGATGTATGTTTTCTGTAAGCGCTCTACAGTGACCTTCCCCTTGATGAATCAAGTCGTCCAGGTAGTATTTGAGGGGTTTGTTATCTCCTTGGACTGCTGGGTAGAGGTCTCTTGTCTTCTTCTCCAAATTTCAGCTGCTTGCAAACTGTTGGTCGAACATGTTGTCGAGTTGGGCGAATGAGGTGATGCACCCGTTGGGAAGGCTCGTAAGTCAAGTGAGAGCTGGATCAACCAGTGTTGAGCCGAACCCTTTTCACATACTTGCTTCCCTCATGTGTTTGGGGACAGGGATAGTCATCATACGTTGTTTGTAGGCCAGAATGTGGTCTCTTAGGTCGGATTTTCCGTCATACATGGGCATGTTGCAAGGGATTAAACGCTTCGGGATGTCTATTATTTCGATAGGGTCGGCATAGGTGAGTCGGCATAGCTTTCAAGGCAAACTTCTTTGATAGGGGCTGGAACTCGGGGAACTTTGTTAATCATGGTTATTATTTTTTGGAGTTGTTGGTTGGTGATGTCGCAAATGTTACTGAGCACTAGGGTGAGAGGGATAACATTCTCTAAAAGGTTAACGGAAAGGTGTTGGTAGTAGGTGTTTTGTGGGTGGACTTTATCTGGAATTTTGTGAGTGAACTGGGGCACAACATGTTGCATGGAGGATGGTGAACCTTGTAAGCAGCTATTACTTGGAGCATAGGGAAAAGGAGTTACGAAACCATGACATTAAAGAATGACTGACATGTATGGAGTGTTCTGAATGGTGTAGTTTCGAGTCGAGTCGGGGCGGAATGGAGCGTATGGTGGAGTCGAGTGCGAAGTTCAAAATGCTTGTGGAGTCACGACGAACTTAGAGAAGATTGTCAGCGTCGGGGTCAATGCTCATTTCATGAACAACAGAGTGGTCTGCTAGGCAGCTTTTGTTGATCTGTCTAGCGGGTGGGCTTTCTTCCTGGATTGGTTACAAGATCAGGCCGTTGGAATCGTCAAAGCTTCAGAACAGGGGGTTGTTGTGCATGACGGTCTTACTTCCCAGATCAAGTTCGCGGTTCAACCTAGCGTTGTCACGGCAATATTGGGTACTGAAGCCATTGGCAATGGAGGCGGTGGAGCGAATTTGTGATTGCAGGGGATCGTTTGAAAGAAATAATGGCATTAGTCCAAGTTTGCATTTAATGCTAAGTCTAATAAATGCGGTTCAGTATTAATTAAACAAGTTAATTATTCAGTGAGATCAAGTGATCTGAATGCCTAGCTAGAGGTCACTTTAATTCAAGTGGAATTCATAATATTAATGCCACAACTTACTCTTGACTGAACCCGTAGGGTCACACAAATAGTACGTGAACGGATCAAGTATTTTGGTCAATATTATATTCAATAAATACTCTAAGTATAGATATTTGGAAATGAGGGATGTTGGTTTCAGAGAGAGCTAAACAAACTATCAAAAGGCAAAGAAAGAATATTTGCTAGAAACGGAAATATGGTTCATAACGGAAATATAAATATTATCGAAGTCGAAGATATTGCCGGAAACGGAAATATTGTTAGTATCGAAAATATAACCGGAAATAGAAATATTGCCATAATCGTAAATATTTCCGAAAACGGAAATATTATTGGAATCGGAACTATTGTCGAAATCGGAAATATTATCGGAATCGGAAAAATTAACGGAAACGTAAATATTGTTCAAGTCGAAAATAAATTCCAGAATCGAATAAACAAACCGGAAGCTCGACGAGTGACAGGACAGCGCATGGGCCAGCCCATCACTCGACGAGCCAGCCCAGCGCACATCGCAGCATGCCAGGCAGCAAGGCCCAACGCAGAGCAATGAACCGCAGGCCGCAAGGCCTAGCACACAAGGTAGAACGCCAGGCCCAACGCCTATAGCGCGCGCGCGCCTGGAGCTTGCCGGCGCTGTTGGCTCAACTCGCACAAAAAGCCTCAAGGCTTTTCTTGTGTACCAAGGTGGCCGGCTGCTATAGGGTTTTGGTGGTTTGGGGAATTTTCCCAAATCTTCCTTATTCATTCTAGGGTTTTGGCTCCTAGGGTTTTTCCTATTTTCCTATAAATACATGGCATATGGTCATGAATTAAATACATCAATACAACATACTTTTCCTATCACCTAAAAGTGAGATCCCGCAACCAAAAACCTTATTTTATATCCTAGTTGGTACGATCTAAGGCGGATCCGAACATACTATGGACTTACTACGAGGGACGAAGTTTGGCGTTCTAACTTGTTCTTGTTTGGTTAGGGAGCATATAGGGAAGACACGCATCACAAAGTATGTAGACTAAGTTATGCTAATTGAAAGTGCAATTAATTTGGATTCTGACATTTATAGTTTATTTCGCATGACATTGAATTGTTCATAACCTAACAGTGGTCTCACGAGCCTCTAATTAATTTCTTAATCAATTACATTATCATGGATTAAGGGGTGAATAATTTGGTGTAATTAATTGCAAATTCATGCATTTATTTAATTACTAGATTAGATGCCGTGCATGCACGGATTTTCATCACTTTTTCCACAAAATATTTAACGGATATCTCCCAAACTACTGCATAGTTATAACATTTTTAACATACCCGTTTAAATTTGTTCATCTAATGTGCATATTTAAAATGCTAATATGACAATTTGACCAAAATATTAAGTGATATATTTTCCATTATTAATATAGAGATTTGACTAAAATATTACCAATTTAGAATAATTATTATTACGTCGTATATATTATTGTCATAATTTATAAACTAAATTTTGTTTCCATACATAAATAGTTTATGAAAAAAGAAAGATAATAAAATAAAATAAATAGATAGACTATTTTGGGAAAGTGATTTTTGGCGGGAAAAAATTACACCAGGAATTGACACGTGTCATTCTTGGTGTCTCTTTTAGTATATAGTAATAGATATGTTCGCAGGATTTTCGACAGTTTTGTTAATAATGATCAAAATCTTGTGTTTTTATAGTGTATTCCGCATGTAAACGGCGTTTTAAAATTTTGACTAAGGTATAAATTTTCGGCCAAACCCATAATTCCCAAATTCGAAGCCTAACTATGACTTTTCGGAGGTTTTAGTTTTTCGGATGCAAAATTTGTAATTTTTATGATGTTAAAATAAATTACCAACTGCATATGATTAACAATTTCAAGATTTTAATTCGTTAATTATGCTACCTAATTTGTTATTATAATTAATTCGTTGAATTTTCAAATAATTTGGAATTTGATTTGATTTTTCATAATTAATTGATAATTTAATCGGGATCTAATGATTAAAAGACCACCTAATATTGGTTAAAGTTTGAATCTTTAAATCTAATGAATCCTAATTTTAATACCTAAATTTTATGTAATCGAAAAATTGTTTTAATTAATGAATTTTCAATTTATCGCCTAAATATTTATGAAATTAATACGATTATTAATTATTCATAATATTTTTGAAAATAATAACATTTTGATTTTATAAAATGGCTCAAAATTTGCACGCACGAAGCAATGGAAATCCTAGTGTTACCCTTAAGGGGTGTTGCAATGGTGCAGGCATGCGACGACTTGCGGGTCACCCTTATGGGGTGTTGCAATGGCGCGGTGTGCGAGTGAGCGAGCAGGGGCGATGCAGAGAAAAGGCAGAGCAGTGCCTAACGGCACACTCGTGTGCGCGCAGCCTAGCGCTCCTGCTGCTCAAGCACAGCAGCTATGTATGGGCGTTGGCCTTTGGCCAGGCGCACTGCTCATTCAAGGCAAGTTTATGGGCACGCTGCACATGTGCACGCGGCCCATGGCTGGTGCTGCTATGTTGTGGCTAGGCGAGGGATGGGCTTTGCGCCCATTGACTTTTCTTGGCCCAAGCGCATACGTGCAATGGCTTTGGGCCATTGTGCACGTTTGTCCAACTTAATTTTAGTTACGTGACGAATTTAATTAAATTCGTTCTTATAATTTTTCTCGGAATTTAATTTTATTTGTTTAATAAATTAATTTTATACTAATTATTTAATAAAATTAAAACCTTGAATAAATTCTAATTAACTTACTTTAATCAAATAAAATCCATTTAAAGGATTTAAAAATAATTAATATATGAGCTTTAAATTTTAATTAAATATGTGTTTTCCGATTGGACTTGGAAAAACATTTTTATGTTTCGAAATTAGTAAAGCATATAATTCTTGGTTTGAGTGAGAGATTTTATTCATATTGGTTAAACTCTTGATTAGTTCCTTATTACCTTAGGTTTAATGTAGACACCTAAATCGTGTCTCCCCTATGGGATGATGACGATACTATTATCCTTGTTAGGTGGTTGGTACAACTCCGTGCGGAAGTCTTGATTGCTAAAACATGATTCCAAAGTACATGATCCAAAGTCCAATTCCTGAGCCCGTTCCCATTATGGATCTCGGTACAAAATTCAATTTCCAAAAATCAATTTCAAAATCCAAACACAATCTCACCCTATGGACCTCTCCATTGGTTTTACAAGGCCTTTTCTAGTCAAAATGACACTAAGCAATCCAAATTTGGGTACGACCCACAAAACGGAGCAAGCCGGGCCTCGTCCCGTAAAACTGAATTCAAAAACCCAAAAAATGCTAGTTTTTAGTCGCAAAATCAAAGCCTTAATCATTAAGCAAATGCTACGTGCCAACGTTCGTACATTTCGTACAAAGGTACGTTCACAAAAGCCAAATGCAAGGACGGTGTCATCATCCTTGCTTTGGCGTTTCCTGTGCCACGTCAGCGGCGCTAGACGCCAGCCTCTGCGCTGGGCGCAGCTGGCACTTGGCGTTTAGCTATCCAATTTTCTACTTAACCCTGATTTCCAAGCATTTTAGGGCACCCAAATTATAATCAGAACGTCGTAATTCTGAAATTCAATCTCGAAAATCAAATACAAAAATCAATTTTCAATCTTCAAATTCCTATAGAATTTCAAGTGTTCAAGAAATTGGGAGCTCTAAAAGGAATTCCAACCTAACCCTAACTAGGTAATTCCTAATCCCTACCTAAATCTACCATGTATTCTATCTAATACAAGATTTCTATGATGTTACCATTTAGGGTTCATACCTTTTGGTAACTAGGAAAATCATACAAATGTGTCATCTTTGGGGAGGTTTCATACTTGAAACCCTCTTCAAATGATTGTCCAAAGACACCATTTCAATTAAACCATGCAAGATTCAATTTTTCTTCCAAAATGATTAGTAAAGTTGACACTTTTGCTCTCAAAAGTGTTACTTACAACAATCACATATTTTTACAAAACCAACACTTTCTATGATTCAAGTACAAAGTTATGGATTCCATGATGTTTAAGGTTGTTTGTAATCACTTCCTTAAACTAGAATCATTTTCAAGTTATGGAGAAAATAAAAGGTGAGGCCTTTTTAACATTTAAAGGTCTGATCTTTGAGATTCAAGACTCCACATTTCAATGTTCAAGTACAAGTTTCATTTTCAAGATTCTATGATGTTTAAGGTTGTTTGTAATCACTTCCTTAAAATAGAATCATGTTCAAGTTATGGAGCACATCAAAGGTGAAACCTTTTTAACATTAAAAGGTCTAATCTTTGAGATTCAAGACTCCTAAGTTCAATATTCAAGTTCAATATTCAAGATTTAATGTTTCAAGTTCAATTTCTATAACCAAAATCTAAGACACTTTTGGATGAGCAACTTGTCCTAAAGTTGAGATTTTTATACTTGAATCCGTGTCGGACGCACTTATTATTAAGTAGTCGTTTGGCGTTCGGATCTCAAATACAAGAATTCAATTTTAATACCGCAATTTCAATATCGCACCTTTCAATACCGCAATTTCAATATCGCACCTTTCAATAACGCATTTCAATATCGCACCTTTCAATAACGCATTTCAATATCGTACCTTTGCTATTGCTATTTCAATTCCGCATTTCTTTACTCATCTCATTTTGAGATGATGTGGTTTTGTACGCACTTTCAATAATTCCTTTATCTCTTGTGATGCTGCTTTACTTGTTTATTGCTTTCATCACCTCGCATGCTTAATACAACAAAATGCAAATTTCCATCACGCTTAACAAAGATAATTTCGTGGACAAACCGGCCTTAGGTTCCTTCAAATTAACTTTAAAGCGAAGTAGTCACAATACAAGTAGAAATTCTATGTGCTAAATCCAAAGTTCAAACCCACATAGTGTCATGACTAAGGTTATTCGAAAATGCTCTTTGCCATGTATTCGAATACAATTTTTAAAGCTCGCGGAATAAGCATCTCGTTCCCTTGCCCGGAACTCACCCATCTGTTTCTAAGATTCAATGCCTTATCCACTAAAGAGTCAACTTTGGTCTTTCTAAACGGGACCCTTAAAATTGTTTGGTGGCGGCTCCTTCGAAATCCAAAAACATACAAAGCGTTTCGTAGGGGAAAATACAAAAGAGTACGACCAAAATACCCCCTACAGTTTTGGCGACTCCACTGGGGAGTTCTGAGTTCAAATTCGATTATACGAGCATGCTTTGAGCAACAAGCCACTGCCATGCTCAAGTTCCGAATGCCAGCTCCAGCGCCAGGCGCAGGCCCCTGCGCTAGACGCTGCTCCCTGCATCCAGCACAGTGGCTTCCAGTGGCTGGTTGCCATGCTGCACAAATTTTTGAGTGGGAGTCAGTTCTGGTTTTGAATTTCGAAGGACACTCATAAACCTTGAGAACGAATGTCGAAAAACGAGCTTTGCAAATAAAATATTCGAGTACGATTTTCAATTTCAAATTTTTAGGCATGTCATGCATATTTAGAAAACCATATTTGTGCAAAACGAATTTCTACCTTGCCCAACATGAATGTGTTCTACATTCGGGTTAACCCCGGCGGCAACGAAATGGTGACTCTATATACGGTTCCTGACCAAAGTTTGTGACCATTTCCGCGCCTACCGAAACTGGACACTTGCTTGACATTCCCGATGTCAAGTGTGGAGGTCGTCTGCCAACCAACACCTCCACTTTGAGGAGGTGCACAGTTGTTGCCGGATCCGCCTCTTAGTCCAGTACCCTTTTGACACCTAAAGCCGACCACTTGCATCATACAAAACTTAGACCGACCTTAGGTTGAGAACTTTGCATGTCGCATTCATATCCATGTTAGTGGGACAACATGCTATTTGTGCATTGTCTGGGCGTCTTTGCACGCGTGAATGACTAACCTCGAGTTCTAGCTTTGCCAAAACCATTAGCCTCTATCTAGGAAACCTAACCCCTAGGAGCATCATTCAAACCTCATGCATCTAAAATCGCCGATTTAGGGTCTTTTTAGAAGTGCCACTCCATTTTGTTCAAAACCCTTAAACACGCCTCACGCACAAATTCAAAATTTAATACAACGGCGTCATAATGCTGGATTTTCGAGTCCAAATTCCAAATTCAAAAGTCAATCCAACGGCGTCATAATGCCGGATTTTCGAGTCCAAATTCCAAATTCGAAATTCAAAATTCAATCCAACGGCGTCATAATGCCGGATTTTCTAGTCCAAATTTCAAGTTCCAAAATTCAAAATTCAATCCAAAGGCATCATAATGTCGGATTTCCAATTCAATCATTCAAACCTCCAATTACATGTTCAAAACCTCAAGTTCATTCCCAATTCTAACCTCAAAACCTCAAGTTCAAATGTCCAAACTCATGATGGCGTAATTTCAATTCGATCTTTCAAACCTCAAGTTCGAATTCCCGATTTCAAGTCCTATATTCAAAAGCCTCAAATTCCAAATCCATGGCGGCGTAATGCCGGATTTTCGAATCCAAGATTCCAAATTCAAAGCCTCCTATTCTATACAAAACGCCTCTTTTCCAATTCAAAATTCCAAATCAAATTCGAATTTCAAATTCACTTTCAAACTACAAAAAATCTTGCTTTCCATGGTTCCCAAATACAAAATTCGAAAACACTTCCAATGGGTTGAAAGTCCCTAGAAATAGTACAAAATCCAATGGGTTAAAAATCCCTTGAAATAATACAAGTCTAATTTCCAAATTCTATCATGGGTTGAAAATCCCTTGAAATAATACAAGTCCAATTTCCCAATTCTATCATGGGTTGAAAATCCCTTGAAATAATACAAGTCCAATTTCCAAATTCTATCATGGGTTGAAAATCCCTTCAAGTAATACAAGTCCAATTTCCAAATTCTATCATGGGTTGAAAATCTCTTGAATTAATACAAGTCCAATTTCCAAATTCTATCATAGATTGAAAATCCCTTGAAATAATACAAGTCCAATTTCCAAATTCTATCATGGGTTGAAAATCCCTTGAAATAATACAAGTCCAGTTTCCAAATTCCAAATTCCAACTTCTATCATGGGTTGAAATCCCCTTGAAACATTCCAAATTCCATGGGTTGAAAGTCCCCTAAAATATCCCAAATTCCATTGACGGGTTGAAGTCCCTTGAAATAATCCAAACCCCATACAAGTTTTATGGGGTTGAAATTCCCCTAAAATAATACAAATTCGGCCTCCTAAAACATTTCCAACGGGTTGAAAATCCCTTGAAATAATACAAACTCAATTCCCGAACTCCGATCATGGGTTGAAACTCCCTGGAAATAGTACAAATCCAAATTCCGAATTTATTCCCTGGTTGAAAGTCCTTTGAAATAATACAAATTCAATTTCTACATTCTCATCGGGTTGAAATTCTCCTAAAATATTCCATACTCTATACAAAATCCAATGGGTCGAAATCCCCTTTCAATATCCCAAGTTCTAGTACAAGGTGGACGCCTCCACAAAAGAATGAAGCTCCTTTCAAATATTTCCAACGGGTTGCGAATCCCGAGTACAAATACAAAATCCAAAATCCCAAATCTTCGAAGTGGCACTTAGAGTCAAGTCTAGGTCTCATTCATTGCATGCATATCATATCATGTGTCGGGAAGTCCAAGTTCTAAAATCATGTCATGTGTCCTAACTAGGAGTCCAAAGATCTTGTGGGTTCGCCGAAGAAGAGAAAGGTTGAAGAGAACTCCATCAGCCCTAGCCTCCCTTATAGCCGGCATCAAACGAGCAGCAAGTTCACCTTTTACAAATCAAGCTTCCAGTCCCTTTCAAGAATCAATTCAAATGGCCACCGTCGATCAAATCACTCAGCTCATGGCCGCTGTAGCCAACCTTGTTACCTACCTAGAGAATGTGAGCAACCGTCTGGGTGTGGTAGAGCAGGCAGCACCTCTAGTCGATCTGACCAAAAAGATCAAAAGCATGGTAAACAAGGTTACCAATCAAGAGAACTATTTTGACACTTTGATGGAAGACAATCTCAAGGGGAAGGCGAACTTGCCAGACAAATTCTCTACCAATGATATTCCAAAATTCAAGCCGAATGACAATCCCAAGTATCATCTCAAGAACTACAGAGTCACAATGGCCATTAAGGGGGTTGAACCAGAGTTATACCCCATGGTGTTCCCAATGTCCTTAGAACCGGTCTGTTAGAAGTGGTATTACTCGCTCAAGGAACATCGAACCAGCACTTGGGAAGCGGTAGCTCAAGCATTTATGGAGCACTATCAACCCAACATTCAACTTTAAACCACTCATCCAGAATTGGAGGTTCTCAAGCAAGGACCTCAGGAAGGTTTCACTAACTACCTCAACCGGTGGAGGGAAATGGCATCCCAGATGGTAGCTCGACCCTCTAAGAGAGAATTGGTCAAGATTTTTATTGATGGGCTCCTTCCAAAGTACAACACTCATATGAAGTACCTAGGCTTGGAAAGTTTCAAGAGAACATATGACATCGGGGTTAAAGATGACCTGATGAAAGCACCGGTGGCACCAACTCCACAAGCTGAAAAGTGGAAGGGCAAGAAGGCTTAAACAACACATAAGGTCCACGAGCTCAACGCCTTAGAAGCTCCTCAAGGTCCAAAGCCAAGAAACTTCAAGAACAACGCCAATCAGCGTAATTTCCAAAGCAGGCCTCAAAGGGTCTTTACCAACCTCGGGATGTCCTATAGAGATGCCTTTGACTGATTGGCTGGGAAGCAAGTCATCACTCCCATTGGTCCTACACCAGATCCTCCAACTGAAAAAAGGTCCAAAAGTTGGGATCCCAAGGTATATTTCAAGTTCCACCAAGGGAACGGACATGACATTGAAAACTGCTTCAAGCTCAAGCATCTAATCCAGATATGGTCGACAACAAGACTTTGCCCCTACCTCCAGGAGCCAGGCAGTCTCCTTCAGTGCAAGCTATCTCCTATGACTATGAAGATGAAGAAGAGGATTTTCCATGCAACTTAATCTCTACAATGTACAAGCCAGCCTTCGAGATGATGGTTCCAAGCTTTTACCATCTCATTCCACATGCTCAAGACTGGGTGATCCCCAACCCAGGGTAACCACTTACATTCAAGAAATCATCTGTCCCCTAGCCACCCTGAAAGCTTTGGGCTTCTCTGAGTACGACTGATGCTAACCACAAAACAGGCCATCAAGTTCCAGGGCATTGCATACAAGATCCTGGGGATCCTCGATCTGGTTTTCTCTTTTGAGACTTTCTACAACAATGCTGAATTCCGGGTCATTGATATGCCTGCCGACTTTGACCTTCTATATGGGGAACCTTGGTTTGACGAGCTGTTGGATGGCTCTGCCTGTCTCACACCCAAGGGTTCTAGCTACCATTACACTTCTATCAAGCATACACCGGGCTTGCGCCAAGAGAGGAATGAATGTATTCAAGAGTACTACCACAGGTGGAATGCCTCTGCTCGCATAGTCCATCCCGAGCGACCAGAAGGGAAGATGGTGAGAATGTTTCTCCTATGCCTCAATACTCAGTGCAAGAGCCGCTTCGCTGCATTTCCCTACAGCACCTGGAATCAAGTCTGGAATCAAGTCTTACAGATCTATGGATGTAGCCTTGTCTATGATGACAATGGTGATGAAGACGTTTGGGAGTACCCCGAGAACTATCTCTATGATTAGTGTCTTATGTTCAAGTCCAGAGTCTGTCTTTCAATTTTCGAGTCTATTGATGAGTCTAAGAGTCTAGGGCTAGAGTCTTGCATCAATCAAGAGCCTCTAAAGGCCGAGCTTCAAGTTAAAGTTGTCGATGTAATGATTGCTAATTTCAACAATACTTCAATTTCCCCCTACAATTAATAAACTCGATTAGAACTAATAAGGTCAAATAATCGGTACATTCTTGAGTCTTAATTAGTTGCTTGCAAGTATTATATGATGCATTTTTCTTCTAACTTGCTAAGTGGGCCATTCATTGATAAATGAATTGGTGAATGGTTATTCAATGGTAGTTTTTGAAATATGGCTAACAACAATTCATTCAACAATCGATAAATTCTCAAAAAGGAGAAGTTGAACGGGAAAACCTTCCTTGACTGGCAAAGGAACATGCAAATAGTTCTCATGTAGGAAGGGAAGGAGTATGTCCTGGATGAGGAGATGCCCGAAGCCGCCGGAAAAGGGGTCATTCAGGCTGCCCTCAATCGTTGGATTAAAGCCAACAAGGATGTGAAATGTCTAACGCTTGCTACTGTGGGAGCATATGTATAGAAAACGGTCATCAACTCAGATGCTTTCACGTTCATCAGTGAGTTGAGGAACATGTTTCAAGATCTGGCTAGAGTCAAAAGATTCGAAACCCATATGGAAATTCTTCACACCAAACTCAAGAGAGGCGAGCCCATAAGTCCACATATTCTCAAGATGATTGGATTAATAGAGAATATGAGTAGGCAGGATCAACAATTCTCTCAGGAAATGGATGTAGACACCATCCTCCACTATCTTTATAGCGGGCATGGTAAGTTCAAACTGAACTAGAACATGAATAGTCTTGACAAATCGCTTACTAAGCTTCACGGTATGTTGAAAGCCGATGAAAAGACGCTCAAGAATGATAAGCAAGATGTGCTTATGGTGCGTGGGAGCAAGTTCAAGAAATCTTGTAAGAAGAGGAATGCTAAGAAGGGTGGCAAGAAAGCTAGCCCGCCTAAGGAAAATGGCGGCACCAATTCTAAATAGAAGAAGGTCATTAGAAGAGAGATTTCTTGAAGCTAAAGGAATATCAGAAGAACGGGACTGTCATTCCATCTTCAGGTATTTTCATTATAGAATGTAAACTTTCTAATTCAACTTCTTGGATATTAGATACAGGTTGTGGCTCACACGTATGTTCAAATCCATAGGGACTAAGAAGAAGTAGAAGGCTTAGCAGGGGAGAAGTCGACCTACGAGTGGAAAATGGAGCAAGGATTGCTGCATTAGCTGTAGGCACTTATCATTTGTCGTTGCCCTCTGGGTTAGTTTTGGAACTAGAAGATTGTTTTCATGTTCCAAGTATTACTAAAAACATTATTTATATTTCTTGCTTAGATGCTAAGGGCTTTAACTTTGAAATAAAAGACAATATTTTCTCGTTTTATTTAAAATAAAATTTTTATGGGTCTGCCAAATTAGTCAATGGACTTTATGTCACAACAAAGAAGTTTATAACATAAATACCAAAAGGTCCAAAACAAATGATGTAGATCTCACCTATTTGTGGCATTGTCGATTAGGCCATATTAACATGGAAAAGCTTCAGAAAGAAGGAATTCTAAAACCATTTGACTTGGAGGATTTCGGTAAATGCGAATGATGCTTACTCAAAAAAATGACAAAGCAGCATTTCTCTAAAGTTGGAGAGAGAGCAAGTGATCCATTGGGACTAATCCGTACATATGTATGTGGACCAATGAGTTCAAAGCTATAGGTGGTTTTGACTTCTTTATCACTTTTACTGACGACTTCAGTAGATATTGTTGTGGGCAAAATTACCGTGCCTTCGTGTACCAATAAGGATGTGACACATGGCACGTATTGCGCCCCTAAGAAGAAATCATGCGAAGTCTACTCCGGGGCATGAGCATTAATCTAGGTATCTACAATGTATGTATTTAAGTGTGTATTAATGTATGTATAAAACCTATACCTGGAAAGGGGCTTAATTAGTATGTATCCCAAGTGAATGACTAAGAGCAATAGGCCCAAATAGCCCACTATTGCCAAAAGGGAACAGAGAATTGTAAGGAGAAAGGACACGTGTCCTCCTCCCATTCCCCAGCCAATCATGTAAGGGGAATATTAGGTCATTCCCACAAAAACCTAGTACTATAAATATTCCCACTTCCCTAGAAAAAGGGGTCACAATCAATACATTCAAGAGCAATTGCTGCTCTGCCTTCTCTCTACTTTCTCTCTCTATAAAAATACAATCTTGTTAAATCCTTAAAAGTTACCGGAAAACCTCCAAGGTATCTCACCGGAAAAACCCCACAACATTTGGCGCCGTCTGTGGGGAGGTACGGTAACATGGAAGATCAACGACAGGACAACGATGCTCGGCGGCCTACGCGAGTAGAGCGGCCAACCCCTCGAAAGAGAAATGCCGACTGAACATCATACGCCGGCCACAAGAATCACCGAAGATGCCGCACACATATTTGGGGCCGGGCACACCCCTCGTCACACTGCCGAGGTAGAGGTGCTCAGCGAGGAGGACGACCAGGCCAATCGCACCCCTCCTGGAGGACACCTGGATCCTCGGGTGGATACGGTAATAGAGGAGAACCCTGATATGCCTGTCTCTGTGGGTGCTCTTCGGGCTATTTTGGCTGAGTTCCAAGCTGATGTGGGAAAGACAGTTAATGCTGAGGTACAGAAGAGTATGCTGATCTACACCACTGCTGTGGCTGCAAATCATGAGAGGCCGGCAAGCAATAGGCCAACACTTTCTTTGCGCCCCCCAAATGTCTGGACCAGGCTGACAAGCGAGGACCTGAGGAGACAGCCGCCAGCAAGTCAGCCCAATCAGGCAATGTCTTACCTACCACGCCGAATGCCCCGGCGGCTGATCGGAGAAACGTCCTGAGGACGTGAGCAGCCGCGCGCAGAGCAGTTGCCTGACTCTGAGTCTGAACTTTCTGACACTGGGTCAACCCCCGTCATGCCGGATAGACCCCTCCCTCATCCAACTTATACGCATCTGAGCCAGGCGCGTCCAGGGGTCACCCGTCCAACCCGTCAAACTCGCGGACGCGAGTCTTCCCAGCGGCTACCCTACTCAAGGCGTCAAGACCCTGTATATCACATTCAGGAGGGGGTGTCCAACATGGCCCTAGGGCACACCACCCCTTTTGCAGACTCCATCATGAGAGCCCCGAGGGAACCCAAAGTCAAGCCGCCCAACATTGACGCTTACGATGGTACCACAGATCCGGACATGCACCTCTTGGTTTACCGGCATCACATGTATGTCCAAGGAACAACTGACTCAACCTGGTGTAAGTATTTTCCGGGTACACTCAAAGGAGTAGCCTCTAAGTGGTTCGAGAGACTTCCAGCCGGAACTATTCGCTCTTTTTCGGAGCTCGAGCTATTGTTCTCTACTCGGTTCATGGCTCACAAGGAAGAGAAGAAGACGAGCATGCATCTGAGTAGGATTCAGCAAGGGAAGGACGAGTCCCTGAGGAGTTATGTGAAGAGATTCAATCTAGAGGCAGGGCAAATTCTGGATTTGCCAGATGGTGTTGCATTCGATAACTTCATTCGAGGGCTTAAAAAGGGCTCTTTCAAGTTTGATCTGGTAAAGAAAAGCGTCCGAACAATGGCAGAAGTGCTGGATGAGGCCGAGGCCTTCATTCATGCAACAGAGATTTGCAGCGTCCCGAAAGATCCCAGAGGAAGTGATACCGCCGAGCTAGCGGCAAAAAAGGAGAAATTCGAAAAGAAGAACCGGCCTAACGGGACGTGGGCTATTGCAAAAGAGTCAGACAGGGCCCCCGGAGCGGCAGGTCAGAAACGGCCCAGAACTTATGATCGGGAACGATTCGAGTATAACACAGACATGTACACAATTCTGATGGACGTCGGGTCCAAATATGACATTGATCGTCCATTTCCCATGAAGTCGCCACCAGAAAGTAGGGACCCCAAACTGTACTGTCACTTTCACAGTGACATTGGGCATGACACCAATGAATGTAAGAGCTTGAAAAGGGCATTGGATGGCCTAGCCACCAAGGGATTCTTAAAAAGTTATATCAGCAGGAACACGGGAGGTTCTGGCAAACCCTTCTACAAGAAAAACAAATCCCCTCCCTCGGAGGAAGATGGGAATCGTACCGACCCAGAGTGCGTGGCAGTCATCTCAGGAGGATTGGCCGCCGGCGGGCCGACCATGAGGGGCCAGAAGGATTATGCCAAGCGATTGGGGCAAGTGATGCTGTCCGGCAAGGCCACAGTTGACCCGTTTCCAAAAGTTGAAATCGGCGAGGCCGACCGTGGGAAAATCTCCACCCCGCATGACGATCCTTTGGTAATTGAGCTAAAAGTTGCTAACCTGAGGGTTAGGCGTATTTTGGTTGATACAGGAAGTTCGTCGGACATAATTAGTCTAGAGTGCTTGAATCGGCTGCAACATGATTCCTCAAAGATTGAGAAAATCCACTATCACATTATAGGCTTCGGCGGTAGTGTCATCCACCCAGTCGGCATAATTACCCTTCCTCTGAGGATGGGAAATAAAAAGGAATCTCGGCAAATGGATGTCCGTTTTCTCATAGTGAAAGATCTGACGGCATATAACATCATCTTGGGGCGTCCCACGTTGAATAGGGCAAAGGCTGTCATTGTGACTCATCTGATGCTTCTTAAGTTCATTTGTGACGATGGGAGTGCCAGCACTATACATGGTGACCAGCAACAAGCTAGAGATTGCTACCTAACCACCTTGAGTCCAGAAGCATGGGGGACGGGTGAAGAGAAAGGGACATCGAGCAACAAACGAAAATGTGGCGACACGCAACCCAAGGTCGTCAAAGAAACATTAACTATCTCAGCAGGGCACATGGAAGAGAGACGCCCAGAGCCTGTTGGGGCCCATTTCAATGTGGTATTAAACGCAGATAAACCTGACAGAGTAGTGCCCATCGGGATTTCTCCTGATGACCCGCTGGCGGCAGAGTTGGTCCACCTTTTGAGAGAATTTGAAGATATCTTTGCTTTCACAGTGGACGAAATGCCGGGTATTGACCCTGCTGTGGCCGTCCATAAGCTGAATGTGGACCCAAACTTCAAACCGGTTCGTCAGAAGAAAAGGAACCATGGGGAAGATAGAAATCAGGCGGCAGCCGCGGAAATACAAAAGTTGATGGAGGCTGGGTTCGTCAGGCCTAGTCAGTACCCCGATTGGGTTGCTAACGTGGTCCTCGTCAAAAAACCTAATGGTACCTGGAGAATGTGCGTTGACTACACCAACCTCAATAAGGCATGTCCAAAGGACAGTTTCCCACTGCCCAAGATTGACCGGCTTGTCGACTCTACAGCAGGGCATGCTATGATGAGCTTTATGGATGCCTACTCAGGGTTTCACCAGATTCCGTTGTGGCCTGATGACCAGGAAAAAACGTCATTTGTTACTGAACAAGGCCTTTACTGCTACAAGGTGATGCCGTTTGGGTTAAAGAATGCACCGGCCACCTTTCAGCGTCTTATTAACACTGTGTTCATTAAGCAGCTCGGTAGAAATATTGAAGCTTACATTGATGATATGATCGTAAAAAGTAAGCTGAGGGCGGCGCACATAACTGATCTCAGGGAGACATTTGAGACTATTCGAGCTTACAACATGAGGTTGAACCCTAAGAAGTATGTGTTCGGGGTGACGGCAGGCAAATTCTTAGGTTTCTTGATTGATGAAAGAGGAATTGAAGCCAACCCAGACAAAATCCAGGCAGTAATTGATATGAGCTCACCAAAGACAGTGAAGGAGGTCCAGCGGCTCACAGGTTGCTTGGCCGCCCTGGGCAGATTCCTTTCCAGGGCTGGAGACAAGTGCCACTACTTTTTTAGGTCTGTCAGAAAGAAGGCCAAGTTTGAATGGTCGGACGAGGCCGAGGCGGCATTGGTCAGATTAAAGGAGCACTTACATACCTTGCCTCGTCTTGTTAGTCCCTTGCTAGGAGAGACTTTGTACATGTATCTCGCCGTGTCCGAGCACTCGTTGAGTGCCGTTCTACTGACAGAGAGGGAGGGAGTACAGATGCCGGTATACTTTGTTAGTCATGTTCTTCAAAATGCTGAAGTTAGATACCCTACAGTGGAAAAGTTTGGCTTAGCTCTGTTCATGGCCAGCAAAAAGCTCCGTCCTTATTTCTTAGCTCACAAAATAGTGATCTACACAGATCAACCGCTCAAACTGCCCTTCACAAAGCTGGAGGCGTCAGGACGAATGCTGAATTGGGCAATAGAGCTGAACGCCTTTGATATCACCTATGAGCCGAGGAAGGCTGTCAAGGGGCAGGCATGTGCCGACTTTATTGTTGAAATGACGAGGCCAGACTTTGCCAAGAATACAAACACAGTGTGGACAGTGTATGTAGACGGCTCATCCACACAGAATGGATGTGGAGCAGGGATAATCTGTCACTCCCCAGAAGGAGATACTTTTGAGTATGCTATGCGATTTAACTTCCAGGCGTCAAATAATGAAGCCGAATATGAAGCCCTGCTTTGTGGCATTAAAATGTGTAAGGCGGCAGGCGCCGAGGAGATTGTAGCACTATCTGACTCCCAACTGATTGTGAGCCAAGTTAATGGGACCTACGAAGCTAGGGATCCGACTATGGTCAAATACATGCAGGCCGTCCATCAGGAAGTAGAGCCACTGAAAAGTTTTGAAGTAAGGCAAGTCCCTCGCTCGGAAAATAACCAAGCTGATGCCCTGTCAAAGTTGGCAAGTTCCGCGTCTTGTGATACCCCTCGGCACGTGTTTTGGGAGGTAAAAGAGCACAAAAGTGTTGAGCAAATGGAGGTGGAAACTCTTGACAGAACGTCCACATGGATGGATGACATAGTAAACTTCAAAATGAATGGAGTCTTGCCCGAAGAGTCAAGGGAAGCGGCAAAACTTCAAAAGAAATGTTCTTGGTTTGGAATGTGTAACGGCACCCTCTATAAAAAGGCCTACTCCCGTCCTTTGTTAAGATGTGTAACACCTGAGAAGGGGCAGGAAATTCTAGAAGACCTTCATCAGGGGTTGTGCAGCTCGCATATTGGTGGAAGGGCTTTGGCTGAAAAGGCACTTCGAACCGGCTATTACTGGCCGACTCTTAAGGAGGACGCAATTTCACTGGTCAAGAAGTGTGACAAATGCCAGTGTTTTTCTCACCTAATACACCAACCGGCACGAGTTCTGACGCCCATTACAAGCCCAATTCCATTTGCTAAATGGGGGATGGATCTTCTAGGCCCATTTACGACCGTACCAGGAGGAAGGCGTTAGGTCATCGTTGCTGTAGATTACTTCACCAAATGGGTGGAGGCTGAAGCGCTCAAAAACATAAAAACTACTGATGTGAGAGCATTCATTTGGAAGAGCATCATGACTCGCTTTGGGATTCCACAGGCTATCGTCTTCGATAATGGGCCCCAGTTTGAGACGCCTAAGCTGAAAGAGTGGCTGGCAGATCACGGTATACACACTTGTTTTGCATCAGTCGGACGACCCCAAGCCAACGGTCAGGTTGAGGCGTTCAACAAAATTATCTCCGAAGGAATGAAAAAGAAGCTTGACGAAGCCAAAGGTCTATGGGCTGATGAGCTGCCAAATGTCTTATGGTCCATCCGCACCACGGCTAAGAATTCAACCGGTGAAACACCCTTCTTGCTAGCCTATGGCGCCGAGGCTGTCCTACCCATAGAAATGTGTGAACCAACGTTGAGAGTCATGCTGTATGACGAAAATGCTAACTGGGAGACAATGAAAGCAGCCTTGGACTTTCTGCCCGAGGTTAGAGGAAATGCAGCGCTCAGACAACAACTGTACAAGATAAGGATTGCAAGAGAATACAACAAGAGAGTCTCTAATAGAGTGCTCAAAGTGGGAGATTTTGTCCTCAGGAAAATGGAGTCCACAGGACGAGCAAATGAACAGGGTAAGCTGACGCCCACTTGGGAGGGACCTTACGAGATCTATGATGAGGTTAGAGATGGAACCTACCGCATTCAAGACATGCAAGGCCGGCCTATTTTGCGCACTTGGAATGCCGACAATCTCAAGAAGTATTTCTTCTAGATATGTGCTAAGATTTGTCTTACTTACCACGATCCATTGCCCAAGGGGCGGCCTCTAATGGTCATAGTAGGGTAGTAATTACTTTTGTAACCGGCTAAATTCGCCTTGCAAAGTTATAAATAATACTACTCTATTTGTCTCGTAATATTTATTGCTCGCACAATGAATATAAAAATGTACACTCCAATGCATAACCAAAGCCTAATTGTTTGACGGCCTGAGAAGTGGCCCAGATTAGCAAAAACTCTCAGCAAGACTAATTGTTTGAAGCCTAAGAAGTGGCCCAGATTAGCACCAAGTTGTAGGCTGATCACCTATCCAACTCCCTTCCCAGTATAGCAAGTCGCTGGCCGACCAGTACGGCATAGTAAGTGCCAGCGGCACAAATAAACTTAAATCATAAGTTATTTGTTCAAAAGCCCAGCGGCATGAACAACTTTGAAACATAGGTTGTTTGCTCAATAGCTCAGCGGCACAAAAAACCATAAATCATAGGTTGTTTGCTCAAAAGCTCAGCGGCATGAACAACTTTGAAACATAGGTTGTTTGCTCAAAAGCTCAGCGGCACCAATAACTTTGAGACAGGTTGTTCGCTCAAAAGTGCGGCGGCACGAATATTTGGCCGTCCAGTCCATTTGACGAGCATGTCTAGCGGCAATCATACCTATTGATTGACTTGCGTCAATCAATAACGTTATAGACATGCTCGCCAAAGAAAGAGACGACCACAGTAGTGCCTAGCGGATGCTCAGTTGCCTGCGGCACCAATATCTTTGAGACAAAGGTTGTTTGCTAAAAAGTGCGGCGGCACGCACGTTTGGCCGACCAGTCCATTTGACGAGCATGTCTAGCGGCAATCATACCTATTGATTGACTTGCGTCAATCAATATCGTTATAGACACGCTCGCCAAAGAAAGCGACGACCACAGTGGGGCCTAGCACATGCTCAGTTGCCAGCGGCACCAACAACTTTGAAACAAAGGTTGTTTGCTCAGAAGTAAGGCGGCACGAACGTTTGGCCGTCCAGTCCATTTGACGAGCATGTCTAGCGGCAATCATACCTATTGATTGACTTGCGTCAATCAATATCGTTATAGACACGCTCGCCAAAGAAAGAGACGACCATAGTAGTGCCTAGCGCATACTCAGTTGCCTGCGGCACCAACGTGCTTAGTGTACACTCAGTTGCACCTTGGCTACCATACCTATTGATTAAGCCTATTGATTAAGGAATAATCAAATTATGAAGAGCAAATAAATGCGAGATAAGAGAAGCATCAAAAACAACCTATTTACTTATAAAACAACGCCCGTAGAAGGGCGTGTAAAAGTAGCTCAGAATTCAAAAACAAAAAAGAAGAAAATTGTTGTGTGCTCAGCAGGCACAATGGTACAGACGCCATCAGCGCCAAAACTTAACAAAATAATTGTTTTTTGCCCTTAGGCACGGGAACACTTGAATAAAATTTTAAAGAGCGGGAAAGGAAGCAAGTCAGGGAGCGGCCGCATCGTCCTCGTCATCAGATGATACAAACTCAGGGGGCGGCTGACCAAGACGTTCAGCAGCCAACACAGCGGCACTGTGTTCCATTCGCCGCTGGAACCACGCAAGATCATACTCTGACATGTGGCTCTCCCAGGCGTGCTTAACAGCGTCCTTGGTCGCTTGTTCCCCCTGATCATAGGATTCCAGAAGACGCTCACGCAAGGTGCGAACTTGCGATCTGGCCGTCTCCAGCTCCCTTCGAAGATGCTCGGCTTCCTCAGCCGCCTCTTTAACCTGAGGGTACTCCCGCAACTGGTCCTGAAGCGTCCGTATTTCCGCCGTCGCTGTCTTGGCCTCCTCGACCATTGCCACCATGTCTTTGTCCTGCGTCAAGATCTTCTTAAGCAGCTCGGCCTTGTCAGATCTCAACGCAGCTACCTCCTTTGCTTGAAGGTCTATGGTCGTCTGCATCTGCAGGCGGACCTCTTCAATGGATTTGAACGCATAGTCGCCATGGTGGGTGGACTCAGCCACCTGAGCTTTGAGCTCCTCAGCAGTGCGGGTCTTCCAACTCTTGTAGAACTCCATGCGGCAGAACAACTGCAAAAGGAGCTACATGTTAGTAAATGACTCTAAAAGAGAAGACAAGTACAAGCAAGTTGGAAATAGACTTACGTCGAGAAGAGTGGCCTGAATCGCACCAAACTGGGCGTCAGTCTTGCGGCCAGGAAGAGAAGCAACATACTCTGCGGGGACGGCCTTAAAAACCTTGCGGCATATAGCCACCCTATCCTTTGACGAATAGTGGGGAGTAGCAGGTACGTTCTCGTCCTCTGCAGCAGCTGCATCCTTCCCTTTGTCTTTGGCTATAGGAAAAACAACGGCCTTAGGATGACGTGGAGAGTAAGAAGAACTGCCAGAGGAGGCTCGATACGTCTGAACGACGTTCGAATAATACTTACCGCCCGATGACCTAGCTCGGCGGGCCACCTTCGCAGGTATCTGAGAGCGGACGTCGGCCGGGATTCCAGAAAGAGGGTCCTCCAGCTCGTCCGGATGCCCACCGGACTTCGATTTGGACACCAAGTCCACAACCAGAGACGGCTTGTCCACGCCAATCTCATCGTCATCAGGGCAACCCCCCTCAGCAACCTTCGACTCGTCTTTCTTCACGAGACGGCGGGGTATGGGTTTGGGCTTTTTGAAGGTACTCGGAGTCTCCGAGCCAGCTGGCACAGCTCTCTTCTTCAGCTGGGACAGAGTCGTCCCCTTCTTCTTCCCTGACGGCCTAGCCGCGTCCTTAGCTTGCTAAAAAAGAAAGTAAAGGACAGTCAAATATTGGGGCTCGTCATCAATCACAAGTCACTCACAAGATAGTGGCCCGTCAGTACAAAGGACGCCCGTCTCAAAAATGACAAGGCGTACCTTATCAATCACAAGTCACTCACAAGATAGTGGCCCGTCATTAAAAAGGACGCCCGTCTCAAACATGACGAGGCGTACCTTATCAATCACAAGTCACTCACCAGATAGTGGCTCGTCATTAAAAAGGACGCCCATCTTAAAAACGACGAGGCGTACCTTATCAATCACAAGTCACTCACAAGATAGTGGCCCGTCATTAAAAAGGACGCCCGTCCCAAACATGACGAGGCGTACCTTATCAATCACAAGTCACTCACCAGATAGTGGCTCGTCATTAAAAAGGACGCCCATCTTAAAAACGACGAGGCGTACCTTATCAATCACAAGTCACTCACAAGATAGTGGCCCGTCATTAAAAAGGACGCCCGTCTCAAACATGACGAGGCGTACCTTATCAATCACAAGTCACTCACCAGAATAGTGGCTCGTCATTAAAAAGGACGCTCGTCTCAAAAATGACGAGACGTACCTTATCAATCACCAGTCACTCACAAGAAAGTGGCCCGTCATTAAAAAGGACGCTCGTCTTAAAAATGAAGAGGCGTACCTTATCAATCACAAGTCACTAAATAGTGGCTCGTCATTAAAAAGGACGCCCGTCTTAAAAATGACGAGGCGTACCTTATCAAGTGCAAGTCACTCACAAGATAGTGGCCCGTCATTAAAAAGGACGCCCGTCTCAAACATGACGAGGCGTACCTTATCAATCACAAGTCACTCACCAGAATAGTGGCTCGCCATTAAAGAGGATGCCCGTCTCAAAAATGACGAGGCGTACCTTATCAATCACAAGTCACTAAATAGTGGCTCGTCATTAAAAAGGACGCCCGTCTTAAAAATGACGAGGCGTACCTTATCAAGTGCAAGTCACTCACAGAATAGTTGCTCGTCATTAAAAAGGACGCCCGTCACAAAAATGACGAGGCGTACCCTATCAACCACGAGTCACTTAAAAAAAAAAAAAAAAAAAACACTAACTAAGGGGCCCGTCATTAAAAAGTGACGAGGCCTACCTTAGCAAACACGGGACACATGTCAGGATATTGGCTCGTCACTAAAAAGACGTCCACTGTAGACACTGGACGGGAGAAGCTTAACTTGCAAAAATAACCTAAGAGGATACTCACCTTCTCCTCCAACTCGGCCTTGGCTTTCTGCATCTTGGCCTCATAGATGTCCGCCATCCAATCGGTCATATCGCCCTTCCCGGTATCCGCCGCCGATAACTTGCTCATTCCTTCCCCTGTGAACAAAAGAAATCCAAAGTTAGAAAAAATGAATAGACCAAGGCGGAACGGCACATAAATTGGCATACAACCTCGAGTCATAGAATATCCTAAGCCTACGGCCGCTAGAAAGGCCTCGTTCCGAAACTGGCTAATGTGCGGCAACCACTCGGCCGGCACATGGAAACTCTTGTCCACTGTTAAGTGGTAAGTGTTGGCCCTGAACAGGACCATTATCTGATCCCACTCTTCGGCAGTAAGGGGTGGAAGGGGCTCGTCACGGTCCATGTAGTTGGCGTTGCAGTTCCAGCGGCTCATCCTCTCATACATCTCCTGGTCGTCCGTGTAAAACACGACCCACCTTTTCCTCCACATATGCCATTTGCTGAGCTTGCCGACCACTGTCTGGTAGGTACCACGGCTGCTCAGATTAAACCACCCTTTGGCGGCACTGGGGGAACGAGAGAGGGAGACCAGATGCAGAAAAGCGTTGAAGGACGGCTCCACGTCGTTCAGCGCACATTTGGCAATATAGCCAAAGATATCCGCCCATGAGTTGGGGGTCAGCTGGGCCACCCCAATGTTAAAACCATCTAACACCTCCACAACGAAGGGGTGTGGAGGGAATCTCATGCCGAGTTTGATGGATGCGGCATACACGGGGAATTCTCCCTCGGCAAGCAGGCTGACGGTCGAGTCCAGACCGGCCGACACGCGCATTTCGTACCCTTCCCCCACGCAGAGGTCATCCCTCATCTTGGCCCCGTGCCTGTCTAGCCACCGCATCCAGCCCACGTCTGGGTGAATCTCTGACGGAAGCAATTGGGCCTCCTCCCGCCCTCTGGGCCTAATAGGCTGGGTAGCAGCCTCTGGCTCCTCGGCGGCCGATGACAATGGAGCGGCGCTTGACTCCCCCACTGCCTGGCTCGCTGTACCCTCTGACGAGCTTGCCGCTTGCTCTCCCGCCTCGACATACTCGTCGATCTCTTGAAAGAGTTCGGCATATTCTTCGTCGACTGCCGGGGCGGTGGAAGAATATCTCTCCCTAGGGGGTGTCGATGCTTCTTCCCGCAAGCGCAGGCGCGTAGGATCTGCCGTTTGCTTGGTTCTAGCCATGCCTTCTGCATAGTGAACGAAGCACGGCTTAAGAGTGACCAACAATGAAGAAAAAGACGCGATTGGACGTCCGCCCCGACAAAAGATGAACGGCGGAAAAATCTTAAATAAAATCTTCAAACCCTTACCTAGTACTAAGAGGTCGGCCGCTAACAAAGAGAAAAATGACGAGAGGATAACAAAAACAAGAAAGAAAGGCGAAAACTAACCTTGAAAGATCTGCGAAGTACTCGGTGAAGAACAGGATGAGTTTCGCGAAGAACAGGATGAGTTTCGCGAAGAACAGGGTGAGTTTGACGAGAAAAAGGATGAGTCTCGTGGTGGCCGGAAATCGCCTGATGGTGGTGGGAATACGCCGGAAATCGCCTATGAGACAGCTTTGTGAAAACGAAATGTAAAAAAAATGAAATTTACCCCCCCCCCTCTATATATATAGGGAGGGGCAAAATGGAGAAAGGTGACACGTGTAACCATCTCAACACCTGACCCAAAGATGAAGATGCAAATCAAAGGTCAAGAAGCGATACCCGAAAAGTGTTTCCAGAAATGCCCTTCTTGAGGGGCAAATGTTGTGGGCAAAATTACCGTGCCTTCGTGTACCAATAAGGATGTGACACATGGCACGTATTGCGCCCCTAAGAAGAAATCATACGAAGTCTACTCCGGGGCATGAGCATTAATCTAGGTATCTACAATGTATGTATTTTGTATTAATGTATGTATAAAACCTATACCTGGAAAGGGGCTTAATTAGTATGTATCCCAAGTGAATGACTAAGAGCAATAGGCCCAAATAGCCCACTATTGCCAAAAGGGACCAGAGAATTGTAAGGAGAAAGGACACGTGTCCTCCTCCCATTCCCCAGCCAATCATGTAAGGGGAATATTAGGTCATTCCCACAAAAACCTAGTACTATAAATATTCCCACTTCCCTAGAAAAAGGGGTCACAATCAATACATTCAAGAGCAATTGCTGCTTTGCCTTCTCTCTACTTTCTCTCTCTATAAAAACAATCTTGTTAAATCCTTAAAAGTTACCGGAAAACCTCCAAGGTATCTCACCGGAAAAACCCCACAACAGATTGGCTATATCTACCTAATGAAGCACAAGTCTGAATCCTTTAATAAATTTAAGGAATTTTAGAGTGAAGTATATAATCAACTAGGCAAGAAGATTAAAGTATTGCGGTCTGATAGAGGCGGTAATATCTGAGCTACGAATGTGATGACCATCTGAAAGATTGTGGGATCTTGTCAGAATTGACTCCTCCTGGAACACCACAATGAAATGGTGTATCGGAACGCAGAAATAGGACCTTGTTAGACATGGTTCATTCAATGATGGGTCAGGCCGAACTTCCAATAGAATTTCGAGGACATGCACTAAACACAGCTGCACTCACACTAAATAGAGCTCTGTCAAAAGTTGTCGACTCCATGTGAACTATGGACTGGAAAGCCTCCAAAATTGTCTTTTGTTAAGATTTGGGGTTGTGAAGTATACGTCAAATGATTAATTTCAAACAAACTTCAACCGAAATCTGACAAATGTATCCTTGTGGGCTACCTGTGAGGGGGTCGGAAAACTGGAGATCCTGGAAAAGGAGAATGACGGGTGGAGACAGGAGTTACTATTTTTGCAGTCGGGCTAGCAATTGGGGTGGCAGATTCAAGACACGCTAATCTCTGATCTTCGGTTCGGCGCCAAGTAGCAGAACCAGCCCTATGTTACAAGACAGCTATTTAGGATAATGGATTGGTTTCTTTTCACTGGATACAAACTAGACACTGACTCGGAGGATAATTTTCTTAACTTAGATGTGCGTCGATTTATTTTAAGTTGAATGATGCCATGCCATCCCTAAGTATTATTGGTGAGCCAACAATTACTTTGCGAATCACTTTTTAGTTTATGCCAGAATACGCGAAAATTTTCAAGAGTGAAGCCAGCAGCGCTAAAATATTCCAGCGCTTGGATTGGCAGCGTTCGTATTTTGTAGCGCTCGCCTCTGGAGCGCTGGAAATTTCCGGCGCATGCAAACATTCGAGTAGTCTTTTTCCTTTTAGTCAATTTTGTTCCGCGTCTTGGATTTTACCAAACAGGTCCCTTTGTTTGAGTGTTCGTGCGCTCAGACATTCAGCATTCCGACGCAAATGGTAAGTATTTTGCGCGTACTAGCCTTTGGGTTCGATTCGCAAAAGCAAATGTGGATTTTTGTTAATTTTGACTTAATAAGGTTTCAATTCCGTTGAAATACTTTCGGCGCAATTTTGAATGTGCGTTCCGGGATGGGTATTTTCTGCCAGACCTACGTAATGCTCGAGGCAGATGCATATTTTGGTCTTTCGAATTGGTGGCACGATGGACCGGGTTCTGAATTTTCAAATTATGGTTAATGATTCAAACGCAAAGAAAAGTAGGCTTCCAGCGCACAAGATGGAAGCGCTGGAATTTTCTAGCCCTGACCTGGACAGCGTGGGAATTAGATGCGCTGGCCATTGTGCCTTTTTTTTTTCTTTTTCTCGTCGCGTGCGCTAGAAATTTCTAGCGCTTCGAATTCGAGCGCTGGAATATTTATCAAGGCCTATCCGGTACGTACTGGAGTGGCATATACCGTGAATGGACCTAGGAGATAAGCGGTTTAGTTTTGGTGGATGTGCTACATTGCGAATGCATCGAGTTGATAACATCCGAAGCGCGTGCATCCCCGGGCTGATAGGTGTCCTTAGTCTGGACTTTCGAGATGAAACATGCCAAGGAAGCCGAGATTCGTTTATGCGGTTCAGTCGCGAATAATTCGTCACATTGAATATTCAGGTCGTCCTAACTTAATATGGAAATAATTGTGGCGTAGCGTTCAATTTCGGCTATACAGCTTCCTCACCGACGCACTACTTGCACAGATTATTTCAATATTGTCCCCAGCGGAGTCGCCACTGTAAGGGGGTCGAAAAACACGACGCGGCACCTCTTAGAAAGAGTATACGGCCTGCACAACTTTTTCTCTCTGGATGTGGCAAGAATATTAAGTAAATAGAAACTAATTGTGGGCGTTAGCCTCTTTTTACTAGTCTTTAGGAGTCGACATTCAGTTTTAAAAAACTGACAAAACCCGGTTATCGTGATATGCTTGGAGTGCAAACATATTTTACTCACAACGGCCATAGGTTCCCTTGTGATCCCTGATGTGGAGATCGCTCAACGTAAATCCAACGGAGTAGAGATTGAGAGTTCGAGGGACGTTTACTAATACGGGGAGTGCCCAGCATTAGCCCACGCGGCGCGGTCCTTACTAGTTCAATTGTGACGATGATAGGACATGGGTTATGCTACATTAATACTCTTGATTGATTTTAATGCACATATATTACTTAACAGATGTCAAAACGCTGATTTAGATTGATTTAAGGTGCTTAACAATAAACTGATTTGTCCAAGTATTATCTGATTTAAGCGTGAGCAATATAACAGATTAAAGTTAGCAGATTTATATGGCAAGGAAAGCAATAAAATATTGATTCAGATTACTGCAAAGCGTAGGCTTTACTGCGGTTCTCGGGAACACCTACCACTTGACTTTTCTAGCTTTCCGTTTGGCTTTAGAACTTTCCGATGACTGACTTACTATGGGACGGGATTCTTCCAGAGTTTTGAGTATTTTAAGATTAGGATTGTGTTTAAATTTGAGAAGCACTTCGACAGTATTCAGGCTATCAGGCGGTCGTGCGGGCAGGGTCTGCTTAACAGTGTGTTAAATGCGGAAGACACACGAATACGGGACAGAGAAAAGCTTTGCTCAATACTAAAGCTTAAGGGTTTGGGTTAGGATCGTGTGTTATTTTCCGGTTTTAAGAGGCCCTATTTATAGTAAAATAGGGCAAAATTAGATAAATCTTCGAAATAGAATTTTCCAACTGAGATCTGTGCAGCTAGAAAATTCCAGCCCTTGGATCAGGAGTGATGGTTATTTCTAGCGCTTGACATTTGTGCGCCAGATTTTTTCTGGTGACAGCTGGATCAATTCTATCTTTTGCGTGATTTTGTAAGACACAAACTATAGCGCTGGATATAACGGCGCACAAGGTTTGAGCGCTGGAAAATAATGAAGCTTGGAATTCCAACGCTGGAATTTTCCACCGCTGGTGTTTCAGTCCACTTTTCCAGTCTTTATCGGGTTTTTGCCGAGTCTTATCAAGTTTTCTATCTTAGGAACACGAGTTGGGAAGCAACTCTTAGCCTTTATCCAATGATAAATCGTAATGCGATTTAAACAATCACATATTTTATCTTATACGGTTACTATTCTGAGCAATGTTCAAGATAGCAGTTACTATAAATAGTAGTTTCTAAAAATGGAAATATGGTTTTATGGGATATCAGTCAGTCATGGATCGATCGCAGCATACTTAAGAAAGCTTAGCCAAGCGGTGTTTGGTTTCATCATTGAACACACCATGTCGGGCCTAGAAACAAATGTAGGCGTCTACACTACCCAAAGGAAACAACGGGGTATTACTTCTACAATACATCTGAGAACAAGGTGTTTGTTGCTCGTGATGGTATCTTTTTGGAAAAACAACACATATCCAAAATGACAAGTGGAAGAAAAGTAGACCTCGAAGAACTTCGAGTCGAACAACAAACTTTAGAGAATAATCAAAATGTTATTCAAGTTGAAACTCAGAGATATTTAGAAGTATCTGGTCAGATTGAAGAATCAACTGGAGTTGTTGCCCCGTGTAGATCGCAAAGGTATAGGGCTGATCCAGAAAGATATGTAGGTATCTTAATGTTTGAGAGCCATGAAATTCTATTGCTAAAAAGCAATAAGCCTGCGAGTTACAAACAAGCTATAATCAACGCAATGGCTAGAAGCCATGCGATCGGAAATATATTCCACGTCTGAAAACCAAGTTTGTGATTAGATCAATTTGCCAGATGGCTACCAAGCCATAGGAAGCAAATGGGTTTTAGAGTTGAAAAAGGACAAGAATGGGAAACTAGAAGTTTTCAAGCTAGATTGGTTGTAAAAGGATACAAGCAAGTCCACGGTGTGGATTACGATGAAACATTTTCACCAGTTGCAATGCTAAAGGATAATGTTAGCAATTGTTGCATATTATGGTTATGAAATATAGGCAAATGAATGTCAAAACCGCTTTCTTAAACGACATTTTACCAGAAACTGTGTTTATGACACAGCTTGAGGGTTTTTAGGATCCAAAGAATTCTAAAAAGGTATGCAAACTTAAGAAATCCGTTTATGAATTAAAGCAAGCATCAAGGAGCTGGAATATACGTTTTGATGAAGCAGTCAGTGACTTTGGCTTCGTCAACAACGCAGACAAATCTTGTGTATACTAGAAGGTCAGTGGGAGCAAGATTTCTTTCCTATTATTATATGTCAACGACATATTACTTATCGGAAATGATATTCCTATGCTAAACTCTGTAAAGATTTGGCTCGGGAAATTTTTTTTGATGAAGGATTTAGGAGAAGCACAGTACAAATTGGGCATTAAGGTCTACAAAGATAGATCCAAGAAGATGATTGGACTTAGTCAAAGTATGTATAACAATAAGGTGCTTGATAGGTTCAATATGGCTGACTCCAAAAGAGGTCACCTACCCATGTCTCATGGAATGACTCTTAGCAAGACTCAATGTCCAAAAACACCAGAAAAGTGAAGACGAATGAGTGGGATACCATATGCATCATTGATTGGTTCAATAATATATGCTAGGATATGTAAATGCCCGGATGTTTCGTATGCAATCACTGCTACGAGTAGATACCAGTTAGACCCAGGTGAGGCGCATTGGACTGCTGCCAAGAACATTCTGGAGTACCTGAAGAGGCGCAAAGATGATTTTCTGGTATATGGTGAAGATAATGAATTGATTGTTAAAGGCTATACAGACGCAAGCTTCCAAACCGACAAAGACGATATTAGATCACAGTCTGGGTTTGTCTTCTGCCTCGGCGGAGGTGTAGTAAGCTGGAAAAGTGCTAAGAAAAGCATTATTGCGTATTCTACCACTAAAGCGGAGTACATTATTGCACATTAAGCAACAAAGGAAGCAATTTGGCTAAGAAAGTTCATTGGTGGGCTTGGTGTAGTCCCCTCCATTAAAGGCCCAACAACTCTCTATTGTGATAATAAAAGAGCTATTACCAGGCTAGACACCACCAAAGAGTCAAACATGTACTTCGTAGATTTCACCTTCTACGAGAATTCGTTGAAAGAAAAGAAGTCGAGATAAGCAAGATTGGAACTAATGACAACATCTCATATCCATTGACAAAACCTCTGCTGCAAGCGAAGTATAACTTGCATACAGCAGCTATGGGAATCAAGCATATTGGATAATGGCTTTGATATCTTTTAATGTTTTAAAGTTTTTAGAATTTAAATACTTTTTAAAACATTTGGTTAACCATTCATAGAAATAAATTAATTTCATTTTTCCATTCAATTTTATGGTTTTATTAAATGATGAGTCCTTTCAATTTGATAAAATTCAACATAGACTGTCAGGACCAGTCATGTGACTAAGAAGCATCTACCAAGTGAACTTGAAAGTCAACAGTTAAAAATGGTCCCTGGTCGGAAGTTTTTTATAAAGGTGGACGCATAGAAAACGCTAGACGGCCAGAATGCAAGATGACTAGTAGTTCTGTTTCTTGAACTATGCTGACATGGGAATGTCACAATCATTTTCATAGATACTTAATTGATAAGATTAGTATCTGACAGACCTATGAAACTTTACTGTAAGAGATGAAAATTTGTCATAAGTAAATTTCATTATCTTATTAGACACTAATCCTCAATACTTGAGTGATTTGAGATTACTTGTTTGAGAACTGGTTACTTTGACCTTTGTCAACCGTCGCACCGTAAAAGGAGACCATAACGGCAACGCTCGGGTAATGACCTATCAAACAAAGTCCAACCTCAAGATCACAAGATTGCGATTGTCCTCCCATAATCGGGATGAGATACCAAAAGTTGTACAAGGCCACTCGGAGAGCTAGAAACTGTAAAATGCATGGTCGTGCTCAGATGAACCATAGGCTACGATTATCTGTTTATTTAATTAGTTGAACTCTGACACCGAGAAATAAACCTATATTCACTCAAATCTATGTGAAATAATAAAGTCATAAAAATCTTTCTTTAGCTTTGAACTCTATTGTCTAGGCGTTCTAACAATAGTTCATATCTTTTGTTACTTTCAACAAGTAAGACTAGCTTGTCTTGAATTGATCTAGAAATCAATCAACTTTCAAAAGTCCATCAAAATAGAGCTTTTGAATGTTAACTTGTTGATATGGTCTAAGCAACAATGCTAAAGGTTTGTGGAACTCAAATCAAGAGATTGATTTGAACCTAGTAAAGTTCTTATTGTTAAAGAGTTGTTTGTTTTAATCAAGCATATTGACTCAACCCGTAGATGACCATTTCATTCAAATAAACAAACAAACAATGTTTTTGTTTTTCTTGAATATGAGTCTTTCTGTGTTTGAAAACAGAAATTTAGGTATGCTGATTATGGAACATAATAGCCATTAAGTTCCAGCCTTGAAAGGACTTAAAACAAACTAGATGACCCTATAACTAATGTAGCAATGCCATGCTTCATTTTCACTTGTAGGTCATTAGTGTAGCCTAGCTTCCATTGTTTGAGTTATTATCGAAGTAAGAACCTCAAGCGGTATATGATACCAAGGAAGTTTGATTGCTAGGTTACTTTTCTTTAAACATAAACTTATAGGTAGAAACGGAATCGTAATTCCTTTCATTTGTTCCTTGTTTTCCTATTTCTTATACCCTTTCTTATAGTCTTAAGAATTGACTTCTCTAGTGTTGACTTTTATACTTTGTTAGACATGTCCAATGTCATTTCAACAAAGTGCTTACCATTTTATTTATGTTGAATATTCTGTTGCAACTAGATGATCTTACCAGAAGCTTCTAAAGTTCTCTAAGCATCGATCTATTTGAATGTCTAGGGACTAGACTCATTCGAGAATTAAATGGAAAAAGATATTAGGTTGTTAACCATTGGTAAAGCTGAGCATTTAAACTCAATGCTTTATGATCTCAAAACTACATTATATTTTGAATTCACAAGCACCAATCGGTTTTCCATTCGACTTTGATACTCGAAAACAACCATAAAAGTCGCTAAAAGAAACGTACATTTTAAATTGCTCATTTTCTCGCATTTCCATGAATCGTTCTTGGATTCATTACCAATCGAGGAAATTTACTGTTACCTTTCTAAAAGGATTTACTGCAGTGCAAGATATTTAATTATAAACAATAATTAAAACATACATTGAAGCATGCAAAGTCTAAACATTTATCATGAGTAATAACTTGAAAATTAAAGCAAACATGCAATTTAAACAAGTCATTGGCATTTTATTCATTTTATTGTTCCGGCAGGTGTGAATAAAATGATTCCAAGATCCTTAAATCATTGAAGAATTAAGCACATTATGTATTTAGACTCAATTCGAAAATATTTTAGGTAAGCAAAGCCTTTGCTAATAGTCTAGAAACTACTCTTGGTTGATAGGTACGTCTAAGAACTTATTAGGTAAACCTATCACATTTGTCACGACATAAAAGTACTCCTTACTTATATCGTTGAGGGTCACCAAAACTAACATGTACTCACAATTATTTGTGTACCTTACCCCTTTATGATCAATAAGTAACACCTCGCTTAGGCGGAAAACTATTACTAAGATTGATGTAAAGGTTTATCCAAGTAAGTGTTATTTTGGCATGGCACCTTTTAACTCAATTTTAAAGTTTGGAACTTAAGGCTCTTACTATGTTTGTTAGATTTTAAGTGAACTAAAATCCTTAATCATGCAACATAATCAAGCCATAATCTCATGCATAATTAAGACATGTTTAAAGCAATAAATAACTTAAAACATGCATAAGATATAAATGTGATCTAGTATGGCCCGACTTCATCTTGAAGCTTCAACTTCAAAGTCCGTCTTGAAAATGGATTGGAAACTTCGTCTTGAATTTCACCATGGGAGGCGCCATTTTCTTCAAATAGGATAAGCTATAATTTAAACATATTACAACTATTTGATGGTACGCAGACCATATTTAAATTAAAAACCTTGGTGCATTAGACCAATTTTACATTCAAATTAATGGTACGCAGACCATAATTTCTATCCTATTTGGGCCATACTAGTCACTTTCAATAACCTGCAAAACAGTACATATACAATATATAGGATTCACCCATTCATTTATCAATGAATGGCCCACATAGCTGGTTAGTAGAACATATTATGCATCACATAAATATTTGCAGCAATTAATCAAGGCTTCCAATAATCTACCAATTATTCAATCCTTATTAATTCTAATCAAGTTGTTTTAACCTTAAAGGAATGTAGACCTAATCAAGAGTTTATGACTAAAATCTCCCACTTAAACCAATAAATTTACATGCTTTACTAATTTTAAACATAAAATTGTATTTCATAGTCTAACCGGAAACATACAAATTTAATTAAAATTTAAAGCTCATATAACTTAATAATTGAATCCTTTAATTTATTTTCAGTTGAATTAATTAAATAAATTTAAATTTATTCAAGGTTTTAATTTTAGTAAAATAATTAGTATAAATGAAATTTATAATAATTAAATTATTCAAAATTAAATTTCGAGAAAAATTTAAATTACGATTTTTAAAAAATTAATTAAAATCGTTTCCGAACTGAAATTTCAAAATTAAATTCAAAGCGCATCAATCGGATCAAGACGAGGCACATGGGCTTGCGGCCATGCCCCGTCGAGTCACGAGGCAGCAGCGCCCCTCGATTGATCGCATGGCAATGCACGAGCAGGCCACACGCATACGCAGCCAGCCCAGCCACGCATGCGCACAGCCCGCCTTGCTCAACACATTCTGGTCTGCTCGCTGAGCGAGGCAGCGCGCGCTGTGGCGCAACATCCATTGCTGCCCACACGCGTCTGCTCGCTGTGTGTTGCTTGCTTGCTCGGCGAGGCAGCGCGCTGGGCGAGCGTGCTTGCTGCCCGCGCTGCTGCCTCGTCTCGCTTGTGCCTTACCTCATCGCCCCATCGCCCATGGCTCGCAACACACACGCCCAGGCATCACTGCCTTGCGCGCGCACCACGCTCGTTGCTCGTTGTATTCGTGCCGCATGGGCGACGAGCTCCCTTGCTCGTCGTCGCATGGCCGCACTACACAACACCCCTTAAGGGTAACATGTAGCTTCCATTGCTTTGTGCGTGCAAAATTCATGAGCGAATTATATAAAAATTAAAACTTTTAATTCAAATTTATTGACAAATTAATAAATTATATTAATTTCATAAATTTAGGGCGAAAAAATCGAAAATTTATTAACCAATTAATTTCCGATTATCATGGATTCAAATCTAGGTCATAAAAATTTAAAATTTATCAAAAATTAACAATTTTTATGGTGGTTTTTAATCTTGCATACCTAATTAAATTGTCAATTAATTATGAAAATCAAATCAAATTCTAAATTATTCGAATTTCAACAAATTAATTACAATTACAAATTAGGTTGTATAACAAACAAGCTT
Source organism: Spinacia oleracea (assembly GCF_020520425.1). Taxonomy (NCBI): domain Eukaryota; kingdom Viridiplantae; phylum Streptophyta; class Magnoliopsida; order Caryophyllales; family Amaranthaceae; genus Spinacia; species Spinacia oleracea. The sequence goes on from NC_079490.1 coordinate 71,728,043, forward strand.
AGGCATATAAATTTGTTAAACATATACAGTAGGTCAATCAAAAATTCAAGATTTAACAACAAGAAGCGCATATAATTAATTTAACATCTTAAAAATTACAAATTTTGCGTTCAAAAAACTAAAACCTCCGAAAAGTCATAGTTGGCCGAAAAATAGTATTTTTGTCAAAATTTTAGAATGCCTTTTACATACGAAATTGAAACAAAAATCACTCGATTTCGTTAAGAAACGAAGAAACTGTCGAAAAACCTGCGAACATATAATTAAATATTCGCAAATTTGCAATTAATTACAATTACGAAATTAATCACCCCTTTTAATTCTTTGAAAATTTATAAAATTTAATCATGTTAACTAATTATTATGGAATTAATTAGAGGCTCGTGATACCACAGTTAGGTTATGATACATATAACTGAATATAAATCATGCGGAAAAACCATAAAGCCAGGATTCCAAATTAATTGCCACATAACAATTAGCATAATTTAGTACACATACACTTTGTAGCGTGCCCTCCCTATATGCGCCCGAACCGAACAAGAACAAGCCTAGGACTCCAAATGTCGTCCCTCCGTAGATAGTCCACAGCACGCTCGGATCCGCCTTAGATTTAATTAACTAGAATTGCACCTAAGGTTCTATGTAATTTTCGGATTTTATAGCAAATAAAAATCTGAGTTTTAAGCCTAAAACTTGTATGAATACTTTAATGTGATGATTTTAAATTGTGAATATGATCACCTATTTATAGGGTAGGGAAATCGGATATCAGAATCCTACTAGGAATCAATTTAGCTAATCTGAATTTAACTTAAATTCAATCACCTAATTTCTAGTAGATATAGGAAATTAATCTAAACGAATCCTAATCAATCAAGGCTTCGTACAAAAACACAAACACACACGCACAGCCCAGGAAGGGCGCTGTGCGCGCGCGCTGAGCTCGGCCCAGCAACTGATCGCAGCCCACGAAGGGTGCGCCAGCTCGCGGGCCTGGCCTTGCTTCTTGCTTTGCTGGGCTTGCTTGCTTGGTCGCAGTGGGCTGCGCCTACGCGCTTGCTTGTGCGCGCGGGTTTCGCTAGGCGTTGGGCCTAGCTTCGTGCTGGGCCTTGCGTCTAGCAAGCTCGTCCAATGTTTATTTCGTACGTCGCGCTTCCGATTAATTTTCCGATTCCGGAATTTCCTTTCCGATTCGCACAATATTTAATATTTCCGATTCCGGAATAAATTTCCGTTTCGAACAAATATTTAATATTTCCATTTTCGGAATTATTTTTCGATTTCGACAATATTTCCGATTCCGACAATATTTCCGTTTCCGGCAATATTTCAGATTCTGGCAATATTTCCATCCCCGATAATATTTTCCGATACGTACCATGTTTCCTTTTCCGGCAACATCTACGACTTGGATAATATTTATATTTCCGATACGATCCATATTTTCGTTTCCGGCAATATCATCGTTTCCGGAGTATTCATAATTTGCCTTTGACGATATCAGCTCCCACTGGAACCAAGATCCGTCGATTCCGAATATCCATAGATGGAGTATTTAATTCCATTAAATACTTGATCCGTTTACGTACTATTTGTGTGACCCTACGGGTTCAGTCAAGAGTAAGCTGTGGATTAATAATATTAATTCCACTTGAACTGAAGCGGCCTCTAGCTAGGCATACAGTTCACTTGATTTCACTGAATTATTTAACTTGTATAATTAATACTGAACCGCATTTATTAGACTTAACATTAAATGCATACTTGGACCAAGGGCATTATTTCCTTCATCTGCTTGACAGGTTTATGATGTGGATCGACATTGAGTTTGTGAGTGATGACGTCTGGACTTATTCCTGGCATGTCCTCGTTGGACCACGCAAAACAATCTGCATTGGCTTTGAGAAATGTTATGAGTTTCGACCTGGTGTTGTATGGTACGTCACATCCAAAGAAGAGGACTTGCTCTGGTTTGGCATGATCTAAGATGACTTCGTTGAGTTGCTCAAACTTGGGTTCTTTTTAACTTACGGGGTCGGAGCTGGACTGTAGTTGCTATAATGAGGATTTGTTGGTGGCCGAGGTCTTCAGTGCCGATTTGTAACATTCTTTGGATTCTTGTTGATCTCCTTTGATTTCCTGAACCCCCCACCGAGTTGGGAACTTGATGGTTTGGTGATAGGTCGATGGGATGGCCTTCATGTCGTGAATTCATGGCCTGCCCAAGATAATGTTGTAAGATGAAGGGCAATCAATAACACAAAGTTTTACCTGTTGGTTGACTCCCTGGGCATAGACGGGAAATCTGACTTCTCCGAAAGTAGTTTTCGCTTCGCCACTAAATCCTATCAAAACTGTAGATTTCTTAACGACGTCGGTGTCTGGGTTCAGCCCCATCTCCTTGAGGGCATCGAGCATCATGACGTTGGTGGAGCTACCGTTGTCGAAGAGCACCCGTCTGATCATACAATTCCCAACGGGAATAGATATTACCAGGCCGTCAAGGTGTTTGTCAGAGATGTCACCTTCATCAGATTCGTCAAAGGATATAGGGGTCAGGTGTTTCGCAGCGACTGCCCTGGCTGGTCTGTCGATCTCGTTTTTCCGAGCGTGCCTCTTTGCTGCAGAATAAGTTAAACCACAAATGTCAGAACCTCCAGCAATAAAATTTACAGTTTTAGTATGAGGGGGAGGTGGAGGAGGTCGTGAAGGAGAATTAGAGTTGTCTTTATTGATGACGCCTCGAGCTTTGTCAGACATGACATCTTTGAGATATCCGTTCTTTAGTAGGTAGGCGACTTCTCTTCTCAGCACCACGCATTCATTGGTGGAATGACCGATGTCGGCATGAAAATCACACAACTTTGAGGGGTCATTCTTTGAGTCGGGCTTGCTGGATTTTAGCGGCTATTGCACTGCTTTCCCCATCTTTGACAGGTGGTTCATCGGACCTACAGTGTCAACACAAAAAGAATATTCGTTAATTCTGGGAGGTAGGTCAGGACTGTTCTTCCAATCTGTGTCGTCGTCCTCTTCCTCTTAGGGTAAGGGGCAAGGGGCAAGGGGCAAGGGGCAAGGGGCAAGATGATCATCTCTCCTACTTGTTGAGGTCGGGAGTAAGGGGCAAGATGATCTCTCCTCTTAGGGTAGGGTAGTCGTCTGTCTGTCTTTGTATAGTCGTTGGTTCCCTTCCTGGAATAGAGAATTTCTTCAAGCCTGACTTGGGCCATTGCTTTGGCTTGGGCATCTTCAAACGTCTTGCAAGGATATTTGATGAGGTCTCTCCACATATCGGTCTCCCCATACAACCCTTGACTGAATGCCTCGATCGCAGTCGGGACATCACATTCTGGAACTGTCACCTTCTCCCTAATGAATCGAGCTATGTAGTCCTTCAAGGGTTCGTCAGGCCGGACCACACGGTATAGATCGCTTGTCTACTTCTCCCTCTACTGCTGGCAAACTGTTGGTTGAACATATTGGCGAGATGCATAATGGAAGTGATGCACCCACTTGGCAAACTGGTTAACCACTTCCGGGCGGGTCCGATTAATGTCGAGCCAAAGCCTTTGCACAAGCTGGCTTCCCTCATGTTCTTGGGGACTGGGATCGTCATCATGCGCTGTTGGTAGGCTAATATGTGTTCTTTGGGGTCGGTGGTTCCATCATACATGGGCATATTGGGTGGACTGAACCGCTTTGGGATGTCGATGGCATCAATGGGGTCCGCGTATGGTGAGTCGGCATAACTGTCTAGTCTGGCTTCTTTGATTGGCGTGGGCACTCCGGGGATTTTGTTTATCATAGTCATGATTTGTTGGAGTTGGTGGTTGGTGTTCTAGCAGATGCTGTTGAGCACCGGAACGAGGGGGCTAAATGTTTCGTGGAGGCTAGCTTGAAGATGTTGGTAGTATGTGTTTTGTGGGTATACGTTGTGAGGCTGGTGGGGGGTGAACTGCGGCACGACTTGTTGCATGATGGGAGATATCCCTAGGGTAGCGTTGGTACCTACCACGTAAGGAAAAGGAGTTACAAAACCGTGACTAACCGGAACAACTGACCTGATAGGAGTATTATAAATGGAATAGTTTCGAGAGGAATCTGGGCGCAGCGGCGTGTGCGGGAAAGCTGCTTGTGGTGCTTGGCTTGCTAAGGGGACCGCCATTATCTGAGGAGGCGCTCCTGGTGCCGAAGTGACTAGATTGAAGACAGGTTGAACGACTTGCTGGGAGAAGAGTTGATCCCACGGCGCTTGGGTCGTTGGTGTTGGAGTTCGCCTCTGTGGTGGTGCTAAGACAGGGACTGGCAACGACACAGTTACCATTGGAGGAGGTAACGGACGGGATACCGCGTTAGAGACGGGTGCCGACACAGGGGTGGATACCACCACTATCTGAGGTAGGATGGCTTAGGCGGTCGTCGAGGCTGCGATGGTTGTCGATGCGCCCATGGAAAGTGCTTGGCTTGGAGCAGGGGGTAGCCAACCCGGGTTTTGTCATGGTTGACTTGGCAGGGGATTGAACTCACGGATCGACTCGAGGACTGGACCTCTAGGCTCGCCAAACGGTACATAGAGGGGATGGTCAAGAGCCTGAGGTATCTTGACGGTACTGGAACCTGGACCCGGTGGCGATGGAGGTGGCAGATCTGACCTGCGACTGCAAAGCTTCGTTCTCCCTTTGGAGGAGGCTGATGCGTTGCTCCATAGCTTCAACGCAGCGAGTGATATCATTGGATGCACGAGCATTTCCAGACATGGTGTTTGGGTTGGGATTATCGAGCTTCTTTTGATTGTCAGCCCCACGGTGGGCGCCAAATTGTTTTGGATAAATTCTGCATAGAGCCGAACTTGTCTTGAGGAAGGTGCTAACAATCGATTGAGCTAGATAATGCAAGGTAACAAGAGTAATCTGCAAGAGCATAAGAGAGTGTATTATTAGCAAGTAGGACTTATTCGTACAAAGGAGCCGTCTAAGCCATTTTATAATCTTCATACAAAGATGTAACGTATGCAATTAATGTACATAATTAAGCTTAATTAGGGCGGTTAATGCTGCGCTCCACACTTAATCTACCATTCGTAACCGTTGCCGTCTTACTCAACCGTTGGGATCAAGTTGTCCGACCGTAACTTTATGCCTTGCTGGCAGACACATGTACTCCATAGTGGCATACTTGGACACGTCACCAAGAGGATATGAGCAATTCCCTTGTGATCCCTGGTGTGGAGATCCCTCAACGTACATCCAGCGGAGCAGAGATTGAGAATTCAGGGGACGTTTACTAATACGGTGAGTGCCCAACATTAGCCCACGCGGTGATGTCCTTACTAGTTCAATTGTGACGATGATGGGACATGCGTTATTCTACATTATTAATCTTGATTGATTTTAAAATGCACAAATAACATTAAATAAATGTAAAAATGTCGATTTAGATTGATTAAATGATACGGTTATGGATGAAAGTGATAGTCTTATGCTAGCAATTGGAACCAAAACTGATTTGGGTTCAATGGCTCATTTTGTGTGCATGGTGACTTGGATTGAGTGAGCTCGTTATATGGTCCTTATTATCAAGGTGGTACGTTAATCAAACTGGTCCGTTTAATCACATTGGTCCGCTTGTTTAAACAGATTGTACGCACTTATTATTTTTAATTGCTTTGGTTAAAGTCGGTTTAATAAAGGGATATTTGTTTAAATCCCCAATTTAAATTCAGTCATTACTTAGCTTTGATTATTGCTGTTTGTAAGGAGAGTTTTAAGCCTTTGTAACCTCCAATTTAGTGACTGAATTAGGAGGCTTTAGAGCTTGTAATTGCCAGTTTTAAAGGCTCTTAAATGGCTCTTAATTAGCCGTTTAAAGCTCTTGTAGCTGTTGGTTTTTGGCTATTTATAGTCAGCTTCTTGATTGGAATAACAACCAACTGGATGATTAAAACACTTGTTTGTTACATTTCGAATTATAGTTTATAATTCAGCCTTTTTCTTTGTTTTGGACGCGTTTCCTATTCAAAGAACTGATTGTGAGTCAATAGGTCTTGTCTTGCATTCACGATCAACGAGTTAAAGGTCTAGCTTGTTAATCAACTATCCTTGTTTATACAACGAGTTTTTAAACTCGTATCATTAAAGGGGCTTAAAAATATCGGTTTGTCCAAGAGTTATCTGAATTAGGCATGGACAATATAAAGGATTAAAGTTGGCAGATTTATATGGTGGGGAAAGCAATAAAAATATAAATTCACGTTACAGCAAAGCGTAGGCTTTACTGCGATTCTCAGGAACACCTACCACTTGACTTTGCTAGCTTTCCGTTTGGATTCCGGTGACTGACTAACTATGGGACGGGATTCTTCCAGAGTTTTGAGTATTTTAGGCTTAATGATTGTGTTTAGATTTCAGCAGCACTTCGACAGTATTCGACAATCAGGCGTTCGTGCGGGCAGAGTTTGCTTAACAGTGTATTAAATACGGCAGACGCACGAATATGGGACAGAGAAAAGCTTCGGTCAATACGCAAGCTTAAGGGTTCAGGGTTGGAATTGTGTGTTATTTTCCGGTTTTCAAAGGCCCTATCCAGAATGGGAATTTTCCCAAATGAGATATGTTGAGCGCTAGAAAATTCCAGCGGTAGGATCAGGAGCGTTGGTTATTTCTAGCGCTCACAATTTGTGCACCAGATCTATTTTGGTGACAGCTGAATCAATTCTATCTTTTGTGTGATTGTGTAAGAAGAAAACTGCAGCGCTGGAATAAAGCAGCGCTTATGGTTTGAGCGATGAAATAAAGTGACGCTCAGGCCGCAATAGCTGGAAAATTTCAGCGCTGGTGTTTTACTTCACTCTTCCAGTCTTATCGGTTTTTACCGAATCTTAACCACGTTTTGTATCCTTTTGGGACACGAGTTGGACTGAAACTCATAGTCCTTACCTAATAATAAATCGTAAGGCGATTCAAAACACTTAGATATTTAATCTTACACGGTTGCTATTCTAGGCAGCGTTTAAGCGTAGCAGTTACTATAAATAGTAGTTTGTAAAAATGAAAATGTAGTTTAGGGATATCAGTCAGTCATGAATCGTTCGCGGCGTATTTAGGAAAGCTTAGTCAAGTGGTGTTTGGTTTCAGCATTGAACACACCGTGTCGGGCCTAGGGACAAATGTAGGTGTCTACAGTTAGCCCCCACTTTGATTGAATCTGAGCAAGACGACAGTCAAAGTATTGGTAGACGGAATACGTCTGGGACCTATCTTGGTTAAAGCTATGTCCGAACGAAGGTCTCGCGAGCCCCCGAGTGATAACATTTGACTGAAGGGTCATCACTGGAAATGTCAATAGTTCCCTCACGAGTCAATGGGAACTTATTGACTTGAACTGTCTTCTCACAGAGTCATTGAAGACGTTCAACTGACAGAATAGAGCTTTTCAAAAACGGACACTTAAACTTTGATCTTTTGAGGACGGAATATGGAATAATGACATTTTTTAGCAAGGAATAAATAAACCTTAAAGGAACTGAGATACGGAACACAAAATTTGACATTTTTTAGCAAGGAATGAATAAACCTTAGATGGGAACCGGGATACGGAACACAAAACTTTAATGAATAAACCTTAAAAGGGAACCGGGATACGGAACACAAAACTTTGACATTTTTTTACCAAGGAATGAATAAACCTTAAACAGGAACCGGGATACGGAACACAAAACTTTGACATTTTTTAGCAAGGAATGAATAAACCTTAAACGGGAACAGGGATACGGAGCACAAAACTTTGACATTTTTTAGGAAGGAATGAATAAGCCTTAAATAGGAACCGGGATACAGAGCACAAAATTTTTCAGAATACGATTTTTTTTTTCTTTTGAAAACAAGATTATTTTTAATTATTATTTTTGTTGAATAAAATAACCATACCGAAAATTGGGTTACGACAATTCCTGGCGTAACTTCCGATTAGTGGGCCGCCCAAATGTAAAATTTTGAAATATCGTTACTTTTCAACGGGAAGAAAGAGGGAACAAAGATAGGCGGTTATTTGATAAGAAATTGGGCTGAATGGCCCAACATTTTGTCGGAGTGGAATAAACATGCGCTGAAATTTTCCAGTGCTCGGTTTTGAGTGCTTAAACTTTCCAGCTCTTGACTTTGAGCGCTGGAAATTTCCATCGCAGGTCCTCTATAAATGTGAGCAGTGCAGTGGCATTTCACCATTTTTTGTTGCTGCTGCTCGCGATTCTCTTATACTCTTCTACTCGTTTTTCGTCGTTTTGGTTCGTTTTGGCTCGTTTTGGCTAGTTTTTGCACGGTTTTTTCACCAAAATTGCTCCCAAGTCGATTTAAATCACATATATGTAAGTAATTTCAAGTTTAACTTGCGTTTTGGCTAAATTTTGAGTAGAAATTCGTAAGATTTTTCATGCTGAAATTCAAATTGGGTTTTTGATGTTTGCCCCAATTTCTTGCAATTAATTGGTTGTATGTGATGTTTATAACATGTATAAGTGTCTAAGAATGTTAATTTCTGCAAGTATGTTGATTTTGGGTGATTTTATGCTTGTTCAAACTTAGCTCCCAAGGGTGCCCACGAATTGACATTGGAATGCAATTGTAGGTGCTTTTCGATGCTCTACTTGAAATTACATATCCTATGGGTGATAGAAAATGCATGATTTTGATGTTCTGATTAGTCCGTGGTTGATTTCGCATGCATGAGCCTTTGACAGTTTATCGTATTTGGGATTTTAAAATGTAACTGTTTTGCATTGGTGGTTTCAAGGTATGATTGCATAAAAAATTTCGTATTTTTCAAAATGTAGTATGTCGGACGGCAGTGGATCTTTCACTGAGGGGGATACTTCAGAGTACTGCTTGCAGCCTCAGGTGGTTCCTTCTCGTCCGATGAGGCGAGAGGGCACATCTCGGGCCACTCGGGGCTCCCGGAGGGCGAAGCATGCCTCTTCGTCCCCTCCGTCACAGTCCGGAGGGGGTTCTAACCTTGAGGATATATGGGGCCTCTTTAGTTGGGCCCAATAGAGTATGATGGGGTCGATCTACACCACGACCTAGAGCATCATGTGGTGTCCAAGTTTCGTGCCGGCAGAGCTGAGTCAGACACGGCTTGTCGACCTTACGGCGGGTCAGTTTTTTTCGAGCGCTTGGGGAAGCTGGACGATCGGACTCGTGCATTGGTGGAGGCGTGTCCCTTGTACCCAACGGTATGCATCTTTAGGGAGGTCGTAGGCCCTAACGCATCTAGGCGGTTCGTGCGCCTGCTTCTGGAGTGTTGGTGGGATACCACAAACACTTTTCACTTCTCGTGGGGGGAGATGACTATCACCCCTGAGGACTATACTTCCCTTACGGGTTTGTCCTTTACGGATAGGCCAGTGGGGTTATAGTTATGCCGTCGCAGAGAATGGTGAGGGAGTGTATATGAGAGGAGTTGGCCGTGGAGGTGGCCATGTACAAGGGGGGAGGGATGCCTTACTCCTTGTTGGTGGACTTTTTGGCGGAGGGTCGTCCGTCTGGGGCTTCTGCGAGGATGTATGCTCGCGTGTTCCACTTGTTGTTCTTGAGTTCGATGATCCTGTCGAACCGCTCGAAGAGGGTGGATCCTTGGTTGATCCTGGTTGTTGACGAGCTGTCCGAGTTAGACTTGTACTGCTCGGGCGAGGCAGCATATGCCAACCTGATCATCCATATGAGTGTGGCTATGCGGGTCTTGGATGGTCATACAGGCCCATGCGACCCATTTCTCTGTGTGTCATGTCGCGACTCCTCGAGGTATGCGTTTGATATTATCATTTAGGAATGCTAAACGAGTCGTGTGCTGTACTTATCACTTTACTGTATTCCTGGAGCTGTGGGTTTTTGAGCGCCTACCATTCTTTGCCCCGAGGTTCGGCAGAGTGGCCGGGGGTTTCCCTGCGGCTTTGTCGTGGGGTACGGATGGGAAGCTGAAGAGATGCCCCCCTATAAAGAATTTCATGGATATGATTGCGGCGGGGCGTTCGAACATGGTGAGCATCATTAGTTTCCTTATTTACTTAATCTCGTTTGATGCGAGTTTACTTGACCTGTTTGTTTTTTTGGGTTTTGCAAACAGGTGAGATGGTCTTGCTAGGCTGGTTTAGAGGAGATCGAGACGTTAGCGGAGGCCCGGCTTCAGTCCCGGTGTTGGATTCTGTACCAGGGTCCTAGGGGTCCTGCCTGGTTCTAAGGGGAGCGGGTACTCCGGGAGACTTTGGAACTTATCCAGGTGCCCCGGTCGCCGCCTTCTAGCATGTTACGCCTTACGTGCATCCTTTAGTCGTCGGGCGGTGTCGCGGCAGGGTATGCCTGCGGGCAATTTTGTGCTGCTTTACCACAGCTATCCCGATTTGTACGGCTCCGGATTTTACTCCCTCCGGTCGTCGAGGTAAGTGTAATCTTAGAACTTTATTGATATGCACATGTGTTCTTTCTTGGCTATGTTTTGACTTGTTATTTGTCTGTGTTGCAGCTTGAGCCTCTTTATCTTGGCGGTTGGGTACCGCCTGATTGCACGATCTGTTATAATACAGCGGGCAAATCCAGGATCACAAAGGAGGTGCCTGTGATTCCTGACGAGGATGGACCCCATCCGTTGGTTCCTGCGGATGTTCGCGTGGTATGCTATTTGTTCGTTTAGTCACCACACTTATTGCCTATTTTCAGGTAGAAGTTTTAACCCTTTTTATTGTTCAGGTGCCTGCTAGGATGGTTAATCAGGTGGTGCGCGTAGTCAACCGACTAAAGGCCGCGTTGTCCTCTGCTCGGGCGACTCTTTCTTGTAGCAACCCGAACTCGGCTTATGTATGGTGCCCGGTAATTTTGCTTTATTTTGTCAGTCTGGTTATGTATGTGCTGACTTGTATCTGGATTTTGCAGACTAGCTTTCCACAGGCCCGTATGCTAGAGCTGATGCGGACTCCTCGGAGGGATCGTCATTCTTTCGAGGGCGATCGTGGTGCCTCCGGATCGCATGCTAGGCCGCGCTTCTCGGACGTCGGTGTGGGTCATAGGCCCATGCGACCACCGACTGGGCCCAGGGGGAGCCATGGTGGGCCGTTCGGGGTGCCTCAGTCTCAGATGGGTTGGCAGCCGCCTTCTTTTCAGTCTTTCTAGACTGGTAGGCAGCCTCAGCCATTTCAACCGTCTTTGCGTGCGCAGACGCAAAGCTGGACTCTTCTCAGTTCGAGACCTGTTTGATGGTCCACAGGGTTCGCAGGATGCTGGCACGAGTGGTGGTTCTCATGGTGACGAGGATGAGCCTCAGTAGGCCGTGCACATGTATTCGGACATGTATCATTTTTCGTATCATGCTACAGACTTGTATATATTGTTGCATTTTATACTTTAGATTATTTTGTTCGTTTGTGCGTGCATCGATTTTTGCAAAAAATGGGCCATTTTTCAGTATCACTACTACAAAAACACCTTTGCGAGTCGCCTCTAAATTGCCTTTAGTGTCGCCTATGGTGCGACTCTGAAGCTAAGGACTCTAAAACTTTTTGGTGTTTTGGAGTCGCCCCTTTGAGGCGACACGAATATTATTATACATGTCGCATCTTATTGAAGAGGCGACACTAAAGATATATTTTGCAAAAAAAATAATTTATTAATTAATCATTCCGAGTGGCCTATTATGCTAAGAGGCGACACGAAAGGTACTTTTTAGATACTTTAATAATTAATTAACCTTTAGTGTCGCCTCTAATCTCTATAGGCGACACGGAAAATATTTTCCCGAATTATTTTTATAAATTTTTTGTTTATGCGAGTCGCCTCTAAAGTTTATAGGCGACACGAAAAAATATTTTCCGGACATTTTATTAAATTTATTAATAATCGAGTCGCCTAACATACTAAGAGGCGACACGAAAGAGTTTTGCACAATTATTTTTATTAAGCTAATTACCTTTAAAGTCGCCTCTTAATGTTACAGGCGACACAAAAAGTATTTCCGGATTATTTTTTAAACGTTTTTACCCATTTTGAGTCGCCTATTATACCAAAATGCGATACGGAAAGTATTATTTTTTTTAAAAAATATATATTAATTAACCATAAGGTGTCCAATGTAATTATAGGAGGCGACACCTAAAGTGTGTGTTATGCTTTTATTTTAATTATTTTTTTGGTTAAATAAAGAAAGTTTATTACCAAAAACGAAGTAAAAACAAAAAAAATCAAGCAAAAAAAAACAAATAAAACCACGACTAAGGTTGCACAGCCCGCAACGCTGAAAGACAAACACAAAAGCACCACTACCAAGGAGAACACGGCATAGCCTACAACATCTCAACACAAGCAGAGACCAGAACAACAACAACACTTAGACAAAAACAGCTGCAAGCACCACGAAGCACTAGCGCCACAGAGAAGAACGCTGCAAAAGACCCAGTAGTGCAAAAAAGAACCGAACCTCTCTGGATAAGCAGTACAAGCCAACAAACTGTACTAGGAGTAGACTGCAAAACAAATGTACAACAACAACATCTGCAACAATAAATCAGAAACCTGTAGACAGTGGCAACAACACTGGAGCTGTAAAAAACCACCTGCACACAGAAGACCTGCAGCACGCAAAACACACCCACCAACAGCCCGAACACCAAATCTTGAAGGATAACACAGAAAAAAAAAACACAAGTAACAAGTAGAAATTACAGACTGCAATAAAACAGTAAACATCAGCAAATCACACACAACCTACAAAACCAGTTTGTTCTCGCCAATCTAAGTTATTTCTACGTATGTAATAAAATAAATAATAAATTCACAAAAATAATAAATATAGCTGGGATTTGCAGAATTGCGGAAATATTTTTGTATTAGTTCAAACAAGAAAGTTGGTTCAACAAGTATATATAATTGTATTCCAAAAAATAACCTACAATTTGTTATAGTTTAATTTCTATCTCTGAAAACTAGAAACTAACTACAAACAACTACTAATAAAATATGTACTCTATTTTTCTTGAACATCATCGATCTCCTCTTGAGTGTACGGGTTTGGAGAAAATATCTGTACTTCAACAAAATAATGTATTAATTAGTAAATTTTGGATAAAAGCTAGCGCATGTATAGTAAAAAATGAGATAAAGCTATAATAACAAAAAGACACGTACACGTACCTCTTCCATATTACTAATACTTTGTAATCCAAGTAAAACTATTTGATACATGTACTTCATGACGTAATACATTCAAGCATTTTCGGTTCACGAGAACACTAAGACACAAATATAATACACATTAAATTAAAGAATAACATACATATGAATAAATTAAGATAAAAATAATAATCAAACTAATTAAATCTTACTGTAATTAAAGATCCTTTGTTGTTGGCTTGCCAAGTCCGATAACTCCTAAATATGAGAATAATTAATTTGTCACCAACAGTAGGTAATTTAACATATAAGAACAATTTGTGACCAAAAGGAGGTTTGCCAACAGGTCTGCGGTACAGGTACAGTTGCAGAAATCAAATCCAACAGGTGCAACTTGTATAAAAGAGTAGCAACAGGTATATATGCCAACAAGTACATACATGCCAACAGGTACAGGTACTATTTCTAACTCTTACAATGTAAATGTGTACCAGTTCTCATTCTTAATATTTAAAATGAATTTGCAAAAAAAAAAAAACAGATAGAAGATCATGAGATTGTAGGAAGAAGCGGGCTTGAATTGGAAGTTACTGACATCACAAGTAGACATTTTCTTATCAACTCTTTGGATGATATTCGTCCAGTTGTTGTTCCTATGGCCACAATTACAGAAACTCCTGTTTTGAGCCGTGATCAAACAATTCACAATGTATTTGCTGGAAATGAGAGTTTTGTATATTTACAAATTTGATTAATTCTATCAATTACTTTTAATGTTATGTTCTGTTGGTGTTCTTCCATTAACAGATTATACAACAATTGAGTTTATTGGGAGAGACAGGTCAGGACTTCTCTCTCAACTAACTAATGTACTCTCCCACCTGAAATGCAATGTGGTGAATGCTTAAGTCTAGACTCACAACACCGGAGCATCAGCCGTGATGCACATCACTGATCAGGGAACCGATGCTGCAATTGACGACTCATTGAGTCTCTCAATGATCAAGAAAGTCCTCTGCAATGTGCTCGAAGGTAGTGCTCGGAGGTAGTGCTCACTCTAGAGAAGCTAAGATGGAGGTGACTCATGGTGGTGCACATGCTGAAAGGAGATTGCATCAGATGATGTACAACGAAAGAGACTACGAGCAAGTTGGTGATGAGGAGGATGAAGATGAAAGGAAAAGGCCGAATGTTAGAATTGACAATTGGAACGACAAGGATTACTCAGTGGTCATTGTTCGTTGCAAGATAGGCCGAAGCTTCTGTTTGATACGGTCTGCACGTTGACTGATACGTAGTATACTACAACAAAAACGCTAATTAACAGCATCTAATTAACAACGCTTTTCATAAAACGCTATTGTTTGTATTAAATAACATCGCTTTATTTTTTATTGCTATTAAAAATCATATTTCATTAAAATTATAGCGAAATCACCACATTTTCATATTTTTGGCTTGATTCGCAGCCCTGGCCCAAAGCAAAATCGAGAAACTCCTTCTAAAGTTCCACGCTTCCACTCCTCCTCCCTTCTATCTCCCACTACTTTCGGTTGGTTACGCCTTCCTCCCTCAAAATTTCCACATCCACTCAATCAAAATTGTTCCAGAAGTCAAATTGAAGGGCTCCCTTCAATCCAAATCTAGGGTTTTCTTAATTGCGACATTGAAAAAGCCACTTTAAAAAATTTACGACCCAAAAATTGTAGTCGTATTTTGATCTTCTGCTGCACATTTTTTCTTCTTTATTTATAATTTACTGTAATTTCCTCCGCCATTGAAGACGATAATAAAGGAAGAAGACGTTTTCTCTGTTCATGGATCTTCTCTTCAAATCCATGGATATCACTCTTGATTTTTCATTAAATTCAGGTAAATTAATTTCACTCTTCGCAAATTTAATTTATTTTTTTGAGAATTTGATTTTTGATTAATTTGATTGGCGATTTTTCAAGAAATTCGAAGAGGTTGTTGCAGTTGTTGTTCACTGAAAATCAAATTTTGTAGTTTCGCATTTCAGGTGACTTAAATGATTAGTTGGCTGAAATTTTTAGGATCTTATCATTTTAGAAGTGTTTGGTAAACAGCGTAAATTAAATTTCAGGGCCTGAAGGAGACTGAAATTGAGACGCTAGTCGGAGTAACGTTTGACAATCAGTCGCGAATTTCAGCTGTATTTTTCACTTTCAACAAATATAATCAACAAAAATTATTGTTCCTGTTAGTAGTAGCCTCTGCACGGTCCTCTACACAACCCTGCATCACCGCATCTTTCTTCAGTTATCAAATCTCATATCAATATCTTGAATCACAATCCCTTTCCTTGTTCTTCAAAACCTAAAAATCTAATTATGTTAACCCCTCTGATAATTCCAGCAATTTGAGGTGTTTGCTGGTGATTCGGAGGTAAATTTAAGGTTTGGAACAAAAATCTGTGATTAAAATGTACGAATTGAAGATCTGAAAGAAGAGAAAATTAGGGGTTAATATATTATGGAATTAATTCGTTGATTGATTTCATTGCAGATTCAACTAAAATTTGCAGCTCTAACAGCTGCAGTCAAACCTCCTCATCAATATGTTCCCTGGGTAGTTGTGGGTAGTTGTGGATGGAGAACCTCTTCTTGAGGTGAGAACTGTAAATTGTTGCACTTGTTGCCTGTAATATTTTGTTGTTCTTTTGGACGATTAGTTACTAATACTTAATTGATATTCTTAGAACAGATATGCGTAAAAACAAGGAGTTTGAGACAGCCTTACAGTGCTTTAGGGGACGTTTTGTCAATATCTCTTAGGAAGCAGCTGATATAAGGGTAACCGATTTTACCGTTTAAAATTCAAAGTGTTTACTTTGAAATATTTGTTGTATCATATGATGTAATGTTTCTCCTTAGAAGGACTTTGTTGAAACCCTTGATCACATAGAAAAAGTTAGCATTTTACAACTATATTAGAGGAAATATGCTTATGTGAACATAGTAAGTTTGGAATATGGTTTGCTTGCAAAACTACCACGAGCTTCTTTTATCACTATAGTGCTCACATTTTTGTTCATTTTCTTTCTTTATTTTGGAAAATACCTTATGTTCAATGCAGATGCTTTTATTACTACCTTAGTAATTGGTTTAGTTTTTTCACTTATATTTGTCTTTAGTTTATTATGGTAAAATCTGATTGGCTAAGATAAACGTTTAACCTGCCTTTAGTCTGTAGTGTCTTTTCTAGTATTGCACATAGGCTCAATATTTGTCCAGTGTATTTTATCTTTCTTAACATCATAAACTGAGATTTGTAATATCAGTTCATTCACTTGCAGTTTTCTGTAATTTTATTCACTTGTCAGTTTGCCCTCTTTTTCCTTGTTAAGGAGATTGCTTGTCATACTACAAGAAATATTTTCATTTTGCTTACACTGATAGTATAAATTTCCATGCTACGGAGTAAATATTTTCCTATAGTTCTCAAACTAGTATAATACCCGTGCGATGCACGATTTATGATCTAAATATAAATTTATATGAAAATCTGGCAGTCAATTATCATTAAAATAGTGCATGGACAAAATTATTATTCATCCCTATTCATCATCTCATGTCAAACATTAAGTTATCTCATCCACCCTTCTTTTCGTTAGTCATATCTACTTAATACTTGTCTCATTTATCTCATTATTCGATCAATTAACGCCTACCCACCCCTCTCAATCTCCATCTCGAGAGATCAGGTATAAAATAAAATTCATCCAAGCTCCATCACCCACCTATGTAACCTCATCCCTAGTGTCAATTTTTATTTTATTTTTGGTAAAAGAGTTTTGAATTGTAAAACTATGTTCTGACGTCTTCGATAATTCAATTGTCTGGTTATATTAATTGAGTAAATATATAAACATTATCATATGTACGTTAGTGTAAAAAAATGTTGATATATTCATAATCATTTTGATGAAAGATAAGCGATTCGATGCGGGCGGGAGGGTCCAATTTAAAATTCGTTCTCGCCCCCGTTACCCGCTTGCGGATACATTTTTAACCACATCTCCCACCAAACTTTCATTGGTTCTCTCCCACTTGGAGAGGATGCCCGGAGGACTCCCAAAAAACCACCTCCGCTGACAATATGACATCTCTATATTCGGTAAATAAGCCACTTTACCTTTACCTAACTTTTGAATATATTGGCATAACTTTATTATTAAAATTAATTGTATTAGCTAAAATATTTAAAAATGACATCCATAATAGTTAGGATTGGGTTAGTGATCCAAGTCCAGGAAATGTAAACTCACCCCATCACCAAGGTGGGTACATGTTATCCTTATACCCGCTCACCAACACCAAATCTATATTTATTAGTAATATTAGTCAATCATCCACGTTATCTTCGTCTTCAGCCTTATCTAAAATATACCTCACGGAGTAAATGATTTGTAATATTTTACATTAACATATAAAGATTATTTTTGTTGTTCCAAACATAATAAGCAAACAGATCGAATCATCTAAATCTTACTCCCTCCGTCCCATAATATAACGTCTGTTTTCCTTAAATTGTGTCCCTAAATGATGTGCATATTTCTATTTTAAACCATTAATTTTTGCCCATAATACCCTCATGCACTATTTGTAATTCCAATATTGTCCTAAATAAGTCAGAATTTTTACTTTGAAAATTATACTTTTTGACTTTTATTCAACTCATGTGCTTGATTTTTGTCTTTTTTAGGCCTATTTATTATGTACACACCTTTAATCTCTAATTTCTCTCTTCATAAAAGCCAAGTAACATGTACTTTATCTTAAAAGTACAAATAATTATTGTTTTTATTATCAATGTTATCCTTTACCTTAATAACCGTGATTTTGGTCAAACGGACACTATATTATGGGACGGAGGGAGTATGATTATAGAAATAGTTGATTACGATAAATTAGTCAAAAGTTTAAATTAACATGCCCTTACGACTTCAATAATACTATGTGTGAGGGAATAACTGGTTATTTCTGAATTCGTGTAAAAATATCACGATAATGAGAACGTGAATCTTTTTTAAAATAATTGATAGTATTTATTATATGGCAAAAAAAATTAAATAATTGATAGTATTTATATATGACACAAATTTTTAAACAATTGAATGGATAGTACAAGTTCAACTATTATAAGATTTTCTATACGAAGTATTGGTTATCTGAAATTGCATTCAGTAGATTATAATGTAAAAATATATTACCCACCAAATGATCAAAAAAAAAAACAAATAATACAAAAATTAAGCGAAGTATTAGATGATTCAATCAATATGTACGTTCAAGATTTATCAATTATACATTAGATTTAGGGGGAGAAATATTTTATACGGGGTAAAAAATATGGCTGGTCAAATATAATCAGTACTTGTTTGCTCAAAATATTATCTTTAACGTTAATTAAGCAATTGAACCAATAAGTTAAGAAATATAAGCGGTCGTTTGGTTAAGGGGGTCTTACACAAAGTTGCCGTTTTTTTTATTTTACAAATTTTTTGATTAGTGTTTGATTTTGGATTGACTTTTATTTTAGATTTATTTTTAATTATTAGAGTGTTTGATTTTGGATAGAGTTGTATATATTAGTAATTAATTAATTAAAATATCTACCTGGCGCACACACTTTTTTTTTTGGACAATACTAAAAGTCCTGTATTTTTCACGTAAATATGAAGATTTGTGTTTTTGGGGTTTTTTTTTTTAAAAAAAAGATTAATATTTGATTTTGAATTGACTTTATTGTAGTTTTTTTTTTTTAAGTGTTTGATTTTGGATGGATTTGTATAACTTGTATATATTAGTAATTAATTAATTAAAATATCTATGTGACACACACATTTTTTAATTCAAAAATAAATTAGAAATCTTACTTTTCATTGGTCGAAACCATTAGATTTCCTACGTGGCACTCTAATAGCTCAGCAAATATGCACGGTCATTTTTCAATGTGTTCTTTGAAAAATAAAATAAGAGATAATGTATGCCAAAATGAGTTAAGCTCCCTTATAATGAATGCGGCAGTTAAGGGTCTTATATTTTTAGTAGCGCTACACGATATACTGTATAAAGAGAATATTTATATATGATTCATGTAGTACAAACTTATAAGCTTTAAGTATGGATAAATAAATAAATAAAAGTACGGATAATAAAATACTACCATCTTCTAACGTCTTAGTTTGCTTGACTGTACCTAAATAAGTTTGTGTACCCTTTATTTTATTAATTATCTCCATAATATCTACGGAGTAAATATTTTGATTATAAAATTTGTAATACAATATTTAAAATATATGTAGTAGGAGTTACTAAAAATCATTAAGTAATTACAACTCTATAGGTTTCCATATAACAATTATAAATCTATCTTACGTTGTACTATATTTTTACTAAAATATATCGTGAAAATCTACCGTAAAGTTTCACTCCATGAAGTGTTTGTTGAAGAGCAAAAATAAATAAATTATAATATATACGTAGTAGTACCTAATGTGATAGGATAACATAGAACATGTTATATTTTAAAATATTATGTTAATTTTATCACATGCTTCTTAATATATATCTAAATACAAATGTTACAAAAATATAAATATAATACATACGAAAAGACCTTGATGTGTTCCTCTACTTATCTAGGATAACATATACTCCGTATATATATAGATGTTTAAAGACCTAGATAAGAATTAATCACAATTAGATATTTTTTTTAAAGACCTAGATAAGTAGAGGAACACATAGACTTCCATTTTTTTAAAGACCTTGATATTGGTGTTAGTCTATCATTTTACTTGCTTTGTCATCCCACTACAAGAAATTGTACCATTTAATGACGAGAAATCTCGTCCCTAGAGATCAATAGTGGTGGGATTTCCAGTCGCAAACCCATTATAAAAAGGGGATGAATTGATGAAAAATATCGTCGTTAGCCTATCGTAAAAGGGATATGCGATGGTTGTTCCCGTCTTTATTTGATTGTTAGCCCCATCGCAAAAAACTTTTGTGACAGAATTTTTAATCTGTCGTTATTGGGTTGTCAGATACAAATTCTTGTAATGCCCTTTTTTATTTATTAATCCTCTCTTATTTATATTGTTTTTGCATATTTTTTTGAGAAAAATAAGAAGAAATGCTCGAAGATCATCGCGCATTGTTTTAACATAATCTTGGTTGAATTAGGATGCAAGATTATTTTTATCTATGACTTATGGGTTTGGTAATATATAATGAGTATTCTTTTCTATATTGGATTTTGTACAGTACGTGGTACACGGAGAGGTTTGAGAATTAAAAGGAAAATTAGTTTAAATTGTTGTGTCAATGAGAATATGAGATATTGGTGGATCATTTTTTATGCATTTTCCATATTAGTTAGTGTTACCATAAAATACAATAAGTTAAATATGACAACAAAAAATTATATATTAATTAATTGTTGATATTAAAAGAGAGGCCAATCAATGAGTGACATTTGTCATCACCACATTGATTTCCTCTCTTTTAGTATAATATATAGATGTGATTCTACTTGCATCCTTAAAAACGGGCTAAATGCTGTTATTCAGGTTGGGAATGCTTCCACCTTCCCAGTAACCACAATGCTGCCTGAGCAGTTATCTTGTTCAGTCTTCATCTTGAGTTGTGCACATACAGGTTAGTTGGATTTTCCACTACATTATTTGTTTTTTCTATTTTTGTGCTCTCTTTCTAAGTCTCCGTACTGCTTAGAAGTGGGACCATAAATATCGTACAGCAAGATGATAAGAAGTTACTAAATAAAGTTCTTTCAGGAAAACTACCTGATACTCTGACAGGGTTCTGTCTGCTTGCCTCTCAGAGCTCTGCAGGGCTCTCTCCACATTTCTGTCTGTTTACTTGAGCAAATTTTTCCCATGTAATTTCTCACTAGATCTCTTATTTTTCCCTACAAATACACTCATTATAAATTATGCTTCAACTGTGCTCCTTAAAATTCTGACAAGTATTCAGATGTAATATACATTATAACAGGGAGAAGCAAAGAAAGATAAGATGTGGATATAATTTATTAATGTTTTCATTCTTTTAGCTTTTAGAATTGACCGTTTCCCCCTTGCCTCATTGGATTGAATTCCAGGAGAAGAAATTCTTAATAAGCTCATACTAATGGTTCCTGTATATGCTTTAGAAATCGGGAAGGTAACCATTATCTAGTTGTGAGTTCACATTTTTGGTAATTATTTACATTTGTGATGCACTGACGTGAAATAATTATGGTCAGCTCCCCTTAAAGTTTTTTAGTTTTTGTACTTCCTAGTGGTCTAACATTTAAATTGATTATACGTTTTTCTGAATAGGTTAGGAATATTGAACATGCATTAAGTTTTTCCCCTTCTCTAGGAATGAGTTGTTCATTAGTAGGCAACGCAGTAGGTGGTTTCCCCCTGCAGATGATGGCGTTCTTTTCTGATTACAATGATTGATTTCTTTATTCAATTCTGCAGACAAAACATCTAGCTGAGCTCAGATTATACACTCTAATTCAACACTGAAGTATAGATGTATAATATATGTTGTCTTACAGTGTGCAGACGCAGCTTCTAGTTGAGCTAAACTCCCATTTCTGGCACTGGAACTAAGTCTTTGTATAGATGTATAATATATGTTGGTTTTGTTTGCAGAGCACTTTTTGGTTTTCGAACCGAAAAAGGGTTGTTGAAGAAAATTAAAATGAGCACCAAGTTGATACAGATACAAGTATGTCCTATGATTTATGTTTATTGGAATTTTTATTTTTTTGTTTAAAGTATTCAAAAGTAATTGATTGTATTTTGCCTGTGTAGTGTCCTCGGCAAAAGAATGTCATGGATTCTGGATATTATGTCATCAGATACATGAAAGAGATCATCGACCATAAGCAAACTCGAATATTTGAAGATGTATGTATTTTTCTTTGTTCAATTAAGCCTAGACATTATTATATGCATTGTCACTAATTATGTTAATTTTCTCATTTTGTAGTACTTTCATGATTGCAATGTTCCGAATTATGATCAAGGACAAATTTATGAAGTCAGAGCTCATTGGACGCGTCATGTTCTTCTCATGTGAATGTTGTGATGTATTAATTATGTTTTTCGACTAGAATTTCTCTAGAACGTTTTAATTTTATTTTATTGGTTTGAAATTAAAAGAAGTACTATATGACAAGGATACTTCTTTCTGTTTTGTAGTGTGTTTTTATTCTACTGTGTATTTAGGCATATATGATTTTAAGTTATGTACGAGACACCGAGACATTTATTTGATATGATAGAAATGAAGTTGGGTCTTATATGTATTCAATTTGATTACTTTGTGTAGGCTCTAAAATGTTTTTATATTTTATTACAGGTATTTAATAATTAAAAGTTAAAATTTAAAAAGAGCTCGACAAAAATTAAAAAATGCACTTAAACAACAGCGCTTTTTAGTTACACGCTATTAATTAATTTAAATTAAATTAATCATAAAATTTCCCGCCATACTGAAGCTTTAATAGCGCTTATATATTGAATGCTACTAATGAGAAAAAAATGACAGATTCTTTTAACAACGCTACTAATTAACAGCGCTTTAAAAGCGCTGTCTTTCATTGATAAAAGCGCTATTAAAAGCTTATTTTGTTGATTGTTTTCCATGGTAGAGTGGATGCTGAAGGGCCTGAAGCTTATCAGGTATCCGACCATTCTAGACAATTTTACATGCTTATTGAAGATTTAAAGGCGATTAGGTTAGAAAATTTTCCATCTTTTTTCCATTAATTTTAATTTCATTTTACATTCTTTTCAATATTCAATGGGTTAAAATGTTAAATGATGCTTGGCATTCTCTAATGTATTATCTGTAAAACTATGATTGGTCATTTTCTTCCATTTTGATTCTTGTTTTTGTGAATTTTTCCTACTCCCCCCCCCCCCCCCCCCCCCCCCCCCCCCTTTCCAAGAGTGAATTTTTCCGCATAGGGAGATTTTTCACATGGAATACAAGCAACAAGGTGCATATAGGGTAATAACAAAAATAGATAGAGTCTTGGTGAATGATGATTGGTGTGACTACTATCCAAATGCTGAGACTCTTTTCTTACCCGAGGGTACTTTTGAGTCAAAAAGCAAAGCTCAATTGGCTAAGAGCAGGGGATGAGAATTATCAGCTATTTCATCAGAGCATTAAAGTTAGGTGGTGTCTTAAACTGAAGGGTTCTAGTGATGTTTTTATTTATTTATTTTTTCTCTCTTCTGTATTTTTTTTAACTGGGAGATATATAAGCTGGAAGCCCAGAACTGGGGTTTGCTTACATGACAGATTATAACCTGTGGATTTACCATGTCATTCGAATAATTAAGAGTAGCAACAGGGCGGACAACAAAGCTAACATTCAGATTATTGCCAACATCAAAACAGCAGTAAAATGACAGGAATTTGACAGCAGTAAAACCAGTTTAAGAAGGAGAACAGAGAGAAGTTTATTCTAATCTAAAACTTATATAGATATATGTCCTTTTACTTGCACGATATCTAATCCACCTCCTGCTGATGTGAACAAGAAAGCTTCTCCTCTTTGAAGGCAAAGTAGTATCAACATCCAATGAGATCGATCTTCACAAAAAAAATATGCATTTTCAAATGATATTTTGCAAAAGAATAAATTTAGATTTACGATATTGAGCACAATAACAACTTAGAGCAATTACTTGTGATGGAAGGGGATGAGTATAAATTGCGTCATACTTTTCTTGGATATTGAATGAGTCAAATAGTTTGTAACCATCGAAGATCGACCTGTCACCATAGAAAGCCTTTGCGGACAAAAAAAAACAGATCTCACCCTGAGTTTTGTTCATCTTGCAATGGTTTTGCAAAAATCTACAACAATTGTATATTAATAGTTATTATTCAACGTGGATACCGGTGTTTTAAAAATTTAAAAATTTATATGTTTACCTTATCCAAATATGTACACATGATGTACTCAGATAGCTCATGTTAAGCAAATTCTTGAGATCTTCACCAACGACATAAGCAGTGAAACTTTCTTGCGCGGGAATAAAAAGTACGCCATCTTCAAAATCAACATCAATAGTGAAGTCACACTATAGATTTTTGTACAGCTTGTACAACTCCTTAAAACCCGAGGGCAACGCCAAGTAGGTGGCATTACTAACTAGGAAAATCGGGATGCCTTCATCATCATTCCCCTTACCACGGCATCTAACTGCTGACCCAAGGTCATTACCCTCGTGCCTTTTTTCAATCTTAATCTTTGTAGGTGCTTGGTTGACTTTCTAATTTTTCAAGAAAAAATATAAAATTAAACAAATTATTAATTTGTATTCAGTGTAGTATATATGCTTTATGAGTGTAGCATATATGTATTATGATCTGATTATGAATTAAGTTTGAAAGTTACCTCATTTGACAATTGGACTTATTTTTTAGGCCATTTAGCCCAACTCCCTTCTACTTGATCCCCTAGTACATCATGTCCGAAAAAGGGTAAAGGTAGAGGCGTATCTTCCTGTCCATCAAGTACATGAATGATAGTGACTTTGACATGATCTACGAGTAATGGGACATTGTGAACAAGCTCACCTGGTTGACTTTGGCATAATATCCATGTTGCCACACTTCGATAACCAAGATTATCATCAAGGACCATAAGGTCGCAAGGAAGTTCGTCCTGTAGGTAGAATTT
The DNA here is from genome assembly GCF_020520425.1 of Spinacia oleracea. Classification (NCBI taxonomy): domain Eukaryota; kingdom Viridiplantae; phylum Streptophyta; class Magnoliopsida; order Caryophyllales; family Amaranthaceae; genus Spinacia; species Spinacia oleracea. The sequence goes on from NC_079490.1 coordinate 71,752,939, forward strand.
TTTAAAACGTGGAATCAATTATAAATACAATTACGATATTAATTTATGCATAATAAATAAATTAAAGTGGGTAAATACCCTAGATTTGTTTGTGAATGGTTCATGATCAACATAATCAATCTGATCAATATCAGCCGGCTTATCAGTACTAACTAGCTGATCAATACCATCGACTGACTGGAAACTACTAAGGTTATGTAGGGGCATATCCACCTCAACATCAGTAGGCACTTTTACACCGCAAGATTTGAGTATGTCAAGGGCAACAACTCTCATTTTAGCTCTTATTTGGTCCCTTACTTATTATGTGATAACGATCAAATGTTTCCACTTGCGCATATGTAAATACTCCTTCTTTTGACAAATTCGCTTCTTCCTTTTAAAAATTGAAGTAATAGTTGTTCTCCCTCCAACTCCCCTAACATGTCCACCATGCTCTGCATTCCAAAGCGCTTCAGTCAAGATGTCATGGCTTCTAACAGATTTGAACTCGCCTGACTTTTCTTTTTCCATCAGTTCATACTATTTCAAAGTAAGAAAATCAAATGATTAATAATGCATAATTAAATCCTTAATGAAAACATACATTATATTTATTTATTAAACGAAATGAGATACTTACTATCAAATCTATTGTCGCTTGAGTCTTTTTGTTTGTGATCCTACCCGTCTTGTCTTTTCTTCCCTCGATCCAGCTCTCTCATGACGAGGTCTCGGAGTGAATTTGGGTTTCTCGAATGATGAACCTGACAAAAGGGACTGTTTAATCTGCTCTTTGATGTATTGATTTTCTCTTGTTGCATATACACCACTACCCAAATGATAGGGGTGCTCGTTTCTAGCTTGGTTATCTCAATTTCTTGCACTTATAGCCTGTAAAAGAAGATGGACAAAAAGACGCATGGCTTACACCATACAAAAAGTAGTCAATATAAAATTCATAAATATGCAGGCAGTAATAGACATCGCAAAACTGCGATGAAGATCTGCTATTCAACTGACATGTACTGAATCTGCATTAGTTTAAGACAGTAAACAATAACAGATGTATAAAACTGATGCAGATTGAACTGTCTACTAACATGAATTGATGCAGATTAAATTTCATGTCAGTTAAATAGTACAAGAGGTGTTGGTCAAGTGGAAACACCTATCGAACTTTTCTCATTATTGAATGTTATTGAGAGATGAGGAGGCACTGCAATTATTCTCAGAGCTTATGTCATGTAACATACAACCTAATGATGTCACTTTCCTCGGAGTTCTGACAGCCTCTACTTACAAGGGCAATGTCAATCAAACAAAAGAATTTTTCCTGTTAATGTTTGAAAGATACAAACTTAAGCCATTAATTAAGCACCATAATTGCATGGTTAATGTGTTGGGCCAAGCAGGCTTTCTTAATGAGGCACAACAGATAATAAAAGAGATGTCAATAGAACCAGATGCTATTATATTGGGATCACTGCTATGTTCTTGTAGGAAGCATGGAAATATTGAGATGGCCATACGGGCTGGAAAACATATTCAGGAAATTGACTCTAAAGACAGTTCAGCATACATACTTATGTCTAATAGCGAAGGCCATCAAATAGCGAGTTGAGATGAAGGAGAAACGAGTTCAAAAAGAGAAAGGAAGCAGTTCCATTGAAATCAACGGACAAGTTCAAGAGTTTTCCTTTGGTAGAATATTGCATCCTGAAGTTCAAGACCTGATGTTACTTGTACATTCTATGATGATGGAAAATTAATGGAAGAAATGAGTATGTAGCATATGAATAAGCATTCTCTTTATTATAAAGTAAGCAAGAGAGATATGAAATTTACATTTGCACAGGAATAATCTCTTTGTTCTGTTTTCTGAAGTCACTCATTTGTCAGATTTCCCATCTGCCAAAACCTGTGCCTTTTCTGGCTCCGTCATCCTTCTCTGCCATACGCTAAGCTGCTAACTATTTCAATATATGTACTTAATTACTATGTAAGTTATTACACTCACCTTATCATTGTCTAATTAAAGGAATCCATCGTAAATTGTTTCTGTTATTGCCTACTATGATCTGACCAGAATAACGTAACTGCACATGTTTTAGCAATGGAGGAAAGCAAAGCATCTGGAAGGTCAATATGTTCAAGCTAAGTTGCTAACTGGTTAGATATTGTGAAGATGCTCAAGGAACAGTACTATATGAATGCAACTACGGGTTATGCTAGGAGCTAACTTGACATTGTAGTTTCTGCAGGACAGATTCAGGACAGATGCAAAGGCTTGAGAATATGCCTGAAATTTGCAATGAAAATGATAAATGACAGGTCTGCCGGTATCTATCTACAATGCGCACGTAAACATGACCACTTGTGTTGTGGGAGTTTTTCCTTGGATGATGACGAGGAGGTATCAGGTTCCACGTAACGTTGAGTCCAGTCCACGTCGGCGGCGTACCTACAAAACAAGAATGAATATTCCCGTAGGAATATTCCCTCCGATGCTTAAGTAAGACACGGGTTTTAAGGAAGATGTAATTAATAAACAGAAAGCATTAAAGTAAGTAGTAGAATGTTTCTTTATCTAGAATTGTGTGTCAATTTTTTGGGAATTGAGTATATTTATAGCCCCCTCCCCGTTTTGGGGGAAACCCTAGAGTGACCTCATATGATTGGTTGGTTCATCAGATGGTGACACGTGTCACCATCACAAATCTCCTTTTTTGGGCCATGGGCCTCAAAGTTGCTGACATAACTTGGCTAGTCATACATCAGCGCAGTGTAGCTCCTAAATGGCAGCCAAATAGATGGCTGGCTAACCGGGGAATGCCACGTGTCTCACGTTTAATGGAGCCACGTAAGCGGGGTATTTTTACCCACATCATTTGCCCCTCAAGAAGGGTATTTAGGTAAAATGGTTGGCGCGATGCCCGTTCTTGACCTCGAATCTCCTGATTAAGCTTTTTGAACCAAAGAGCATGCGCCACGTGGCGAATTTTCCTATTCTGCCCTCCCTATATATATGTGAGGGGGGGTAAAATTTTCATTTTTTACTTTCCGAAATTTCACCTCTGTGCTTTTCTAGAGAGAGATTTTTCAGATATTTTTGACGCATCTTCGATTCGGCCCATCTTTAGGACGGAGAAAAGACCGGACAAGCCTTCCGTCTCCCTTTTCGTGACGCTCACCTTTGACGCCATCATCTCCGTTATTTTTGAGGTAAGGACCTGATTTCAGTATGTTAGTTATTTCTTGTATTTTCGTTATTCGTTAGTCTTGGCGTCGTCCATTTTTCTTTTTGGAACAATGGCTCATGGTTCTCGAGCCGTTAAGGTTGGGACTCCTGGGTTTGGTGGTCTGATCTGCGCCGCACCAATATCCCACATTGTTTCTTTTTAAGCCCGTCGTTAAGTTTGGCCTCCCATTGCGTCTTTATGCAGGACACGATGGCGAGGACGAAAAAGACGGCAAACATTGCTGACTTGCGGCTTAGAGGTCAGCAGATGGACCCTTCTTTCTCAGGAGGGAGATCCATCAAAGTGCCGGCGGGGGAAGTAAGCCGGACTCCCCCAGGTGAGCCTAGTAGTGCTCGTCAAGGAGTTACTTATTTTGATGAGTTTTGGATGGAAGAGATGGAAGCTGGTCCATCGGAACAGCCCGCCGCTTCGTTCGAGGAATCGGAGCAAGATGAGAGCGGCGGCGAGGCTGAGGGTGTGGAAGTCGCAGAGGAGGCGGCTGAAGTGCCTCAGGTTGTTGCTGGGGACGTCCAGGGCGAGAATGCCCAGATTGACGCGGGTCATATTGGGGCTGACCCGAAGTGGTTGAAATGGCTGGAAAGACACAAGGAAAACTATGCCGCCGGTATGAATACCGGCCCTGGCTATGAAATGAGATACCCTGAGAGTGAGGCGTCCACCATTTTTGACGTGGGCCCAGGTGAGTTTCCTGTGTATGCTGGAGCTTTTAAAAGCGGGTTACATTTTCCAGCCCATCCTTTTGTGGAGGAGGTATTGGATGGGTTCGGCATTGGCATCTGTCAATTGTCACCCAACTCTTGGACGAACGTACTTGGGTACGTCGCCAAGTGTGAGCTGTTGGGTCTGAAGCCGTCCTTCAACGCATTTCTTAGATTGGTGCGTTTTCAGAAAGTGAAGGGAGCCGAAGGTTGGTTCCAATTGGCTAACAAGGGGGAGTATGCCACCACCTTTGACAAGCCGTCAAAACACCACTTCTGGAGAATGAGGTGGGTGGTGATGTTGACCGCCGACGAGGAGGCGGAGCTAAAATTTAGCCGTTGGCAAGTAAATCCTCTCTTTGCTGGGGGGAATGAGGAGTTGCCGGCTTTAACGGCACAGGAATGGGATTAAATCACGGTCCACTTCCAAGCTGAGGCCGTGACGGCCCAATCCAAGAATTTGAACATTCCCTTGTCTTGGCTTCCGTCTTGTTCTCAGCTCAGGGACCCTGTGTTTCTAGCAACGGCTGTTCTAGACCATGGGTTGGACCAAGGTATCATGGCCTTACTGCTTTTATGTATTGGATGTTATTTGCTTGCTAACTTTTGTAAAATCTCCTTTTGCAGCCGTCGCCATGTCCAAGCTTCCGCCGCAAGAGAAGGGGGTCATTAGCACCAAGGAGTGGTTAACCCAGATGGTTGACCAGAAGCTCAAAGGGGTCGGCGGAGGCGCTCCGGCGAAGGTGAGTTGGTTTATTTTTACTGGTGTTGGTATGTTGGTTCAGCATTTTCTTGATGGTGTCTGCGTTTGTCTTTGCAGAAGGGTGGGAAGGGTCCAGCCGGCTCGAAGCGCAAGGCCGAAGAAAGGGATGCTTCCGCGGCGGGGAAGCGTCCTAAGGTCAAGGCGGGGATCCGGCGTCCCAAGAGGGAGGACTTGCCAGAGAAGTCGTGTGATTCTCCGGTGGAAGTCGTTCCTAAGGCAGTGACTCCTCTGCGGCAGCATCCTCCTACGGAGGGTTCGGCCAAAAGAGGGGATGCCAGAGGCGGAGCCGGTCCCAGCAAGAGGGCTGCTTCCCCTACGCCGGTCAAGGTCCTTGATGGTGAGGACGACCAGCCTTCGGCCCAGGCGGCCCAGAATTCAGAAGCTCATCGTCCTCCTCACGTGGGAGGCGACGACCCAGGTAAATGTTAAATTCTTCAAGTTGAATTGTTTTCTTGATCAAATACTTTTGTGGGTTCTCATCTCTTCTTTTTGTATAGCTTCTGGCCGGCAGGCGGCTCTGGACGATGAGGTCCGCAATATTCCTCTGTCTCGGCATTTCTCGTCCCGAGATAAGGCTAAGATCATCTCTTCGGTGATTAAGGCCGTGCCGAAGGAATATGTGGAGCAGTTCCCTCCGGCGGCGGATGCGCAATTCGGGGCTATGCAGGCGGTTCTCCTGGATGTAAGCATCCGTCTTTTGGTTTCATTCCTGTACTTAGCAATTTTTACTTTTTCTTACTTACATTTTTCTTGCAGCTGCTTATTAAGGCCGAGGGCTTTAAACGCTGGCGAGCTGACGTCACCAGTCAGCTTCAGCGGCAGGTGCATAAGGCCACCAATGCAGGGGACTATGCCATGGAGACGGTGGAAAAGGTTCGGCTAGAGATGCAGGAGACCATTGAAGCTCAGAGCAAGGAGCTGGCCGTCCTGTGGAGTGACAAGAGGCAGTGCTTGATCAAAATTAATGAACAAGTTCTTGCTATTGAGACCCTTAATGCCGAAGCCCTTTCTACCTAGTCGTTCCTCCAGGAGGCCAAAGCCAAGGTGAAAGAAGCCGCGGGCTTGCGCCAGCAAGTGGCCAATCTTGAAGAGATGGTCTCGGCTTCTCAGGCCGAGGTTTCTCAGGTCAAGGCCGAGGCCAAGTTGGCTGCTGAGGAGGTGAGAGAGAGAACTCGCCGAGCCTGGGACGCCTGCATGGAGGACTTCTCATTCGCCTGGTTTGAGCGGCAAATTCAGAAGTAGGGTGCGATAATTGAGGCCGAGAAACAAGGTCTTCCTCCTCCCGTTTTTGAGGATTCTGACGCCGAAAGTGAGGAGGTGAACTCACCGGCTCAGGAGGAGGAGACTTCAGCTCAGCCAATCTCAAAGCCTGCCGTCGACGGTCCAGATGGTGTGGGCACGTCGACCTCCGCTCATTCTGCCGCTGCTCGTCCTGCTGGGTCCTAACTCCACTCCCCTTTATCAAAAAAATCAGTTTTTATGGCGCCTCGAGCGTCTGTAATGAATAATTTTTATTTATGTTTCAACGCCTATGGCGTTTGTTTGGATAATTTTAATTTTTTGTTTTGATGAATTTGGCGCCGTTTTGAGCGCAGACCGGTGGTGATTCGTCACCTTTTTATGTTATTTTCCTTCTTAGACTTTTAAACACCTTCTCTGTTTATCTCGTGTGTGATTAGACGTCCATTTTATGCCCCAGAGCAGGTGTTTGCAAGTCTCTGAACCAGACTCCCATGCCCAAGTTTATTTTAGTTGATTGATTGACGCAAGTCAATCAATCAGTATGATTGCCGCTGAACTTGGGTATGGGGATTATTGTGCGGCTTCTCGCAGTTGGACTATTTTTTGTTTCGGCATGTAGGAGTAGTCCTGCTTGCCTTAGAAAATATTCATGTTTTTTAAGAAAACGACAAATTGTGAGGGGTTTGCTCCCGTCACAAGTTGGGCGCGGCATGATTGCTGCCGCAGCGTTTGACTTATGTGGGGGTTAGCCCCCGTCGCAAATTGGGCGCGGCACGTTTGATTCCGCAGTGTTTGACTTATGTGGGGGTTTGCCCCCGTCGTCAATGTGAAGCGGCACGTTTGTTGCCGCGGCATATAGGGAATGAACCTATTTGCCTTTATAAAATATTCATGTTTTTTTAGAAAACGACAAATTATGAGGGGTTTGCTCCCGTCATAAGTTGGGCGCGGCATGATTGCTGCCGCAGTGTTTGACTTATGTGGGGGTTTGCCCCCGTCGTCAATGTGAAGCGGCACGCTTGTTGCCGCGGCATATAGGGAATGAACCTATTTGCCTTAGAAAATATTTCATGTTTTTTAAGAAAACGGCAAATTGTGAGGGGTTTGCTCCCGTCACAAGTTGGGCGCGGCATGATTGCTGCCGCAGTGTTTGACTTATGTGGGGGTTTGCCCCCGTCGTCAATGTGAAGCGGCACGTTTGTTGCCGCGGCATATAGGGAATGAACCTATTTTACTTAGAAAATATTTCATGTTTTTTAAGAAAACGGCAAATTGTGAGGGGTTTGCTCCCGTCACAAGTTGGGCGCGGCATGATTGCTGCCGCAGTGTTTGACTTATGTGGGGGTTTGCCCCCGTCGTCAATGTGAAGCGGCACGTTTGTTGCCGCGGCATATAGAGAATGAACCTATTTGCCTTAGAAAATATTTCATGTTTTTTAAGAAAACGACAAATTATGAGGGGTTTGCTCCCGTCATAAGTTGGGCGCGGCATGATTGCTGCCGCGGTGTTTGACTTATATGGGGGTTTGCCCCCGTCGTCAATGTGAAGCGGCACGTTTGTTGCCGCGGCATATAGGGAATGAACCTATTTGCCTTAGAAAATATTTCATGTTTTTTAAGAAAACGACAAATTGTGAGGGGTTTGCTCCCGTCACAAGTTGGGCGCGGCATGATTGCTGCCGCAGTGTTTGACTTATGTGGGGGTTTGCCCCCGTCGTCAATGTGAAGCGGCACGTTTGTTGCCGCGGATATAGGGAATGAACCTATTTGCCTTTGATAATTTAGACGCTCGTGTTTTCGGGAACGGTTTTTCACAATTTAATAGGTGATCAGACTATGTTTATGCTAATCTGGGCCACTTCTTAGGCTTCAAACAATTAGGCTTGTAAATGTTGTGCTAATCTGGTGCCACTTCTTAGGCCCTTTATTCGATTAGGCTTTTTGCATGCATATGTTAGATAAGTTATTATAGAGTAATAAATAGGACGAAACGAGAGTAGTATTATGTATACTTTGTAAGGCAAATTTAGCCGGTTACAGGAGAGACTACTACTCCATTAGGACCATTAGCGGCCGTTGTCTAGACCACAGATTCTTTCATAAAAGATAGTCAGAATACACCCTAGAAAAAGTATTTTTTTGAGATTGTCTGCATTCCAGGTTCGTAGAATTGGTCGGCCCTGCATGTCCTGAATGCGATAGAGTTCCATCTCTGACCTCGTCATAAATCTCATAGGGTCCCTCCCAAGTGGGCGTCAGTTTACCCTGTTCATTGGCTCGTCCCACAGACTCCATCTTTCGGAGAACAAAGTCTCCTACCTTGAGCACTCTTTTAGAGACTTTCTTGTTGTATTCCCTCGCCATCCTTATCTTGTACAGCTGTTGCCTCAATGCTGCATTTCCTCTTACTTCAGGTAAAAAGTCAAGGGCCAACTTCATCATTTCCCAGTTGGCATTCTCGTCATATAGCATGACTCTTAGTGTAGGTTCACACATTTCTATGGGCAACACGGCCTCAGCACCATAGGCTAGCAAGAATGGGGTTTCGCCGGTTGAGTTTTTGGCCGTGGTGCGGATGGACCACAAGACGTTTGGCAGCTCATCAGCCCATAGACCCTTGGCCTCATCTAGTTTCTTCTTTATCCCCTCGGAGATAATCTTGTTAAACGCTTCGACTTGGCCATTGGCTTTAGGTCGTCCCACTGAGGCAAAATAGCTGTGTATGCAGTGATCTCACTAGTAGAAAAAACCCCTGTTGCAGCCCCCTTGTTGCAGCGTACATGTATAAATACGCTTCAACAACCAGTCGGTCAACGCGGGTCAAACCCTTTAAAGGGTTATCGCAGCGTACATTTTAGTTGTTCGCAGCAAATGTGTTTGTTGCAGCGTACAAAATAAAAGCCCGCAGCAACAACCCGACTTTATTGCAGCGTACATGTTATTGCCCGCTGCAACAAGTCCGCGTTTCAAAAAATTTTACTTTCCTAGGTTGCAACAAACCGCGCTCAAACGAGCGGGCTCAAACGTACGTTGTTCCTTCTCTGCTAGCTCCAAGCTTTTTCCCTTAAACAAATATCCAAGCAAGCCGTCGAACTCAGACCTGCGTCGCCGTCGAACTCAGCCCTGCGTCGCCGTCGAACTCAGCCCTGCGTCGCTGTCTTCGCCGGTGTGTGGTGTTCTTGCCTCATCTCCCCCATCCCGTTCAATTCTCGCGCGGCCTGTCACTGAAAGATATATTCTTGGTCGGCCGGGGGTTCAGCATCTCCCCGTCGCGTCGTGGTTCCGGTGGTTGCTCGGCGTCGTGGTTCCGGTGGTTTCGGTATGGTGTGTTCAATTTTTATTTTCGTTTTTTATTTTCGTTTTCAGATTAGGGTTCAATTTTAGTTTTTGATTTTCGTTTTGATTATTGTTTTTGATTTTCGTTTTTGATTTTCGTTTTGATTTTCGTTTTGATTTTCGTTTTTGATTTTCGTTTTGATTTTCGTTTTGATTTTCGTTTTTATTTTGATTTTTTTGGCTGTTTTTCAATTATTTCTTTAATTTGCAGTTAATTGTGAAGATGGGTACATACGCATATGGTTGAAGAGAGGGGCGATGATCGTACTGCCAGCATAATTTATCATCGTGCTTGTTCGAATATCAACAATTGCATAAGGTATTGATATATCTAATTATCTTCATAAAATTTCTCTTTTCCTCTTTTGAAAGTAGAAATCAATAGTACAGTAAGTCTCAAATGGCATAAATTGATTGGATTGAGTCTAGGTAAGTTAAAACTAATCATATTAATCATTTAAAAGGATTAAAATGAGTGTTTAGGTTCTTTAGTTCAAAGTTGGGAGCGGAAATGTCATTTTAGCTCTATATATGACATATAACGACCCAACGAGCCATAAATGTGCATAAATAGGTTGGAATGAGTTTTAGAAACTTAAAACTATGCATATTAGTCATGTAATAAGAATAAAATGAGTCATTAGGTTCTTTAGTTCAAAGTTGGGAGCGAAAATGTCATTTTAGCTCTATATATGACCTATAACGACCCAACGAGCCATAAATGTGCATAAATAGGTTGGAATGAGTTTTAGAAACTTAAAACTATGCATATTAGTCATGTAATAGGATTAAAATGAGTGTTTAGGTTCTTTAGTTCAAAGTTGGGAGCGAAAATGTCATTTTAGCTCTATATATGACCTATAACGACCCAACGAGCCTTAAATGTGCATAAATAGGTTGGAATGAGTTTTAGAAACTAAAAACTATGCATATTAGTCGTGTAATAAGAATCAAATGAGTCCTTAGGTTCTTTAGTTCAAAGTTGGGAGCAGAAATGTCATTTTAGCTCTATATATGACCTATAACGACCCAACGAGCCTTAAATGTGCATAAATAGGTTGGAATGAGTTTTAGAAACTTAAAACTATGCATATTAGTCATGTAATAGGATTAAAATGAGTGTTTAGGTTCTTTAGTTCAAAGTTGGGAGCGAAAATGTCATTTTAGCTCTATATATGACCTATAACGACCCAACGAGCCTTAAATGTGCATAAATAGGTTGGAATGAGTTTTAGAAACTTAAAACTATGCATATTAGTTGTGTAATAAGAATCAAATGAGTCCTTAGGTTCTTTAGTTCAAAGTTGGGAGCAAAATGTCATTTTAGCTCTATATATGACCTATAACGACCCAACGAGCCTTAAATGTGCATAACTAGGTTGGAATGAGTTTTAGAAACTTAAAACTATGCATATTAGTCATGTAATAGGATTAAAATGAGTGTTTAGGTTCTTTAGTTCCAAGTTGGGAGCGGAAATGTCATTTTAGCTCTATATATGACCTATAACGACCCAACGAGCCTTAAATGTGCATAAATAGGTTGGAATGAGTTTTAGAAACTTAAAACTATGCATATTAGTCATGTAATAGGATTAAAATGAGTGTTTAGGTTTGTTAGTTCAAAGTTGGGAGCGAAAATATCTTATTTTAGCATAAATATGAACCATAACGACCAAACAAGTCTCAAATGGCATAAATTGATTGGATTGAGTCTAGGAAAGTTAAAACTAATCATATTAATCATTTAAAAGGATTAAAATGAGTGTTTAGGTTTGTTAGTTCAAAGTTGGGAGCGAAAGTGTCATATTAGCCTAAAAATGAGTTCTTAGGTTCTTTAGTTCATAGTTGGGAGCAAAAATGCCTCATTTTATCATAAATATGAACCACAACGACCAAACAAGTCTCTAATGTGAATAAATAGATCGGATCGAGTCTTGGAAAGTTAAAATTAATCATATTAATCATTTAAAAGGTTAAAATGAGTCCTTATGTTCGTTAGTTCATAGCTGGGAGCGAAAATGCCTCATTTTAGCATAAGTGGTGTTTTCTAGACTTATCTCATATGAGTATATGATTTCATGATATAAGAGAAGTGAGATTGTCAGATTTCCTCATTAAGTTTCTTAATCATTGTTGCTTGAGTTTAAGTGAAACTCAATCAAGTAATTTCATTTTACGATCTAACTTACATACTACTCCGTACTATACTAGATTAATAGAACTTGTTTATAGAATGAGTTAGCTGCCCTGCATTCTCATATTGCCTCATCAAACACACCAAGAATGACAAAGAACATTGCAGATCAGATCAGCACAGATCAGTGCAGATCAGATGAGGGTAGCACTGATCTGTGCTGATCTGTTCTGCAGATCTGATCAGTGCAGAACTGATCAGCACAGATCAGTGCTGATCTGATCTGCACTGATCTATGCAGATCAGATCAGCACAGATCAGTGCAGAACAGATCAGCACAGATCAGTGCTGATCTGATCAGCACTGATCTGTGCTGATCTGATCTGCACAGATCAGTGCATTCCACATCTTTAATTCTTATTTACTTTTGGTGAGTTGTGCGTTTTCTCCTAGTGTTGCGCTAATTAACATGTCTCCTAATCTTGAGCTAGAATGACCTAAATCAAAACGAGCGGGCTTAAATTGACCTTAGTTGAATAAATTGACCTAAATTGACCTTAGTTGACTAAATTAACATAAATATGAACCATAACGACCAAACAAGTCTCAAATGGCATAAATTGATTGGATTGAGTCTAGGTAAGTTAAAACTAATCATACTAATCATTTAAAAGGATTAAAATGAGTGTTTAGGTTCTTTAGTTCAAAGTTGGGAGCGGAAATGTCATTTTAGCTCTATATATGACATATAACGACTCAACGAGCCATAAATGTGCATCAATAGGTTGGAATGAGTTTTAGAAACTTAAACCTATGCATATTAGTCATGTAATAAGAATGAAATGAGTCATTAGGTTCTTTAGATCAAAGTTGGGAGCGAAAATGTCATTTTAGCTCTATATATGACCTATAACGACCCAACGAGCCATAAATGTGCATAAATAGGTTGGAATGAGTTTTAGAAACTTAAAACTATGCATATTAGTCATGTAATAAGAATAAAATGAGTCATTAGGTTCTTTAGTTCAAAGTTGGGAGCAAAAATGTCATTTTAGCTCTATATATGACCTATAACGACCCAACGAGCCATAAATGTGCATAAATAGGTTGGAATGAGTTTTAGAAACTTAAAACTATGCATATTAGTCATGTAATAGGATTAAAATGAGTGTTTAGGTTCTTTAGTTCAAAGTTGGGAGCGAAAATGTCATTTTAGCTCTATATATGACCTATAACGACCCAACGAGCCTTAAATGTGCATAAATAGGTTGGAATGAGTTTTAGAAACTTAAAACTATGCATATTAGTCGTGTAATAAGAATCAAATGAGTCCTTAGGTTCTTTAGTTCAAAGTTGGGAGCAGAAATGTCATTTTAGCTCTATATATGACCTATAACGACCCAACGAGCCTTAAATGTGCATAAATAGGTTGGAATGAGTTTTAGAAACTTAAAACTATGCATATTAGTCATGTAATAGGATTAAAATGAGTGTTTAGGTTCTTTAGCTCAAAGTTGGGAGCGGAAATGTCATTTTAGCTCTATATATGACCTATAACGACTCAACGAGCCTTAAATGTGCATAAATAGGTTGGAATGAGTTTTAGAAACTTAAAACTATGCATATTAGTCATGTAATAGGATTAAAATGAGTGTTTAGGTTTGTTAGTTCAAAGTTGGGAGCGAAAATGTCTTATTTTAGCATAAATATGAACCATAACGACCAAACAAGTCTCAAATGGCATAAATTGATTGGATTGAGTCTAGGAAAGTTAAAACTAATCATATTAATCATTTAAAAGGATTAAAATGAGTGTTTAGGTTTGTTAGTTCAAAGTTGGGAGCGAAAGTGTCATATTAGCCTAAAAATGAGTTCTTAGGTTCTTTAGTTCATAGTTGGGAGCAAAAATGCCTCATTTTATCATAAATATGAACCACAACGACCAAACAAGTCTCTAATGTGAATAAATAGATCGGATCGAGTCTTGGAAAGTTAAAATTAATCATATTAATCATTTAAAAGGTTAAAATGAGTCCTTATATTCGTTAGTTCATAGCTGGGAGCGAAAATGCCTCATTTTAGCATAAGTGGTGTTTTCTAGACTTATCTCATATGAGTATATGATTTCATGATATAAGAGAAGTGAGATTGTCAGATTTCCTCATTAAGTTTCTTAATCATTGTTGCTTGAGTTTAAGTGAAACTCAATCAAGTAATTTCATTTTACGATCTAACTTACATACTACTCCGTACTATACTAGATTAATAGAACTTGTTTATAGAATGAGTTAGCTGCCCTGCATTCTCATATTGCCTCAACAAACACACCAAGAATGACAAAGAACATTGCAGATCAGATCAGCACAGATCAGTGCAGATCAGATGAGGGTAGCACTGATCTGTGCTGATCTGTTCTGCACTGATCTGTGCTGATCTGATCTGCACAGACCAGTGCAGATCAGATCAGCACTGATCTGTGCTGATCTGTTCTGCAGATCTGATCAGTGCAGAACTGATCAGCACAGATCAGTGCTGATCTGATCTGCACTGATCTATGCAGATCAGATCAGCACAGATCAGTGCAGAACAGATCAGCACAGATCAGTGCTGATCTGATCAGCACTGATCTGTGCTGATCTGATCTGCACAGATCAGTGCATTCCACATCTTTAATTCTTATTTACTTTTGGTGAGTTGTGCGTTTCTCCTAGTGTTGCGCTAATTAACATGTCTCCTAATCTTGAGCTAGAATGACCTAGATCAAAACGAGCGCGCTTAAATTGACCTTAGTTGAATAAATTGACCTAAATTGACCTTAGTTGACTAAATTAGCATAAATATGAACCATAACGACCAAACAAGTCTCAAATGGCATAAATTGATTGGATTGAGTCTAGGTAAGTTAAAACTAATCATACTAATCATTTAAAAGGATAAAAATGAGTGTTTAGGTTCTTTAGTTCAAAGTTGGGAGCGGAAATGTCATTTTAGCTCTATATATGACATATAACGACCCAACGAGCCATAAATGTGCATAAATAGGTTGGAATGAGTTTTAGAAACTTAAAACTATGCATATTAGTCATGTAATAAGAATGAAATGAGTCATTAGGTTCTTTAGTTCAAAGTTGGGAGCGAAAATGTCATTTTAGCTCTATATATGACCTATAACGACCCAAAGAGCCATAAATGTGCATAAATAGGTTGGAATGAATTTTAGAAACTTAAAACTATGCATATTAGTCATGTAATAAGAATAAAATGAGTCATTAGGTTCTTTAGTTCAAAGTTGGGAGCGAAAATGTCATTTTAGCTCTATATATGACCTATAACGACCCAACGAGCCATAAATGTGCATAAATAGGTTGGAATGAGTTTTAGAAACTTAAAACTATGCATATTAGTCATGTAATAGGATTAAAATGAGTGTTTAGGTTCTTTAGTTCAAAGTTGGGAGCGAAAATGTCATTTTAGCTCTATATATGACCTATAACGACCCAACGAGCCTTAAATGTGCATAAATAGGTTGGAATGAGTTTTAGAAACTTAAAACTATGCATATTAGTCGTGTAATAAGAATCAAATGAGTCCTTAGGTTCTTTAGTTCAAAGTTGGGAGCAGAAATGTCATTTTAGCTCTATATATGACCTATAACGACCCAACGAGCCTTAAATGTGCATAAATAGGTTGGAATGAGTTTTAGAAACTTAAAACTATGCATATTAGTCATGTAATAGGATTAAAATGAGTGTTTAGGTTCTTTAGTTCAAAGTTGGGAGCGGAAATGTCATTTTAGCTCTATATATGACCTATAACGACCCAACGAGCCTTAAATGTGCATAAATAGGTTGGAATGAGTTTTAGAAACTTAAAACTATGCATATTAGTCATGTAATAGGATTAAAATGAGTGTTTAGGTTTGTTAGTTCAAAGTTGGGAGCGAAAATGTCTTATTTTAGCATAAATATGAACCATAACGACCAAACAAGTCTCAAATGGCATAAATTGATTGGATTGAGTCTAGGAAAGTTAAAACTAATCATATTAATCATTTAAAAGGATTAAAATGAGTGTTTAGGTTTGTTAGTTCAAATTTGGGAGCGAAAGTGTCATATTAGCCTAAAAATGAGTTCTTAGGTTCTTTAGTTCATAGTTGGGAGCAAAAATGCCTCATTTTATCATAAATATGAACCACAACGACCAAACAAGTCTCTAATGTGAATAAATAGATCGGATCGAGTCTTGGAAAGTTAAAATTAATCATATTAATCATTTAAAAGGTTAAAATGAGTCCTTATGTTCGTTAGTTCATAGCTGGGAGCGAAAATGCCTCATTTTAGCATAAGTGGTGTTTTCTAGACTTATCTCATATGAGTATATGATTTCATGATATAAGAGAAGTGAGATTGTCAGATTTCCTCATTAAGTTTCTTAATCATTGTTGCTTGAGTTTAAGTGAAACTCAATCAAGTAATTTCATTTTACGATCTAACTTACATACTACTCCGTACTATACTAGATTAATAGAACTTGTTTATAGAATGAGTTAGCTGCCCTGCATTCTCATATTGCCTCAACAAACACACCAAGAATGACAAAGAACATTGCAGATCAGATCAGCACAGATCAGTGCAGATCAGATGAGGGTAGCACTGATCTGTTCTGCACTGATCTGTGCTGAGCAGAACAGATCAGCACAGATCAGTGCTGATCTGATCTGCACTGATCTGTGCAGATCAGATCAGCACAGATCAGTGCATTCCACATCTTTAATTCTTATTTACTTTTGGTGAGTTGTGCGTTTTCTCCTAGTGTTGCGCTAATTAACATGTCTCCTAATCTTGAGCTAGAATGACCTAAATCAAAACGAGCGGGCTTAAATTGACCTTAGTTGAATAAATTGACCTAAATTGACCTTAGTTGACTAAATTAGCATAAATATGAACCATAACGACCAAACAAGTCTCAAATGGCATAAATTGATTGGATTGAGTCTAGGTAAGTTAAAACTAATCATACTAATCATTTAAAAGGATTAAAATGAGTGTTTAGGTTCTTTAGTTCAAAGTTGGGAGCGGAAATGTCATTTTAGCTCTATATATGACATATAACGACCCAACGAGCCATAAATGTGCATAAATAGGTTGGAATGAGTTTTAGAAACTTAAAACTATGCATATTAGTCATGTAATAAGAATGAAATGAGTCATTAGGTTCTTTAGTTCAAAGTTGGGAGCGAAAATGTCATTTTAGCTCTATATATGACCTATAACGACCCAACGAGCCATAAATGTGCATAAATAGGTTGGAATGAGTTTTAGAAACTTAAAACTATGCATATTAGTCATGTAATAAGAATAAAATGAGTCATTAGGTTCTTTAGTTCAAAGTTGGGAGCGAAAATGTCATTTTAGCTCTATATATGACCTATAACGACCCAACGAGCCATAAATGTGCATAAATAGGTTGGAATGAGTTTTAGAAACTTAAAACTATGCATATTAGTCATGTAATAGGATTAAAATGAGTGTTTAGGTTCTTTAGTTCAAAGTTGGGAGCGAAAATGTCATTTTAGCTCTATATATGACCTATAACGACCCAACGAGCCATAAATGTGCATAAATAGGTTCGAATGAGTTTTAGAAACTTAAAACTATGCATATTAGTCGTGTAATAAGAATCAAATGAGTCCTTAGGTTCTTTTATTTCAAAGTTGGGAGCGAAAATGTCATTTTAGCTCTATATATGACCTATAACGACCCAACGAGCCTTAAATGTGCATAAATAGGTTGGAATGAGTTTTAAAAACTTAAAACTATGCATATTAGTCATGTAATAGGATTAAAATGAGTGTTTAGGTTTGTTAGTACAAAGTTGGGAGCGGAAGTGTCATATTAGCCTAAAAATGAGTTCTTAGGTCATATTAGCCTCATTTTAGCATAAATGGTGTTTTCTAGACTTATCTCATATGAGTATATGATTTCATGATATAAGAGAAGTGAGATTGTCAGATTTCCTCATTAAGTTTCTTAATCATTGTTGCTTGAGTTTAAGTGAAACTCAATCAAGTAATTTCATTTTACGATCTAACTTACATACTACTCCGTAGTATACTAGTAATTTCATTTGCATTTAATCGATCTAATGCTCCATCAAATTTTTGTTTTTGTAAGGTCTATACTCCGAGGACTGCGCCTTATGCTAGTGAGGAAATTGATGTGGTTCGTGAGCAATGGGCGAAGTTTTTTACCACCAAGGATTTATTATTGACCTGAGGGCGCTTGATCGTGTTGGTTTAGATGTTATAGAACAATCTTTTATGTTAAAATGTATGCGTACGTTGAAATTGGAACGTAAATATATTTAAATGTATCGGTATGTGCACTTTTGGTTTTGGGATATATACCAAACTCCAGTTGTTGTTTTTATATTTGTTATACAGGTTGCGTTATTCTATTATTGTTTTGACAGGTTTCTATATTTGGTGCAAGGCACTCTAGGTATCCCTAAACAAAATTAGAATTTTCCCGCCAAAAGTGCTTTGTTGCAGCGTACATATATGTCATACGCTGCAACAAGGGAAAAAAATTTCGCAAAAATTCAGACTTGTTGCAGCGTACAAATAAATGTACGCTGCAAAAAGTTGAGTCTTTTGCAGCGTACATATATATGTACGCTGCAACAAGTCCAAATTTTTGCCAATTTTTTGGCACTTGTTGCAGCGTACATACATATGTACGCTGCAAAAAACACCTTTTAGCAGCGAACATTGTACGCTGCAACAAGTTCAGACTTGTTGCAGGCCCCCCAGTTGCAGCATACGATGTACGCTGCAACAGGGGTCTAAAAGCCCGCTGCAATAAGGGTTTTTTCTACTAGTGTCTGCTAACCACTCCTTCAGCTTAGGCGTCTCAAACTAAGGCCCATTATCAAAGACGATAGCTTGTGGTATTCCGAAGCGAGTCATGATATTTTTCCAAATAAAAGCCCTCACATCACTTGTCTTTATGTTCTTGAGATCTTCTGCTTCAACCCACTTGGTGAAATAATCAACATCAACTATCACATAGCGCCAGCCTCCAGGGGCCGCTGTATATGACCCTAACAGGTCCATCCCCCACTTGGCAAACGGAATGGGACTCATAATAGGAGTAAGTGGGTGGGCCGGCCTGTGGATGAGATGAGCAAACCGTTGGCACTTGTCACATTTTTGCACCATGGCTAGGGCGTCTTCTCTCAAAGTGGGCCAATAATAACCAGTTCGCAAAGCTTTCTCTGCCAGGGCTCGTCCTCCAATGTGGGAGCTACATAATCCTTGGTGCAAATCGTCTAGAATTTCCTTTCCTTTCTCAGGAGTGACGCACCGCAGGAGAGGTCTAGAAAATGACTTTTTGTACAAAACTCCATTCCACCATTCAAACCAAGAACTCTTCTTTTGTATTTTGGCGGCCAGACTTGAATCGTCCGGAAGCGTACCGTCCATTTTGTAAGCAATGATAGGGTCCATCCATGTTGACGACCGATCCAGGACAGCTACTATAGGAGCGCACAATTCCTGCACAATACTTCGCTTATCCTTTACTTCCCAAAACACGTGATGCGGAGTATCACAGGAAGCCGAGCTAGGTAGTTTCGACAGGGCATCGGCCTGATTGTTCTCCGTTCTGGGAATCTGCTTAGCTTCGAAGCTCTTTAGATGTTCTACTTCTTGATGCACAGCTTGCATATATTTGATCATGTTAGGGTCCCTTGCCTCATAGTCCCCATTTACTTGGCTCACAATGAGCTGAGAGTCGGAGAAGGCAAGTATCTCTTGAGCTCCAGCGGCTTTGCACATTTTTATACCGGCTAATAAAGCCTCATATTCTGCTTCATTGTTGGAAGTTTGGAAGTTGAATCTCATGGAATACTCATACTTGTCTCCTTCAGGAGACTAACATATTATGCCAGCTCCACACCCGTTCTGGGTTGACGAGCCATCTACATAGACTGTCCAGCGAGTCGTCACATTCTTTTCAAAATTCGGCCTCGTCATCTCTGCAATGAAATCAGCAAATGCTTGTCCCTTGATAGCTTTTCGAGGCTCATATGAGATATCAAATGCATTTAGCTCAATTGCCCATTTCAGCATTCGTCCGGCAGCGTCTAGCTTAGTAAGAGGTTGTTTCAATGGCTGGTCTGTGTATACCACTAGTTGTGTGCCAGAAAATAAGGGCGCAGCTTCTTGCTGGCCATAAACAGCGCAAGTGCGAACTTCTCAATCGGAGAATATCTTAATTCAGCGTTTTGCAGGACATGGCTCACAAAATAGACGGGGAGTTGCACTCCTTCCCTTTCAGTCAGCAAGACAGCACTCAAGGACCACTCGGAAATGGCCAAATATACATACAAAGTTTCCCCCTGAAGAGGACTGACAAGCCGAGGTAAGGTGTGGAGGTGTTCCTTTAATCGGACGAAGGCAGTTTCTGCCGCCTCAGTCCATTAAAATTTGCTCTTTTTCTTGATTGTGCCGAAGAAGTAATGACACTTGTCACCTATCCTTGATAAGAACCGCCCCAGGGCTGCTAGACATCCCGTCAGGCGTTGGACTTCCTTGACTGATTTTGGCGACGTCATGTCTATTACTGCTTGTACTTTATCAGGATTGGCCTCGATTCCCCTTTCATCAATGAGGAATCCCAAGAACTTTCCAGCCGTCACCCCAAAAACACACTTCTTTGGATTCAACCTCATCTGGTATTTTCGGAGCGTTTCAAAAGTTTCTCTTAGGTCAGCCAAGTGTTCTTCACGTTGCTTGCTTTTTACTATCATATCATCAATGTAGGCTTCGATATTGCGCCCTAACTGACCAGAGAAGACAGTGTTGACCAGACGTTGAAATGTGGCCGACGCATTCTTTAAGCCAAACAGCATCACTTTGTAACAGTACAGGCCTTGCTCAGTAACAAATGACGTTTTCTCTTGATCATCTGGCCACAAGGGAATTTGGTGAAAGCCCGAGTATGCGTCCATGAAGGACATCAAAGCATGACCTGCCGTTGAATCTACCAGCCGGTCTATCTTGGGCAAAGGGAAGCTATCTTTTGGGCAAGCCTTGTTTAAATCTGTATAATCCACACACATTCTCCAGGATTTGTTGGGTTTTGGTACCAACACTACATTTGCCACCCAATCTGGATATTGACTTGGCCGAATGAACCCAGCCTCTAACAACTTCTGAACTTCTTCAGCTGCGGCTTTGTTTCTTGCTTCCCCGTGATTTCTCTTCTTCTGACGAACAGGTTTTAAAGACTCATCTACATTGAGTTTGTGGACGGCTATGCTTGGATCGATGCCCGGCATTTCTTCCACAGCAAAAGCAAAAATGTCCTGGAATTCTCTCAGGAGAGTGACCAAATGTGCCCCAAGCTGGTCGTCAGGAGAGACCCCTTCTGGCACCGTCCTATCTGGACGTGTTTCATCGAGGATGATTTCATAATGTCCACCAACCGGCTCAGGTCGTCTGGCTTCCATGTGCGCCGTGGCAATGGTGAAGGTTTCTTTCTTGACTTTCTCCTCTATCTCATCTAGCTTTCTTTTAGAGCTTGTTCGTGCTTCGTCAGTTTTTCCCCAAGCCTCGGGGCTTAGCGTAGTGAGATAACAGTCTCTTGCTAGCTGTTGATCACCATGAATAGTGCCGACCTGGCCTTTATCGCAAACATATTTCATAAGCATAAGATGAGTGACGACCACCGCTTTGGCCTGGTTTAAAGTTGGACGCCCCAATATGATATTATAGGCTGTGAGGTCTTTCACAATTAGAAATCGGACATTCAGGTTCTTGCTTTGATGCCGACCTCCCACTCGTAGGGGCAAAGTGATTATCCCTTGGGGATGAATTATGCCGCCTCCGAATCCAATGATCGGGTAATGTATCTTTTCAATGGTCTTGGGGTCATGTTCAAGACGATTTAGACAAGCTGTGCTGATAATGTCAGACGAACTCCCCGTATCTACTAATATACGCCTTACTTTGAGGTTTGCTACCTTCAATTCAATAACCAGGGGATCGTTGTGTGGAGTGGCGATCTTGCCCCTGTCTGATTCACAAATCTCCACTTTAGGGAAGTGGTCCATTGGGGCTTTTCCAGACAACATGACCTGCCCCAATTGGCTTGCATAGTCCTTTTGACCTCTCATTGTTGGGCCACCAACGGCCAGACCCCCAGAAATGACGGCCACAATTTCTGGATCAGTATCATTGTCGTCACGGCGTTATGACGGTGACTTGCTTTTCTTGTAGAATTTCTTACCATTTCCTCCTGCACTTGAACTGAGATATGACTTCAAGAATCCCTTGGCGGTTAACCCATCAAGAGCCCTCCACAAACTCTTGCAATCTTTTGTTTTGTGTCCTACATCACAGTGGAACTTACAGTAAAGAGAGCTGTCCCTAGTTTCCACCGGCGACTTCATGGGGAACGGACGATCAATCTCATATCCATCACTGACATCCAGAAGTATTGTGTACAAGTCAGTGTTGTACTCGAATCTTTCTTTATCATAGGGACGTCCTCTCTTCAGTCCTTGAGACTGATTTGTCTGATAACCTTTCTTTTCAATGGCCCATGTCCCATTCGGACGGCTGGTCTTTTTATCCAATTTGTCCTTTCGCTGCGGATGGTTAGTGGTCTCTGTTCCCTTAGACTCTTTAGGGACGGAGCAGATTTGAGTGGCATGAATGAAGGACTCGGCCTCATCTAGAGCGTCGGCCATAGTTCTAACACTTTTCTTAACCAGGTCGAACTTAAAGGACC
The DNA here is from genome assembly GCF_020520425.1 of Spinacia oleracea. Classification (NCBI taxonomy): domain Eukaryota; kingdom Viridiplantae; phylum Streptophyta; class Magnoliopsida; order Caryophyllales; family Amaranthaceae; genus Spinacia; species Spinacia oleracea. The sequence continues at coordinate 71,775,149 of NC_079490.1, forward strand.
CCTTCTTAAGTCCCCTGAAGAAATTATCAAAGGCTACACCGTCAGGTAAGTCTGGAATCTGTCCAGACTCCAAGTTGAAACGTCGAACATAGCTTCGCAAGGACTCATCTTTCCCTTGTTGTATTCGGCTCAAATGCATGCTCGTCTTCTTCTCCTCTTTATAAGCCATAAATCTTGCAGAAAACAACATCTCTAATTCCGCATAAGTATTGATCGTTCCCGCGGGCAACTTCTCGAACCATTTTGAGGCAACTCCTTTCAGAGTGGACGGGAAGTATTTGCACCAGGTTGCATCGGTAGTTCCCTGGACATACATATGGTGCCGATAGGCCAAGAGATGCACATCAGGGTCAGACGTGCCGTCATAGGCGTCAATAGCTGGCGGCTTCACTTTGGGCTCCTTGGGAGCGTTCATGATATCAGCACAGAATGGAGTGGTGTAATCAAGGATAATGCCGGCCACTCCCTGTTGAATATGGCATATTGGATCCTGCCTCCTATTCTGGGATGTTCTACGCCACTCGCTGTCCGCACGGCTGACATGAGTCCTGGTGAGACGGCGCGAAGGGGCAGCGAGGGGTGAATCTTTCATGAAGGGAGTGGAACCAGTATCTGACAGCTCAGTTTCTTGAGGCCTATCCAGGTGAATGATCGGTACTCTTCTGGACGGTTCAGGTTCAGGCCGAACAGTTGGTAGAACCCGGCGCGGAGCTATGGGCTGGAAGGAAGTTCTGGTTCTGTCAAAGCGTCTGTCATGATCGTCATTTCGTGCTTGGTCTTGCCGCCAAACATTAGACCGAGCGAGTCCATTAAAGAATGGTATTCCCGTCCCCTGAGACTGAGAACGGATAATTTTGATCTCATCTTGTAGGGTGTCCATCTGCGCCTTGAATCCAGCTAGGATATCTTTAAGCTGTCCAGCAGACACCGGCAAGTCTGGGTTTTCTTCCATAACTGTGTTGGCATCAGCTCTCAAATGGCCGCCTGGAGGAAGCAAAGGTTGACCCGTCTCATCGTCTACTTGAACCTGCTCAAGTTGCGGCTCAGGAGTAGGTTTAGGACGACCGCCTTGTCCTACAGACGGATTGCTTCTGTCGTCCCTCCCTCGAGGAGGACGATCACCATTGATTGCAGTCTCGTCGTTTTTGTTTCGACTGATGGGCCCGTCTCCGAAGTGCTGGACGTCTACCATGTTACCTTACCTCCCCACAGACGACGCCAAATGTTGTGGGTGTTTTTCCTTGGATGATGACGAGGAGGTATCAGGTTCCACGTAGCGTTGAGTTCAGTCCATGTCGGCGGCGTACCTACAAAACAAGAATATTCCCGTAGGAATATTCCCTCCGATGCTTAAGTAAGACACGGGTTTTAAGGAAGATGTAATTAATAAACAGAAAGCATTAAAGTAAGTAGTAGAATGTTTCTTTATCTAGAATTGTGTGTCAATTTCTTGGAAATTGAGTATATTTATAGCCCCCCCCCCCCCCCCCCGTTTTGGGGGAAACCCTAGAGTGACCTCATATGATTGGTTGGTTCATCAGATGGTGACATGTGTCACCATCACAAATCTCATTTTTTGGGCCATGGGCCTCAAAGTTGCTGACATAACTTGGCTAGTCATACATCAGCGCAGTGTAGCTCCTAAATGGCAGCCAAATAGATGGCTGGCTAACCGGGGAATGCCACGTGTCTCACGTTTAATGGAGCCACGTAAGCGGGGTATTTTTACCCACATCAGATGTCATGTACTTTTCTTCAATGTCAATAAATTACTCTTTAAATTATAATCTTCTTTTCTTACCGAAACAATTTTAACTTAAAAGCAATGAACAAACAAATGGAAAATTATTCAATAGACGAAACGAATGGAAAAACTTATTATGAACTTTACATATAAGAGTTCGTAATTAAGCACTCACCTGGGCCCAACATAGTACATTAACTTCAAAAAGAAGACCCATCTCAGGTCCGACAAATGGGGGCTCACTCAGTCCACCAACACAGATTTTTGAATGATATAATGCACCAACACAAGAGGAAACTTGCAACCTAAAAAAATTTCCTTTCCCTTGACCATGAAACTATAATCCACCTTATTGTTATCCATGTTGATCTTGCTCTAAAGGAGCTTTTTTATTCAACCCATGTTAATCCAAACCTGGGGACGAAAATGTTATATGAAAACAGTACGGACAAGAAAATGTATAGTTGGAAAAAGGAACCAGACAAGGAGGGGCTTGATGAGCGAAATTTATGTCGCTCTTAGCTTAGGATTTTAGTTCATTTCATTAGCATTTTATTATTATTTTCGCTTAGTTTTATCGTTTTTAATTTGTTTATTGCATTTTTGCATTTATCGTAACATTTTCTCGTCTTGCGTATATTTTAGTCGTTTTTGCTCTAAATATGCCTTTTGCGCGCATTCTCATTGCGTATATTTTTTGTTTTATTTTCACCCTTAGAAGTGTTAGTGAAGCTTTGTGTTATGTTGCTTGATGGTTTTTGAATGATTATGCAAAGATGAGGAATGATTGATATTGGTATGAATGGCAAAGTTTGGGAATTATGTTGTATATAGTGAATAAATGATGCATATGCAAAAAGAGAAAGGAAAGTTTTGAAAAAGCCAAAAATATAGAAAAACAAGGTAATAAGAAAAGTTTCATTTGAAACACAAAAAAAGAGAAAATCAAATCAAGAAAAGTTCAAAAAGAGTTTTAGTTTAGTTTTGTTGTTGAATAAGCTTGGGGGTACCCCAAATAAGTGGTATGAGTTTGTTTTGGTTCGATTTGCTTGAGTTGAGTTCATTCATTGCGCTTCACTTTAGGTATGAGCACCAATTACCAAATTTGTTCCACACCTTACCCCCTAGCCTACGTTACACCCTAAAAAGTCCTCTTGACCCTTTTGAGTTGAGTCATTGTCGGTGGAGGGAGGATTTGGTCAAATTTAAGGAATGAGATTGTCATGCTAAGATGTCGGGTAACCTTCTCTTCTCCCTTGCAAATCTTGTTTTCCGGCGCCTTCGCGACGTCATGAGACACTATTCTTAAGGGTGGATGGGATCTAGAGATTTGACGTGGTATGCTCGGTTGAAGGGTAATTGATAAGTGCTTACCCTTAGTTCTCTTTGCTTGGCATTTGAATACTTCTCTCGACTTAGGACATTGGTTAGCGTGCATTCGTCTATTTAGTTAGTAATATTAGCATTCTCTTGTGCTTGTTCCATAATAAAGGCCCTTATCTTGAGTTTTGTAGTTTCGTTTTTCTTTTTCTTTTTCTTTCTTTTCTTTTCTTTTCCTTTCTTTTCTTTTTCTTTTCTTTTCTTTCTTTTTCTTGGTTTGTTTTTTATTTTAGGTCTTGCCTTGATTGTGTTTTTGGAAGAGTTATGGGTGATACTCTTTGGAAACCCTTGCGAGATCCCACTCGCCCTCATGAGCGATTGTGGGGTTCAAAGAGCTTGTTGCATGCGCTTAAATGCAACCGTGATTCCTACGAAAGTGAGTTAGTGTGCATTCTTGTAGTTCTTATTTTCGTAATTTTGATTTTTAATAAATAAGTTCATTCTCCTCCCCGTTTCTCATTCTAGCTTTGCTTGAGGACAAGCAAAGGTTACCTTGGTGGAGTTTGATGAGCGACATTTATGTCGCTCTTAGCTTAGGATTTTAGTTCATTTCATTAGCATTTTATTATTATTTTCGCTTAGTTTTATCGTTTTTAGTTTGTTTATTGCATTTTTGCATTTATCGTAACATTTTCTCGTCTTGCGTATATTTTAGTCGTTTTTGCTCTAAATATGCGTTTTGCGCGCATTCTCATTGCGTAAGAGTCATTTTGAGTATTAACGTGTTAATAATGTGTCATTATGCTTGTCGACGAGTTATATGCTTTACGATTTGTAAAAATGTTAAACGAATTAATATTTTTGATTTTCGATTACTAATAAAATGTGTTGCGATTTTCTAACATGCTATACGTAGTTTCTAATGTGCAGCGACGAGCTCCTTTGCACTGCCTTTAGGGCAGCCTTGTAGCTCAATGTTAACAGCAGCAACAAGCAGAATAGCAGCCACAGTAGCTGTGCACTCACAGCAATAGCTCGAGCAGAACAGCAGCAGCAATAGCTTAGCATGGCACACGAACCAATCAGCCACTGCAGCAGCTTTGTGCTCACCTTGAGTACCTTGATTCAAGCTTTGTTGCAGCTACACATCACAGCACCAACATAAGCAGAACATGTAGTAGATCAGCACGTACACACAGCCACAGCAGAAGCAAAGCAGTCGCAGCAACAGCCCAGCAGAACACGCAGCAGTAGCGCGCAGCAGAACAGCCCCTGCAGTCAGTGCGGGCGCACAGCTTGCCCAGTGCGACCACACTGAAGTTTAGTGCGAGCACACAAATTGCCAAAATCAATGCAGGAACTCAGTGGAGTTTCGTGCGAGCGCACAGACCCCCTCGTGCGATCGCACAGCTACGCGTGAGCTATAAGTACGAGAAATCGCAGCATTTGTAAGGAGGCTTTTCATTACGTAAATTTCAATTCTCTTAGGTTTAGCTTAGAATTCTCTATCTAGAATTAGTTTAGGGATTAGATTAGAGATTAGGATTAAGGATTCTTAGCCTCAAATTCTTGATTCTAAATTCAATTCAATCATCATTTTCAGATTTCTTTTTCTCTTTTTCTTGAGTTTTGTTCTTCATTTTTGTGCTTCAAGTTTGATGCAATTTCATCATTTCAAGGTATAATTCTAATTCTTCTTTTGTTTTGTTCTTTAATTCTTTAATTGCTTCATTAATTTCGTTTATGCTTTGATTTCATGCTTGAATTCTAGGATTAGTTTGAAATTTTGAATGTTCTTAGTTTTTCCCCAATTTTTGAGGTTTGAATTTTCTGATTTTTATTGTTTCAATTAGCTTCATTAGTTCAATTAGTTTCATGATTAGGATTAATATTAGTTTAATGTTGATGTTAATCATGCTAATTGATACGAGTTTAAAAACTCGTTGTATAAACAAGGATAGTTGATTAACAAGCTAGACCTTTAACTCGTTGATCGTGAATGCAAGACAAGACCTATTGACTCACAATCAGTTCTTTGAATAGGAAACGCGTCCAAAACAAAGAAAAAGGCTGAATTATAAACTATAATTCGAAATGTAACAAACAAGTGTTTTAATCATCCAGTTGGTTGTTTATTCCAATCAAGAAGCTGCCTATAAATAGCCAAAAACCAACAGCTACAAGAGCTTTAAACGGCTAATTAAGAGCCATTTAAGAGCCTTTAAAACTGGCAGTTACAAGCTCTAAAGCCTCCTAATTCAGTCACTAAATTGGAGGTTACAAAGGCTTAAAACTCTCCTTACAAACAGCAATAATCAAAGCTAAGTAATGACTGAATTTAAATTGGGGATTTAAACAAATATCCCTTTATTAAACCGACTTTAACCAAAGCAATTAAAAATAATAAGTGCGTACAACCTGTTTAAACAAGCGGACCAATGTGATTAAACGGACCAGTTTGATTAACGTACCACCTTGATAATAAGGACCATATAACGAGCTCACTCAATCCAAGTCACCATGCACACAAAATGAGCCATTGAACCCAAATCAGTTTTGGTTCCAATTGCTAGCATAAGACTATCACTTTCATCCATAACCGTATCATCCCCTCCCCCTTTAAAAGGAATTGACCTCAATTCAGCAAGGCCATCATCATCAAGATAAGGTGAAAGATCACCTACATTGAAAGTAGCATGGACACCATAGTCTCCCGGAAGCTCAATCTTGTAAGCATTATCATTCACACGTGCAACCACCTTGTAAGGACCTTCAGCCCTAGGCATAAGCTTGTTCTTGCGTTTGCTTGGAAAACGCTCTTTCCTTAAATGAACCCAAACCAAATCACCTTCTTCAAACAACCTCGGTTTGCGATTCTTATTTGATTTCTGTTTATAAGAGGCATTAATAGCTTCAATTCGCTCACGAACTTTTTGGTGCAGTTTCATCATAGACTTTAACTTAGCATCGGCATCCTTGTGAACCAACTCATCTTTTGGTAATGGAATTAAATCCAAGGGCAAGTATGGATTAATCCCATATACTACCTCAAATGGAGAATGACCAGTAGCATAAGTAGGAGACCGATTATAAGCAAATTCAGCGTGAGCAAGCTTGACATCCCAATCCTTTTGCGTTTTACTTACCAACCCTCTCAATAGCGTTCCCAAGGTTCGATTTGTCACCTCTGTTTGCCCATCAGTTTGAGGGTGATGTGAAGTGCTAAACAACAACTTGGTTCCCACCTTTCTCCACAATGTATTCCAAAAGTAACTCAAGAACTTGGAATCTCGATCAGAAACAATAGTCTTTGGAATTCCATGCAAACGAACAATCTCCTTATAATACAAATAAGCCACATTACAAGCATCATCCGTTTTGTGACAAGCAACGAAGTGAGCCATTTTTGAAAATCTATCCACCACGACCATAATAGCATCCTTACCTCTTTGAGTACGAGGCAAAGCCACTATAAAATCCATGGATACATCTTCCCAAGGGCGAACTGGAACCGGCAAAGGTGAGTATAAACCGGGTTTGAAAGAACTCTTGGCCATATGACAAGTCACACATTTATTCACAATGTTCGTTACATCACCTAACATTTTAGGCCAAAAGAAATGTTCTCTCAAGATTTCCAAGGTCTTGGCTATGCCAAAGTGACCAGCCAATCCTCCACCATGAGCCTCACGCACTAGTAACTCACGAATTGAATGCTTAGGAATACAAAGGCGATTACCTTTGAAAAGAAACCCATCTTGCAACATGTACTCCCCATAAGCACCAACTGCACATTTCTCGAATGCAACTCCAAAATCACCATCATCATGATAATAATCTTTTAAGGTCTCAAACCCCAACAAACGAACATCAAGTGTAGCAAGCAAAGTGTACCTTCGTGATAATGCATCAGCCACCACATTGCTTTTACCATCTTTGTATTTCGAAGAAAAATGAAAGGATTGCAAGAACTCAACCCATTTAGCATGCCTTGGGTTCAATTTTTACTGCCCATTAATATACTTCAAAGATTCATGATCAGAATGCAAAACAAAGTGGCTAGAACGCAAATAATGACTCCAATGATCCAAAGCTCTAACAATAGCATAGAACTCTTTATCATAAGTGCAATAATTCAAACGAGCACCCCCTAACTTTTCCGAAAAATAAGCTATGGGACGCTTACCTTGGATCAAAACAGCACCAATCCCCACTCCACTAGCATCACACTCGACCTCAAAAGGTTGAGAGAAATCTGGCAGCGCCAAAATAGGAGCAGCACACAAACGCTCTTTAATCACATCAAACGCCTTTTGAGCGTCCTCTCCCCATACAAAAGCACCTTTCTTCAAGCAACTAGTGATAGGACTAGTAATAGTACTAAAATCAGGAATGAAACGTCTATAAAATGAAGCAAGACCATGAAATGAACGCACCTCACTTATAGTTTTAGGATTAGGCCACGATTTGATAGCCTCGATCTTGGACTGATCCACGGACACTCCATCTTTCGAAACCACATAGCCCAAGAATAAAACATTGTCAACAAGGAATGAACACTTCTCTAGCTTCCCATAGAGTCTTTGAGCTCTAAGTGTTTCAAAAACATCCCTCAAATGAATCAGATGCTCCTCTTCGTTCCTACTATACACCAAGATGTCATCAAGATATACCACAACGAATCTGCCCAAAAATGATTTAAGCACTTCGTTCATTAGCCTCATAAACGTACTAGGAGCATTAGTGAGACCAAATGGCATGACGGTCCACTCATACAAACCATGTTTTGTCTTGAAAGCCGTTTTCCACTCATCTCCTTCACGCATCCGAATCTGATGATAACCACTTCGCAAATCAATTTTTGAGAACAACTTCGAACCATGGAGCTCATCTAACATATCATCAAGTCTCGGAATTGGAAAACGATACTTGATGGTAATGTTATTCACAGCCCTACTATCAACACACATTCGCCATGTTCCATCTTTCTTAGGCACAAGCAACACCGGAACAGCACATGGACTCAAGCTTTCTCTAACATAGCCTCGATTCACAAGTTCATCAATTTGCTTTTGTAATTCCTTTGTTTCCTCCGGATTGCAACGATAGGCAGCCTTATTAGGCAAAGAAGTTCCTGGAATAAGATCAATTTGATGTTCAATACCACGAATAGGGGGCAAACCTGGTGGTAATTCATCCGGAAATACATCCTTGAACTCAAACAGCAATTCGGCAATGGGACTGCCTTCTTTCCAATTTTGGCCTTCAATTGGACTCTCCTTAGCCACGAGCAAATACACCAACTCTCCATGATCAAGAGCTTGCTCAATTTCTCGTTCACTAGCCAACATGGTGAGATTCGGCTTTTTCTTTTGTTTCACACTCATGGATCGAACCGCTTGAGATGACATAGGCTTTAGCACAATTTTCTTGCCTTTGTCTCTCAATTCATACTCATTGCTTCTCCCTTTATGAATCACGTCCCTATCAAACTGCCAAGGACGACCCAACAAAATATGACAAGCATCCATAGGAATAACATCACAAAGAACTTCATCCACATACGAACCCATAGTCAAACCAACCCTTACTTGCTTTGACACTTTTACACTATTACCATCATCAAGCCAATGGAGTGCGTATGGCCTAGGATGGGCAGTAGTGATTAAGCCTAATTTTGACACCATTTCACTAGAAGCAGCATTGGTACAACTCCCCCCATCAACAATTACACTACACCACTTATCTTTCACTAGACATTTAGTATGAAACAACTGATCTCGTTGGTCTAGATCAGTAGGTGAAATTTGAGTTTGTAGCGCTCTAAGAACCAGATTTGTGTCATAAATTGGAGCCTCATACCCTTCCTCTTCCTCCTCATCACCACTCTCATCAAACACAAATACGTCCCCCTACCTCTTTTCCTCTTCAAACAACTCCTCACGACATTCAACAGCTTCTCTCAAGGTCACTACTCGTTTATTTGGACACGCATTTTGATAATGCCCAAACCCTTGACACTTAAAACAACGCACCTTGGACAGACTTGTTTCTTTGGTTGGGTTAGATAGTTTAGGGGCAGCCGTAGAATTACTTGAACCTACGGTACTAGGTGATGTGTTTGGTTTCAAGCTAGGTTCGGATTTAGCCCAAGACTTGGCTTTACCATCCATACTAGACCCTCCCCCATATTTTGCCTTCCCTTGATTTTCCAATTTTAAACAAAGTCCACAAAGAGTGTCAAAATCAGAATATGGATAAAGGTCTACGGTATTGGCAATATTATAATTTAGACCCCTTAAAAATCTGGACAATTTTTGTTCCTCGATTTCCTCAATTTCTCCCATTAAGGACAACTTTTCAAACTTATCAATATATTCAGCCACACTCATTTTTCCTTGCCTCAATTCGGCAATTTTACGATAAGTTGTTATTCTATGATTTGTTGGCACATACCTTTTACGTAGCTTACGTTTCAAAGACTCCCAAGAGGTAATTTTCTCCTTCCCTTCACGTATTCTCTTGGATTTCAGTCCCTCGAACCACAATGAAGCCCCTCGTCCTAGCTTCAATATGGCATATTTGCAACGCTTCTCATCATCAATGTCCTTGAAATCGAACATTCTCTCTATTTTGCGCTCCCACTCCAAATAGGCTTCCGGATCTGTTCCACCAACAAATTCAGGAAGTTCGGTGACTTTGAATTCATCCATAGCCCGTAGATCACGCCTAGGAGGCCTACGATACCCCCCCATCTCTAACGTTCTTCAAGGCTTCTTGGAGATGTTGTAGAAAGTCAGGATCATCAAAATCCATATTTCAGTTTGTAAGAATTACGAACAGCAGCTCTTTTTTTTTTTTTTTTTTTTTTTTTTGGGCGGATCACACGAACAGCAGCTCTGATACAACTAATGATACGAGTTTAAAAACCCTTTGTATAAACAAGGATAGTTGATTAACAAGCTAGACCTTTAACTCGTTGATCGTGAATGCAAGACAAGACCTATTGACTCACAATCAGTTCTTTGAATAGGAAACGCGTCCAAAACAAAGAAAAAGGCTGAATTATAAACTATAATTCGAAATGTAACAAACAAGTGTTTCAATCATCCAGTTGGTTGTTTATTCCAATCAAGAAGCTGACTATAAATAGCCAAAAACCAACAGCTACAAGAGCTTTAAACGCCTAATTAAGAGCCATTTAAGAGCCTTTAAAACTGGCAGTTACAAGCTCTAAAGCCTCCTAATTCAGTCACTAAATTGGAGGTTACAAAGGCTTAAAACTCTCCTTACAAACAACAATAATCAAAGCTAAGTAATTACTGAATTTAAATTGGGGATTTAAACAAATATCCCTTTATTAAACCGACTTTAACCAAAGCAATTAAAAATAATAAGTGCGTACAACCTGTTTAAACAAGCGGACCAATGTGATTAAACGGACCAGTTTGATTAATGTACCACCTTGATAATAAGGACCATATAACGAGCTCACTCGATCCAAGTCACCATGCACACAAAATGAGCCATTGAACCCAAATCAGTTTTGGTTCCAATTGCTAGCATAAGACTATCACTTTCATCCATAACCGTATCACTAATTGAGTTGTTTAGTCTAGAGGTTAGGGATGAAGCCTTGGCATTGAATTTGGGGAATTTTAGGGAAAATTCATGATTGATGTTGTGATGAAATGTGATTTAGTGATAGGATTTCCATGACTAGTTGAGTAGTAGTCACGAATGCTATTTGATTGGATTAGATTGGATTGTATGATTAGGTTTGGCAATACATTGTGAGCCTAATTTGTGCAAGTGAATGATAGTCCCTATTATATGCAAGCTTATCTAGTTTAAGATTAGGCGAAAGCTCTTCCATAGGCTAGGTTGCTTCGCGTGCTCCATCCGAGAGGTGGCGAGCACGTCATTTGGTTTCATTCCCCTATTTGCTATGTCGTTGCATATTCATGAATGTCTTGACCTTGTTATTTCTTTGATTCGATTACCATTGCCGATTCCAGAATCCTCTAGAATTCCTTTATTTGTTTGTTTTTCTAGCTTTTATTAGTTTAGTTCAAAAACTCAATTTCCATTCGAACTAGCTTGTGAACGCATAGATTGAATAGTCAAACATATCCATTCGTATGGGACGATCCCTATACTTGCCGCTATAGTCCATATAGCCGGTTAGTTAGATGTTTTATAAATTTTGTTTGGTGAGGTGTTATTCTATTCAACGACGGAAAAACACCCTATCAGGGCTACACACCAAGGGACCAACAAAATAGACGATTCCCATAATACTCTAAAGTAACCGGTCAAGTCAAAAGTCTTAAAGCTAAAAATTGTGAAATCAACAACGAAGAAGTTCTACAAAAGTCGAACAAGGTCAGGCACAAAATCCTGCTGTCAAACCACTAAAGGTATAATGGAAAATTTCGGGCCTTATTGACAAGCTATTTTCGCATCGTTGACGGACACCACTTAATGAAAAAATTTTACTAACTCCTAAACGAACAACCTATAATGATTATATATAGAGGCAAGCATAAGGATAGTCCCAAGAGAATGGGTGCTTCTATTTTTCAAGCTAATTGTATTCACAAACTAGCTCAAACGGAAAAAATGTATGTATGTATGTATGTGTGTATTCATGTATTAGGTTAATGAAATCAAAATATAGGAAATATGCACAAGTAAAGAAACTCAAGAAATTTCGGGAATTAGCAAAGGAATTCAAATTGGGAATGCCGGAGATCCTAAATGCTCATGACATGCAATGACCATTATATTGCTTCGAATACCTTTCGGTTTCAAGCACTTCTCAACTAATACTAATCTATCTTCCGCTACAATCAAGACTTGAAGAGAGACTCATGAACGAACAAGCCAAAGTAATGCAAGCCACGAATCACACTTTCGTGCCAATTTGAAGCTAAACACTCCAACATTCTAGCAATTTCATAAGATCAAACATTATTCAATCAATTTAATCATATTAACAATCACAAAATAATCTCCAAAATCCCCAATTCTACATCCAAAGCTTCAACCCTAATCTCTAGATTATAACTACACAATAAGCATCATTAGAACTAGAATTAAACTAGAACAAATCGTAATCATGATTCTAAGTAAAACAACTAAACGAATGTGACATTTGAAATCAGAAAATTCACATAAGAAAAACAAACAAATTTTCAATAAAATTTAACCCCCAATTCAAAAATCAAACAACAAAATCAAGCATAAAATTAATCAAAAACTAACAAGAAACAATTAAAGAGAGAATTAAAGAATAGAAAGAAAAAAGTATACCATTAATAATCGAATTTTATTACCAAAATTGAAGAATAAATATTCAGAAAATTAAAGACTAAACTCAAACCAAAAGAAAAAGAGAATCTGGAATTTGTGAGTTTAATTCCTAAAATCGAATATAAAAAAATAAAAATAAAAAAGCAAAATCGAATTCTAAGTGTTTTAATCTTCTCTAATGTTGTTGTTGATATTCCTCTAATCACAACTATTATTTGCTGCTGCAATCTCTTCCCCTAATCGCAGCTCAAGAACCAAAAAAATAAGAAAAGAAAACGGAAAAGAAATTACAATCTGATGACGAAATTCAAATTGTAGGCTACGAATTCTCTTCTAATTTGTACTAATCTATTCTTTAAATCTGCGCTATTCCTTACTCCTAATCGTTGCAGCTCCTCTCCTCTATCTCCTAGAAATATCCGACCCCTAAAACTAAAAATCAGAGCTCCTTTGAAATTTTTGTTTGTCTTTTTTTATACGGGTTGCAGCGGTAGCCGGTGCGGGCGCATGGATTGTAGGTGCGAGCGTACATCTCTACAATATCAAATTTGACTCCAACGCTGAATGAATTTCAGGTGCAAGATTGGTGAATGTGCGGGCGCAGCGATCTACAGTGAGAGAGCAACGGGTTTCTGTGTGGGAGCATAACCTGTGCTTGTGGGCGCTCGAAGCTGTATGCTAGCTGCTTGCTACTCATGGCGTGGTGGGTCCTCATAGGTTGGTCGCGGACCGTTGTCTAGCACATCGTTACTGCCCGTAAATACATCGAATAGGACGTTAGAAAGTCGTATGAAAATTGGATGTCACATTATTAAATCCTGTTGTATTTTTACAAATCGTAAAGAATAATAATCATCGTCTAAGCATAAAACCAAACACGTTAATACTCCGAATGACCCTACGCAATAAAATTGAGCATAAAAGACACGTTTAGAGCAAAAACGACTAAAATATACGCAAAAAAAAGATAATGATATGATTTATGCAAAAACACGACAAACGAACTAAAAATGATAAAATAAGTACAAAAAAGAATAATATTCTAAGAAAATGTAATGAAATCCTAGTCTAAGAGCGTCATAAATGTCGCTCATCAAAATCCCCCAAGCTAGACCTTTGCTTGTCCCAAAGTAAAAGCTAAAATGAAAAACATGAAGGACATGTGTCCTTCACCTAACGTGCATTATTCTAATACCAAGGTCCGGGTTAATTACGAATAATTAATTTAGTAACATCAAGTGATCGGAATAGCTAGTTGGAGCAATGTTTCCAATTAGTGAGTTATAACCCTTATTAGGCTCACAACTTACTCTTAACTGAAACCTACAAGGTTACACCAAGACAGGAAACATATCGTCGGATTAAATGAATCGGAAATTCATGGACTTTTCGAGAAATTAGTTCGGAAAACATAAATATACTATTAAACATTGGAGCATGAAATCGTATATTGTATTGTGTATATTCGTAAGCTGGGCGAAATGAATAATCGTATGGTAAGAAATTGGATCGTCAAATACGAAACGATAAGCTGGGCGAAATGAATAACGTATGGTAATAAGCGCTGTGGCCCGCGGCCCAATAGCGTGCTTGCTGCGTGGTATTGCTTGCTTGGGCCTAGCTGGCCGGTCGAACCCTTATGGCTTTGGCCGGTTGGCTTTGTGTAAAGAATAGGTTATTTTTTTATCCTATACACAAGGTTTCCAACTAACTAATTATTCATTCTAACCTTAGAGAGTGTTGAGAACCCTAATTCTCATTCTGCCTCCATTAGAGTGTTCTTCCCAAAAGTCTAAAAACCTTGATTAAGATCTAAGCTATCAATCATCAAGGATATGCACTGAAGGTGAACCAAGTAGAGGAACTACGATTGGAGTTCTAGTTCGTGTTTGTAGACATAAGAGGAAAACACGGTACAAACGTATGTATTGCTTAATGTTGTGGGGTTTTTCTGGGAGATTTAGACTTGGAGGTTTCCGGTAGTTAAGGTTTTAGCAAGAGTCTATCTTTAGAGAGAGAAAGTAGAGAGAAGGCAGAGCAGTAAAATGTTCTTGATTGTATTGATTGTGACCCCTTTTTCTAGGGAAGTGGGGCTATTTATAGTACTAGATTCTTGTAGGAATAACCTAATATTCCTTTTACATGATTGGCTGAGGTATGAGGGGAGGACACGTGTCCTTCCTTCTTACAGTTTACTGGCACTTTTAGGCAATAGTGGGCTATTTGGGCCTATTGTGCGTATTTGTACTCCGTAGGATACTTACTACTTAAGCCCCTTTTTGGGTGTAGGTACAATACATACATTTATACATACATAGATACGAATACATATACATTGCAGGTACGTAGATTGATACCCATGCTCCGGAGTAGACTTCGTATGGTTCCTGCTTACGGGGCGTAATACGTGCCATGTGTCACATCCTTATTGGTACACGAAGGCACGGTAATTTTGCCCACAACATTTGCCCCTCAAGAAGGGCATTTCAGGAAACAATCTTCCGAATATCGCTTCTTGACCTTTGATTTGCAGCTTCGCCTTTGGGACGAGTGTTGAGATAGTGACACGTGTCACTTTTCTCCTTTTTTCCCTTCCCTATATATAAGGGGGGGAGGGGTAAATTTCATTTTTTACATTTCATTTTCACAGAACTATACACAGGCGATTTCCGGCGTATTTCCACCACCAGCAGGCGATTTCCGGCCACCGCAAGACTCAACTTGTTCTTCACCAAACTCGACCTGTTCTTCATCAAACTCAACCTGTTCTTCACCAAGTACTTCACAGATCTTTCAAGGTTAGTTTTCGCCTTTCTTTCTTGTTTTTGTTATCCCCTCGTCATTTTTATCCTTGCTAGCGCCCGACCCCCTAGTACTAGGTAAGGGTTTGATAGTTTTAACTGAGATCTTTACGCCGCTCGTCTTTTGTCGGGACGGACGCCCAATCACGTCTTTTTCTTCATTGTTGGTCACCCCTAAGCCGTGCTTCATTCACTATGCAGAAGGTATGGCTAGAACCAAGCAGATGGCAGATCCTACTCGCCTGCGCTTGCGGGAGGAAGCATCCACGCCCCCTAGGGAGAGATATTCTTCCACCGCCCCGGCGGCTGACGCAGAATATACCGATCTCTTTCAAAAGATCGACGAATATGTCGAGGCTGAGGAGGAACAAACGGCAAGCTCGTCAGGGGGTACAACGAGCAAGGCAGTGGGGGAGTCGAGCGTCGCTCCATTGCCGTCGGCTGCCGAAGAGCAAGAGGTTGCTCCCCTGCCCATTAGACCCAGAGGTCGAGAAGAAGCCCAGCTGCTTCCTTCGGAGATTCACCCAGACATTGGCTGGATGAGGTGGCTAGATAGGCATGGAGCCAAAATGAGGGACGATCTCTGTGTGGGGGAAGGATACCAAATGCGCGTGCCGGCCGGTCTTGACTCGACCGTTAGCTTGCTCGCTGAGGGAGAATTCCCACTTTATGCCGCGGCCATTAAGCTCGGCATGAGATTCCCTCCACACCCCTTCGTTGTGGAGGTTCTAGATGGTTTTAACATTGGGGTGGCTCAGCTGACCCCCAACTCCTGGGCAGATATTTTTGGCTATATCGCCAAATGTGCGCTGAACAACGTGGAGCCGTCGTTCAACGCGTTCTTGCATCTGGTTTCTATCTCCCGTTCCCCCAGTGCCGCCAAAGGGTGGTTTAATCTGAGCAGTCGTGGTACATACCAGACGGTGGTCGGCAAGCTCAGCAAATGGCACATGTGGAGGAAGAGGTGGGTCGTATTTTATACGGACGACCAGGAAATGTATGACAGGATGAGCCGTTGGAATTGCACGGTCAATTATATGGATCGCGACGAGCCTCTCCCACCTCTTACTGCCGAGGAGTGGGATCAAATAATGGTCCTGTTCAAGGCTAACACTCACCACTTAACTGTTGACAAGACCTTCCATGTGCCGGCTGAGTGGCTGCCGCACATAAGTCAGTTTCGAAATGAGGCTTTTCTAGCGGCCGTAGGCCTAGGATGCTCTATGACCCGAGGTAGTATGCCAGATTGTGTGTCGTTCCACTTTGTTCTATTCATTTTCTAACTATTGTTCCTTTTTGTTTTGCAGAGGAAGGGATGAGCAAACTGTCCGCAACTGATATTGGGAAGGGCGACATGACCGACTGGATGGCCAACATCTATGAGGCCAAGATGAAGAAGGCCAAGGCCGAGTTGGAGGAGAAGGTGAGTATCCTTCTAGTTCGTTATTTTTTGTGAGTTAAGCCTTTACCCGTCCAGAGTTGGCAGCAAGCATCCTTTTCAATGACGAGCCGCCACCTTGTGAGTGGCTCGTGATTGCTAAGGTGCGCCTCGTCAATTTTTTGGACGGGCGTCCTTTTTAATGACGAGTCACTATCTAGTGAGTGACTTGTGATTGCTAAGGTACGCCTCGTCATTTTTTGGACGGGCGTCCTTTTTGATGACGAGCCACTATTTAGTGAGTGGCTTGTGATTGATAAGCTACGCCTCGTCATTTTTGGACGGGCGTCCTTTTTGATGACGAGCCACTATTTAGTGAGTGTCTTATGACTTGCTACGCTACGCCTCGTCATTTTTGGACGGGCGTCCTTTTTGATGACGAGCCACTATTTAGTGAGTGTCTTATGACTTGCTACGCTACGCCTCGTCATTTTTGGACGGGCGTCCTTTTTGATGACGAGCCACTATTTAGTGAGTGTCTTATGACTTGCTACGCTACGCCTCGTCATTTTTGGACGGGCGTCCTTTTTGATGTCGAGCCACTATTTAGTGAGTGTCTTGTGACTTGCTACGGGGCCAAGTATCTGACTTTAGTATTTTTGTTTAGCAAGCGAAGGACGCGGCTAAGGCGTCTGGGAAGAAAAAGGGGACGACTCTGTCCCAACTGAAAAAGAGGTTTGCGCCGGCTGACTCGGAGACTCCGAGTACCTTCAAGAAGCCCAAGCCCAAACCCCGGCGTCTTGTGAAGAAGGACGAGTCTCAAGCCGCCGAAGGGGTCACCCTACTGACGACGAGCTGGGCGTGGATAAGCCGTCTTCGGTTGTGGACTTGGTGTCCAGGTCGAAGTCTGGGGGGCACCCTGCCGAGCCAGAGGATCCTCTCTCCGAGATTCCAGCCAATGTTAGGTCCCAAATCCCTGCGGAGGTGGCCCGCCGAGCTAGGTCGTCAGGGGGTAAGTTTTATTCGAACGTTGTACATGATACGGTTATGGATGAAAGTGATAGTCTTATATGCTAGCAATTGGAACCAAAACTGATTTAGGTTCAATGGCTCATTTTGTGTGCATGGTGACTTGGATTGAGTGAGCTCGTTATATGGTCCTTATTATCAAGGTGGTACGTTAATCAAACTGGTCCGTTTAATCACATTGGTCCGCTTGTTTAAACAGATTGTACACACTTA
This sequence comes from Spinacia oleracea, assembly GCF_020520425.1. NCBI lineage: Eukaryota > Viridiplantae > Streptophyta > Magnoliopsida > Caryophyllales > Amaranthaceae > Spinacia > Spinacia oleracea. The sequence goes on from NC_079490.1 coordinate 71,792,949, forward strand.
TTATTTTTAATTGCTTTGGTTAAAGTCGGTTTAATAAAGGGATATTTGTTTAAATCCTCAATGTAAATTCAGTCATTACTTAGCTTTGATTATTGCTGTTTGTAAGGAGAGTTTTAAGCCTTTGTAACCTCCAATTTAGCGACTGAATTAGGAGGCTTTAGAGCATGTAACTGCCAGTTTTAAAGGCTCTTAAATGGCTCTTAATTAGCCGTTTAAAGCTCTTGTAGCTGTTGGTTTTTGGCTATTTATAGTCAGCTTCTTGATTGGAATAAACAACCAACTGGATGATTAAAACACTTGTTTGTTACATTTCGAATTATAGTTTATAATTCAGCCTTTTTCTTTGTTTTGGACGCGTTTCGTATTCAAAGAACTGATTGTGAGTCAATAGGTCTTGTCTTGCATTCACGATCAACGAGTTAAAGGTCTAGCTTGTTACTCAACTATCCTTGTTTATACAACGAGTTTTTGAACTCGTATCATTAGTGGTATCAGAGCTGCTGTTCGTGTGATCCGCCAAAAAAAAAAAAAAAAGAAAAAAAAAGAAAAAAAAAAAAGAGCTGCTGTTCGTAATTCTTACAAACTGAAATATGGATTTTGATGATCCTGACTTTCTACAACATCTCCAAGAAGCCTTGAAGAACGTTAGAGATGGGGGGTATCGTAGGCCTCCTAGGCGTGATCTACGGGCTATGGATGAATTCAAAGTCACCGAACTTCCTGAATTTGTTGGTGGAACAGATCCGGAAGCCTATTTGGAGTGGGAGCGCAAAATAGAGAGAATGTTCGATTTCAAGGACATTGATGATGAGAAGCGTTGCAAATATGCCATATTGAAGCTAGGACGAGGGGCTTCATTGTGGTTCGAGGGACTGAAATCCAAGAGAATACGTGAAGGGAAGGAGAAAATTACCTCTTGGGAGTCTTTGAAACGTAAGCTACGTAAAAGGTATGTGCCAACAACTCATAGAATAACAACTTATCGTAAAATTGCCGAATTGAGGCGAGGAAAAATGAGTGTGGCTGTGATACGGTTATGGATGAAAGTGATAGTCTTATGCTAGCAATTGGAACCAAAACTGAGTTGGGTTCAATGGCTCATTTTGTGTGCATGGTGACTTGGATTGAGTGAGCTCGTTATATGGTCCTTATTATCAAGGTGACATTGGTCCGCTTGTTTAAACAGATTGTACGCACTTATTATTTTTAATTGCTTTGGTTAAAGTCGGTTTAATAAAGGGATATTTGTTTAAATCCCCAATTTAAATTCAGTCATTACTTAGCTTTGATTATTGCTGTTTGTAAGGAGAGTTTTAAGCCTTTGTAACCTCCAATTTAGTGACTGAATTAGGAGGCTTTAGAGCTTGTAACTGCCAGTTTTGAAGGCTCTTCAATGGCTCTTAATTAGCCGTTTAAAGCTCTTGTAGCTGTTGGTTTTTGGCTATTTATAGTCAGCTTCTTGATTGGAATAAACAACCAACGGGATGATTAAAACACTTGTTTGTTACACTTCGAATTATAGTTTATAATTCAGCCTTTTTCTTTGTTTTGGACGCGTTTCGTATTCAAAGAACTGATTGTGAGTCAATAGGTCTTGTCTTGCATTCACGATCAACGAGTTAAAGGTCTAGCTTGTTACTCAACTATCCTTGTTTATACAACGAGTTTTTGAACTCGTATCATTAGTGGTATCAGAGCTGCTGTTCGTGTGATCCGCCAAAAAAAAAAAAAAAAACAAAAAAAAAGAAAAAAAAAAAAGAGCTGCTGTTCGTAATTCTTACAAACTGAAATATGGATTTTGATGATCCTGACTTTCTACAACATCTCCAAGAAGCCTTGAAGAACGTTAGAGATGGGGGGTATCGTAGGCCTCCTAGGCGTGATATACGGGCTATGGATGAATTCAAGGTCACCGAACTTCCTGAATTTGTTGGTGGAACAGATCCGGAAGCCTATTTGGAGTGGGAGCGCAAAATAGAGAGAATGTTCGATTTCAAGGACATTGATGATGAGAAGCGTTGCAAATATGCCATATTGAAGCTAGGACGAGGGGCTTCATTGTGGTTCGAGGGACTGAAATCCAAGAGAATACGTGAAGGGAAGGAGAAAATTACCTCTTGGGAGTCTTTGAAACGTAAGCTACGTAAAAGGTATGTGCCAACAACTCATAGAATAACAACTTATCGTAAAATTGCCGAATTGAGGCGAGGAAAAATGAGTGTGGCTGTGATACGGTTATGGATGAAAGTGATAGTCTTATGCTAGCAATTGGAACCAAAACTGAGTTGGGTTCAATGGCTCATTTTGTGTGCATGGTGACTTGGATTGAGTGAGCTCGTTATATGGTCCTTATTATCAAGGTGACATTGGTCCGCTTGTTTAAACAGATTGTACGCACTTATTATTTTTAATTGCTTTGGTTAAAGTCGGTTTAATAAAGGGATATTTGTTTAAATCCCCAATTTAAATTCAGTCTTTACTTAGCTTTGATTATTGCTGTTTGTAAGGAGAGTTTTAAGCCTTTGTAACCTCCAATTTAGTGACTGAATTAGGAGGCTTTAGAGCTTGTAACTGCCAGTTTTAAAGGCTCTTAAATGGCTCTTAATTAGGCGTTTAAAGCTCTTGTAGCTGTTGGTTTTTGGCTATTTATAGTCAGCTTCTTGATTGGAATAAACAACCAACTGGATGATTGAAACACTTGTTTGTTACATTTCGAATTATAGTTTATAATTCAGCCTTTTTCTTTGTTTTGGACGCGTTTCCTATTCAAAGAACTGATTGTGAGTCAATAGGTCTTGTCTTGCATTCACGATCAACGAGTTAAAGGTCTAGCTTGTTAATCAACTATCCTTGTTTATACAACGGGTTTTTAAACTCGTATCATTAGTTGTATCAGAGCTGCTGTTCGTGTGATCCGCCCAAAAAAAAAAAAAAATAATAAAAAAAAAGAGCTGCTGTTCGTAATTCTTACAAACTGAAATATGGATTTTGATGATCCTGACTTTCTACAACATCTCCAAGAAGCCTTGAAGAACGTTAGAGATGGGGGGGTATCGTAGGCCTCCTAGGCGTGATCTACGGGCTATGGATGAATTCAAAGTCACCGAACTTTCTGAATTTGTTGGTGGAACAGATCCGGAAGCCTATTTGGAGTGGGAGCGCAAAATAGAGAGAATGTTCGATTTCAAGGACATTGATGATGAGAAGCGTTGCAAATATGCCATATTGAAGCTAGGACGAGGGGCTTCATTGTGGTTCGAGGGACTGAAATCCAAGAGAATACGTGAAGGGAAGGAGAAAATTACCTCTTGGGAGTCTTTGAAACGTAAGCTACGTAAAAGGTATGTGCCAACAACTCATAGAATAACAACTTATCGTAAAATTGCCGAATTGAGGCAAGCAAAAATGAGTGTGGCTGAATATATTGATGAGTTTGAAAAGTTGTCCTTAATGGGAGAAATTGAGGAAATTGAGGAACAAAAATTGTCCAGATTTTTAAGGGGTCTAAATTATAATATTGCCAATACCGTAGACCTTTATCCATATTCTGATTTTGACACTCTTTGTGGACTTTGTTTAAAATTGGAAAATCAAGGGAAGGCAAAATATGGGGGAGGGTCTAGTATGGATGGTAAAGCCAAGTCTTGGGCTAAATCCGAACCTAGCTTGAAACCAAACACATCACCTAGTACCGTAGGTTCAAGTAATTCTACGGCTGCCCCTAAACTATCTAACCCAACCAAAGAAACAAGTCTGTCCAAGGTGCGTTGTTTTAAGTGTCAAGGGTTTGGGCATTATCAAAATGCGTGTCAAAATAAACGAGTAGTGACCTTGAGAGAAGCTGTTGAATGTCGTGAGGAGTTGTTTGAAGAGGAAAAGAGGTTGGGGGACGTATTTGTGTTTGATGAGAGTGGTGATGAGGAGGAAGAGGAAGGGTATGAGGCTCCAATTTATGACACAAATCTGGTTCTTAGAGCGCTACAAACTCAAATTTCACCTACTGATCTAGACCAACGAGATCAGTTGTTTCATACTAAATGTCTAGTGAAAGATAAGTGGTGTAGTGTAATTGTTGATGGGGGGAGTTGTACCAATGCTGCTTCTAGTGAAATGGTGTCAAAATTAGGCTTAATCACTACTGCCCATCCTAGGCCATACGCACTCCATTGGCTTGATGATGGTAATAGTGTAAAAGTGTCGAAGCAAGTAAGGGTTGGTTTGACTATGGGTTCGTATGTGGATGAAGTTCTTTGTGATGTTATTCCTATGGATGCTTGTCATATTTTGTTGGGTCGTCCTTGGCAGTTTGATAGGGACGTGATTCATAAAGGGAGAAGCAATGAGTATGAATTGAGAGACAAAGGCAAGAAAATTGTGCTAAAGCCTATGTCATCTCAAGCGGTTCGATCCATGAGTGTGAAACAAGAGAAAAAGCCGAATCTCACCATGTTGGCTAGTGAACGAGAAATTGAGCAAGCTCTTGATCATGGAGAGTTGGTGTATTTGCTCGTGGCTAAAGAGAGTCCAATTGAAGGCCAAAATTGGAAAGAAGGCAGTCCCATTGCCGAATTGCTGTTTGAGTTCAAGGATGTATTTCCGGATGAATTACCACCAGGTTTGCCTCCTATTCGTGGTATTGAACATCAAATTGATCTTATTCCAGGAACTTCTTTGCCTAATAAGGCTGCCTATCGTTGCAATCCGGAGGAAACAAAGGAATTACAAAAGCAAATTGATGAACTTGTGAATCGAGGCTATGTTAGAGAAAGCTTGAGTCCATGTGCTGTTCCGGTGTTGCTTGTGCCTAAGAAAGATGGAACATGGCGAATGTGTGTTGATAGTAGGGCTGTGAATAACATTACCATCAAGTATCGTTTTCCAATTCCGAGACTTGATGATATGTTAGATGAGCTCCATGGTTCGAAGTTGTTCTCAAAAATTGATTTGCGAAGTGGTTATCATCAGATTCGGATGCGTGAAGGAGATGAGTGGAAAACGGCTTTCAAGACAAAACATGGTTTGTATGAGTGGACCGTCATGCCATTTGGTCTCACTAATGCTCCTAGTACGTTTATGAGGCTAATGAACGAAGTGCTTAAATCATTTTTGGGCAGATTCGTTGTGGTATATCTTGATGACATCTTGGTGTATAGTAGGAAAGAAGAGGAGCATCTGATTCATTTGAGGGATGTTTTTGAAACACTTAGAGCTCAAAGACTCTATGGGAAGCTAGAGAAGTGTTCATTCCTTGTTGACAATGTTGTATTGTTGGGCTATGTAGTTTCGAAAGATGGAGTGTCCGTGGATCAGTCCAAGATCGAGGCTATCAAATCATGGCCTAATCCTAAAGCTATAAGTGAGGTGCGTTCATTTCATGGTCTTGCTTCATTTTATAGACGTTTCATTCGTGATTTCAGTACTATTACTAGTCCTATCACTAGTTGCTTGAAGAAAGGTGCTTTTGTATGGGGAGAGGACGCTCAAAAGGCGTTTGATGTGATTAAACAGCGTTTGTGTGCTGCTCCTATTTTGGCGCTGCCAGATTTCTCTCAACCTTTTGAGGTCGAGTGTGATGCTAGTGGAGTGGGGATTGGTGCTGTTTTGATCCAAGGTAAGCGTCCCATAGCTTATTTTTCGGAAAAGTTAGGGGGTGCTCGTTTGAATTATTGCACTTATGATAAAGAGTTCTATGCCAATGTTAGAGCTTTGGATCATTGGAGTCATTATTTGCGTTCTAGCCACTTTGTTTTGCATTTTGATCATGAATCTTTGAAGTATATTAATGGGCAACAAAAATTGAGCCCAAGGCATGCTAAATGGGTTGAGTTCTTGCAATCCTTTCATTTTTCTTCGAAATACAAAGATGGTAAAAGCAATGTGGTGGCTGATGCATTATCAGGAAGGTACACTTTGCTTGCTACACTTGATGTTCGTTTGTTTGGGGTTTGAGACCTTAAAAGATTATTATCATGATGATGGTGATTTTGGAGTTGCATTCAAGAAATGTGCAATTGGTGCTTATGGGGAGTACATGTTGCAAGATGGGTTTCTTTTCAAAGGTAATCGCCTTTGTATTCCTAAGCATTCAATTCGTGAGTTACTAGTGCGTGAGGCTCATGGTGGAGGATTGACTGGTCACTTTGGCATAGCCAAGACCTTGGAAATCTTGAGAGAACATTTCTTTTGGCCTAAAATGTTAGGTGATGTAACGAACATTGTGAATAAATGTGTGACTTGTCATATGGCCAAGAGTTCTTTCAAACCCGGTTTATACTCACCTTTGCCGGTTCCAGTTCGCCCTTGGGAAGATGTATCCATGGATTTTATAGTGGCTTTGCCTCGTACTCAAAGAGTTAAGGATGCTATTATGGTCGAGGTGGATAGATTTTCAAAAATGGCTCACTTCGTTGCTTGTCACAAAACGGATGATGCTTGTAATGTGGCTGATTTGTATTATAAGGAGATTGTTCGTTTGCATGGAATTCCAAAGACTATTGTTTCTGATCGAGATTCCAAGTTCTTGAGTTACTTTTGGAATACATTGTGGAGAAAGGTGGGAACCAAGTTGTTGTTTAGCACTTCACATCACCCTCAAACTGATGGGCAAACAGAGGTGACAAATCGAACCTTGGGAACGCTATTGAGAGGGTTGGTAAGTAAAACGCAAAAGGATTGGGATGTCAAGCTTGCTCACGCTGAATTTGCTTATAATCGGTCTCCTACTTATGCTACTGGTCATTCTCCATTTGAGGTAGTATATGGGATTAATCCATACTTGCCCTTGGATTTAATTCCATTACCAAAAGATGAGTTGGTTCACAAGGATGCCGATGCTAAGTTAAAGTCTATGATGAAACTGCACCAACAAGTTCGTGAGCGAATTGAAGCTATTAATGCCTCTTATAAACAGAAATCAAATAAGAATCGCAAACCGAGGTTGTTTGAAGAAGGTGATTTGGTTTGGGTTCATTTAATTAAAGAGCGTTTTCCAAGCAAATGCAAGAACAAGCTTATGCCTAGGGCTGAAGGTCCTTACAAGGTGGTTGCACGTGTGAATGATAATGATTACAAGATTGAGCTTCCGGGAGACTATGGTGTCCATGCTACTTTCAATGTAGGTGATCTTTCACCTTATCTTGATGATGATGGCCTTGCTGAATTGAGGTCAATTCCTTTTAAAGGGGGAGGGGATGATACGGTTATGGATGAAAGTGATAGTCTTATGCTAGCAATTGGAACCAAAACTGAGTTGGGTTCAATGGCTCATTTTGTGTGCATGGTGACTTGGATTGAGTGAGCTCGTTATATGGTCCTTATTATCAAGGTGGTACGTTAATCAAACTGGTCCGTTTAATCACATTGGTCTGCTTGTTTAAACAGATTGTACGCACTTATTATTTTTAATTGCTTTGGTTAAAGTCGGTTTAATAAAGGGATATTTGTTTAAATCCCGAATTTAAATTCAGTCATTACTTAGCTTTGATTATTGATGTTTGTAAGGAGAGTTTTAAGCCTTTGTAACCTCCAATTTAGTGACTGAATTAGGAGGCTTTAGAGCTTGTAACTGCCAGTTTTGAAGGCTCTTAAATGGCTCTTAATTAGCCGTTTAAAGCTCTTGTAGCTGTTGGTTTTTGGCTATTTATAGTCAGCTTCTTGATTGGAATAAACAACCAACGGGATGATTAAAACACTTGTTTGTTACATTTCGAATTATAGTTTATAATTCAGCCTTTTTCTTTGTTTTGGACGTGTTTCCTATTCAAAGAACTGATTGTGAGTCAATAGGTCTTGTCTTGCATTCACGATCAACGAGTTAAAGGTCTAGCTTGTTAATCAACTATCCTTGTTTATTCAACGAGTTTTTGAACTCGTATCAGGCTGAATATATTGATGAGTTTGAAAAGTTGTCCTTAATGGGAGAAATTGAGGAAATTGAGGAACAAAAACTGTCCAGATTTTTAAGGGGTCTAAATTATAATATTGCCAATACCGTAGACCTTTATCCATATTCTGATTTTGACACTCTTTGTGGACTTTGTTTAAAATTGGAAAATCAAGGGAAGGCAAAATATGGGGGAGGGTCTAGTATGGATGGTAAAGCCAAGTCTTGGGCTAAATCCGAACCTAGCTTGAAACCAAACACATCACCTAGTACCGTAGGTTCAAGTAATTCCACGGCTGCCCCTAAACTATCTAACCCAACCAAAGAAACAAGTCTGTCCAAGGTGCGTTGTTTTAAGTGTCAAGGGTTTGGGCATTATCAAAATGCGTGTCCAACTAAACGAGTAGTGACCTTGAGAGAAGCTGTTGAATGTCGTGAGGAGTTGTTTGAAGAGGAAAAGAGGTTGGGGGACGTATTTGTGTTTGATGAGAGTGGTGATGAGGAGGAAGAGGAAGGGTATGAGGCTCCAATTTATGACACAAATCTGGTTCTTAGAGCGCTACAAACTCAAATTTCACCTACTGATCTAGACCAACGAGATCAGTTGTTTCATACTAAATGTCTAGTGAAAGATAAGTGGTGTAGTGTAATTGTTGATAGGGGGAGTTGTACCAATGCTGCTTCTAGTGAAATGGTGTCAAAATTAGGCTTAATCACTACTGCCCATCCTAGGCCATACGCACTCCATTGACTTGATGATGGTAATAGTGTAAAAGTGTCGAAGCAAGTAAGGGTTGGTTTGACTATGGGTTCGTATGTGGATGAAGTTCTTTGTGATGTTATTCCTATGGATGCTTGTCATATTTTGTTGGGTCGTCCTTGGCAGTTTGATAAGGACGTGATTCATAAAGGGAGAAGCAATGAGTATGAATTGAGAGACAAAGGCAAGAAAATTGTGCTAAAGCCTATGTCATCTCAAGCGGTTCGATCCATGAGTGTGAAACAAAAGAAAAGGCCGAATCTCACCATGTTGGCTAGTGAACGAGAAATTGAGCAAGCTCTTGATCATGGAGAGTTGGTGTATTTGCTCGTGGCTAAGGAGAGTCCAATTGAAGGCCAAAATCGGAAAGAAGGCAGTCCCATTGCCGAATTGCTGTTTGAGTTCAAGGATGTATTTCCGGATGAATTACCACCAGGTTTGCCCCCTATTCGTGGTATTGAACATCAAATTGATCTTATTCCAGGAACTTCTTTGCCTAATAAGGCTGCCTATCGTTGCAATCCGGAGGAAACAAAGGAATTACAAAAGCAAATTGATGAACTTGTGAATCGAGGCTATGTTAGAGAAAGCTTGAGTCCATGTGCTGTTCCGGTGTTGCTTGTGCCTAAGAAAGATGGAACATGGCGAATGTGTGTTGATAGTAGGGCTGTGAATAACATTACCATCAAGTATCGTTTTCCAATTCTGAGACTTGATGATATGGTTGATGAGCTCCATGGTTCGAAGTTGTTCTCAAAAAATTGATTTGCGAAGTGGTTATCATCAGATTCGGATGCGTGAAGGAGATGAGTGGAAAACGGCTTTCAAGAGAAAACATTGTTTGTATGAGTGGACCGTCATTCCATTTGGTCTCACTAATGCTCCTAGTACGTTTATGAGGCTAATGAATGAAGTGCTTAAATCATTTTTGGGCAGATTCGTTGTGGTATATCTTGATGACATCTTGGTTTATAGTAGGAACGAAGAGGAGCATCTGATTCATTTGAGGGATGTTTTTGAAACACTTAGAGCTCAAAGACTCTATGGGAAGCTAGAGAAGTGTTCATTCCTTGTTGACAATGTTGTATTCTTGGGCTATGTGGTTTCGAAAGATGGAGTGTCTGTGGATCAGTCCAAGATCGAGGCTATCAAATCGTGGCCTAATCCTAAAACTATAAGTGAGGTGCGTTCATTTCATGTTCTTGCTTCATTTTATAGACGTTTCATTCGTGATTTCAGTACTATTACTAGTCCTATCACTAGTTGCTTGAAGAAAGGTGATTTTGTATGGGGAGAGGACGCTCAAAAGGCGTTTGATGTGATTAAAGAGCGTTTGTGTGCTGCTCCTATTTTGGCGCTGCCAGATTTCTCTCAACCTTTTGAGGTCGAGTGTGATGCTAGTGGAGTGGGGATTGGTGCTGTTTTGATCCAAGGTAAGCGTCCCATAGCTTATTTTTCGGAAAAGTTAGGGGGTGCTCGTTTGAATTATTGCACTTATGATAAAGAGTTCTATGCCATTGTTCGAGCTTTGGATCATTGGAGTCATTATTTGCGTTCTAGCCACTTTGTTTTGCATTCTGATCATGAATCTTTGAAGTACATTAATGGGCAATAAAAAATGAGCCCAAGGCATGCTAAATGGGTTGAGTTCTTGCAATCCTTTCATTTTTCTTCGAAATACAAAGATGGTAAAAGCAATGTGGTGGCTGACATTATCACGAAGGTACACTTTGCTTGCTACACTTGATGTTCGTTTGTTGGGGTTTGAGACCTTAAAAGATTATTATCATGATGATGGTGATTTTGGAGTTGCATTCGAGAAATGTGCAGTTGGTGCTTATGGGGAGTACATGTTGCAAGATGGGTTTCTTTTCAAAGGTAATCGCCTTTGTATTCCTAAGCATTCAATTCGTGAGTTACTAGTGCGTGAGGCTCATGGTGGAGGATTGGCCGGTCACTTTGGCATAGCCAAGACCTTGGAAATCTTGAGAGAACATTTCTTTTGGCCTAAAATGTTAGGTGATGTAACGAACATTGTGAATAAATGTGTGACTTGTCATATGGCCAAGAGTTCTTTCAAACCCGGTTTATACTCACCTTTGCCGGTTCCAGTTCGCCCTTGGGAAGATGTATCCATGGATTTTATAGTGGCTTTGCCTCGTACTCAAAGAGGTAAGGATGTATTATGGTCGTGGTGGATAGATTTTCAAAAATGGCTCACTTCGTTGCTTGTCACAAAACGGATGATGCTTGTAATGTGGCTGATTTGTATTATAAGGAGATTGTTCGTTTGCATGGAATTCCAAAGACTATTGTTTCTGATCGAGATTCCAAGTTCTTGAGTTACTTTTGGAATACATTGTGGAGAAAGGTGGGAACCAAGTTGTTGTTTAGCACTTCACATCACCCTCAAACTGATGGGCAAACAGAGGTGACAAATCGAACCTTGGGAACGCTATTGAGAGGGTTGGTAAGTAAAACGCAAAAGGATTGGGATGTCAAGCTTGCTCACGCTGAATTTGCTTATAATCGGTCTCCTACTTATGCTACTGGTCATTCTCCATTTGAGATAGTATATGGGATTAATCCATACTTGCCCTTGGATTTAATTCCATTACCAAAAGATGAGTTGGTTCACAATGATGCCGATGCTAAGTTAAAGTCTATGATGAAACTGCACCAACAAGTTCGTGAGCGAATTGAAGCTATTAATGCCTCTTATAAACAGAAATCAAATAAGAATCGCAAACCGAGGTTGTTTGAAGAAGGTGATTTGGTTTGGGTTCATTTAAGGAAAGAGCGTTTTCCAAGCAAACGCAAGAACAAGCTTATGCCTAGGGCTGAAGGTCCTTACAAGGTGGTTGCACGTGTGAATGATAATGCTTACAAGATTGAGCTTCCGGGAGACTATGGTGTCCATGCTACTTTCAATGTAGGTGATCTTTCACCTTATCTTGATGATGATGGCCTTGCTGAATTGAGGTCAATTCCTTTTAAAGGGGGAGGGGATGATACGGTTATGGATGAAAGTGATAGACTTATGCTAGCAATTGGAACCAAAACTGATTTGGGTTCAATGGCTCATTTTGTGTGCATGGTGACTTGGATTGAGTGAGCTCGTTATATGGTCCTTATTATCAAGGTGGTACGTTAATCAAACTGGTCCGTTTAATCACATTGGTCTGCTTGTTTAAACAGATTGTACGCAATTATTATTTTTAATTGCTTTGGTTAAAGTCGGTTTAATAAAGGGATATGTGTTTAAATCCCCAATGTAAATTCAGTCATTACTTAGCTTTGATTATTGTTGTTTGTAAGGAGAGTTTTAAGCCTTTGTAACCTCCAATTTAGTGACTGAATTAGGAGGCTTTAGAGCTTGTAACTGCCAGTTTTAAAGGCTCTTAAATGGCTCTTAATTAGCCGTTTAAAGCTCTTGTAGCTGTTGGTTTTTGGCTATTTATGGTCAGCTTCTTGATTGGAATAAACAACCAACTGGATGATTAAAAAACTTGTTTGTTACATTTCGAATTATAGTTTATAATTCAGCCTTTTTTCTTTGTTTTGGACGCGTTTCCTATTCAAAGAACTGATTGTGAGTCAATAGGTCTTGTCTTGCATTCACGATCAACGAGTTAAAGGTCTAGCTTGTTAATCAACTATCCTTGTTTATACAACGAGTTTTTAAACTCGTTTCAGTACAGACGTGCCGAGTCTCTTCTGGCAGTTTTTCTTACTCTCCGCGTCATCCTAAGGCCATTGTTTTTCCTATAGCTAAAGACAAGGGAAAGGAGGCAGCTGTGGCGGTGGACGAGGATATTCCCGCTACTCCTCATTACTCGGCAAGAGACAGGGAGGCAATATGTCGCAAGGTTTTTAAGGCCGTCCCTTCGGAGTACGTTGCTTCTCTTCCTGGCCATAAGACAGACGCCCAATTTGGTGCCATCCAAGCCACTCTACTCGACGTGAGTTTGTCTCCAACTTTCGTATGTGTTTGTATTTTTTTTTTTTTTTTATTGCTTTTCCTTTTAGAGCTTTTACTAACATGTAGCCCCCTTTGCAGTTGTTCTGCCGCATGGAATTCTACAAGAGTTGGAAGACTCAGACTGCTGAGGAGCTCAAAGCTCAAGTGGCCGAGTCCACCCATCATGGTGATTACGCGTTCAAGTCGATTGAAGAGGTCCGCTTGCAGACGCAGACGACCATAGACCTTCAGGCGAAGGAGGTGGCTTCGTTACGGTCTGATAAGGCCGAGCTGCTAAAGAAGGTCTTGGCGCAGGACAAGGACATGGTGGCGATGGTCGAGGAGGCCAAGGCGGCAGCGGAGGAAATACGCACGCTTCAGGACCAGCTGCGGGAGCTTCCCCAAATCAAAGAGGCGGTTGAGGATGCTGAGCAACTTCGGGGGGATCTGGAGACTGTCAGGTCGCAGGTTCGCACCCTGCGAGAACGTCTTCTCGAGTCCTACGATCAGGGGGAGCAGGAGGCGAAGGACGCCGTTAAGCATGCCTGGGAGAACCACATGGAGGAGTATGACCTCGCGTGATTTCAGCGGCGCTTAGAACACAGTGCTGTTGTGTTGGCCGCAGAGCGTCTCGGCCAGCCGCCCCCTGAGTTTGTACCCTCCGATGACGAGGACGATGCTGCTGCTCCCTGATCTGCTTCCTTCTGCTTTATCAAAATTTTATTCAAGTGTTCTCATGCCTAAGGGCAAAAACAATTATTTTGTTATGTTTTGGCGCCGCTGGCGTCTGTACTATTGTGCCTGCTGTGCACACAACAATTTTATTTTGCATTTTTGGCCATTTTTGCACGTCTTCTTATGGGCGTTGTTCTATAAATAGGCTATTTCTGTTTTATCTCGTGTTTACTTGTTTTTCGTATTTTGATTTTTCTTAGCGATGCTACCAATCAATAGGTATGGTCGTCAAGTTATCTGGCATTTATCAAAGGTGTAGCCTGCCTGTCAGATAAAGATGTCGACCAAGATATGTGTTATGCGACGTTGCCGCCGGCCATTAAGCATACACCAAGCAGTTATGTAGTCGTCCCAATTATTGACGAGCGTGCCTACCACCATATAGATTACAATTGGGCAACCACTTTTACCCCATGGTTACTTCTGCCGCGGGCACCTGAGTATGTGCTCGGTACTTATGTGGTCGTCACAATCTTTGACGAGCGTGTCTACCACGACATTGGTTGACGCAAGTCAATCAATAGGTATGATTGCCGCTAGACATGCTCGTCAAGTGGAGTGGACGACCAAAGAACTTGCACGAACAACCCTTTGTTCCTCGGATGCTCGTGCCGGCGCACATTAGGGCATACAACTTTTGCCTTATGGTTATTTCGGCCGTGGGCGCCTGCAAATGTTTTCGGCACTTATGTGGTCGTCACAATCTTTGACGAGCGTGTCTACTACTACATTGATTGACGCAAGTCAACCAATAGGTATGATTGCCGCTAGACATGCTCGTCAAATGGGATGGACGACCAAAGAACTTACACGAACAACCCTTTGTTCCACGGATGTTCGTGCTGCCGCACATTCGGGCAAACAACTTTTGCCTTATGGTTGTTTCGGCCGTGGGCGCCTGCAAATGTTCTCGGCACATATGTGGTCGTCACAATCTTTGACGAGCGTCTCTACTACTACATTGATTGACTTGCGTTTTGATTGCCGCTAGACATGCTCGTCAAATGGGATGGACGACCAAAGAACTTGCACGAACAACCCTTTGTTCCACGGATGTTCGTGCCGCCGCACATTCGGGCAAACAACTTTTTCCTTATAGTTGTTTCGGTCGTGGGCGCCGGCAAATGTTCTCGGCACTTATGTGGTTGTCACAATCTTTGCCGCAGAGCTTTTGGGCAAACCACCTTTGTTTCAAGGTGACTTCTGCCGCAGGGCTTTTGAGTAAGGCACCTTTGTTTCAAGGTGACTTCTGCCGCGGGGCTTCTGAACAAACCACCTTTGTTTCAAGGTGACTTCTGCCGCAGGGCTTCTGAGTAAGCCACCTTTGTTACAAGGTTAATTTTGCCACAGGGCTTATGTGCCACTGAGCGGGTTAATTGCGGCATGTTATGCCGCTGATGTGAGAGTTGAATAGGTGATCAGCCTATAACTTAGTGCTAATCTAGGCCACTTCTTAGGCTTCAAACAATTAGGCTTATTATGCGCGGGTGCTAATCTAGGCCAGGCCGTCATTCAATTAGGCTTTGATGTTCCACTTGCGAGTAATAAATGATATGAAAAGAATAGAGTAGTACTTCCTCCGTCTTTTAATACTCGCAACGTTTGGACTTTTGCCACTATTCATATAATCTACTTTGACTATTCTTAGTGCTTTTTATATAAGATAAAACATAGTCATGTGGGATCTTGTTAGATTCGTCTCAATGTGTATTTTCAAAATATCAACTTTTTATAATTTTTGCATAAAGAGAATTTGAGATATAAATGATCAAATTTGTGCATTGGCATGCGTGAAACTAACAAACGTTGCGAGTATTAAAAGACGGAGGAA
Organism: Spinacia oleracea; assembly: GCF_020520425.1. NCBI lineage: Eukaryota > Viridiplantae > Streptophyta > Magnoliopsida > Caryophyllales > Amaranthaceae > Spinacia > Spinacia oleracea. The sequence goes on from NC_079490.1 coordinate 71,808,118, forward strand.
GTATTATTTATAACTTTGCATGGCGAATTTAGCCGATTACAAAAGTGGTTACTACCCTATTAGGAACATTAGAGATCGGCCCATAGGCAACTGTTAGTTCCATGTACGACAAAACTAATCACAAGCCTAGAAGAAGTATTTCTTAAGATTGTCAGCATTCTAGGTGCGCAAATGGGTCGGCCTTGCATGTCCTGGATACGGTAAGTTCCATCCCTGACTTCATCATAGATCTCATAAGGTCCCTCCCAGGTGGGCGTCAGCTTACCCTGTTCATTTGCTCGGCCTGTGGATTTCATTTTTCGAAGGACAAAATCCCCCACTTTGAACACCCTGTTAGAGACTTTCTTGTTGTATTCTCTTGCCATTATTATCTTGTACAGCTGCTGTCTTAGTGCCGCATTTCCTCTAACCTCGGGCAGGAAGTCTAGGGCTGCTTTCATCATCTCCCAGTTAGTATTTTCGTCATACAGCATGACTCTCAAGGTTGGTTCGCACATCTCTATGGGTAAAACGGCCTCGGCACCATAAGCTAGCGAGAAGGGTGTTTCACCGATTGAATTCTTAGCCGTGGTGCGGATGGACCATAAGACATTTGGCAGTTCATCAGCCCATAGACCCTTGGCTTCGTCAAGCTTCTTTTTCATTCCCTCGGAGATAATTTTGTTAAATGCCTCGACCTGACCATTGGCTTGAGGTCGCCCGACCGACGCGAAATAAGTATGTATGTCGTGGTCGGCCAGCCACTCTTTCAGCTTAGGCGTTTCAAACTGAGGCCCATTATCAAAGACGATAGCCTGTGGGATCCCAAAATGGGTCATGATATTTTTCCAAATGAATGCTCTTACATCACCGGTTTTTATGTTTTTGAGTGCTTCTGGCTCCACCCATTTGGTGAAGTAATCTACAGTAACAATGACATAACACCTCCCTCCAGGAGCGGCAGTAAATGGACCTTGGAGATCCATTCCCCATTTAGCAAACGGGATTGGGCTCGTGATGGGCGTCAGAACTCGTGCCGGTTGGTGTATTAAATGAGCAAAGCGTTGACATTTGTCACACTTCTTGACCAATGAGATTGCATCATCTTTAAGAGTCGGCCAGTAATAGCCGGTTCGAAGTGCCTTTTCAGCCAAAGCCCTTCCACCAATATGCGAGCTACATAATCCCTGGTGAAGGTCTTCCAGAATTTCCTGCCCCTTCTCAGGCGTCACACATTTTAGCAAGGGACGGGAGTAGGCCTTTTTGTAGAGGGTGCCATTCCACATTTCAAACCAAGAGCATTTCTTCTGAAGTCTTGCCGTTTGCCTTGAGTCTTCTGGCAACACTCCATTCATTTTGAAGTTAACTATGTCATCCATCCATGTGGAGGTCCTGTCAAGGATTTCCACCTCCATCTGCTCAATACTTTTGTGCTCCTTCACCTCCCAGAACACATGCTGAGGAGTATCACAAGAAGAGAAACTGGCCAATTTTGACAAGGCATCAGCTTGGTTATTTTCCGAACGAGGAACTTGTCTTACCTCAAAGCTTTTCAATGGTTCTACTTCCTGGTGGACGGCCTGCATGTATTTGACCATCGTCGGGTCCCTAGCCTCGTAGGTTCCATTAACTTGGCTCACAATCAATTGAGAGTCAGACAGAGCTACAATCTCCTCGGCGCCTGCCGCCTTACACATTTTAATGCCACAAAGCAGGGCTTCATATTCGGCTTCATTATTTGACGCCTGAAAGTTAAATCGCATAGCATACTCAAAAGTATCCCCTTCGGGGGAGTGACAGATTATCCCAGCTCCACACCCATTCTGCGTGGACGAGCCATCTACTTACAGTGTCCACACAGTCTTTGTGTTCTTGGCAAAGTCAGGCCTCGTCATTTCAACAATAAAGTCGGCACATACTTGCCCCTTGACAGCCTTCCTCGGCTCATAAGTGATATCAAAGGCATTCAGCTCTATTGCCTAATTCAGCATTCATCCTGACGCCTCCAGCTTCGTGAAGGGAAGTTTAAGCGGTTGATCTGTATAGACCACTATTCTGTGGGCTAAGAAATAAGGACGAAGTTTTTTGCTGGCCATGAACAGGGCTAAGCCAAACTTCTCCACTGCAGGGTATCTAATTTCAGCATTTTAAAGAACATGACTGACAAAGTATACTGGCATCTGTATTCCCTCCCTCTCTGTCAGTAGAGCGGCACTCAACGAGTGTTCAGACACGGCAAGATACATGTATAAAGTCTCTCCCTACAAGGGGCTAGCCAGACGAGGTAGGGTGTGCAAGTGTCCCTTTAGTCTGATCAGCGCCGCCTCGGCAACGTCCGACCATTCAAACTTAGCCTTCTTTCTGATTGCCCTAAAAAAGTAGTGGCACTTGTCTCCGGCCCTGGAAAGGAATCTGCCCAGAGCGGCCAAGCAACCTGTGAGTCGCTGGACCTCTCTTACTGTCTTTGGTAAGCTCATATCAATTACTGCCTGGATCTTGTCTGGGTTGGCTTCAATTCCTCTCTCATCAATCAGGAAACCTAAGAATTTGCCCGACGTAACCCCAAACACACACTTCTTAGGGTTCAATCTCATTTTGTAGGCTCGAATAGTCTCAAATGTCTCCCTAAGATCAGCTATGTGTGCCGCCCGCAGCTTACTCTTCACAATCATATCATCAATGAAAGCTTCGATATTTCTGCCGAGTTGTTTGGTGAACACAGTGTTAATAAGACGCTGAAAGGTGGCCGGTGCATTCTTTAATCCGAATGGCATTACTTTGTAGTAGTAAAGGCCTTATTCTGTAACAAATGAAGTTTTCTCCTGGTCGTCAGGCCACAAGGGGATCTGATGAAACCCTGAGTATGCATCCATGAAGCTCATCATGGCATGCCCCGCCGTGGAGTCGACAAGCCGATCATTATTTGGCAATAGGAAACTGTCTTTGGGACATGCCTTATTGAGGTTGGTGTAATCAACGCACATCCTCTAGGTGCCGTTTGGTTTTTTGACGAGGACCACATTAGCAACCCAGTCGGGATACTGGCTCGGTCGAACAAACCCTGCATCCATCAACTTCTGTATTTCTGCTGTTGCCGCCTGATTTCTATCTTCCCCATGGTTCCTTTTCTTCTGACGAACCGGTTTAAAATTCGGGTCCACATTCAGCTTATGGACGGCCACAGCAGGGTCAATACCCGGCATTTCCTCCACTGTGAAGGCAAAGATATCCTCAAATTCTCTCAGTAGGTGGACCAACTCTGCCGCCATCGGGTCGTCAGGAGGAATTCCAATGGGCACTACTCTGTCCGGCTTGTCTGTATTTAATACCACATTGAAATGAGCCCCAACAGGCTCTGGTCGTCTCTCTTCCATGTGCCCTGCTGAGATAGTTAATGTTTCTTTGACGACTTTGGGTTGTGTGTCACCACACTTTCGTTTGTTTCCCACCGTGTCTTTCTCTTCACCTGACCCCCATGCTTCCGGACTCAAGGTGGTTAAATAGCAATCTCTAGCTTGTTGCTGATCACCATGTATAGTGCTGACGCTCCCATCATCACAGACAAACTTAAGAAGCATCAAGTGAGTCACAATAACCGCCTTTGCCCTATTCAAGGTAGGACGCCCCAAGATGATATTATATGCCGTCAGATCTTTCACGATGAGGAAACGGACGTTCATTTGACGAGATTCTTTCTTATTTCCCATTCGCAAAGGAAGAGAAATGATGCCGACTGGATGGATGATACTACCTCCGAAGCCTATAATGGGATAGTGGATTTTCTCAATCTTCGAGGAATCATGTTGCAGCCGATTCAAGCACTATAGGCTAATTATGTCTGACGAACTTCCTGTATCAACCAAGATACGCCTAACCCTCAGATTAGCAACCTTTAACTCAATCACCAACGGATCGTCATGCGGGGTGGCTATTTTCCCACGATCGGCCTCGCCGATTTCCACTTTTGGAAATGGGTCGGCTGTGGCTTTCCCGGACAGCATCACTTGCCCCAGCCGCTTGGCATAATCTTTCTGACCCCTCATGGTCGGACCACCGGCGGCCAGTCCTCCTGAGATGACTGCCACACACTCTGGGTTCGTACGTTTCCCATCTTCTTCCGAGGGAGGTGATTTGTTTGTAGAATGGCTTGCCAGAACCTCCCGTGTTTCTGCTGATATAACTCTTTAGGAACCCCTTAGCAGCTAGGCCATCCAGTGCCCTTTTTAGGCTCTTACATTCTTTGGTGTCATGTCCAATGTCACTATGAAAATGACAGTACAGCTTGGGATCCCTGCTTTCTGGTGGTGATTTCATGGGAAATGGACGATCAATCTCATACTTGGACCCAACGTCCATCAGAATTGTGTACATGTCTGTGTTATACTCAAATCGCTCCCGGTCATAAGTTCTGGATCTCTTCTGGCCGGCCGCTCCGGGGGCCCTGTCTGATTCTTTTGCAATAGCCCACGTCCCATTAGACCGGCTCTTCTTCTCAAATTTTTCTTTTTTTGCTGCCGGCTCAGCGGTATCACTTCCCCTTGGGTCTTTCGGGACATTGCAAATTTCTGTTGCGTGGATGAAGGCCTCGGCCTCATCTAGCACTTCTGCCATGGTTCGGACGCTTTTCTTTACCAGATCAAATTTGAAGGAGCCTTTCTTAAGCCCTCTAATGAAATTATCAAATGCAACACCATCCGGCAAATCTGGAATTTTTCCGGCCTCTAAATTGAATCTCTTCACATAGCTCCTCAGAGACTCGTCTTTCCCCTGCTGAATTCTACTCAAATGCATGCTCGTCTTCTTTTCTTCCTTGTGAGCCATGAACCGGGTAGAAAATAATAACTCGAGCTATGAGAAAGAGCGAATAGTTCCAGCTGGAAGCCTTTCAAACCACTTAGATGCTACTCCTTTGAGTGTACCTGGAAAATACTTGCACCAAGTTGAGTCAGTTGTTCCTTGGACATACATGTGATGCCGGTAAACTAAGAGATGCATGTCTGGATCTGTGGTCCCATCATAGGCATCAATGTTGGGCGGCTTAACTTTGGGCTCCCTTGGGGCTCTCATGATGTTATCTGCAAAAGGGGTGGAGTGTCCCAGGGCCATGTTGGACACCCCCTCCTGAATGTGATACACGGGATCCTGACGCCTGGAGTAGGGTTCCCGCCGAGAAGACTCTCGTCGGCGAGTTTGAAGAGTTGGCCGAGTGACCCCTAGGCGCGTTTGGCTCAAGTGCGTGTAAGTTGGGTGAGGGAGAGGTCTATCCGGCATGACGGGGGTTGACCCGGTGTCCGAAAGTTCAGACTCAGAATCAGGCACCTGCTTGAAGGAAATAATGCCCTTGGTCCAAGTATGCATTCAATGTTAAGTCTAATAAATGCGGTTCAGTATTAATTAACAAGTTAATAATTCAGTGAGATCAAGTGAGCTGAATGCCTAGCTAGAGGCCGCTTCAGTTCAAGTGGAATTAATGATATTAATCCACAGCTTACTCTTGACTGAACCCGTAGGGTCACACAAATAGTACGTAAACGGATCAAGTATTTAATGGCATTAAATACTCTATCTATGGATATTCGGAATCGACGGATCTTGGTTTCAGTGGGAGCTGAGATCGTCACAAGCAAGAAATGAATACTCCGGAAACGATGATATTGCCGGAAACGGAAATATGGATCGTATCGGAAATATAAATATTATCCAAGTCGTAGATGTTGCCAGAAACGGAAACATGGTACGTATCGGAAAATATTATCGGAAATGGAAATATTGTCGGAATCGGAAATATTGCCGGAAACGGAAATATTATCAGAATCGGAAATATTATCGGAATCGGAAAATATTACCGGAAACGGAAATATTAAATATTTGTTCGAAACGGAAATTAATTCCGGAATCGGAAATATTAAATATTGTTCGTATCGGAAATGAATTCCGGGACCGGGAATTTAATCGGAAGCGTATCGTACGAATAAGCAACGGACGAGGCCTGCCGGACGAAGGCCCAGCACGAAGCCAGGCCATCGCCCAGCAAGCAAGGACGTGCGCCAACGCCCAGCCCAAGGCAGCGCCAAGCCCACCGCAAGGCAGGCCCAGCGCGCCAAGGCAAAGCTGCCCAGCGTGGGCTGCGTGGGCCGAGCGCACGCGTGCGGGCGCCCTCGTGGCTCCGTGCGTGTGTGTGTTTGTGTCCATGGACAATTCCTAAATCTATTAGGTTTTGGTGTGTGATTAAAATTTCTATTCCTATTAGGATTATTTAATTAATTAGTGTCCTTGTAGGATTCTAAGTTTAATTAAATCGTATCCTACTAGGATTCCAATTCCCTTTCCAAACCTCTATAAATAAGGGCCTAAGGTCATAATTTATACGAACGATTGAAGTATTCAAAGGGTAAGTTTTTGAAAGAAAATTCAGCCACATTCATGCACAACAATAGCCGAAAATTCCTAAGCACCTTAAGGGCGATTCTAGTTGGTCAATCTTGAAGCGGATCCGGACGTACTGTGGACTATCTACGGAGGGACGACACTTGGAGTCCTAAAGACTTGTTCTTGTTCGGTTCGGGCGCAGCTAGGGAAGGCACGCTACAAAGTGTATGCATCTATACTATGCTAAATGATTATGTGTAAATAATATGCTTTCCTGACTTTATAGTTTTTTCCGCATGATTTATGTATTGTCATATGTATCATAACCTAACAGTGGTATCACGAGCCTCTTATTATTTTCATAATCTAAATTGCATAAACATGGTTAAATATTACAAATTTGCAAGAATTAAAAGGGGTGATTAATTTTCGTAATTGTTAATTAATTGCAAATTGCGTTTATTTAATTATATGTACGCAGTTTTTCGGCAGTTTCTTCGTTACTCATCCAAATCGAGTGATTTTTGTGTCAATTCCGCATGTAAAAGGCATTCTAAAATTTTGACAAAAATAGTTATTTTCAGCCGAACCCAGAATTCCCAAATTCGAAGCTTAACTATGACTTTTCGGAGGTTTTAGTTTTTCGAACGCAAAAGTTTGTAAATTTAAGATGTTAAATTAAATATTTGCGATTCTTGTTGATAAATCTTGAATTTTTGATTGACCTACTGTATATGTGTTAACAAGTTTGAATGCCTAGCCTTGTTAATTATGCAATCTAATTTGTAATTATGATTAATTTGTTGAAAATTGGAATAATTTAGAATTAATTTGATTTTCATAATTAATTAATAATTTAATTAGATACCTATGATTAAAAACCACCATAAAAATTGTAAATTTGTGTTAAATTTTAAATTTTTATGACCTAGACTTGAATCCATGTTAATCGGAAATCAATTAATTAATAAATTTTCGATTTTTCGCCCTAAAATTATGAAATTAATATGATTTATTAATTTGTCATTAATTTTGAAAATAAATTTTTTAATTTTTATGCAATCGCTCATAAATCTTGCACGCACAAAGCAATGGATGCTACGTGTTACCCTTAAGGGGTGTTGTATAGTGCGGGCGTGCGATGATGAGCAAGGGAGCTCGTCACCCACGCGGTACGAATGCAGCGAGCAAGGCGATGGTGCGCGAGCACAAGGCAGCAGCCCTGCCTTGTGTCGAGCGCTGTGCGCGATGGGCGAAGCCATGGCACGCTGTGGGCGCGCGAGCGAGCGAGAGCTGGTCGCCCAGCGATCGCTGCTCTGCGCACCACAACGCGTGGCCTCGAGCGAGCGAGGAGCATCGTAGCTGTTGCGATGCTATGGGCAGGCAGGCTGCGCGCAAGCGTGGCTTGTCTTGCTGCCTTGCGCGTGGCTGCTGCGACGTTGTGCCATGGACATCGATGGGTCGTACACTCGACGGGGCTTGGGCGCAAGCCCAAGTGCTCGTCATGTCACGATTGTCGAGTTTTAAAATTTTAATTTGAAATTTTCAGTTTACGTAATTTTAATTAATTTTAAAATTAATAATTTAAATTGTTTTCTTGGATTTTAATTTTGAATATTATAATTATAATAAATTTCATTTATTCTAATTATTTTACTAAAATTAAAATCATGAATTAATTTAAATACGGCTGAAAAATAAATTATATGAGCTTTAAATTTTAATTAAATTTGTATGTTTCCGGTTAGACTAGAAATACATTTTTATGTTTAAAATTAGTAAAGCATATGAATTTATTGGTTTAAGTGGGAGCCCTTTTAGTCATAAACTCTTGATTAGGTCTACAAATCCTTAAGGTTAAAACAACTTGATTAGAATTAATAAGGACTGAATAATTTGTAGATTATTGGTGCCCTTGATTAATTGCTGCAAATGTTTATGTGATGCATACTGTGTTTTACTAACCAGCTATGTGGGCCATTCATGATAATGAATGGGTGAATGGTATATATTGTATATGTACTGTTTTGCAGGTTATGAAGTGACTAGTATGGCCCAAATAGGATAGAAAATATGGTATGCGTACCATTAATTTGAATGTAATTGGTCTAAAGTACCAAAATTGTTTTTCAATTCAAATATGGTCTGCGTACCATCAAATAGTTGTAATTAGTTTAATTATAGCTTATCCTATTTGAAGAAAATGGTGCCTCCCACGGAGATTTTGAGACGGACTTTGAAGTTGAAGCTTCAAGATGAAGTCGGGCCATACTAGATCACATTTATCTTATGCATGCTTTAAGTTATTTATTGCTTTAAATATGTCTTAATTATGCATGAGATTGTGGCTTGATTATGTTGCATGATTAAGGATTTTAGTTCACTTAAAATCTAACCAACATAGTAAGAGCCTTAAGTTCCAAACTTAAAAATTGAGTTAAAAGGTGTCATGCCAAAATATACACTTGCTTGGATATCCTTTACATCAATATAGTAATAGTTTTCGCTCAGCGAGGTGTTACTTATTGGTCCTAAAGGGGCAAGGTACACAAATAATTGTGAGTACATGTTAGTTTTGGTGAAACTCAACGATATAAGTAAGGAGTCCTTTTATGTCGTGGAAAAATCGATAGGATTGAGTCGACAAACTGTGCTTAATTCTTCAATGGTTTTAGGATCTTGGAATCATTTTATTCACACCTGCCGGAACAATAAATTCGAATAAAATGCTAATAACTTGTTTGAATTGCATGATTGCTTTAATTTTCAAGTTATTATTCATGATAAATGTTTAGACTTTGCATGCTTCAATGTATGTTTTAATTATTGTTTATAATTAAAATATCTTCCACTGCAGTAAATCCTATTAGAAAGGTAACAGTAAATTTCCTCGATTGGTAGGGAATCCAAGAACGATTCACGGAAATGAGAGAAAATGAGCAATTTAAAGTGTACGTTTCTTATAGCGACTTTTATGGTTGTTTTCGAGTATCAAAGTCGAATGGCAAACCGATTGATGCTTGTGAATTCAAAATACAATGTAGTTTTGAGATCATAAAGCATCGAGTTTAAACACTCGGCCTTACCAATGGTTAACAACCTAATATCTTTGTCCATTTAATTCTCGAATGAGTCTAGTCCCTAGACATTCGAATAGATTGATGCTTAGAGAACTTTAGAAGCTTCTGGTAAGATCATCTAGTTGAAACAGAATATTCAACATAAATTAAAATGGTAAAGAACCTTGTTGGTGACATTGGACATGTCTAACAAAGTATAAAAGTCAACACTAAAGAATTCAATTCTTAAGACTATAAGAAAGGGTACAAGAAATAGGAAAACAAGGAACAAATGAAAGGAATTTACAATTCCGTTTCTACCTATAAGTTTATGTTTAGAAGAGCAGTGACCTATCAATCAAACTTCATTGGTATTATATACCGCTTGAGGTTCTTACTTCGGTAATAACTCAAACAATGGAAGCTAGGCTACACTAATGACCTACAAGTGGGAAATGAAGCATGGCAATGCTACATTAGTTGTAGGGTCATCTAGTTTGTTTTAAGTCCTTTCAAAGGCTGGAACTTAATGGCTATTTTGTTCCATAATCAGCATACCCAAATTTCTGTTTTCAAACACAGAAAGACTCACATTCAAGAAAAAAAAAATAACAATGTTTGTTTGTTTAAATGAAATGGTCAATTACGGGTTGAGTCAATATGCTTGATTAAAACAAACAACTCTTTAACAATAAGAACTTTACTAGGTTCAAATCAACCCCTTGATTTGAGTTCCACTAATCTTTGGCATTGTTGCTTAGACCATATCAACAAGTTAACATTCAAAAACTCTATTTTTATGGACTTTTGAAAGTTTATTGATTTAAGACAACTAGTCTTACTTGTTGAAAGTAACAAAAGATATGAACTATTGTTAGAACGCCTAGACAATAGAGTTCAAAGCTAAAGAAAGATTTTATGACTTTATTATTTCACATGGATTTGAGTGAATATAGGTTTATTTACTCAAAGTGATATAAGTTTGAATTTATTTGACTAGTTCAAAGATTCAGAAGTATAAAATCCACTTGGCAAGAAATCATAAAGATCTAGGTTAGATCATGTTGATGATTACTTGAGACCAAATATGATCATCAATGATTGTGTGTTGTAATTTCACAATCTAGGTCCATAAGATATGGCATATCTTAGTTGGAATAATCGAAGTCAATTAGTACTTGATTCGATTAATGATGAATCATAAAGACTTTTCCTATAATTTCTAAAACAAAATGCTCAACTACCACCAAACTAAACCAAATTCGTCAAAGCTATTGAAAAGTAATTTCAGAATAACTTTTCGATAATATATATCTAGAGAGTTGCTAAACTCAGTGGGAGCTTAGTGTTTGTCATTCGACAAACTAAGGCCCAAGTATAGATATATGTTTCATTGTGATTTATTCAAATGAGACACAAGGGTATTGTTTCTACCACGAATTTTTGAGAACATAATGTTTGTTTGCTCGAAATAATGTCCTTTAAGAGATTCGTTTCCAAAATGACAAGTGGGAGAAAATAGACCTCGAAAGTCTTCGAGGCGAACAACAAACATAAACGGACATTCCGGAGGCTTTTCGAAGTGCTTCAGAAAATCCGAACTTATTCTTTAAGGACTTTAGAAGTGGCTTTAACGAATATACATCTCTTAGAAGACTTTACAAGTGCTTCAAGGAGAACAGAATATTCAAAGGACTTTCAAGTGGCTATTGATATTCTATTGTTTGATGTTCTATACCCAAGTAGGCATAGAGTTTAAGTCACTGAAACTATGAGATTCTTCTATTAGATAGTGAAGAAACATGGAGTTCAGGTCACTGAAGCTATGCGATTCTTCTATTAGATAGTGAAGAAACCTACAACTTGCAGTCAAACTATTATCATGTAGATTAATGAGTTTATGACTCGTAAGAAAGCTATGACGAAACATAGATTCCCTAAAATGGTTAGAGTCCATATATAGACTTAATGTTTAATTCGTTAAAGGCCATAGAAACATACTCAATGTTTTGATGACAAAATTGAAATTTTGTTGATTTGCAAGAATAGTTTCACACCTATTAGTTGCAAGTTTTTTTTAAGGATAAAAACCATCAAACATGGAATTGTGTTAACACACAAAGCTAGATTAGTTGCTAAAGGTTACAAGCAAATTCATGGCATGGATTGTGTTGAAACCTCATGCATAATCGTAATGCACAAGTCTATAAATCAAGCAATGATTGCATATTGGTACATATGGCAATTGGATGACAAAACGTATTCCTCAATCAAATGTTGGAAGAAACTATGTACATGGCATGTCATAGGATTTGTGTATCCAAATAATGCTTGAAATGAAAGCTAGCTTATGAAATCTAAGTACAGATTTAAGCAAGCAATTGGGAATCGGAATTGTATTTTAGTGAAGCTAATAAGTATTTTAGTTTCATAAAATGTACATGATTCTTATGGATATATAAGAAGTTTAGTGGGAGTACATAAAACTTAATTGGTCCTATGTGTGTCATACACATATCTCTCTATTCTGAAATAACATTCAAATGCTAATGACTTAGATTTGAAAATTATTCATCAATGACGGACCATGGCGAAACTTAGTACATACTGGGTATTAAGATCTACTTACAAAGATCTTATAATATTGTTTCAGATTAAGTAATGGCATTTACTAAATCAAACATGAAAGACTCCATTGGAGACATTCGACCCATATGAATAAATCTAAGTAAAGGATGTTTGAACTATGTATAAGCATTTACTAAGTTAAACATCAAAGAGTCAAAATGAGATTCTTAAACCTATATTATATGTCAAAGAATTTAGCTGGATTTAGTATCTACTAAAACTAGATAAGCTAAAGTTACATGAATAAAATTCAATTGGGAATTATTCTGCAAAAGAATTTATCATGTATGATATAATATGAGGATCGCCAAAATGTATCGTATGACTTTAGGCATGACGAACATATACCAATCTCTATTGATCTAAGTGAAGATCAACTAGATTGAGATCAAGAAAAACTTATGGTACTTGAAAAGGTACATAAGAGTAGTTCTTGATTCAAGGAAATAAAGATATGCTAAATATTGATGCTACACGCATAAACACTGGCAAAGAATCAAGCAAGATTGCTTTAGAGTTTTCCATTGGCAAGGACGAGCTATAGAGCATCGTGTTTCGAAATGGCAACATGGATTGGAGACCATGAGTTGTTGCGTGGGAAATTAAAATAATAATTTCTATGTTCTAAGATACAGCTGGAAAGTCTTCCACATATCCGTGAACTGCTTGGATAAGTAAATCCAAACCAAAGCATCACTAGCAACCTATACAGTTGAAGTAGAAGTACTTATCGCCTAAGAAGCAATAAAACTGAGTTGTTTACATTAAAAAGTTCTTCACTGAACTTGACTGGATCACATGTCTGCTAACTTGATGGTTCTTCATTGCAAAATGCGTAGAACCACTATTGTAGTAAGAAAGACTAGATCACAAAATATTAAAGATTGGCAAAGCATGATAACTAAACCTATGCAACAAGTGAGAAGCAACACTCACGTTGTAGCACTGGAAATCAAGCATAGCTTTGAATTCCATGAACTGTTTTAAAGATGGGTTTGAGGCCCATGGTTGTAAAACATTGGGGTTGAACATTTATCATATATGAAATGTATTTTCATATTCCATTTAATCTTGGTTTAGTATTAAATGATGAGTCCCTTCAATTTGACGAAATATTCAAGATAGACTGTCAGGACCAGTCCTGTGACTAAGAAATGTCTATCAAGTAAACTTGAATGTCAAAAGTTGAAAATGGTCCCTGGTCGGAGTTTTCTATAAAATTGGACGCATTGAAAACGTTAGACGACTAGAATGCAAGATGACTAGTAGTTCTGTTTCTTGAACTATGTGGACATGGCAATGTCATAATCATTTGCATAGATACTTACTTTGGGAAGAGTAGTATCGGACAGACCTATGAAACTTTACTGTAAGAGATTAAAATCTGTCATAAGTAAATTTCATTAAAATTATTAGACACTAAATCCTCAATACCTGAGTGATTTGAGATTACTTGTTTGGGAACTGGTCGCTTTGACGTTGACCAACCGTCGCACCGTAAAAGGAGGCTATAAAGGCAACGCTCAGGTAATCACTTATCAAACGAAGTCTAATCTCAAGATCGCAAGATTGGGATTGTCCTCCCATAAATCGGGATGAGATGCTTAAAAGTTGTACAAGGCCACTCGGAGAGCTAGAAACTGTAAAATGCATGGCCGTGCTCGGATGAATCATAGGCTATGATTATCTGTTTATTTGATCAGTTGAACTCTGAAACCGAGAAACACCTCTGGACATAATAAGGATGACAACTCTTACCTTATGTTCAAGAGCAAGCATCGAGCGACAAAGGAATTAGGAAATGCACACTTGTGGGAGACTGAAGGAAATGATGCCCTTGGTCCAAGTATGCAATCAATGTTAAGTCTAATAAATGCGGTTCAGTATTAATTAACAAGTTAATAATTCAGTGAGATCAAGTGAGCTGAATGCCTAGCTAGAGGCCGCTTCAGTTCAAGTGGAATTAATGATATTAATCCACAGCTTACTCTTGACTGAACCCGTAGGGTCACAGAAATAGTACGTAAACGGATCAAGTATTTAATTGCATTAAATACTCTATCTATGGATATTCGGAATCGACGGATCTTGGTTTCAGTGGGAGCTGAGATCGTCACAAGCAAGAAATGAATACTCCGGAAACGATGATATTGCCGGAAACGGAAATATGGATCCTATCGGAAATATAAATATTATCCAAGTCGTAGATGTTGCCGGAAACGGAAACATGGTACGCATCGGAAAATATTATCGGAAATGGAAATATTGCCGGAATCGGAAATATTGCCGGAAACGGAAATATTGTCAGAATCGGAAATATTATCGGAATCGGAAAATATTACCGGAAACGGAAATATTAAATATTTGTTCGAAACGGAAATTAATTCCGGAATCGGAAATATTAAATATTGTTCGTATCGGAAATGAATTCCAGAACCGAGAATTTAATCGGAAGCGTATCGTACGAATAAGCATCGGACGAGGCCTACCGGACGAAGGCCCAGCACGAAGCCAGGCCATCGCCCAGCAAGCAAGGACGCGCGCCAACGCCCAGCCCAAGGCAGCGCCAGGCCCACCGCAAGGCAGGCCCAGCGCGCCAAGGAAAAGCTGCCCAGCGTGGGCTGCGTGGGACGAGCGCACGCGTGCGGGCGCCCTCGTGGCTCCGTGCGTGTGTGTGTTTGTGTCCATGCACAATTCCTAAATCTATTAGGTTTTGGTGTGTGATTAAAATTCCTATTCCTATTAGGATTATTTAATTAATTAGAGTCCTTGTAGGATTCTAAGTTTAATTAAATCGTATCCTACTAGGATTCCAATTCCCTTTCCAAACCTCTATAAATAAGGGCCTAGGGTCATAATTTATACGAACGATTGAAGTATTCAAAGGGTAAGTTTTTGAAAGAAAATTCAGCCACACTCTTGCACAACAATAGCCGAAAATTCCTAAGCACCTTAAGGGCGATTCTAGTTGGTCAATCTTGAAGCGGATCCGGACGTACTGTGGACTATCTACGAGGGACGACACTTGGAGTCGTAAAGACTTGTTCTTGTTCGGTTCGGGCGCAGCTAGGGAAGGCACGCTACAAAGTGTATGCATCTATACTATGCTAAATGATTATGTGTAAACAATATGCTTTCCTGGCTTTATGGTTTTTTCCGCATGATTTATGTATTGTCATATGTATCATAACCTAACACTGCTCTACATGTGGCTGCTCACATCCTCGAGACGTTTCGCCGATCAGTCGCTGAGGCAGTCGGCGCGGCAGGTATGACACGGCCTGGTTGGATGGCAGCCGACTCCTAACATCCCCGTCTGTCTGTCTGGTCCAGACGTTGGGAGGCCGCAGGGACAGGGACGGCCTGGTGTCCGTCGGTCTCCCATGATTGGCAGCTGCAGTGGAGGTGTAAATCATCATGCTCTTCTGCACCTCAGCGTTGACCGTCTTGCCCATATCAGCTTGGAACTCGGCCAGAATGGCCCGCAGGGCACCCACAGACACGGGCAGGTCCGGATTCTCCTCCATTACTGTATCTGCTTGAGGATTTAGATGCCCACCAGGGGGAGTGCGGTTAGTCTGCTTGTCCTCCTCACTGAGCACTTCTACCTCGGCGGCATGACGAGGTGTGTGCCCTGCTGCGAAAATCCGGGCGGCTTCTCCTGTTATTCTCGGGGCCGGCGTATACTGCTGCTCGGTCGGCATTTCCCTTTCCAGCGGTGGCCGCTCCACCCTCAGAGGACGCCCAACATCGTTCTCCTGTTGTTGTCCTTCCATACTACCGTACCTCCCCACAGACGGCGCCAAATGTTGTGGGGTTTTTCCTGGAGATTTAGACTTGGAGGTTTCCGGTAGTTAAGGTTTTAGCAAGAGTCTATCTTTAGAGAGAGAAAGTAGAGAGAAGGCAGAGCAGTAAAATGTTCTTGATTGTATTGATTGTGACCCCTTTTTCTAGGGAAGTGGGGCTATTTATAGTACTAGGTTTTTGTAGGAATAACCTAATATTCCTTTTACATGATTGGCTGAGGTATGAGGGGAGGACACGTGTCCTTCCTTCTTACAGTTTACTGGCCCTTTTAGGCAATAGTGGGCTATTTGGGCCTATTGTGCGTATTTATACTCCGTAGGATACTTACTACTTAAGCCCCCTTTTTGGGGTAGGTACAATTCATACATTTATACATACATAGATACGAATACATATACATTGCAGGTACGTAGATTAATACCCATGCTCCGGAGTAGACTTCGTATGGTTCTTGCTTACGGGGCGTAATACGTGCCATGTGTCACATCCTTATTGGTACACGAAGGCACGGTAATTTTGCCCACAACACTTAATATGTACTTAATATATGTTTCCTGGCTTTGGGGTTATTCCGCTATCATGTTATGTATTTAACTGTAAACCCCTACAAAACGGGAAGGAGAATGAACTCATTTTTTTGAAATCAAAATTACGAAAATAAGGACTACAAGAATGCACACTAACTCGTTGTCGTAGGAATCAAGGTTGCATTTAAGCACATGCAACAAGTTCTTTAAACCCCACGATCACTCATGACGGAAATTGGGATCTCGCAAGGGTTTCATAAGATTTTAACCCATAACTCTAAAAAATTAATCAATGCAAAAGGAAAAAACAATGGAACACAAAGCAAAACAAAAACAAATGTTCAAGGGATTCTGGAACCGAATAGGCAAAATGGATACAAATATTTCTAAATCAATAGGCAAGTGCACGCTAATGGATATCATTGGTTGAGTGAAACATTCACATGCAAAGGGTAGAGAACTGGGAAGTTTACTTCCTCTTTCTCCCTACAACCAATCTTACCGCTTCCTCTCTTTAGTTTCAAATCTAGGCTCAAGGATAGATCATCATGACACCACGAAGGTGTCGGGAAAGAATAGAATTTCAAGAGAGAAAAGAACGCTACAGGGCAATCTTGGCATGATTATCTCGCTCAATACGATTGACTTTTTTCTCCCTCCATCGACAACGACTCAATCTTCTAAGGTCAAAAGGTCTTTTAGGGATGCAATGTTAAGCTAGGGGAAAGGGTGTGAAAATTTTGGAATTTTGTGCTAAAACCTAAAGTGAAGCGTGGCTGTACTTGGCACCTCAAGAATTGAACCAACCAAACAAAAATAACAAAAATTGGTCTTTCCCCCAAGCTTATTCAACAAACAAAAATGAACTAAATACTTTTTGAACATTTCTTTAGCTTCTTTTTCTCTGAAACTTTTCATTGGCATTGTTTTTCTTTCTTTGGCTTTTGTTTTTTATTTTGAATGCAAAACATATACTCTTATTCAACAAAATATTCACAATGATTTTAAATCTCCAATAGAACTTCAGCATTTGTTTCTCCTCTCAAATTTTTTTGAAATTCACAACTTCAAACCATAAGACCATTAAGCTTCACTATCACTTCTAAGGGTGAAAATAAAACAAGGGCTATTGGCTTGTAATGAGCTAATAAGAAATAAAGGGCAAGGCTCAAATTGTTAGGTTATGATACATATAAATCATATATAAATCATGCGGAAAAACCATAAAGCCGGGAATCCAAATTAATTGCCACATAACAATTAGCATATTTTAGGATACATACTCTTTGTAGCGTGCCCTCCCTAGCTGCGCCCGAACCGAACAAGAACAAGTCTAGGACTCCAAATGTCGTCCCTCCGTAGATAGTCCACAACACGTTCGGATCCGCCTTAGATTAACTAGAATTGCACCTAAGGTATTATGAATATTCGAATATTCGAGGCAAATGTTATTGTTAGTTTTAATCCTTAAAACTAGGTGAAACTTGAAATTATGTGTTCTTAAATTGTGAATGCCATCACATATTTATAGGGTAGGAATAATGGAATTAGAAGTCTACTAGGACTCAAGTAATCTAAATCTATTAGAATTAGAGTTTACTTAAAACTAGTAACTTTAGGAAATTAATCTTTTAATCTAATCCTAATTGCTTAAGGATTCGATGCATGCACAAACTTCAACACACACACGAGCACGACCCACAAGAGAGAAGGCCATGCCCGCGCGCGCGGAGAAGCCCAGTGCAGCTCGCAGCCCACACGCTGCTCGCAGCCCGCGTGTTTGCTCGCAGCCATGGGCGCGCTGGGCCTGGCCTTGCGCTGGGCCTTGTGTGCCTTTGGCTGCTCACAGCTCATGCCTTGCGCACTGGGCTTGCTAGGCGTGGGCCTGGCTACGTGTTGGGCCTTCTTCTAGCAAGCTCGTCCGATGTTTATTTCGTACAACGCGCTTCCTATTAATTTTCCGATTTCGGAATTCATTTCCGATTCGAACAATATTTAATATTTCATATTCCGAGATTAATTTCCGTTTCGAACAAATATTTCATATTTCCGATTCCGGAATTATTTTCCGTTTCTGAAAATATTTCCGTTTCCGGCAATATTTCCGATTCCGGCAATATTTCCATTTCCGATAATATTTTCCGATACGTACCATGTTTCCGTTTCCGGCAACATCTACGACTTGGATAATATTTATATTTCCGATACGATCCATATTTCCGTTTCCGGCAATATCATCGTTTCCGGAGTATTCATAATTTGCTGTTTGACGATTTCAGCTCCCACTGGAACCGAGATCCGTCGATTCCGAATATCCATAAATGGAGTATTTAATTCCTTTAAATACTTGATTCGTTCACGTACTATTTGTGTGACCCTACGGGTTCAGTCAAGAGTAAGCTGTGGATTAATATTATTAATTCCACTTGAACTGAAGCGGCCTCTAGCTAGGCATACTGTTCACTTGATCTAACTGAATTATTAACTTGTATAATTAATACTGAACTGCATTTATTAGACTTAGCATTAAATGTATACTTGGACCAAGGGCATTATTTCCTTCAGTCTCCCACTTGTCCTTAGGGACAAGTGTGCATTTCCTAATTCCTTTGTCACTTGATGCTTGCTCTTGAACGTAAGGTAAGATTTATCATCCTTATTATGTCCAGAGGTGTTTTTCAGTTTCAGAGTTCAACTGATCAAATAAGCAGATAATCATAGCCTATGATTCATCTGAGCACAGCCATGCATTTTACAGTTTCTAGCTCTCCGAGTGGCCTTGTACAACTTTCAGCATATCATCCCGATTTATGGGAGGACAATCCCAATCTTGCGATCTTGAGATTAGACTTCGTTTGATAGGTGATTACCCGAGCGTTGCCTTTATAGCCTCCTTTTACGGTGCGACGGTTGACAACGTCAAAGTAACCAGTTCTCAAACAAGTAATATCAAATCACTCAGGTATTGAGGTTTAGTGTCTAATAATTTTAATGAAATTTACTTATGACAGATTTTCATCTCTTACAGTAAAGTTTCATAGGTCTGTCCGATACTAGTGTTCCCAAAGTAAGTATCTATGCAAATGATTGCGACATTGCCATGTCCACATAGTTCAAGAAACAGAACTACTAGTCATCTTGCATTCTAGTCGTCTAGCGTTTTCTACGCGTCCATCTTTATAGAGAACTCTGACCAGGGACCATTTTCAACTTTTGACATTTAAGTTCACTCGACAGACATTTCTTAGTCACAGGATTGGTCCTGACAATCTATCTTGAATATATCGTCGAATTCAAGGGACTCATCATTTAATAAACCACAAATTAAAAGGAAAAATGAAATCTATTCATTTATATGATTGGTTAACCAATAATGTTTTACAAAGTATTAAGCTCTAAAACTTTAAAATATTTAAATAAGGACATCAAAGCCATTCTCCAACATGCTTGATTCCCATAGCTGCAGTGTGCGAGTTGTGCTTTGCCTGCGGCAGAGGTTTATTTAATGGATCCGAGATGTTGTCATCAGTTCCAATCTTGCTTATCTCGACTTCTTTTCTTTCAATGAACTCTCGTAGAAGGTGAAATCTACGAAGTACATGCTTGACTCTCTGGTGGTGTCTAGGCTCCTTTGCCTGTGCAATAGCTCCGTTATTATCACAATATAGAACTATTGGTCCTTTAATGGAGGGGACTACACCAAGTTCACCTATGAACGTCCTTAGCCAAATAGCTTCCTTTGCTGCTTCATGTGCAGCAATGTACTCCACTTCAGTTGTAGAATCCGCAATGGTGCTTTGCTTAGCACTTTTCCAGCTAATTGCACCTTCGTTGAGGCCGAAGACAAACCCAGACTGTGATATGAAATCATCTTTGTCGGTTTGGAAACTTGCGTCCGTATAGCCTATAACAATTAATTCATTATCTCCACCATAGACCAGGAAATCATCTTTGTGCCTTTTCAGGTACTTCAGAATATTCTTGGCAGCAGTCCAATGTGCCTCTCCTGGGTCTGACTGGTATCTGCTCGTAGCACTGAGTGTGTACGCAACATCCGATCGTGTACATATCATAGGATACGTTATTGAACCAATCAATGATGCATATGGAATCCCACTCATTTGTCTACGCTCATCTAGTGTTTTTGGGCACTGAGTCTTGCGTAGAGTCATTCTATGAGACATTGGTAGGTAGCCTCGCTTGGAGTCTGCCATATTGAACCTTTCAAGCACCTTATTGATATAAGTGCTTTGACTGAGTCCAATAATCTTCTCATCTATCTCTGTAATCTTGATGCCCAGTATGTACTGTGCTTCTCCTAGATCCTTCATCGAAAAACATTTCCCAAGCAAAATCTTGACAGAGTTCAACATAGCAATGTCATTTCCGATAAGTAATATGTCGTCGACATATAATACTAGAAAAGCAATTTTGCTCCAACTGACCTTGTATACACAAGATTCGTCTGCGTTCTTGATGAAACAAAGTCACTGACTGCTTCATCAAAACGTATATTCCATCTCCTTGATGCTTGGTTTAATCCGTAGATTGATTTCTTAAGCTTGCATACCTTTTTAGCATTCTTTGGATCCTAAAAACCCTCAGGCTGTGTCATAACAACAGTTTCTGTTAAAATGCCGTTTAAGAAAGCGGTTTTGACATCCATCTGCCATATTTCGTAATCGTAATATGCAGCGATTGCTAACATTATCCGAATAGACTTTAGCATTGCAATTGGTGAAAAGGTTTCATCGTAATCCACACCGTGGACTTGCCTGTAACCTTTTGCAACCAATCTAGCTTTGAAAACTTCTAGTTTTCCATCCTTGTCCTTTTTCAGTTTGAAAACCCATTTGCTTCCTATGGCTTGGTAGCCATCTGGCAAATCGACCAAATCCCAAACTTGGTTTTCAGATATGGAGTCTAATTCAGATTGCATGGCTTCTTGCCATTGCTTGGAGCTAGGGCTCGTCATAGCTTGTTTGTAAGTCGCAGGTTCATCACTTTCAAGTAATAGAACTTCATAGCTCTCGTTCGTCAAAATACCTAAGTACCTTTCCGGTTGAGATCTATATCTCTGCAATCTACGCGGGGTTACATTTCTAGATGGTCCTTGATTCTCACCAGATACTTCTAAAGATCTCTGAGTTTCATCCTGAATGTCATCTTGAGCATTAATTCTCCAGAGTTTGTTGTTCGACTCGAATTTCTTCGAGGTCTACTTTTCTCCCACTTGTCATTTTGGAAATGTGATCTCTTTCCAAAAAGATACCATCTCGAGAAACAAACACCTTGTTCTCAGATGTATTGTAGAAGTAATACCCCTTTGTTTCCTTTGGATAGCCCACAAGGATACATTTGTCAGATTTTGGTTGAAGTTTGTCTGAAATTAATCGTTTGACGTATACTTAACAACCCCAAATCTTAAGAAAATACACTTTTGGAGACTTTCCGAACCATAACTCATATGGAGTCTTTTCAACAGCTTTAGACGGAGCTCTATTTATAGTGAGTGCAACTGTGTTTAGTGCATGTCCCCAAAATTCTATTGGAAGTTCAGCCTGACCCATCATTGATCTAACCATGTCTAGCAAGGTTCTATTCCTCCGTTCCGACACACCGTTCCATTGAGGTGTTCTAGGAGGGGTCAATTCTGATAGAATTCCACATTCTTTCAGATGGTCATCAAATTCATAGCTCAGATATTCACCGCCTCTATCAAACCGCAGTGCCTTAATCTTCTTGCCTAATTGATTCTCTACTTCACTCTGAAATTCATGTAGGTAGACATAACCATATCTACTTAAGTCATCAGCAAAAGTGATAAAGTAGCTGAAACCACCTCTAGCATTTGTACTCATTGGTCCACATACATCTGTATGGATTAAACCCAATAGTTTAGTTGCTCTTTCTCCAACTTTAGAGAAAGGTTTCTTTGTCATTTTGCCAAGTAAACATGATTCGCACTTACCATAATCCTCTAAGTCAAATGGTTCTAGAATTCCTTCCTTTTGAAGTCTTTCTATGCGCTTTATGTTTATATGGCCTAATCGACAATGCCACAGATAGGTGAGATCTGAATCATTCTTTTTGGCCTTTTTGGTATTTATGTTATAAACTTGTTTGTCGTGATCTAATAAATACATTCCATTGACTAACATAGTAGATCCATAAATCATCTCTTTAAAATAAAACGAGCAACTATTGTCTTTTATTAAATAGGAAAATCCCTTAGCATCTAAGCAAGAAACATAAATGATGCTTTTAGTAAGACTTGGAACATGGAAACATTCTTCCAGTTCCAAAACTAGCCCAGAGGGCAACGACAAATAATAAGTTCCTACAACTAATGCAGCAATCCGTGCTCCATTTCCCACTCGTAGGTCGACTTCACCCTTGCTTAACCTTCTACTTCTTCTTAGTCCCTGCGAATTGGAACATAAGTATGAGCCACAACCTGTATCTAATACCCAAGAAGTTGAACTAGCAAGTATACAGTCTATAACGGAAATACCTGAAGATGGAGCGACTGTTCCGCTCTTCTGATCTTCCTTAAGCTTCAAGCAATCTCTCTTCCAATGTCCCTTCTTGGTGCCGCCAGCTTGCTTAGTTTGGCTGCCCTTCTTGCCACCTTACTTAGCATTCCTCTTCTTGCCAGATTTCTTGAACTTGCCCCCACGCACCATAAGCACATCTTGCTTATCACTTTTGAGTGTCTTTTCAGCGGTCTTCAGCATACCGTGAAGCTCAGTGAGCGTTTTGTCCAGACTATTCATACTGTAGTTCAGCTTGAACTGATCATACCCGCTATGAAGAGAATGGAGGATGGTGTCTACAGCCATTTCCTGAGAGAATTGCTGATCCAGCCGACTCATATTCTCAATGAATCCAATCATTTTGAGAACATGTGGACTTACGGGCTCGCCTTACTTAAGCTTGGTCTCAAGAATTTGCCTATGAGTCTCGAATCTTTCGACTCGAGCCAGATCTTGGAACATGTTCTTTAACTCACTGATGATCGTGAAAGCATCTGAGTTGATGAACGTTTTCTGTAGATCTGCACTCATGGTTGCAAGCATTAGACATTTCACATCCTTGTTGGCATCAATCCAACGATTGAGGGCTGCCTGAGTGACCCCGTCGCCTGCGGCTTCGGGCATCGCCTCTTCCAGGACATACTCCTTTTCTTCTTGCATAAGAACTATTTGCAAGTTCCTTTGCCAGTCAAGGAAGTTTTTCCGTTCAACTTCTCCTTTTCGAGAATTGATCGGATGTTGAATGAATTGTTGTTTGCCATAGTAAAAACAACAATTGAAAAGAATAAACAAATAAATAACCATTCACAGTTTCTCTTAATAAACTTAAATCTTAGCATGCATGCATAATTTATCATTTATTAAGCATTTTATTCAAGTTATGTGTTCCGGTAGGTGTGAATAAAATGATTCCAAGATCCTTAAGTCATTGAAGAATTAAGAACATTATGTATTTAGACTCAATTCTAAAATATTTTAGGTAAGCAAAGCCTTTGCTAATAGTCTAGGAACTACTCTTGGTTGATAGGTACGTCTAAGAACTTATTAGGTAAACCTATCTCATTTGCCACGACATAAAAGGACTCCTTACTTATATCGTTGAGTTTCACCAAAACTAACATGTACTCACAATTATTTGTGTACCTTACCCCTTTAGGATCAATAAGTAACACCTCGCTTAGGCAGAAAACTATTACTAAGATTGATGTAAAGGTTATCCAAGTAAGTGTTATTTTGGCATGACACCTTTTAACTAGCCATAATCCCATGCATAATTAAGACATATTTAAAGCAATAAATAACTTAAAACATGCATAAGATATAAATGTGATCTAGTACGGCCCGACTTCATCTTGAAGCTTCAACTTCAAACTCCGTCTTGAAAATGGAATGGAAACTTCGTCTTGAATTTCACCATGGGAGACGCCATTTTCTTCAAATAGGATAAGCTATAATTTAAACTAATTACAACTATTTGATGGTACGCAGACCATATTTAAATTAAAAACTTTGGTGCATTAGACCAATTTTACATTCAAATTAATGGTACGCAGACCATATTTCTATCCCATTTGGGCCATACTAGTCACTTTTGATAACCTGCAAAACAGTACATTTACAATACACCATTCACCCATTCATTTATCAATGAATGGCCCACATAGCTGGTTAGTTGAACATATTATGCATCACATAAATATTTGGAGCAATTAATCAAGGGTTCCAATAATCTACCAATTATTCAATCCTTATTAATTCTAATCAAGTTGTTTTAACCTTAAAGGAATGTAGACCTAATCAAGAGTTTATGACTAAAACGCTCCCACTTAAACCAATAAATTTACATGATTTACTAATTTTAAACATAAAATTGTATTTCCTAGTCTAACCGGAAACATACAAATTTAATTAAAATTTAAAGCTCATATAAATAATTATTTGAATCCTTTAATTTATTTTCAGTTTATTAAATTAATTAATTTTAATTTAATCAAGGTTTTAATTTTAGTAAAATAATTAGTATAAATAAAATTTATAATAATTACATTATTCAAAAGTAAATTCCGAGAAAAATTAAATTACGAATTTTAAAATTAATTAAAATCGTTTTCCAACTGAAAATTTAAAATTAAATTCAAAGCGCATCAATCGGATCAAGACGAGGCCATGGGCTTGCGCCCATGCCCCGTCGAGTTCACAAGGCAGCAGCGCCCCTCGACTGATCGCACAGCAAGGCACGACCAGCAGCCACGCCTAGACGCAGCAAGCCGAGCCACGCCTAGGCGCAGCAGCAGCTCGCTCGCTGTGGCGCAGCAGCGCTCGCTAGTGCGAGGCATCCCTTGCTGCCCGCGCGCGCCTGCCTGCTCGCTTGTGCCTTGCCCCTTCGCCCCATCCGCCCATGCTCGTAGCACACAACGCCTAGGCAGACCCACTGCCTTGCGCGCATGCCACGCTTGTTTGCTCGCTGCATTCGTACCGCATGGGCGACGAGCTCCCTTGCTCGTCGTCGCATGCCCGCACTATACAACACCCCTTAAGGGTAACACGTAGCGTCCATTGCTTTGTGCATGCAAGATTTATGAGTGGATTATATAAAAATCAAAACTTTTTAATTCAAATTTACAGACAAATTAATAAATCATATTAGGATTTTTGGATAAAACCACCTTTTAATGTTCAACTTTTTGAAATAACCACTTTATATGTTTTTTTTTAAAAAAACCACCTTAAATTTCCAAAGTTTAAGAAATCACCACCTTCTGTTAACTTCCGTCAAATGTTCTGTCAGTGGGTCCCACATCCAATAGCCAAACATTCGGAAGTTAACGGAACATTTGACGGTAACATTTGACGGAACATTTGACGGTAACATTTGACGGAACATTTGACGGAAGTTAACAGAAGGTGGTGATTTCTTAAACTTTGGAAGTTTAAGGTGGTTTTTTAAAAAAAAAAACATATAAGGTGGTTTTTTCAAAAAGTTGAACTTTAAAAGGTGGTTTTATCCAAAAAATCCATCATATTAATTTCATAAATTTAGGGCGAAAAATCTAAAATTTATTATTCAAATTAAATTCCGATTATCATTGATTCAAGTTTAGGTCATAAAAATTTAAAATTTAAAACTTATCAATTTTAACAGTTTTTATGGTGGTTTTTAATCATGGATACCTAATTAAATTGTCAATTAATTATGAAAAACAAATCAAATTCTAAATTATTCGAATTTCAACAAATTAATTACAATTACAAATTAGGTTGTATAATTAACAATCTTAGGCATTTAAATTTGTTAAACATATACAGTAGGTCAATAAAAAATTCAAGATTTACAAACAAGAATCGCAAATATTTATTTTAACATCTTAAAAATTACAAATTTTGCATTCGAAAAACTAAAACCTCCGAAAAGTCATAGTTAGGCTTTGAATTTGGGAATTCTGGGTTCGGCATCAAATATATGATTTTAGTCAAAATTTGAAAACGCCGTTTACATGCTAAATACACAATAAAATTATACGATTCCGACCATTATTGACTAAACTGCCGAAAATTCTGCGAACATATAATTAAATAATCGCACGAATTTGCAATTAAT
Organism: Spinacia oleracea; assembly: GCF_020520425.1. Lineage (NCBI taxonomy): Eukaryota > Viridiplantae > Streptophyta > Magnoliopsida > Caryophyllales > Amaranthaceae > Spinacia > Spinacia oleracea. The sequence continues at coordinate 71,834,621 of NC_079490.1, forward strand.
TACAAAAAATCAAAATTTTCGAAATTAATCACCCCTTTTAATTCATTGCAAATTTATAAAATTTAAACATGTTAACTAATTATTATGGAATTAGTTAGAGGCTAGTGATACCACTGTTAGTGTTGTGGGATCTTTTACGGTGCTGATGTGGCACGCGTTCCTCGGAGGTACCAAGTATAACCTGGCACGAACTTCTGGCAACCTGCAAAACAAGAATATTCCCGTAGGAATATTCCCTCCGATGCTTAAGTAAGTATAAGCTAGAGAGATAAGTAATTTGTAGAGAGAAGGCAGAGCAAAGATAAGTGTTTTGTTGGTGCGGATGAATTGAATGCCCTTTTACCTTGGGATCTGAGCTATTTATAGTGTTAGGGTTTCTTGGGGACTGTGCCCTCAACCCTAGCTGTGGGGTGTGTGCCCCTTGGGGATTTAGGACACGTGGCATTCGGCCCGCAATGATGAACCTTTTACCATTTGGACCTGCCTTCTCAAAGAGGATGGGCCTTCCAAAATGGGGTTCTGCTCTTATTTCGTTTGGGTACCAAGGTTTGGGCCTTCTTTCTAGGTTTGAGCCCAGCTGGCCGGTATTGATCGTTGTATCCTCTTTGGGCTTTGTGGTGGAGATATTCAAGCCCACATCATTTGGAGTGAAAACAGACGTTAGTTTTCGCTGCTCTTGGAGTGTCCAATGAGGTGATGACGCGTGGCAGGGGTAATCATTTCTTACCCCTCTATAAATAAGTGGCCAATTTGAGTGATTTTCCCCCTCATTTCTAGTGATCATTTGAGAGCAATAGGAGAAGGCAATTTCCGGCGTCTAACATCCACCGAAATCCACTGTAGCACCGCCACGATCTTCAAAGTCGTGTTCTTGCAGTTCTTCATCAAAGTTCTTTCAAAAACTCTCTTTGATCTATCAGGTAAATGCTTTCTTTGAAAAAATTTGTTTGTTGATTTTGATTCTTCCCAATTCTCTTTTCTTAATCATGCAAGGGTCTCGTCAAACTTAGGGCGTCAACTTGTCCCTTTGACGCCTTCTCTTTTCAAGAATGCCCATGTCTTGAGCCAAGTCTCCAGCCTGTGCAGGATTAAATGGCGCGGATAGAGGACGAAGAGCAATTCGAAGGAGAATCATCTTCTCCTATAGAGGGGGACGTCCCCGAATGCACCGATGTCGCGCTGGCGAGCACGTCAGGTGGGGAGGAAGGTCACCTTCATCCCAGTGCAATCTTCCCACTTCAGACGTGGCTGAACTTTCTCACCCTCAAGGGGAAGGTCTATGGGAAGTCTCTGAATCTAGGTTCGGAGTACAAGTTTCGTATGCCGGCTGGCATGGACTGCACCAGCTTTGGACTGGTGGAAGGAGAATTCGCCGTGTACAGCTCATTTCTGAAGCTGGGTATGAGATTCCCCCCTCATCCCTTTGTGGTGGAGTTGCTGGACGGCTTCAATATTGGCATGAACCAAATGTCCCCCAACTCCTGGGCGGGTGTGTTTGGCTATATCGCCCGTTGCGAGCTTGCAGGTATCACCCATTCCCTTCCGGCGTTCCTAAGGATCGCCTCTATGTCCCAAGTTTCAAGAGCCGCCGCGGGCTGGCTAATTCTTACGTACAAGGGAGCTTATCGGACGGTGATGGGGAAGGCATCTAAATGGCATCACTGGAGGAAGAAGTGGGTGGTCATCAAAACCACAAATCTGGAGATGTGCGAGCGGATGAGGCGTTGGAACGTCAAGCCCAACTTGGTTGGAAAAGGCAGCTCTTTCCCTCCAGTCTCCGCCAATCTCTGGGAACGGATCTCGTCGTTGTTCAAGGCCAAGCCACTCGTCATTAAGGACAAGACGGCCTACATACCCGAGGGGTGGTTGCCTCATCTGGATCAACTGGGCGATCCCGTTTTCCTCTCGGCTGTGGGCTTGTGTCCGTATATGCCGAGAGGTAATGTATCTATACTTCCATTCCTTCACTGTTTTATCAAAATTGTACTAATGTCTTTATTTGTTTTTTCAGACGAGGCCATGGATAAGCTGGATGATGCCTCCAAAGGCCAAGTGGATATGCCATCCTGGTTGGCGAAGGTACTCGACGCCAGCACCTATAAGGCTTGGCAGCGTCAGCAGGTGGCCGAGCAAGCCATCCCAGAGCAAATGGCTCCCCCTCCTGCTGAGGAGAAGGTATTGATCGAATCTTCCTATGTAATTCCCTTTACTGTTTGCAACTTATATGTTTTCATTTCTTCAGAAGACGAGGAAGGCGGCCACGGACGCGGCTCCTTCTTCTAAGCGCAGGGCTGGCGGCACAGGGAAACCCGTCTTCAAGTCAGTGGCTTCGAAGGCTTCTAAGGGGTTTGTCGTCCCCAAGGCTGCATCCGCTTCTCCTAGCTTCCAAAAAGCTGGTGAGACGGCTGATCCTCTTGCGGGGATTCCTGAAGTCGTCCGCCGAAACATCCCTCTGAAGACGGCGGAAAGAGCTAGGAATTCTGGGGGTAAGTTTTACTCCAACATCGTAACCACCTGCCGTTCCTCGTCTAGCAGTTCTCTAGTTTCCCCCAGGGATTCTAAGGCCGTTGTTTTTCCCATAGAAATTCCCGATCCTCAGAAAGACATTGATGCTGAATTGGATCAAATCCCTTCTTCAGGCGGGTTCAATTCTCATGACCGCAGGAAGATAATGACGTTGATGCGCAATGCCATTCCTCCCCAATATGCTGAGACTCTCCCCGGGGCGGCCAAGAATATGCTTGCCGCCATGCAGTCCTCGGCACTGGACGTGAGTTTCATTATGCCTTTATTTTTACACACTCGTTTCTCTTTGTTTGACTCTTGCTATTTTTGTGCAGATGTTCATTCTGCTGGACTCACTGAAAAAGTGGTGCACTGCTTTAGTGCATGAAGAAGCTCGACACCGTCTTCTGGCCAGTCAGTGTGGCGACCAGCATTTTGCTGAGCTGGAGAAGCTTCGCTTCGACAGGCGGGAGCAGATTGACTACCGCCCTGGCCTCCCAAAATGCTGAGAACACAGCTCGTCTCCTGCAAATTGATCATAACTTTTCTGAAATGGAGGACCTTTCCAAGAAAATCAAGGAGAAAGAAGCTGAGTTTTCTCGTCTTCAGACTCAGTTTAAGGAGTTGGAGGTCCAGCTGGAGGCGGCTAGCAAGGAGGTTGCTTCGTCACAGAGCGTTCTCGACCAGTCGGCCATGCTAGGTGAGAAATCAACCCGAAGGGGTATGGAGCTTGCATGGAATGCTGAATTTGCAAGTGAACGTCCCATTAGCTGGTTCGAGAAGTTCCTCACTTATCAGATTGAGGTGGAGAAGGCTCAAAAGGAAGGACGCACTCCTCCTGAGTTTGTACCCAGCGAGGATGAGGAATGAGCTCCTACGCGTCTTGTATTTATTTTGAACATGTTTTCGTGACGCCTTGCTTAGTGGCTTTGTGCATAATTTTTGTAATTATGACTAACTTTTTGGGAATGACATGGCGTCTTTTGAACGTCTTATTGCTTTTTAGCTTTTGTCATCATTTTTTTTTGCTATGATTATGTCTGACGCCTCCAACTTGAGACGTCAGATGTCTGCCCTGGTCTTTTTGTCGAGGTCTTTTGCTACTTTATATAGTTATGTGTTAGAAATGTGTAACCCCTATGTTCTAGGTGATCAGCCTAGTGAGGGTGCTAATCTGGGCCACTTCTTACGCCTTTAAACGACTAGTCTTTTTTTGGGAGAGCATTAGTTTGCATTTCTCCGAGGAATTTGATAACATATTTGCCATAAGGATTTCCCAGCAAGGCCGGCTTGCAGGGAATTTTTCATTTAATGTTTAAAACATGCTACATGGTGCGTCTAGGTTCTAGACGTCTTTACAAAGCATATAATCAAGATAAGTGTCAATCTAGAAAAAGTACTTCTTGAGGTTATCCGCATTCCATGTACGCAAGATCGGACGTCCCTGCATGTCCTGGATCCGGTATGTTCCGTCTCGAACCTCCTCGTAAATCTCATACGGACCTTCCCAAGTAGGGGTGAGTTTCCCTTGTTCATTGGCGCGTCCGACGGCTTCCATTTTCCTAAGTACAAAATCTCCAACTTTAAGTATTCTTCAAGAAACCCTTTTGTTGTACTCCCTCGTCATTCGGAGTTTGTATAGCTGCTGTCGTAGAGCCGCGTTCCCTCTGGTTTCTGGTAAGAAATCCAAGGCCGCCTTCATCATTTCCCAATTGGCATCTTCATCAAACAACATGACGCGCAGGGTTGGTTCACACATTTCAATGGGTAGGACTGCTTCAGCCCCATAAGCTAGCAAGAATGGTGTTTCTCCTGTGGAATTTTTCGCCGTGGTCCGTACAGACCATAAAACATTGGGTAACTCGTCGGCCCATAAACCCTTTGCCTCATCAAGCTTCTTCTTCATCCCTTCAGAGATGATTTTGTTGAATGCTTCTACTTGTCCGTTAGCTTGGGGGCGTCCTACTGATGCAAAACATGCTGTGATACCATGGTCAGCCAACCAATCTTCCAATTTGGGCGTCTTGAATTGTGGCCCATTGTCGAAGACAATAGACTGAGGCACGCCAAATCTTGTGATTATGTTTTTCCAGATGAATGCTCTCACATCTTGTGCCTTAGTGTTCTTTAAAGCTTCAGCTTCTACCCATTTAGTGAAGTAGTCGACAGCTACTATTACATAACGCAGTCCTCCTGGTGCCGTCGTATAGGGGCCTAATAAGTCCATCCCCCACTTGGCAAATGGTATAGGGGTGGTGATTGGCGTCAGTTTCTGTGCTGGTCGTTGAATTAGGTGAGCAAATCATTGGCATTTATCACACCGCTTGACCAAATTGAGGGCGTCTTTTTTGAGAGTGGGTCAATAGTATCCGGTTCTTAAAGCTTTTTCGGCCAGGGCCCTCCCTCCTATGTGAGAGCTGCATAATCCCTGATGAAGATCTTCCAGTACCTCTTGCCCCTTCTCGGGGGTTACGCAGCGAAGAAGAGGCCGTGAGAAGGCTTTTTTGTATAGAGTTTCATTCCATATCTCAAACCAGGTGCATTTCTTTTGTAATCTTTCTGCCTGGTTGAGGTCATCAGGGAGTACTCCATTCATTTTGAAGTTGACAATATCATCCATCCAGGTGGCTGTTCGGTCTAAGATGTCTGTTCTCGAGGCGTCAATGCTTTTGGACTGTTTTACCTCCCAGAATACATGACGTGGGGTGTCGCAGGATGCTGAGCTTGCCAGTTTGGATAAAGCGTCTGCCTTGTTATTTTCAGACCGGGGTATGTGTTGTACTTCAAAGTTAGACAGCTGTTGAACTTCTTGACGGACTCTTTCCAGATATTTTATTATGGCCTCATCCTTGGCCTCATATTCTCCTTTGACCTGACTGACGATTAACTGCGAGTCAGACAAAACCAGGACGTCTGTTGCCCCTGCGGCTCTGCTCATCTGAATTCCACATATCAGGGCTTCGTATTCAGCTTCGTTTTTTGACGCCTGAAAGTTAAACCGCATTGCATATTCATAGATATCCCCTTCTGGTGATTCGCAGATAATGCCGGCTCCTGACCCGTTCTGAGTGGCAGAGCCGTCCACATGTACTATCCACTGGGTTTTCTCATTCTTCAAATAGGGTGGCTTGGTCAGTTCCGCGATGAAGTCAGCAAATGCATGTCCCTTTATTGCCTTCCGCGGTTCATACGAGATATCAAACGCGTTAAGCTCAATTGCCCAGTTGAGCATTCTTCCGAACGCTTCAAGGTTGGTGAAAGGCCGCTTTAGCGGTTGATCCGTGTATACTACCAGTCGATGAGCCAGGAAATATGGACGAAGCTTCTTACTAGCCAAGAAAAGAGCAAAGCCAAACTTTTCGACTGTTGGATATTTGAGTTCAGCATTCTGCAACATGTGACTGACAAAGTAGACAGGTAGTTGCGTCCCATCCCTCTCTGTAAGCAAGACGACACTTAGTGCGTATTCTGAGATGGCAAGGTACAGATACAAAACTTCCCCTAAGAGAGGGCTGACCAGTCGTGGCAAAGTATGCAGATGTTCTTTTAGGCGAAGGAAGGCAGCCTCAGCTTGCGGCGTCCACTCAAACTGGGTGCCCTTTTTGATGGTACTGAAAAAGTAGTGACACTTGTCTCCAGCTCTAGATAAAAATCGTCCCAAGGCGGCAAGACACCCAGTTAGGCGTTGCACATCTTTGACCGTCCTTGGCGACGTCATATTGATGACCGCCTGCACTTTGTCCGGATTTGCTTCAATGCCCCTTTCGTCAATCAAGAAGCCAAGGAACTTGCCAGAAGATACCCCAAATATGCACTTCTTGGGATTGAGTCTCATCTGGTATGTCCTGAGGGTCTCAAAGGTTTCTCTCAAATCGTCGAGGTGATCCATCTTCTGCTTGCTTTTTACAATCATGTCGTCGATATAGGCTTCTATATTCCTCCCCAGCTGCTTTGCAAAAACTGTGTTCACCAACCGTTGGAAGGTGGCGGGGGCATTTTTTAAACCGAACGGCATTACTTTGTAGCAGTACAATCCTTGTTCCGTGACGAATGATGTCTTCTCCTGATCTTCGGGCCATAATGGGATCTGGTGAAATCCGGAGTAGGCGTCCATGAAGCTCATCATGGCATGTCCGGCTGTTGAGTCGACGAGTCGGTCTATCTTTGGCAGTGGGAAATTGTCTTTAGGGCAAGCTTTATTGAGATCGGTGTAATCAACACACATCCTCCACGTCCCATTGGGCTTGGGTACCAGGACTACGTTAGCTACCCAGTCTGGGTACTGACACGGACGTATGAAGCCTGCATCCATTAGTTTCTTAACCTCGGTAGCGGCGGCCAAATTTCTTGCTTCTCCATGATTCCTCTTCTTTTGTCGTACTGGCTTTACAGCGCTTTCCACATTCAACTTATGCACGGCCACCGCCGGGTCTATGCCTGACATCTCCTCTACCGTGAAGGCAAATATCTCCTTGTATTCTCGGAGTAGTTGCACTAATGCTGCTGACATGGGGTCGTCAGGGTGGACCCCAATGGGGACCGTTCGAGACGGGTCTGCTAAGTCCAGAATTATAGCATAGTGTGCTCCCACTGGCTCAGGTCGTCTTTCTGCATTGTGCTCCGTTGGTGTCTCCCGGGTTTACGACGGCTTGCCAGAGGTTTTGCTTGCTCTTTTCCCTTCGGAGAGGCTCCCCAGGCCGTCGGCTCCAATGTCGATAAGTAACAATCCCTGGCCAACTGTTGATTTCCATCGAGAGACCCAACGCGTCCGTTACTTCCGACAAATTTGACCAACAGTAAATGAGGAACGATCACAGCTTTTAGGTCGTTGAGTGTTGGATGGCCAAGTATGATGTTGAATGTGGTGAGGTTTGCTACAATTATAAACCTGATGACAACTTCTTTGGTGACTGTGGGAACTCCAACAGAGGCCGGAAGCAAAATGGAGCCGATTGGACGAACGATGCTCCCTCCGAATCCTACCAAGGGCCCGTACACTTTTTCTATGTCTTCAGGATTGTGCCTTAATTTCCGCAGACATTGCAGACTGATTATGTCGGAGGAGCTCCCCGTGTCCACCAGTACTCTCTTCACCTTGAGATTAGCCACCTTAATCTCTATAACCAGAGGGTCATCATCATATGGCGCTGCCGCCCTTCTGTAATCGTCTTTGGAAATTTCTACAGAGGGTAGATTCTTCTGTGTTGGGCGAAGATGAGATGGACCTTTTTGCCGTCCTTCCTTACATGGTTCTCCTGCAGCTATTCCCCCTGATATTACCATAACTCTTTCGTTTGAATACTTAGAGGTGGGGCTCACTTCTTTGTGTGCGTCCTCTAAATGGACGTACTGGCGGAGGTGTCCTTCAGCCGCGCAATCAGTTAATATCTTCCTCAACATCCGACAACTTTGGGTGTCATGCCCTTCGTCAATGTGTAAAGCACAGAAAGGGGCTTGTGGGCAGGAGGTGGTCAATCGTCGGGGGGACGGTTCTATTCCCAGACTCGGTCCTTCAGCAAGGAGGATCTCGTCAAGAGCCGTGTTGAACATAAAGGGACCCCTAGAGGACGACCTCCTTCGCCCCCTTCTTTCCTCGGAGCCACAGTCATTCTTCCTTCGGGTGACGCTCTCATGCTGTCTTCTAGGAGTCTCTAGAGCCACAGTCATTCTTCCTTCGGGTGACGCTCTCATGCTGTCTTCTAGGAGCCTCTGGAGAGTAATGGCCCTCATTTTTCTTCTATAAAGTTCGTCTCGTCCATCTTCCTGGACGTTCCTCTTTGACATGCCGACTCGCTCCCTCCAGGGTGCGTCTCTTCATAGGTGAGTCGGGATCTTCTGACAAAAACTCTACCATCCTGCCATTATCGTGCTTAGGATTGACTTCGTGAGAACCATCCAACAAGGGCCGCACAGAAATGACGGCAGCAGGCTGGCTAGCTGCCGCGTCACAATAAGTGTTGGACCCGTCTTTAAACACCCCTTCTCTGGCTGGGAGTTCTGATTTGCCCTTTTTCCGCAGTTAGTTTGAAGTTCAGCCATGACACTGTACCTCCCCACAGACGGCGCCAAATGTTGTGGGATCTTTTACGGTGCTGACGTGGCACGCGTTCCTCGGAGGTATCAAGTATAACCTGGCACGAACTTCTGGCAACCTGCAAAACAAGAATATTCCCGTAGGAATATTCCCTCCGATGCTTAAGTAAGTATAAGCTAGAGAGATAAGTAATTTGTAGAGAGAAGGCAGAGCAAAGATAAGTTTTTTGTTGGTGGGGATGAATTGAATGCCCTTTTACCTTGGGATCTGAGCTATTTATAGTGTTAGGGTTTCTTGGGGACTGTGCCCTCAACCCTAGCTGTGGGGTGTGTGCCCCTTGGGGATTTAGGACACGTGGAATTCGGCCCGCAATGATGAACCTTTTACTATTTGGACCTGCCTTCTCAGAGAGGATGGGCCTTCCAAAATGGGGTTCTGCTCTTATTTCGTTTGGGTACCAAGGTTTGGGCCTTCTTTCTAGGTTTGAGCCCAGCTGGCCGGTATTGATCGATGTATCCTCTTTGGGCTTTGTGGTGGAGATATTCAAGCCCACATAAGTTAGGTTATGATACATATAAATCATATATAAATCATGCGGAAAAACCATAAAGCCAGGAATCCAAATTAATTGCCACATAACAATTAGCATAATTTAGGATACATACACTTTGTAGTGTGCCCTCCCTAGCTGCGCCCGAACCGAACAAGAACAAGTCTAGGACTCCAAATGTCGTCCCTCCGTAGATAGTCCACAGCACGTTCGGATCCGCCTTAGATTTAATTAAATAGAATTGCACCTAAGGTATTATGAATATTCGAATATTTGAGGCAAATATTATTGTTAGTTTTAATCCTTAAAACTAGATGAATACTTGAAATTATGTGTTCTTAAATTGTGAATGCCATCACATATTTATAGGGTAGGAATAATGGAATTAGAAGTCTACTAGGATTCAAGTAATCTAAATCTATTAGAATTAGAGTTTACTTAAAACTAGTAACTTTAGGAAATTAATCTTTTAATCTAATCCTAATTGCTTAAGGATTTGATGCATGCACAAACTTCAACACACACACGAGCACGACCCACAAAAGAGCAGGCCATGCCCGCGCGCGCGGAGAAGCCCAGTGCAGCTCGCAGCCCGCGTGTTTGCTCGCAACCATGGGCGCGCTAGGCCTGGCCTTGCGCTGGGCCTTGCGTGCCTTTGGCTGCTCGCTGCTCATGCCTTGCGTGCTGGGCTTGCTAGGCGTGGGCCTGGCTTCGTGTTGGGCCTTCACCTAGCAAGCTCGTCCGATGTTTATTTCGTACGACGCGCTTCCAATTAATTTTCCGATTTCGAAATTCATTTCCGATTCGAACAATATTTAATATTTCCGATTCCGGAATTAATTTCCGTTTCGAACAAATATTTAATATTTCCGATTCCGGAATTATTTTTCCGATTCCGATAATATTTCCGTTTCTGACAATAGTTCCGTTTCCGGCAATATTTCCATTTCCGATAATATTTTCCGATACGTACCATGTTTTCTTTTCCGGCAACATCTACGACTTGGGTAATATTTATATTTCCAATACGATCCATATTTCTGTTTCCGGCAATATCATCGTTTCCGGAGTATTCATAATTTGCTTTTTGACGATTTCAGCTCACACTGGAACCGGGATCCGTCTATTCCGAATATCCATAAATGGAGTATTTAATTCCTTTAAATACTTGATACGTTCACGTACTATTTTTGTGACCCTACGGGTTCAGTCAAGACTAAGCTGTGGATTAATATTATTAATTCCACTTGAACTGAAGCGGCCTCTAGCTAGGCATACAGTTCACTTGATCTCACTGAATTATTAACTTGTATAATTAATATTGAACCGCATTTATTAGACTTAGCATTAAATGCATACTTGGACCAAGGGCATTATTTCCTTCACAAATAGTTAGCAAGATTTGGCAAATGCAAACAAAAATAAGAAAAAATGGTCCTAAAACTACAAAGAGAAAGTAATCTCCGAAAGAAATGCATTTATCTTCCCCTAGAATGGTTCGGTCGCGATCTTGGGAAGGAAAAAGTCAAATTCTTGATAAAAGAAAGTCAATTCCATGGATCCAAGCCGCTCATGAAATGTGTTTGAGAAATAAGCTAGAAAAATAAATAATCCTCACACATGGGTAGCAAATAACATCCTTTCCGGTTTCAAATAACTAGAGAGAACGACACCATCTTACCACAAATCAAAGGTTCAAGAATCATGCTCTCCATAGTTCTAACCAACTACCTTTGCATGAAAATTCTAGGTTAGACCCTAGATATCCAAGACCGTGCACAACTCTACCAATTAGGAATGAAAGCATTCAAACACGCAAGTTCCATTTTTATTTTTTCCAAAACTAAGAACGAAACAAAATAAAAACTTGTCTTGATGAAAATATTTTTGCATTTTTCAAATATGATACAAATCAAAAGCGGATAAACACATATTCATGCCAACCAACAATCAAGGGTTCACCATACAAGGTGAAACACTCCCCCAAGCTTTAATTAAACATTGTCCACAATGCTTAAAATGAGAGTGAAGGGAGCCAACAACAACAAATCCATCCAACCCCATGATCCAACAACAGATATGCCCATCCCATGAAGAATGCAAAGAAAGAGATAGGAAAGATATTACCAGAAATATAGTGGGATAAAGTCTCGCAAAAGACCCAAATATACCATATCGAACAACTTTCTATACATAACGTATTGTGCGTCCCAAATGCTAGCACTGGTTGCCTCCCGGGAACCACTTTTTTTAACGTCATTAGCTTAACGACCTTTACCTTTAGTAAAATAGTCCGACAATAATCGCAATAGTTTGTCAAATGCATTAGAAAACATATCCAAGAATAACATATAGGCAAGAGTCAAGTATGAAGCATGCACAAAGTTAAATGCAACTCTATTCCTATGGGGGGTGGGGTGCCAAAAAGAAGAAAAATTAAAAGAAATTTTAGAAAATAAGAAGAAGAATCAAAAGGAGAGAGAGAGAGAGAGAGAGAGAGAGAGAGAGAGAGAGAGAGACAAGGACAAAGAGAAGGCTCGTTCTCCTCACAAAACATTTTTTGGGTGGCATTCGCACTTATTTCCTCAAACATGATCGAATTGGGCACTTGTTGATGAATTGAGGGGTGAGAATCCTCACGTGGTTGGGCTTGGAGAAAATAAGGAAGAGAGATAGTAAATGAAGGATAAAGGTCGGGCTTCTTGATTCGGAAAGGGGTATGTGGGGGAAGGAGTAGGAATAATGACTTCACAATCAACTTCCCTCATGTAACAAGGGATAAAAGAACTTTCAACCAAGGACCCTTCGATCAAATTCACATCATCAATTTTTTCAATATTCTCGAAAGCATCCAAAACCACCAAATGGGGTGCCTTATTCTCAAGGACATCCTAAAACGAGCTATCACATCCCAAATGAATTCTTAACAATTTGACATCTTTTTCAAAAATCTAATGGGCAATCATCAATGGGGTGAAGGTCAAATTATGGAGGGATCTCAAAAGTCACATTCACATCTATGTCTCCCACAAACATGCCTTTGCTTTCGCTCAAAGGAGGGGAGGTGGAAGAAAAAGGGAGTTCAAAGTTCAATACCTCAACCTCCTCAATATCATTACCTTCACTAATTCGATCATCATCCTTAGCAAAACACGAATTATAATCATCATCATCATCAATGACATCGTAACACATGAATGGGTTAATTGGTTGGCGAATGTCTTCTATTTGAGCATTAACATTGGAAACATGAGGTATATAATTGACATTCATGCAATGATGCAAAAAGTCATGAGAGTATTCATGAGTGACATTATCATGTGAATGCGCCTCATTAGAATGAAAATCCAAGGGAGGGGGTAATCTTCATGCAAAATTGGTTCAATGTTTGGAACATCAAAAGAATCATTATTCAACCTATTACGCTTATGTGTATCCCTAGGAAACCATAAAAATAATTTCACAACCTCTTCCAAATGCATCTCTTGAAGCCTCCCATTACAAATGGAATTCATAATCCCAAAGGTTTCCTTATTCACACCCTCATATATGACAACACAACAATCCCATACTTTTAAACCATTAAGAGTGCCATGGATACGACCATACTCAATCAAGTTAGTCAATTATTAAAATACCTCCAAAATAGTTCATGAACACCTTGAGGAAATGAAAAACTTAGCCACTCTTTTTAGATTTGAAAATGAAAAGAAAAGAAAATTAACTAGACTAGTGAACTAGAATGAAAAATAAAAAAATGATGCCATTCCCCGGCAACGCGCCATTTTTGTTGTGGGCAAAATTACCGTGCCTTCGTGTACCAATGAGGATGTGACACCTGGCACGTATTGCGCCCCCTAAGCAGAAATCATACGAAGTCTACTCCGGGGCATGAGTATTAATCTAGGTATCTACAATGTATGTATTTAAGTGTGTATAAATGTACGTATAAAACCTATACCTGGAAAAGGGCTTAATTAGTATGTATCCCAAGTGAATGACTAAGCACAATAGGCCCAAATAGCCCACTATTGCCAAAAGGGACCAGAGAATTGTAAGGAGAAAGGACACGTGTCCTCCTCCCATTCCCCAGCCAATCATGTAAGGGGAATATTAGGTCATTCCCACAAAAACCTAGTACTATAAATATTCCCACTTCCCTAGAAAAAGGGGTCACAATCAATACATAAAAAGAGCAATTGCTGCTCTGCCTTCTCTCTACTTTCTCTCTCTATAAAAATACAATCTTGTTAAATCCTTAAACGTTACCGGGAAACCTCCAAGGTATCTCACCGGAAAAACCCCACAACATTTGGCGCCGTCTGTGGGGAGGTACGGTAACATGGAAGATCAACGACAGGACAACGATGCTGGGCGGCCTACGCGAGTAGAGCGGCCACCCCTCGAAAGAGAAATGCCGACTGAACATCATACGCCGGCCACAAGAATCACCGAAGATGCCGCGCGTATATTTGCGGCCGGGCACACCCCTCGTCACACTGCCGAGGTAGAGGTGCTCAGCGAGGAGGACGACCAGACCAATCGCACCCCTCCTGGAGGACACCTGGATCCTTGGGTGGATACGGTAATAGAGGAGAACCCTGATATGCCTGTCTCTGTGGGTGCTCTTCGGGCTATTTTGGCTGAGTTCCAAGCTGATGTGGGAAAGACAGTTAATGCTGAGGTACAGAAGAGTATGCTGATTTACACCACTGCTGTGGCTGCAAATCATGAGAGGCCGGCAAGCAATAGGCCAACACTTTCTTTGCGCCCCCCAAATGTCTGGACCAGGCTGACAGGCGAGGACCTGAGGAGACAGCCGCCAACAAGTCAGCCCAATCAGGCAATGTCTTGCCTACCACGCCGAATGCCACGGCGGCTGATCGGAGAAACGTCCCGAGGACGTGAGCAGCCACGCGCAGAGCAGTTGCCTGACTCTGAGTCTGAACTTTCTGACACTGGGTCAACCCCCGTCATGCCGGATAGACCTCTCCCTCATCCAACTTATACGCATCTGAGCCAGGCGCGTCCAGGGGCCACCCGTCCAACCCGTCAAACTCGCGGACGCAAGTCTTCCCAGCGGCTACCCTACTCAAGGCGTCAAGACCCCGTATATCACATTCCGGAGGGGGTGTCCAACATGGCCCTAGGGCACACCACCCCATTTGCAGACTCCATCATGAGAGCCCCGAGGGAACCCAAAGTCAAGCCGCCCAACATTGATGCTTACGATGGTACCACAGATCCGGACATGCACCTCTTGGTTTACCGGCATCACATGTATGTCCAAGGAACAACTGACTCAACCTGGTGTAAGTATTTTCCGGGCACACTCAAAGGAGTAGCCTCTAAGTGGTTCGACAGACTTCCAGCCGGAACTATTCGCTCTTTTTCGGAGCTCGAGCTATTGTTCTCTACTCGGTTCATGGCTCACAAGGAAGAGAAGAAGACGAGCATGCATCTGAGTAGGATTCAGCAAGGGAAGGATGAGTCCCTGAGGAGTTATGTGAAGAGATTCAATCTAGAGGCAGGGCAAATTCCGGATTTGCCAGATGGTGTTGCATTCGATAACTTCATTCGAGGGCTTAAAAAGGGCTCTTTCAAGTTTGATCTGGTAAAGAAAAGCGTCCGAACAATGGCAGAAGTGCTGGATGAGGCCGAGGCCTTCATTCATGCAACAGAGATTTGCAGCGTCCCGAAAGATCCCAGAGGAAGTGATACCGCCGAGCTAGCGGCAAAAAAGGAGAAATTCGAAAAGAAGAACCGGCCTAACGGGACGTGGGCTATTGCAAAAGATTCAGACAGGGCTCCCGGAGCGGCAGGTCAGAAACAGCCCAGAACTTATGATCGGGAGCGGTTCGAGTATAACACAGACATGTACACAATTCTGATGGACGTCGGGTCCAAATATGACATTGATCGTCCATTTCCCATGAAGTCGCCACCAGAAAGTAGGGACCCCAAACTGTATTGTCATTTTCACAGTGACATTGGGCATGACACCAATGAATGTAAGAGCTTGAAAAAGGCATTGGATGGCCTAGCCACCAAGGGGTTCTTAAAAAGTTATATCAGCAGGAACACGGGAGGTTCTGGCAAACCCTTCTACAAGAAAAACAAATCCCCTCCCTCGGAGGAAGATGGGAATCGTACCGACCCAGAGTGCGTGGCAGTCATCTCAGGAGGATTGGCCGCCGACGGGCCGACCATGAGGGGCCAGAAGGATTATGCCAAGCGATTGGGGCAAGTGATGCTGTCCGGCAAGGCCACAGTTGATCCGTTTCCGAAAGTTGAAATCGGCGAGGCCGACCGTGGGAAAATCTCCACCCCGCATGACGATCCTTTGGTAATTGAGTTAAAAGTTGCTAACTTGAGGGTTAGGCGTATTTTGGTTGATACAGGAAGTTCGTCGGACATAATTAGTCTAGAGTGCTTGAATCGGCTGCAACATGATCCCTCAAAGATTGAGAAAATCCACTATCCCATTATAGGCTTCGGAGGTAGTGTCATCCACCCAGTCGGCATAATTACCCTTCCTCTGAGGATGGGAAATAAAAAGGAATCTCGGCAAATGGATGTCCGTTTTCTCATAGTGAAAGATCTGACGGCATATAACATCATCTTGTGGCGTCCCACGTTGAACAGGGCAAAGGCTGTCATTGTGACTCATCTGATGCTTCTTAAGTTCATTTGTGACGATGGGAGCGTCAGCACTATACATGGTGACCAGCAACAAGCTAGAGATTGCTACCTAACCACCTTGAGTCCAGAAGCATGGGGGACGGGTGAAGAGAAAGGGACATCGAGCAACAAACGAAAATGTGGCGACACGCAACCCAAGGTCGTCAAAGAAACATTAACTATCTCAGCAGGGCACATGGAAGAGAGACGCCCAGAGCCTGTTGGGGCCCATTTCAATGTGGTATTAAACACAGATAAACCTGACAGAGTAGTGCCCATCGGGATTTCTCCTGACGACCCGCTGGCGGCAGAGTTGGTCCACCTTTTGAGAGAATTTGAAGATATCTTTGCTTTCACATTGGACGAAATGCCGGGTATTGACCCTGCTGTAGCCGTCCATAAGCTGAATGTGGACCCAAACTTCAAACCGGTTCGTCAGAAGAAAAGGAACCATGGGGAAGATAGAAATCAGGCGGCAGCCGCCGAAATACAAAAGTTGATGGAGGCTGGGTTCGTCAGGCCTAGTCAGTACCCCGATTGGGTTGCTAACGTGGTCCTCGTCAAAAAAACTAATGGTACCTGGAGAATGTGTGTTGACTACACCAACCTCAATAAGGCATGTCCAAAGGACAGTTTCCCACTGCCCAAGATTGACCGGCTCGTCGACTCTACAGCAGGGCATGCTATGATGAGCTTTATGGATGCCTACTCAGGGTTTCACCAGATTCCGTTGTGGCCTGACGACCAGGAAAAAACGTCATTTGTTACTGAACAAGGCCTTTACTGCTACAAGGTGATGCCGTTTGGGTTAAAGAATGCACCGGCCACCTTTCAGCGTCTTATTAACACTGTGTTCATTAAGCAGCTCGGCAGGAATATTGAAGCTTACATTGACGATATGATCGTAAAAAGTAAGCTGAGGGCGGCGCACATAACTGATCTCAGGGAGACATTTGAGACTATTCGAGCTTACAACATGAGGTTGAACCCTAAGAAGTGTGTGTTCGGGGTGACGGCAGGCAAATTCTTAGGTTTCTTGATTGATGAAAGAGGAATTGAAGCCAACCCAGACAAAATCCAGGCAGTAATTGATATGAGCTCACCAAAGACAGTGAAGGAGGTCCAGCGGCTCACAGGTTGCTTGGCCGCCCTGGGCAGATTCCTTTCCAGGGCTGGAGACAAGTGCCACTACTTTTTTAGGTCTGTCAGAAAGAAGGCCAAGTTTGAATGGTCGGACGAGGCCGAGGCGGCATTGGTCAGATTAAAGGAGCACTTACATACCTTGCCTCGTCTTGTTAGTCCCTTGCTAGGAGAGACTTTGTACATGTATCTCGCCGTGTCCGAGCACTCGTTGAGTGCCGTTCTACTGACAGAGAGGGAGGGAATACAGATGCCGGTATACTTTGTCAGTCATGTTCTTCAAAATGCTGAAGTTAGATACCCTACAGTGGAAAAGTTTGTCTTGGCTCTGTTCATGGCCAGCAAAAAGCTCCGTCCTTATTTCTTAGCTCACAAAATAGTGGTCTACACAGATCAGCCGCTCAAACTGCCTTTCACAAAGCTGGAGGCGTCAGGACGAATGCTGAATTGGGCAATAGAACTGAACGCCTTTGATATCACCTATGAGCCGAGGAAAGCTGTCAAGGGGCAGGCATGTGCCGACTTCATTGTTGAAATGACGAGGCCAGACTTTGCCAAGAATACAAACACGGTGTGGACAGTGTATGTAGACGGCTCATCCACACAGAATGGATGTGGAGCTGGGATAATCTGTCACTCCCCAGAAGGAGATACTTTTGAATATGCTATGCGATTTAACTTCCAGGCGTCAAATAATGAAGCCGAATATGAAGCCCTGCTTTGTGGCATTAAAATGTGTAAGGCGGCAGGCGCCGAGGAGATTGTAGCACTATCTGACTCCCAACTGATTGTGAGCCAAGTTAATGGGACCTATGAAGCTAGGGATCCGACTATGGTCAAATACATGCAGGCCGTCCATCAGGAAGTAGAGCCACTGAAAAGTTTTGAAGTAAGGCAAGTCCCTCGCTCGGAAAATAACCAAGCTGATGCCCTGTCAAAGTTGGCAAGTTCCGCGTCTTGTGATACCCCTCGGCACGTGTTTTGGGAGGTAAAAGAGCACAAAAGTGTTGAGCAAATGGAGGTGGAAACTCTTGACAGAACGTCCACATGGATGGATGACATAGTAAACTTCAAAATGAATGGAGTCTTGCCCGAAGACTCAAGGGAAGCGGCAAAACTTCAAAAGAAATGTTCTTGGTTTGAAATGTGGAACGGCACCCTCTATAAAAAGGCCTATTCCCGTCCTTTGTTAAGATGTGTAACACCTGAGAAGGGGCAGGAAATTCTAGAAGACCTTCATCAGGGGTTGTGCAGCTCGCATATTGGTGGGAGGGCTTTGGTTGAAAAGGCACTTCGAACCGGCTATTATTGGCCGACTCTTAAGGAGGACGCAATTTCACTGGTCAAGAAGTGTGACAAATGCCAGCGTTTTTCTCACCTAATACACCAACCGGCACGAGTTCTGACGCCCATTACAAGCCCAATTCCATTTGCTAAATGGGGGATGGATCTTCTAGGCCCATTCACGACCGCACCAGGAGGAAGGCGTTATGTCATCGTTGCTGTAGATTACTTCACCAAATGGGTGGAGGCAGAAGCGCTCAAAAACATAAAAACTACTGATGTGAGAGCATTCATTTGGAAGAACATCATGACTCGCTTTGGGATTCCACAGGCTATTGTCTTCGATAATGGGCCCCAGTTTGAGACGCCTAAGCTGAAAGAGTGGCTGGCAGATCACGGTATACACACTTGTTTTGCATCAGTCGGACGACCCCAAGCCAATGGTCAGGTTGAGGCGTTCAACAAAATTATCTCCGAAGGAATGAAAAAGAAGCTTGACGAAGCCAAAGGTCTATGGGCTGATGAGCTGCCAAATGTCTTATGGTCCATCCGCACCACGGCTAAGAATTCAACCGATGAAACACCCTTCTTGCTAGCCTATGGCGCCGAGGCTGTCCTACCCATAGAAATGTGTGAACCAACGCTGAGAGTCATGCTGTATGAAGAAAATGCTAACTGGGAGACAATGAAAGCAGCCTTGGACTTTCTGCCCGAGGTTAGAGGAAATGTAGCGCTCAGACAACAGCTGTACAAGATAAGAATGGCAAGAGAATACAACAAGAGAGTCTCTAATAGAGTGCTCAAGGTGGGAGATTTTGTCCTCAGGAAAATGGAGTCCACAGGACGAGCAAATGAACAGGGTAAGCTGACGCCCACTTGGGAGGGACCTTACGAGATCTATGATGAGGTTAGAGATGGAACCTACCGCATTCAAGACATGCAAGGCCGGCCTATTTTGCGCACTTGGAATGCCGACAATCTCAAGAAGTATTTCTTCTAGATATGTGCTAAGCTTTGTCTTACTTACCACGATCCATTGCCCAAGGGGCGGCCTCTAATGGTCATAGTAGGGTAGTAATTACTTTTGTAACCGGCTAAATTCGCCTTGCAAAGTTATAAATAATACTACTCTATTTGTCTCGTAATATTTATTGCTCGCACAATGAATATAAAAATATACACTCCAATGCATAACCAAAGCCTAATTGTATGACGGCCTGAGAAGTGGCCCAGATTAGCAAAAACTCAGCAAGACTAATTGTTTGAAGCCTAAGAAGTGGCCCAGATTAGCACCAAGTTATAGGCTGATCACCTATCCAACTCCCTTCCCAATATAAGCAAGCCGCTGGCCGACCAGTACAGCATAATAAGTGCCAGCGGCACAAATAAACTTTAATCATAAGTTATTTGTTCAAAAGCCCAGCGGCATGTACAACTTTGAAACATAGGTTGTTTGCTCAATAGCTCAGCGGCACCAAAAAAAAAAAAAAACCATAAATCATAGGTTGTTTGTTCAAAAGCTCAGCGGCATGAACAACTTTGAAACATAGGTTGTTTGCTCAATAGCTCAGTGGCACAAAAAACCATAAATCATAGGTTGTTTGCTCAAAAGTGCGGCGGCACGAATATATGGCCGTCCAGTCCATTTGACGAGCGTATCTAGCGGCAATCATACCTATTGATTGACTTGCGTCAATCAATAACGTTATAGACACGCTCGCCAAAGAAAGAGACGACCACATTAGTGCCTAGCGGATGCTCAGTTGCCTGCGGCACCAATATCAAAGAGACTAAGGTTGTTTGCTAAAAAACGCGGCGGCACGCACGTTTGGCCGACCAGTCCATTTGACGAGCATGTCTAGCGGCAATCATACCTATTGATTGACTTGCGTCAATCAATATCGTTATAGACACGCTCGCCAAAGAAAGCGACGATCACAGTAGGGCCTAGCACATGCTCAGTTGCCAGCGGCACCAACAACTTTGAAACAAAGGTTGTTTGCTCAGAAGTTAGGCGGCACGAACGTTTGCCCGTCCAGTCCATTTGACGAGCATGTCTAGCGGCAATCATACCTATTGATTGACTTGCGTCAATCAATATCGTTATAGACACGCTCGCCAAAGAAAGAGACGACCATAGTAGTGCCTAGCGCATACTCAGTTGCCTGCGGCACCAACGTGCTTAGTGTACACTCAGTTGCACCTTGGCTACCATACCTATTGATTAAGCCTATTGATTAAGGAATAATCAAATTATGAAGAGCAAATAAATGCGAGATAAGAGAAGCATCAAAAACAACCTATTTACTTATAAAACAACGCCCGTAGAAGGGCGTGTAAAAGTAGCTCAGAATTCAAAAACAAAAAGAAAATTGTTGTGTGCTCAGCAGGCACAATGGTACAGACGCCATCAGCGCCAAAACTTTACAAAATAATTGTTTTTGCCCTTAGGCACGAGAACGCTTGAATAAAATTTTAAAAAGCGGGAAAGGAAGCAAATCAGGGAGCGGCCGCATCGTCCTCGTCATCAGATGATACAAACTCAGGGGGCGGCTGACCAAGACGTTCAGCAGCCAACACAGCGGCACTGTGCTCCATTCGCCGCTGGAACCACGCAAGATCATACTCTGACATGTGGCTCTCCCAGGCGTGCTTAACAGCGTCCTTGGTCGCTTGTTCCCCCTGATCATAGGATTCCAGAAGACGCTCACGCAAGGTGCGAACTTGCGATCTGGCCGTCTCCAGCTCCCCACGAAGATGCTCGGCTTCCTCAGCCGCCTCTTTGACCTGAGGGTACTCCCGCAACTGGTCCTGAAGCGTCCGTATTTCCGCCGCCGCTGTCTTGGCCTCCTCGACCATTGCCACCATGTCTTTGTCCTGCGCCAAGATCTTCTTAAGCAGCTCGGCCTTGTCAGATCTCAACGCAGCTACCTCCTTCGCTTGAAGGTCTATGGTCGTCTGCATCTGCAGGCGGACCTCTTCAATGGACTTGAACGCATAGTCGCCATGGTGGGTGGACTCAGCCACCTGAGCTTTGAGCTCCTCAGCAGTGCGGGTCTTCCAACTCTTGCAGAATTCCATGCGGCAGAACAACTGCAAAAGGAGCTACATATTAGTAAATGACTCTAAAAGAGAAGACAAGTACAAGCAAGTTGGAAATAGACTTACGTCGAGAAGAGTGGCCTGGATCGCACCAAACTGGGCGTCAGTCTTGCGGCCAGGAAGAGAAGCAACATACTCTGCGGGGACGGCCTTAAAAACCTTGCGGCATATAGCCACCCTATCCTTTGACGAATAGTGGGGAGTAGCAGGTACGTTCTCGTCCTCTGCAGCAGCTGCATCCTTCCCTTTGTCTTTGGCTATAGGAAAAACAACGGCCTTAGGATGACGCGGAGAGTAAGAAGACCTGCCAGAGGAGGCTCGATACGTCTGAACGACGTTCGAATAATAATACTTACCGCCCGATGACCTAGCTCGGCGGGCCACCTCCGCAGGTATCTGAGAGCGGACGTCGGCCGGGATTCCAGAAAGAGGGTCCTCCAGCTCGTCCGGATGCCCACCGGACCTCGATTTGGACACCAAGTCCACCACCAGAGACGGCTTGTCCACGCCCATCTCATCGTCATCAGGGCATCCCCCCTCAGCAACCTTCGACTCGTCTTTCTTCACGAGACGGCGGGGTAGGGGTTTTGGCTTCTTGAAGGTACTCGGAGTCTCCGAGCCAGCTGGCACAGCTCTCTTCTTCAGCTGGGACAGAGTCGTCCCCTTCTTCTTCCCTGACGCCCTAGCCGCGTCCTTAGCTTGCTAAAAAAGAAAGTAAAGGACAGTCAAATATTAGGCCTCGTCATCCATCACAAGTCACTCACCAGATAGTGGCTCGTCATTAAAAAGGACGCCCATCTTAAAAATGACGAGGCGTACCTTATCAATCACAAGTCACTCACAGAATAGTGGCTCGTCATTAAAAAGGACGCCCATCTTAAAAATGACGAGGCGTACCTTATCAATCACAAGTCACTCACCAGATAGTGGCTCGTCATTAAAAAGGACGCCCATCTTAAAAATGACGAGGCGTACCTTATCAATCACAAGTCACTCACAGAATAGTGGCTCGTCATTAAAAAGGACGCCCATCTTAAAAATGACGAGGCGTACCTTATCAATCACAAGTCACTCACCAGATAGTGGCTCGTCATTAAAAAGGACGCCCATCTTAAAAATGACGAGGCGTACCTTATCAATCACAAGTCACTCACAGAATAGTGGCTCGTCATTAAAAAGGACGCCCATCTTAAACATGACGAGGCGTGCCTTATCAATCACAAGTCACTCACCAGATAGTGGCTCGTCATTAAAAAGGACGCCCATCTTAAAAATGACGAGGCGTACCTTATCAATCACAAGTCACTCACAGAATAGTGGCTCGTCATTAAAAAGGACGCCCATCTTAAACATGACGAGGCGTACCTTATCAATCACAAGTCACTCACAGAATAGTGGCTCGTCATTAAAAAGGACGCCCGTCTCAAAAAGGACGAGGCGTACCTTATCAATCACAAGTCACTCACAGAATAGTGGCTCGTCAACTAAAAAGGACGCCCGTTTCAAAAATGACGAGGCTAAACTTATCAATCAAGTCACTAAATAGTGGCTCGTCATTAAAAAGGACGCCCGTCTCAAAAATGACGAGGCGTACCTTATCACTCACAAGTCACTAAATAGTGGCTCGTCATTAAAAAGGACGCCCGTCTCCAAAATGACGAGGCGTACCTTATCAATCACAAGTCACTAAATAGTGGCTCGTCATTAAAAAAGGACGCCCGTCTTAAAAATGACGAGGCGTACCTTATCAAGTGCAAGACACTCATAGAAAAATGGCTCGTCATTAAAAAGGACGCCCGTCTCGAAAATGACGAGGCGTACCCTATCAACCACGAGTCACTTGTAAAAAAAAAAAAAAAAAAAAAAAAAAACAAAAAAAACAAAAAACAAAAAATATACTAACTAAGGGGCCCGTCATTAAAAGGTGACGAGGCGCACCTTGGCAACCGCAGGAAAAACACTAACTAAGGGGCCCGTCATTAAAAAGTGACGAGCACTAAAAAGACGTCCACTGTGGACACTGGACGGGGGAAGCTTAACTTGCAAAAACAACCTAAGAGAATACTCACCTTCTCCTCCAACTCGGCCTTGGCTTTCTGCATCTTGGCCTCATAAATGTCTGCCATCCAATCGGTCATATCGCCCTTCCCGGTATCCGCCGCCGACAGCTTGCTCATTCCTTCCTCTGTGAACAAAAGAAATCCAAAGTTAGAAAAATGAATAAGACCAAGGCAGAGCGGCACATAAATTGGCATACAACCTCGAGTCATGCAATATCCTAAGCCTACGGCCGCTAGAAAGGCCTCGTTCCGAAACTGGCTAATGTGCGGCAACCATTCGACCGGCACATGGAAACTCTTATCCACTGTTAAGTGGTAAGTGTTGGCCCTGAACAGGACCATTATCTGATCCCACTCTTCGGCAGTAAGGGGTGGAAGGGGCTCGTCACGATCCATGTAGTTGGCATTGCAGTTCTAGCGGCTCATCCGCTCATACATCTCCTGGTCGTCCGTGTAAAACACGGCCCACCTCTTTCTCCACATATGCCACTTGCTGAGCTTGCCGACCACTGTCTGGTAGGTACCACGGCTGCTCAGATTAAACCACCCTTTGGCGGCACTAGGGGAACGAGAGAGGGAGACTAGATGCAGAAAAGCGTTGAAGGACGGCTCCACGTCGTTCAGCGCACATTTGGCAATATAGCCAAAGATATCCGCCCATGAGTTGGGGGTCAGCTGGGCCACCCCAATGTTAAAACCATCTAACACCTCCACAACGAAGGGGTGTGGAGGGAATCTCATGCCGAGTTTGATGGATGCGGCATACACAGGGAATTCTCCCTCGGCAAGCAGGCTGACGGTCGAGTCCAGACCGGCCGGCACGCGCATTTGATACCCTTCCCCCACACAGAGGTCATCCCTCATCTTGGCTCCGTGCCTGTCTAGCCTCCGCATCCAGCCCACGTCTGGGTGAATCTCTGACGGAAGCAATTGGGCCTCCTCCCGTCCTCTGGGCCTAACAAGCTGGGGAGCAGCCTCTTGCTCCTCGGCGGCCGAAGACAATGGAGCGACGCTTGGCTCCCCCACTGCCTGGGTCGCTGTACCCTCCTACGAGCTTGCCGCCTGCTCCCCCGCCTCGACATACTCGTCGATCTCTTGAAAGAGTTCCGCAAATTCTTCGTCGACTGCCGGGGCGGTGGAAGAATATCTCTCCCTAGGGGGTGTCGATGCTTCTTCCCGCAAGCGCAGGCGCGTAGGATCTGCCGTTTGCTTGGTTCTAGCCATGCCTTCTGCATAGTGAACGAAGCACGGCTTAGGAGTGACCAACAATGAAGAAAAAGACGCGATTGGACGTCCGCCCCGACAAAAGATGAACGGCGGAAAAATCTTAAATAAAACCTTCAAACCCTTACTAAGAGGTCGGCCGCTAACAAAGAGAAAAATGACGAGAGGATAACAAAAACAAGAAAGAAAGGCGAAAACTAACCTTGAAATATCTGCGAAGTACTCGGTGAAGAACAGGATGAGTTTCGCGAAGAACAGGATGAGTTTGACGAGGAAAAGGATGAGTCTCGTGGTGGCCGGAAATCGCCTGATGGTGGTGGGAATACGCCGGAAATCGCCTATGAGAGCTCTGTGAAAACGAAATGTAAAAAAATGAAATTTACCCCCCCCCCTATATATATAGGGAGGGGCAAAATGGAGAAAGGTGACACGTGTCACCACCTCAACACCTGACCCAAAGATGAAGATGCAAATCAAAGGTCAAGAAGCGATACCCGAAAAGTGTTTCCAGAAATGCCCTTCTTGAGGGGCAAATGTTGTGGGCAAAATTACCGTGCCTTCGTGTACCAATGAGGATGTGACACCTGGCACGTATTGTGCCCCCTAAGCAGAAATCATACGAAGTCTACTCCGGGGCATGAGTATTAATCTAGGTATCTACAATGTATGTATTTAAGTGTGTATAAATGTACGTATAAAACCTATACCTGGAAAAGGGCTTAATTAGTATGTATCCCAAGTGAATGACTAAGCACAATAGGCCCAAATAGCCCACTATTGCCAAAAGGAACCAGAGAATTGTAAGGAGAAAGGACACGTGTCCTCCTCCCATTCCCCAGCCAATCATGTAAGGGGAATATTAGGTCATTCCCACAAAAACCTAGTACTATAAATATTCCCACTTCCCTAGAAAAAGGGGTCACAATCAATACATAAAAAGAGCAATTGCTGCTCTGCCTTCTCTCTACTTTCTCTCTCTATAAAAATACAATCTTGTTAAATCCTTAAACGTTACCGGGAAACCTCCAAGGTATCTCACCGGAAAAACCCCACAACAATTTTGATAAGCGATTTTTGCGTCGTTGACGAACACCACTTAATCAAACAAAATTTATAAACTCCGAAACGAACCAACTATATTGATTGTAGCGGCAAGCATACGGATCGTCCAAAGAGAATGGATGGTTCGGAAAATGTATGTATGTATGTATGTATGTATGTATGTATGTATGTATGTATGCATGTATGCATGCATGCATGCATGTATATATGTATGTATGTATGTATGTATGTATGTATAAAGCCATGAAATCAGAATATATGAAATATGTGTGAAGTTATGATACATATGAACAACATAAATCATGCGGAAAAACCTTAATGCCAGGATACATATTAATTGCACATAATCATATAATTAGTCTAGGATGCATACACTTTGTAGCGTGCCCTCTCTAGCTGCGCCCGAACCGAACAAGAACAAGTCTTTAGGACTCCAAGTGTCGTCCCTCCGTAGATAGTCCATAGCACGTCCGGATCCGCCTTAAGATTGACCAACTAGAATCGCCCTTAAGGTAAGTAATATGGCTGATTTTTCTGCTTAAAAATCCCAACTTTTATTGTTTGAATACTTATTGAAAAACTCGTGTATAAATTTCTAGGCACATATTTATAGAATCATGGAAAAGGATTTCGAATCCTATTAGAACACTAAATTAATTAATTAGAATCCCTTTAGAACTCTATTTAATTAATTTCTATCTTCTAGGATTAGGATTTAATCATAGCACGAATTCAGATAACTTTAGGATTCGTATAGCACGCACACGAGCACGAGCACCGCACCGCACAGCCCGCGCGCATGCCTCGCGGCCCACACGAACTGGATGGCGCCTGGCCCATGCTTGCAGCCCATCTGATCCGCGCGCGCGCCACGCCTTGCTGGGCCTGGCCTTGCGCTGGGCCTGGCGAGGCTTCGGCGTGTGGTTTTGATGTGTATCGCTTGCTGGGCGAGGGCCTGGCTTCGTGCTGGGCCTTTGTCTAGCAAGTCTCGTCCGATGCTAATTCGTACGATACGCTTCCGATTAAATTCTCGATTCCGGAATTCATTTCCGATACGAACAATATTTAACATTTCCGATTCCGGAATTAATTTCCGTTTCGAACAAATATTTAATATTTTCGTTTCCGGAATTATTTTCCGATTCCGATAATATTTCCGATTCTGACAATATTTTCGTTTCCGGCAATATTTCCGATTCCGGCAATATTTTCATTTCCGATAATATTTTCCGATACGTACCATGTTTCCGGCAACATCTACGTCTTGGATAATATTTATATTTCCGATACGATCCATATTTCTGTTTCCGGCAATATCATCGTTTCCGGAGTATTCATTTACTTGCCTTTGACGATCTTAGCTCCCACTGAAACCAAGATCCGTCGATTCCAAATATCCATAGATGGAGTACTTAATATCGTTAAATACTTGATCCGTTTACGTACTATTTGTGTGACCCTACGGGTTCAGTCAAAAGTAAGTTGTGGATTAATATCATTAATTCCACTTGAACTGAAGCGGCCTCTAGCTAGGCATTCAGCTCACTTGATCTCACTGAATTTATTAACTTGTTAATTAATACTGAACAACATTTATTAGACTTAACATTAAATGCATACTAGGACCAAGGGCATTATTTCCTTCAGTCTCCCACTTGTCCTTAGGGACAAGTGTGCATTTCCTAATTCCTTTGTCGCTCGATGCTTGCTCTTGAACATAAAGTAAGAGTTGTCATCCTTATTATGTCCAGACGTGTTTCTCGGTTTCAGAGTTCAACTGATCAAATAAACAGATAATCAAAGCCTATGATTCATCTGAGCACGGCCATGCATTTTACAGTTTCTAGCACTCCGAGTGGCCTTGTACAACTTTTAGCATCTCATCCCGATTTATGGGAGGACAATCCCAATCTTGCGATCTTGAGATTAAACTTCGTTTGATAGGTGATTACCTGAGCGTTGCCTTTATCGCCTCCTTTTACGGTGCGACGGTTGACAACGTCAAAGTAAGCAGTTCTAAAAAACAAGTAATCTCAAATCACTCAGGTATTGAGGATTAGTGTCTAATAATTTTAATGAAATGACAGATTTTCATCTCTTACAGTAAAGTTTCATAGGTCTGTCTGATACTAGTCTTCCCAATGTAAGTATCTATGCAAATGATTACGACATTGCCATGTCCACATAGTTTAAGAAACAGAACTACTAGTCATCTTGCATTCTAGTCGTCTAACGTTTTCTATGCGTCCATCTTTATAGAAAACTCCGACCAGGGACCTTTTTTTCAACTTTTGACATTCAAGTTCACTTGATAGACATTTCTTAGTCACAGGACTGGTCCTGACAGTCTATCTTGAATATATCGTCAAATTTGAAGGGACTCATCATTTAATACTAAACCAAGATTAAATGGAATATGAAAATACTCATATATGATAAATGTTCAACCCCAATGTTTTACAACCATGGGCCTCAAACCCATCTTTAAAACAGTTCATGGAATTCAAAGCTATGCTCGATTTCCAGTGCTACAACGTGAGTGTTGCTTCTCACTTGTTGCATAGGTTTAGTTATCATGCTTTGCCAATCTTAATATTCTTTTCATCGAATGTTCTTCGAGATATGATGATAAGATCTTTTGAGTATGTTTATTTTGTGATCTAGTCTTTCTTGCTACATTAGTGGGTTCTACGCATTTTGCAATGAAGAACCATTAAGTCAACAGACATGTGATCTTCCCATGTTCAATGAAGAACTCATTAATATAAACAACGCTGTTTTATTGCTTCTTAGGCAATAAGTACTTTTACTTCAACTGTTTAGGTTGCTAGTGATGCTTTGTTTGGATTAACTTATCCAAGCAGTTCACAAATATGTGGAAGACTTTCCAGCTGTATCTTAGAACATAGAAATTAATATTTAATTTCCCACGCAACAACTCATGGTCTCCGATCCATGTTGCCATTTCAAAACACGATGCTTTATAGCTCGTCATTGCCAATGGTTAACTCCAAAGGGATCTTGCTTGATCCTTTACCAGTGTTTATGCGTGTAGAATCAATATTTAGCATATCTTTATTTCCTTGAATCAAGAACTATTCCTATGTACCTTTTCAAGTACCATAAGTATTCTTGATCTCAATCTAGTTGATCTTCACTTAGATCAATAGAGATTGGTATATGTTCGTCATGCCTAAAGTCATACGATACGTTTTTGGCGATCCTCATATTATATCATACATGATAAATTCTTTTGCAGAATAATTCTCAATTGAATTCTATTCATGTAACTTTAGCTCATTCTAGTTTCAGTAGATACTAAATCCAGCTAAATTCTTTGACATAATATAGGTTAAGAATCTCACTTAGATCCTTTGATGTTTAACTTAGTAAATGCTTATACATAGTTCAAACATTCATTACTTAGATTTACTCATATGGATCGAATATCTCCAATGGAGTCTTTCGTGTTTGATTTAGTAAATGCCATTACTTAATCCAAAATAATATTATAAGATCTTTGTAAATAGATCTTAATACCCAGTATGTACTAAGTTTCGCCTTGGTCCATCATTGATGAATAATTTCAAACCTAAGTTATTAGCATTTGAATGTTATTTCACAATAGAGAGATATGTGTGTGATACACATAGGACCAATTAAGTTTTTATGTACTCCCACTAAACTTCTTATATATCTATAAGAATCATGTACATTTTATGAAACTAAAATACTTATTAGCTTCACTAAAATACAGTTTTAATTCCTAATTTGCTTGCTTAAATCTGTACTTAGATTTCATAAGCTAGCTTTCCTTTTCAAGTATTTATTTGGATCCACAAATCCTATGACATGCCACATACATAGTTTCTTCCAACATTTGATTGAGGAATTCGTTTTTGTCATCCAATTGCCTTATGTACCAATATGCAATCATGGCTTGAATTATAGACTTAAGCATTACGATTATGCATGAGGTTTCAACACAATCCACGCCGTGAATTTGCTTGTAACCTTTAACAACTAATCTAGCTTTGTGTGTGAACACAATTCCATGTTTGATGGTTTTCATCCTTAAAACCAATTTGCAACCAATAGGTGTTAACCCATTCTTGCAAATCGACAAAATTTCAATTTTGTCATCAAAACATTGGTTATGTTTTATGGCCTTTAACCATCTAAAACATTTGAGTCTATATATGGCCTTTAACCATTTTAGGGAATCTAGGTTTCGTCATATCTTTCTTACAAGTCACAAACTTATTAATCTACATGATAATAGTTTGACTGCAAGTTGTAGGTTTCTTCACTATCTAATAGAAGAATCGCATAGCTTCAGTGACTTGAACTCCATGATTCTTCACTATCTAATAGAAGAATCTCATAGTTTCAGTGACTTGGACTCTATGCCTACTTGGGTATAGAACATCGATCAAACAATAGAATATCAACAGCCACTTGAAAGTCCTTTGAATATTATGTTCTCCTTGAAGCACTTGTAAAGTCTTCTAAGAGATGTCTATTCTTTAAAATCCACTTCTAAAGTCCTTAAAGAATACGTGTTCGGATTTTCTAAAGAACTTCGAAAAGCCTCCGGAATGTCCGTTTATGTTTGTTGTTCGCCTCGAAGATTTTCGAGGTCTATTTTCTCCCACTTGTCATTTTGGAAACGAATCTCCAAAAGGACATCATTTCGAGCAAACAAACATTATGTTCTCAAACATTCGTGGTAGAAACAATACCCTTGTGTCTCATTTGAATAAATCACAATGAAACATATATCTATACTTGGGCCTTAGTTTGTTAAATAACAAACATTAAGCTCCCACTGAGTTTAGCAACTCTTTAGATATATAATTATGAAAAGATGTTCTGAAATTACTTTTCAATAGCTTTGACGAATTTGGTTTAGTTTGGTGGTAGTTGAGCATTTTGTTTTAGAAATTATAGGAAAAGTCTTTATAATTCATCATTGATCGAATCAAGTACTAATTGAATTCGATCATTCCAACGTAGATATTTCATATCTTATGGAGCTCGATCGTGAAATTACAACGCACAATCATTGATGATCATATTTGGTCTTAAAGTAATCATCGTCATGATCTAACCTAGATCTTTATGATTTCTTGCCAAGTGGATTTATACTTCTGAATCTTTGAACTAGCCAAACAGATTCAAATTTATATCACTCAAATCCAGGTGAAATAATAAAGTCATAAAATCTTTCTTTAGCTTTGAACTCTATTTTCTAGGCGTTCTAACAATAGTTCATATCTTTTATTACTTTCAACAAGTAAGACTAGCTTGTCTTGAATTGATCTAGAAATCAATCAACTTTCAAAAGTCCATCGAAATAGAGCTTATGAATGTTAACTTGTTGATATGGTCTAAGCAACAATGCCAAAGATTAGCGGAACTCAAATCAAGGGGGATTTGAACCTAGTAAAGTTTTTATTGTTAAAGAGTTGTTTGTTTTTAACCAAGCATATTGACTCAAACCGTAAATGACCATTTCATTCAAATAAACAAAGAAACAAACAAACAAGCATTGTTTTCGTTCTTCTGAATGTGAGTCTTTCTGTGTTTGAAGCAGAAATTTAGGTATGCTGATTATGGAACAAAATAGCCATTAAGTTCCAGCCTTGAAAGGACTTAAAACAAACTAGATGACCCTACAACTAATGTAGCATCGCCGTGCTTCATTTCCCTGTTGTAGGTCATTAGTGTAGCCTAGCTTCCATTGTTTGAGTTATTACCGAAGTAAGAACCTCAAGCGGTATATGATACCAAGGAAGTTTGATTGCTAGGAGACTTCTCTTTAAACATAAACTTTTAGGTAGAAACGGAATCGTAAATTCCTTTCATTTGTTCCTTGTTTTCCTATTTCTTGTACCCTTTCTTATAGTCTTAAGAATTGAATTCTTTAGTGTTGACTTTTATACATTGTTTAGACATGTCCAATGTCACTCCAACAAAGTTCTTACCATTTAATTTTTGTTGAATGTTTTGTTTCAACTAGATGATCTTACCAGAAGCTTCTAAAGTTCTCTAAGCATCGATATATTCGAATGTCTAGGGTCTAGACTCATTCGAGAATTAAACGGAAAAAGATTTTAGGTTGTTAACCATTGGTAAAGCTGAGCGTTTAAACTCAATGTTTTATGATCTCAAAACTACATTGTATTTTGAATCCACAAGCACCAATCGGTTTTCCATTCGACTTTGATACTCGAAAACAACCATAAAAGTCGCTAAAAGAAACATACATTTTAAATTGCTCATTTTCTCTCATTTCCGTGAATCGTTCTTGGATTCACTACCAATCGAGGAAATTTACTGTTACCTTTCTAAAAGGATTTACTGCAGTGTAAGATATTTAATTATAAACAATAATTAAAACATACATTGAAGCATGCAAAGTCTAAACATTTATCATGAGTAATACTTGAAAATTAAAGCATTCATGCAATTTAAACAAGTCATTAGCATTTTATTCGAATTTATTCTTCCGCCAGGTGTGAATAAAATGATTCCAAGATCCTTAAATCATTGAAGAATTAAGCACATTATGTACTTTGACTCAATTCTAAAATATTTTAGGTAAGAAAAAGCCTTTTGCTAATAGTCTAGAAACTACTCTTGGTTGATAGGTACGTCTAAGAACTTATTAGGAAAACCTATCGAATTTGCCACGCCATAAAAGGACTCCTTACTTATATCGTTGAGTTTCACCAAAACTAACATGTACTCACAATTATTTGTGTACCTTACCCCTTTAGTATCGATAAGTAACACCTCGCTATGGCGGAAAACTATTACTAAGATCAATGTAAAGGATATCCAAGTAAGTGTTATTTTGGCATGGCACCTTTTAACTCAATTTTTAAGTTTGGAACTTAAGGCTCTTACTATGTTGGTTAGATTTTAAGTGAACTAAAATCCTTAATCATGCAACATAATCAAGCTTCGATCTCATGCATATTTAAGACATATTTAAAAGCAATAAATAACTTAAAACATGCATAAGATAAATGTGATCTAGTATGGCCCGACTTCATCTTGAAGCTTCAACTTCAAAGTCCGTCTTGAAAATCTTCGTGGGAGGCGCCATTTTCTTTAAATAGGATAAGCTATAATTAAACTAATTACAACTATTTGATGGTACGCAGACCATATTTGAATTGAAAAACAAATTTGGTGCTTTAGACCAATTACATTCAAATTAATGGTACGCAGACCATATTTTCTATCCTATTTGGGTCATACTAGTCACTTCATAACCTGCTAAACAGTACATATACAATATATACCATTCACCCATTCATTATCATGAATGGCCCACATAGCTGGTTAGTAAAACACATTGTAATGCATCACATAAATATTTGCAGCAATTAATCAAGGGCACCAATAATCTACCAATTATTCAGTCCTTATTAATTATAATCAAGTTGTTTTAACCTTAAAGGATTTGTACACCTAATTAAGAGTTTATGACTAAAAATGCTCCCACTCAAACCAATAACTTTATATGCTTTACTAATTTTAAACATAAAAATGTATTTCTAGTCTAACCGGAAACATACAAGTTTATTTAAAATTTAAAGCTCATATAAAATTATAATCGAATCCATTTATTTAATTTATTTTCAGTTGAATTAAACGAATTTAAATTAATTCAAGGTTTAATTTTAGTAAAATAATTAGTATAAATTAAGATTTATAATAATTATAATATTCAAAATTAAATTCCGAGAAAACAATTTAAATTATTAATTTTAAAGTTAATTAAAATTATATCCGAACTGAAAATCTCAAATTAAAAACAAAACATATCAATCGTAGCAAGACGAGGCACTTGGTCTTGCGCCCAAGCCCCATCGAGCCATGAGGCCGCATCGCCCCTCGACTGACCGTTGCACAAGGCACGAATAGCAGCAGCCACGCGCAAACGCAGCAAGCCAAGCCACGCTTGCGCGCAGCCTGCCCACACACATCGCATCGCAGCAGCTCCCCTCGCGAGGCATGGCTCGCTGCACGCGAGCCATCGCTCGCTGAGCAAGCCAGCGCTCGCTGGCGCGAGGCAGTGCGCGCTGTGGCGCAGCACGCTTGCTGCCCACACGCGACTGCTCGCAGTGCCTTGCCTGTCGCCCATCGCTCATTGCCCATCGCATAGCACACACGGCCAGCACCATTGCCTCGCGCGCGCACCATGCTATGTTGCTCGCTGCATTCGTACTGCACGGGCGACGAGCTCCCTTGCTCGTCGTCGCGTGCCCGCACTATACAACACCCCTTAAGGGTAACACGTAGCTTCCATTGCTTTGTGCGTGCAACATTTATGAGCGTTTTTCATACAAATTTAAAATTTTTAATTCAAAATTAATGACAAATTAATAAATCATATTAATTTCATAATTTTAGGGCGAAAAATCGAAAATTTATTAATTAAATAATTTCCGATTAACATGGATTCAAATATAGGTCATAAAAATTTAAAATTTGTCACAAATTAACAATTTTTATGGTGGTTTTTAATCATCTAATTAAATCATTAATTAATTATGAAAATCAAATCAATTCTAAATTATTCGAATTTCAAAAAATTTATCATAATTACAAATTAGGTTGTATAATTAACAAGTCTAGGCATTCAAAATTGTTAAACATATACAGTAGGTCAATCAAAAATTCAAGATTTATCAACAAGAATCGCAAATATTCAATTTAACATCTTAAATTTACAAACTTTTGCGTTCGAAAAATTAAAACCTCCGAAAAGTCATAGTTAGGCTTCGAATTTGGGAATTCTGGGTTCGGCCGAAAAATAGTAATTTTTTCAAAATTTTACAATTCCTTTTACATGTGGAATTGACACAAAAATCACTCGATTTGGATGAGTAACGAAGAAACTGCCGAAAAACTGCGTACATATAATTAAATAAACGCAATTTGCAATTAATTAACAATTACGAAAATTAATCACCCCTTTTAATTCTTTGCAAATTTGTAAAATTTAACCATGATAAGCAATTTATAGATTATGCAAATAATAATAGGCTCGTGATACCACTGTGAAGTTATGATACATATGAACAACATAAATCATGCTGAAAAACCTTAATGCCAGGATACATAATTAATTGCACATAATCATATAATTAGTCTAGGATGCATACACTTTGTAGCGTGCCCTCCCTAGCTGCGCCCGAACCGAACAAGAACAAGTCTTTAGGACTTCAAGTGTCGTCCCTCCGTAGATAGTCCACAGCACGTCCGGATCCGCCTTAAGATTGACCAACTAGAATCGCCCTTAAGGTACTATTATTTTTCGGCTAAAATAGGCAAGTAATATGGCTGATTTTTCTGCTTAAAAATCCGAACTTTTATTGTTTGAATACTTATTGAAAAACCCGTGTATAAATTTGTGACACTAGGCACATATTTATAGAATCATGGAAAAGGATTTGGAATCCTATTAGAACACTAAATTAATTAATTAGAATCCCTTTAGAACTCCATTTAATTAATTTCTATCTTCTAGGATTAGGATTTAATCATAGCACCAATTCCGATAGCTTTAGGATTCGTATAGCACGCACACGAGCACGAGCACGAGCACCGCACCGCACAGCCCGCGCGCATGCCTCACGGCCCACGCGAACTGCACAGCGCCTGGCCCATGCTCGCAGCCCATCTGATCCGCGCGCGCGCCACGCTTTCCTGGGCCTGGCCTTGCGCTGGGCCTGGCGAGGCTTCGGCGTGTGGTTTTGATGCGTATGGCTTGCTAAGCAAGGGCCTGGCTTCGTGCTGGGCCTTCGTCTAGCAAGTCTCGTCTGATGCTAATTCGCACGATACGCTTCCGATTAAATTCCCGATTCTGGAATTCATTTCCGATACGAACAATATTTAACATTTCCGATTCTGGAATTAATTTCCGTTTCGTACAAATATTTAATATTTCCGTTTCCGGAATAATTTTCCGATTCCGATAATATTTCCGATTCTGAAAATATTTCCGTTTCCGGCAATATTTCCATTTCCGATAATATTCTCCGATACGTACCATGTTTCCGTTTCCAGCAACATCTACGTCTTGGATAATATTTATATTTCCGATACGATCCATATTTCCGATTCCGGCAATATCATCATTTCCGGAGTATTCATTTACTTGCCTTTGACGATTTATCTCCCACTGAAACCAAGATCCGTCGATTCCGAATATCCATAGATGGAGTACTTAATGCCATTAAATACTTGATCCATTTACGTACTATTTGTGTGACCCTACGGGTTCAGTCAAGAGTAAGCTGTGGATTAATATCATTAATTCCACTTGAACTGGAGCGGCCTCTAGCTAGGCATTCAGCTCACTTGATCTCACTGAATTTATTAACTTGTTAATTAATACTGAACTGCATTTATTAGACTTAACATTAAATGCATACTTGGACCAAGGGCATTATTTCCTTCAATATGCACAAGTAAAAAAACTCTAGAGATTTCGGGAATTTGCAAAGGAATTTGAATTGGGAACACCGGTGATCCTAAATGCTCATGACATGCAACGACTAAATGAATGAATGCATTGACCAATATATGGCTTCGAAAACCTTTTTGTTTCAAGCACTTTTCAAGTAATCCTAATCTAGATTTCGCTAAAATCAAAACTTGAAGAGGGACTCAAGAACGAACGAGCCAAAGTAATGCAAGCCCCGAATCACACTTTCGTGCCCATTCGTAACTAAGCACTCCAACATTCTAGCCATTTAGGTTAGCTAATCCTAAACTAACTAGACATAGAATCAAAACTTATGTATTCAATTTAATCATATTAACATTCACACAATAATCTCCAAACTCCCCAATCCTACATCCAAATCTCCGACCCTAATATCTAGATTATAACTACACTATAAGTATGCTTAGAACTAGAATTAAACTAGAATAAAACCTAATCAAGAGTCTAAGTAAAACAATTAAACTAATTCAAACATTAAAAATCAGAAATTTCAAATAACAAAAACAAACCAAAATGTCAATAAAATTCAATCACCAATTCAAAAATTAAATAACAAAATCAAGCATAAAATTAATCAATTACTAACAACAAACAATTAAGAGAGAATTAAAGAATATGAGGAAGAAATTATACCAGTAATAATCGAACAAAAAATCATAAAGTTGAAGAACAAATATTCATAAAATTGAAGAACAAACTCAAACCAAAAGAGAAAGAGAATCTGAAATTTGTGAGTAGTTCCTAAAATCGAAAATCTAATAAACTAAAATTGAATTCTAAGTGTTCTAGTCTTATCTATGTTGCTCCTGTTGTTCCCCTACTCGCAACTGGTATTCGCTGCTGTAATCTTTTCCCATAATCGCAGCTCAAGAATGAAAAAATAAGAAAACAAAACGAAAAAGAAATATAATCTGAAAACGAAATTCAAATTCGAGGATATGAATTCTCTTCTAATTGCTACTAATATATCCTGTAACCCTGCGCTATTTTCTACTCCTAATCGCTACAGCTTCGCTCCTCTATCGATCACAAAAATCAGAGATCATATGAAATCGCTGCTTTGCTTTTTTTTATACGGGTTGCAGCGGTAGCCGGTGCGGGCGCACAGATTGTAGGTGCGGGGGCACAACTCTACAATGTAAAATTTGACTCCAAGGGAGAATGAATTTCAGGTACAAGATCAAAGAATATGCGGGAGAAATGATTTGCTTTGCGGGCGTAGCGGGTTTCTGTGTGGGCGCACAACCTGTCTGTGTGGGCGCACGAAGTTGTATGCTAGCTGCTTGCTATTCATGGCTCGGTGGCTGCTCATGGCTTGGTTGCGGCCCATCGTCGCTGCCCATAAAATGCATCGTACAGCACGTTAGAAAATCGTATAGCATATTATTATAATCGGATAGCACGTTATTTAATCGTCTAGCATTTTTACAAATCGTAAAGCATAATAATCACCGGCTAAGCATAAAATGAAACAAGTTAATACTCTGAATGACCCTACGCAATAAAATTGAGCATATACCCAAAACAAATAATGATACAATTTGTGCAAAAACACGATAAATAAACTAAAAATGATAAAAATAAGTAAAAATAATAACAATAAAATGCTAATAAATTGAAATAAAATCCTAGTCTAAGAGCGACATAAATGTCGCTCATCATTTATCCGTTTTTCCAACATAATCTTAACCACGTTACAACCCCATAATGGCCCTCCTTGAGGTTAAAAAAAACATAAATCCTTCTCAAACTGTATAACAGAATCCAAACTCGGGAATACCTGAAACCCGAGCACCAATCACTCGGCAATAAGAATTTAATCAACTTTTCAAAATGAAACATAAAAAGTAAATTGATTCCTGTGAAAACTGCGGGTACCAACCGGTTGGCGCTAGATATTTCTAATAGGGATAGAAAATTATAGCGCTGGAAAGCTGCGCACAGGATTTTTCAAGCGTCTGCGCTTAAGTATTCTCAATTTTCCTGCACCTTTACAGAAAATTTTGAACACTTGAAGGGTACATCCGTGCATGTTCCGATTATTTTTTTGGAATATCGAGCAAATAAAGTTGAATTCATATAAAAGAGTGACTCAATATCAAAAACCAGAACCTTATAAGGCCTGATTCCAACCTAGATACGTATGCAACCTCCTAAAGGCGCGGACACATTAGTCCAAATTCATTTTGGACATTTAATCTCAGCAAAACGAGCGACCCACTCCGGCCAAAAGTAACTAAAGCCCATGCCATAACATTCAACTTAAGTCATCAAATACAAAAGTTATAAAAGTCTTATTAATTAGGCACATGATTCTATTATCAACCTAATTACTTTGCCATGGAAGGAACTTGTCTCTTTAGGCATAACTTCGTCCAAAAAGGAAGCATTAACTTCCTTAAATAACTTTATTCAAGTCATTCGAACATATAAATAATTTTCTTAAATAAAAGACGAATGTACGTCGTCTTAAACCTTGCTAAAAAATACTAAGTAAGACAACAAAGCCCTCTTTATAAACAGCAATAGGTAGGACAAACTATCCTTATTATCTCCTGACATATCTTCATGCAAGGATATCTTTCACCTTCTTACCTTTGAGCATCTAAACTTCATCCCGAATCGAGTGACTATACTAAAGGAAATATGCCCTTGGTCCAAGTTTGCAGTTAATGCATTTAACACAGGTTCAATAAATGAGCTTTATGATTTTAGTTCATTTTATTAGCACTTTATTATTATTTTTGCTTAGTTTATCGTTTTTAGTTTGTTTATCGCATTTTTGCATTAATCATAATATTTTCTCGTCTTGCGTATGTTTTAGTCGTTTTTGCTCTAAACGTGCCTTTTGTGCGCATTCTCATTGCGTAAGGGTCGTTTTGAGCATTGACGTGTTAAATAATGTGTCATTATGCTTGACGATGTTTAAAATGATTTTACGATTTGTAAAAATGCGATGCGAATTAATAAAATGCTT
This sequence comes from Spinacia oleracea, assembly GCF_020520425.1. Lineage (NCBI taxonomy): Eukaryota > Viridiplantae > Streptophyta > Magnoliopsida > Caryophyllales > Amaranthaceae > Spinacia > Spinacia oleracea. Next base: position 71,873,768 of record NC_079490.1, read on the forward strand.
TGCTGATACGGTTATGGATGAAAGTGATAGTCTTATGCTAGCAATTGGAACCAAAACTGATTTGGGTTCAATGGCTCATTTTGTGTGCATGGTGACTTGGATTGAGTGAGCTCGTTATATGGTCCTTATTATCAAGGTGGTACGTTAATCAAACTGGTCCGTTTAATCACATTGGTCCGCTTGTTTAAACAGATTGTACGCACTTATTATTTTTAATTGCTTTGGTTAAAGTCGGTTTAATAAAGGGATATTTGTTTAAATCCCCAATTTAAATTCAGTCATTACTTAGCTTTGATTATTGCTGTTTGTAAGGAGAGTTTTAAGCCTTTGTAACCTCCAATTTAGTGACTGAATTAGGAGGCTTTAGAGCTTGTAACTGCCAGTTTTAAAGGCTCTTAAATGGCTCTTAATTAGCATTTTAAAGCTCTTGTAGCTGTTGGTTTTTGGCTATTTATAGTCAGCTTTGTGATTGGAATAAACAACCAACTGGATGATTAAAACACTTGTTTGTTACATTTCGAATTATAGTTTATAATTCAGCCTTTTTCTTTGTTTTGGACGCGTTTCCTATTCAAAGAACTGATTGTGAGTCAATAGGTCTTGTCTTGCATTCACGATCAACGAGTTAAAGGTCTAGCTTGTTAATCAACTATCCTTGTTTATACAACGAGTTTTAAACTCGTATCATTAGTGGTATCAGAGCTGCTGTTCGTGTGATCCGCCCAAAAAAAAAAAAAGAAAAAAAAAAAAAAAAAGAGCTGCTGTTCGTAATTCTTACAAACTGAAATATGGATTTTGATGATCCTGACTTTCTACAACATCTCCAAGAAGCCTTGAAGAACGTTAGAGATGGGGGGTATCGTAGGCCTCCTAGGCGTGATCTACGGGCTATGGATGAATTCAAAGTCACCGAACTTCCTGAATTTGTTGGTGGAACAGATCCGGAAGCCTATTTGGAGTGGGAGCGCAAAATAGAGAGAATGTTCGATTTCAAGGACATTGATGATGAGAAGCGTTGCAAATATGCCATATTGAAGCTAGGACGAGGGGCTTCATTGTGGTTCGAGGGACTGAAATCCAAGAGAATACGTGAAGGGAAGGAGAAAATTACCTCTTGGGAGTCTTTGAAACGTAAGCTACGTAAAAGGTAAGTGCCAACAACTCATAAAATAACAACTTATCGTAAAATTGCCGAATTGAGGCAAGGAAAAATGAGTGTGGCTGAATATATTGATGAGTTTGAAAAGTTGTCCTTAATGGGAGAAATTGAGAAAATTGAGGAACAAAAACTGTCCAGATTTTTAAGGGGTCTAAATTATAATATTGCCAATACCGTAGACCTTTATCCATATTCTGATTTTGACACTCTTTGTGGACTTTGTTTAAAATTGGAAAATCAAGGGAAGGCAAAATATGGGGGAGGGTCTAGTATGGATGGTAAAGCCAAGTCTTGGGCTAAATCCGAACCTAGCTTGAAACCAAACACATCACCTAGTACCGTAGGTTCAAGTAATTCTACGGCTGCCCCTAAACTATCTAACCCAACCAAAGAAACAAGTCTGTCCAAGGTGCGTTGTTTTAAGTGTCAAGGGTTTGGGCATTATCAAAATGCGTGTCCAAATAAACGAGTAGTGACCTTGAGAGAAGCTGTTGAATGTCGTGAGGAGTTGTTTGAAGAGGAAAAGAGGTTGGGGGACGTATTTGTGTTTGATGAGAGTGGTGATGAGGAGGAAGAGGAAGGGTATGAGGCTCCAATTTATGACACAAATCTGGTTCTTAGAGCGCTACAAACTCAAATTTCACCTACTGATCTAGACCAACGAGATCAGTTGTTTCATACTAAATGTCTAGTGAAAGATAAGTGGTGTAGTGTAATTGTTTATGGGGGGAGTTGTACCAATGCTGCTTCTAGTGAAATGGTGTCAAAATTAGGCTTAATCACTACTGCCCATCCTAGGCCATACGCACTCCATTGGCTTGATGATGGTAATAGTGTAAAAGTGTCGAAGCAAGTAAGGGTTGGTTTGACTATGGGTTCGTATGTGGATGAAGTTCTTTGTGATGTTATTCCTATGGATGCTTGTCATATTTTGTTGGGTCGTCCTTGGCAGTTTGATAGGGACGTGATTCATAAAGGGAGAAGCAATGAGTATGAATTGAGAGACAAAGCCAAGAAAATTGTGCTAAAGCCTATGTCATCTCAAGCGGTTCGATCCATGAGTGTGAAACAAAAGAAAAAGCCGAATCTCACCATGTTGGCAAGTGAACGAGAAATTGAGCTAGCTCTTGATCATGTAGAGTTGGTGTATTTGCTCGTGGCTAAGGAGAGTCCAATTGAAGGCCAAAATTGGAAAGAAGGCAGTCCCATTGCCGAATTGCTGTTTGAGTTCAAGGATGTATTTCCGGATGAATTACCACCAGGTTTGCCCCCTATTCGTGGTATTGAACATCAAATTGATCTTATTCCAGGAACTTCTTTGCCTAATAAGGCTGCCTATCGTTGCAATCCGGAGGAAACAAAGGAATTACAAAAGCAAATTGATGAACTTGTGAATCGAGGCTATGTTAGAGAAAGCTTGAGTCCATGTGCTGTTCCGGTGTTGCTTGTGCCTAAGAAAGATGGAACATGGCGAATGTGTGTTGATAGTAGGGCTGTGAATAACATTACCATCAAGTATCGTTTTCCAATTCCGAGACTTGATGATATGTTAGATGAGCTCCATGGTTCGAAGTTGTTCTCAAAAATTGATTTGCGAAGTGGTTATCATCAGATTCGGATGCGTGAAGGAGATGAGTGGAAAACGGCTTTCAAGACAAAACATGGTTTGTATGAGTGGACCGTCATGCCATTTGGTCTCACTAATGCTCCTAGTACGTTTATGAGGCTAATGAACGAAGTGCTTAAATCATTGTTGGGCAGATTCGTTGTGGTATATCTTGATGACATCTTGGTGTATAGTAGGAACGAAGAGGAGCATCTGATTCATTTGAGGGATGTTTTTGAAACACTAAGAGCTCAAAGACTCTATGGGAAGCTAGAGAAGTGTTCATTCCTTGTTGACAATGTTGTATTCTTCGGCTATGTGGTTTCGAAAGATGGAGTGTCCGTGGATCAGTCCAAGATCGAGGCTATCAAATCGTGGCCTAATCCTAAAACTATAAGTGAGGTGCGTTCATTTCGTGGTCTTGCTTCATTTTATAGACGTTTCATTCGTGATTTCAGTACTATTACTAGTCCTATCACTAGTTGCTTGAAGAAAGGTGCTTTTGTATGGGGAGAGGACCCTCAAAAGGCGTTTGATGTGATTAAAGAGCGTTTGTGTGCTGCTCCTATTTTGGCGCTGCCAGATTTCTCTCAACCTTTTGAGGTCGAGTGTGATGCTAGTGGAGTGGGGATTGGTGCTGTTTTGATCCAAGGTAAGCGTCCCATAGCTTATTTTTCGGAAAAGTTAGGGGGTGCTCGTTTGAATTATTGCACTTATGATAAAGAGTTCTATGCCATTGTTAGAGCTTTGGATCATTGGAGTCATTATTTGCCTTCTAGCCACTTTGTTTTGCATTCTGATCATGAATCTTTGAAGTATATTAATGGGCAACAAAAATTGAGCCCAAGGCATGCTAAATGGGTTGAGTTCTTGCAATCCTTTCATTTTTCTTCGAAATACAAAGATGGTAAAAGCAATGTGGTGGCTGATGCATTATCACGAAGGTACACTTTGCTTGCTACACTTGATGTTCGTTTGTTGGGGTTTGAGACCTTAAAAGATTATTATCATGATGATGGTGATTTTGGGGTTCCATTCGAGAAATGTGCAGTTGGTGCTTATGGGGAGTACATGTTGCAAGATGGGTTTCTTTTCAAAGGTAATCGCCTTTGTATTCCTAAGCATTCAATTCGTGAGTTACTAGTGCGTGAGGCTCATGGTGGAGGATTGGCTGGTCACTTTGGCATAGCCAAGACCTTGGAAATCTTGAGAGAACATTTCTTTTGGCCTAAAATGTTAGGTGATGTAACGAACATTGTGAATAAATGTGTGACTTGTCATATGGCCAAGAGTTCTTTCAAACCCGGTTTATACTCACCTTTGCCGGTTCCAGTTCGCCCTTGGGAAGATGTATCCATGGATTTTATAGTGGCTTTGCCTCGTACTCAAAGAGGTAAGGATGCTATTATGGTCGTGGTGGATAGATTTTAAAAAATGGCTCACTTCGTTGCTTGTCACAAAACGGATGATGCTTGTAATGTGGCTGATTTGTATTATAAGGAGATTGTTCGTTTGCATGGAATTCCAAAGACTATTGTTTCTGATCGAGATTCCAAGTTCTTGAGTTACTTTTGGAATACATTGTGGAGAAAGGTGGGAACCAAGTTGTTGTTTAGCACTTCACATCACCCTCAAACTGATGGGCAAACAGAGGTGACAAATCGAACCTTGGGAACGCTATTGAGAGGGTTGGTAAGTAAAACGCAAAAGGATTGGGATGTCAAGCTTGCTCACGCTGAATTTGCTTATAATCGGTCTCCTACTTATGCTACTGGTCATTCTCCATTTGAGGTAGTATATGGGATTAATCCATACTTGCCCTTGGATTTAATTCCATTACCAAAAGATGAGTTGGTTCACAAGGATGCCGATGCTAAGTTAAAGTCTATGATGAAACTGCACCAACAAGTTCGTGAGCGAATTGAAGCTATTAATGCCTCTTATAAACAGAAATCAAATAAGAATCGCAAACCGAGGTTGTTTGAAGAAGGTGATTTGGTTTGGGTTCATTTAAGGAAAGAGCGTTTTCCAAGCAAACGCAAGAACAAGCTTATGCCTAGGGCTGAAGGTCCTTACAAGGTGGTTGCACGTGTGAATGATAATGCTTACAAGATTGAGCTTCCGGGAGACTATGGTGTCCATGCTACTTTCAATGTAGGTGATCTTTCACCTTATCTTGATGATGATGGCCTTGCTGAATTGAGGTCAATTCCTTTTAAAGGGGGAGGGGATGATACGGTTATGGATGAAAGTGATAGTCTTATGCTAGCAATTGGAACCAAAACTGATTTGGGTTCAATGGCTCATTTTGTGTGCATGGTGACTTGGATTGAGTGAGCTCGTTATATGGTCCTTATTATCAAGGTGGTACGTTAATCAAACTGGTCCGTTTAATCACATTGGTCCGCTTGTTTAAACAGATTGTACGCACTTATTATTTTTAATTGCTTTGGTTAAAGTCGGTTTAATATAGGGATATTTGTTTAAATCCCCAATTTAAATTCAGTCATTACTTAGCTTTGATTATTGCTGTTTGTAAGGAGAGTTTTAAGCCTTTGTAACCTCCAATTTAGTGACTGAATTAGGAGGCTTTAGAGCTTGTAACTGCCAGTTTTAAAGGCTCTTAAATGGCTCTTAATTAGCCGTTTAAAGCTCTTGTAGCTGTTGGTTTTTGGCTATTTATAGTCAGCTTCGTGATTGGAATAAACAACCAACTGGATGATTAAAACACTTGTTTGTTACATTTCGAATTATAGTTTATAATTCAGCCTTTTTCTTTGTTTTGGACGCGTTTCCTATTCAAAGAACTGATTGTGAGTCAATAGGTCTTGTCTTGCATTCACGATCAACGAGTTAAAGGTCTAGCTTGTTAATCAACTATCCTTGTTTATACAACGAGTTTTAAACTCGTATCATTTGCGACTTATTGAATATGCTTTCCGATTTTATAACGTGCTTTACGGCGTTTATAATGTGCAGCGAGGCAAGCATTTAGCTGCTGTACACGAGCCTTGCAGTGCCTCCATAGCAACAGCAGCCATAGCAATAGCAAAAGCCACAACAACAGCAGCCAAAGCAACAACACAAGCCATTGCAGCAGTGCATAGCTGCTGTTCATGGGCCTTGCAGCAGCCCCGTGGGCTCGCCAACAACAACAGCCATAGCTACAGCCTTGCAGCATAATAAGAGCAACAATAGCAGCTATAGCCCAGCAGTATTACACGCAAACAGCAGTTCCAACCCGAGCAGAAGTGAGCAGCAACGCAACAGCAAAAGAACAGCAACATTGCAGGCCGTGTGTTCGCACAGTTTTGCTGTGCGTTCGCACAGCCTTGGTAGTGCGACCACACACTGTAACTCAACCGCACAAAATCGCTAAGAGCTTCCAGTAGCTGCTGTCTTTTGTCATGCGAACGCCCGCACAGACCCTTGTGCGGTCGCACGGCTACGCGGAATTGCTGATATAAACGCGAAATCGCAGCATTGTTCGAACACGTAGTTTTTGATAATTAAAATCAGTTTTCAGATTCTAGAGAGAGGTTAGAGATTATAGTTTAGATTTGTGGTAAGAATTAGGATTCTTATCTTAAATTTCAATTTCTTAGTGAATTCAAACACTAAAATTCAGATTTTCTTTTCTTTAATTTGAGCTTAGTTCTTCAATTTTCTTGTTCTTCAGTTTCGGTGCAATTTCAATAATTCAAGGTATAATTCTTACTCTTCTCTTTAATTTGTTCTTTCATTATTTAATTGCTTCATTAATTTTGTTCAAGCTTTGATTTCATCATTGAATTCTAGAATTAGTTTCATATTTTGAATTTTCACTGATTTTTCCCCCGATTTTGATATTTGAATTTTCTGATTTTTGTGAATTCAATTAGTTTTATTAATTCAATTAGTTTCATGATTAGGATTAGTTTTAGTTTAATCTTAGTCATAGTCATGCCTATTGAATAGTTCATAGTCTAGAGATTTGGGTTGAAGCCTTGGATTAGAATTAGGGATTTTGGAGATAATTTTGTGATTAAATGGATTAATTGATGTTTGATTCCATGTCTAGTTAGTTTAGGATTAGCTAACCTAAATTGCTAGAATATTGGAGTGTTTGGCTTCGAATTGGCGCGAGAGCGTGATTCGTTGCTTGTATTACCTTGGCTTGATTTTTTGTTCATAATTTCCTCCTTGAATCTTGATTGTAGCGAGAGCTACATTAGGATTGGTTGAGCATGGCTCGTCGAAGCCACAAATTAGTCATTGCATTCATTAATTAGTCATTGCAAATCATGAGCATTTAGGATCTTCGGAACTCCCAATTCAAGTTCCATAGCCAATTCCCGAAGTCTCTAGAATTTCTTTACTTGTTCATATTTCATACTTTTCTCGATTTCAATAGAATATACATACATAAATACATTTTCCATTCGAATTAGCTTTTGAACGCATTAGATTGAAAAGTCAAACATATTCATTCTCTTGGGACGATCCCTAGCTTGACACTATAATCCAATATAGTCGGTTAGTTTAGGAGTTTATAAATTTTGTTTGATTGAGCGGTATTCGTCAACAACCGGAAATTGGCTCATCAGTTTAGCATTAAATAAGCAAGTTAATTATTCAATTAGATCAAGTTATCTGAATGCCTAGCTAGAAGTCGCTTAAGCTCAAATGGGATTAATATTATTGATGCCCCAATATACTCTTCACTGAAATCGTAGGGTCACACAAATAGTACGTGAATGGATCAAGTACTTAAGTAAATATTATATTCAGTAAATACTCTAATAATGGATATTCAAAAAAAAATGGTTGTTGGTTTCATTGGGAGCTAACCAAATCATCAAAAGGCAAAACGAGAATATATATCTGAAACGTAGATATTGCCGGAAGCAGAAATATGGTTTGTATCAGAAATATTATAGGAATTATACATATTACCGGAATCGAAATCATAAACGGAAATATGGTTTGAATCGGAAAATATTATTGGAAATAGAAATATTGCTAGAAACAGAAATATTTTCGGTATTAGAAATATTGTCGGAATCAGAAATATTACCAGAAACGGAAATACTGTTCGAATCGAAAATATTACAGGAACCAAAAAAAGAACCGGAAGTGAGCAACAAGTGACAGGCCAGCGCACAAGCGCCAGCACAAGAGAAGCGAGCACATCGTAAGGTAAAAGGCCCAGCCCCAACGCGGCGCACAAGGCATAAGGCCCAGTGCGCAGGCCTTGTTGTTGGCCAGCGCTGAAGGAAATGTGTCCTTCACCGAAGGTGTATTGGCCCAATATTAAGGTTCAGATTAATTGCGAATAATTGATTCAGTATCATCAAGTGATCGGAACAGCTACGTGGAGCAATGTTTTCGATCAGTGAGTTCTAATCCTTATTAGGCTCACAACTTACTCTTGACTGAACCTACAAGGTCACACCAATGACATAAACCAGATCGGTAAATGAATAGGAAATTCATTTAATATCTTTTCGTGAGATTAGTTCGGAAAACATAAACATACGATAAGACGTTGTGTCGTAATCGTATATCGTATAACGTATATTCATAAGCTAGGAAAAACGAATAATTTTATCATACGACGTTGGATCGTATCGTAATATACGATAAACATTGGCCGAAAGGGAATCGGAACCTATACGAGCACGAGCGCACGAGCCGAGTTCCCAAAGGCCTATGGGCGCGTGGCAAGTGCAGCAGCGCGCCAAAGTGCACAAGCAGGCCCAAAGCCTTGCGGCTGGGTGCGCGCACGGATCAACATCAGCAACACACACACAACGCGGCCCAAGGCCCAACGCTTGTGGTTGTGCGTGTGGGCTTGCGGGGCTGCTGGCCGGTCTTGGCCTTTGTGCCTAGGCCGGTTTGTGTTATAACCATAGGGTTATAACAATAAATCCCACACTTGTTCTATTCCATCTAATTGATATACACCAACCCTAACACACTTTGAGATTCCCAATTCTCTATGTGACTAGATTGTGTGTTCATCCCAAATCCTAAACCCTTGAATATGGATCTAAGTTACCAATACTCAAGGTGGATCTGCACGTGTTAGTGGACGATTGTAGAGGAACTACGTTTGGAGTTCTCGATCGTGTTTGTAGACTAATTCCGGAGTACACGGTACAAAGAATGTATTGGTTAAACTATACTTGTTACATGGATCCTGGAATTCGGATTATTCCGCTTATATGTTAATTTGATTGAGTGTATATCCTGTTGTGGGATCTTTTACGGTGCTGACGTGGCACGCGTTCCTCGGAGGTATCAAGTATGACCTGGCACGAACTTCTGACAACCTGCAAAACAAGAATATTCCCGTAGGAATATTTCCTTCGATGCTTAAGTAAGTATAAGCTAGAGAGATAAGTAATTTGTAGAGAGAAGGCAGAGCAAATATAGTTTTAGGTTGGTAGGAATGAATTGATTTTCTTTTACCTAGGGATCTGCACTATTTATAGTGCTAGGGATTCTTGGGAACTGGTCCTGCATGATTGGATGTTATGCAAGATCAGGACACGTGTCCTGCTAAGTTTTGGGGGCTTGGTTTAGACCTGGTGGGCCTCTCAAGCGTTTGGGCCTTTCTTTTTGGGCTTTAATGGTACAGCCAGGTGGCGTTCTTTTAGGCCACATCATTTGCCCCTCAAGGAGGATGCCCCTCGCCCCTGTGGGGTAGGCTGCTTGATCGGAGGGAGTGCCACGTGTGAGGGCTTTTCAGAGCTTAGGTTTTCCTTTAAAACCTTCAGAACTTCTTTCATTTTTCTTTTGTTACCTCAGAGCAATTTTCTTAGAGAGAGAAAGCGAATTTCGTTTTGCCAAAGATCTGCTTGTGTTTGCGTTTGAGTGTTCTTGGATTCTTTGTTCAGTGTTCTTGAGGATTTATAAGATTTGTCAAGACTTCTCATCAGTTTGATCATTTTCTGGTAAGTTCTCTATCAAAACTCTTGTTTTCTGCATGCTTATGGGCCCCCTCTTTTTTATCGTTTATAGTGTCCTGTGGAGGTGTCCTGGGGGTTATGACGCCCATCTCTTTCTTTCTTTTGCTAAAGTCAGACGTCCTGTTCCTTATGCAGGATGGCATGGCTCGAATTAGACAAACAGCCAACGTGCGTGCATGGGCTGCACCGCGAGAGGGGGACGATAGGGTTCCTTTTTCGAACCCGTCCCAAGGAAGTAGGAGTGGAGTCCGTTCATGTCGTAATACAGGAGACGGGGCCATAAGAACGGCACATTCTCCTAGAAGAAGGAAGAATGTGGCTTGCCGTCCCCGTGTTCCACGCGAGGATTTTGAAGATGACTCCTCTAGTTCTTCAGACGAGGAGTTTGCGAAAAACCTTCCTCCTATGGTCCGGGGGAAGGAGGATGTCAATTTGTTTCCTTCTGACATCTTTCCCAGCATGAAATGGCTGAGGTACCCGAGGGAGCAGGGACGTGACTTTGAGCGTTTTCTGCTTCTGCCCCCAGGTTTTAGTCTTAGGAGCCCTCGACCCCATGATTCCGTGGACCAACTCTCTCAGGGAGAGGTAGCTCTCTATACTGCTGCCTTTAGATTGGGTCTTAGATTTCCTTTGCATCCCTTTGTGATGGACGTCTTGGAGGGGTATGATATTGGCCTTGCTCAATTGACGCCCAACTCTTGGGCAAACGTTTTTGGATTTATTGCTAAATGCGCTTTGAGCGGCATCACCCCTTCCTTTCCTACTTTCCTTCGTCTTGTAGTTATTGCCCCTTCCTCTCGTTCTCCCCAGGGATGGTTCACCCTTTACAGCCGTTGGGGATATAAGACGGTGGTGGGTAAGACTTCTAGTTGGGTTTGGTGGAGGAAGAAGTGGTCTATTGTTCGAATGGAAGACCTCTCTCTTTCAAGGCGTCTTTCTAGGTGGAACCGTCGGCCCCGCTATTTATCTAAAGACGACGCCTTCCCTCGCCTTTTGTCAAGGGAAAGGGGACTAGTAAAGCCCTTGTTCCAGGCCGAGATGTATCGGTTGTCGTCAAAGAGCCATGCCTGGGTGCCTAATGCTTGGCTTCCCCATGTAGGCCAGTTCACCAATATAGTCTTTCTTTCGGCCGTTGGTCTTTGTTCCTATTTGAGTAGAGGTAGTTTTCCATAGACTTTCACTCAACATCGCTCTTCTTTTTCTTCTACTAACCCTTGGCTTTGTAGATTCTGCCATGGATCGTCTATCCTCCGAAGACAAGGGCGTAGTGGACGTACCCGCTTGGCTGTCCGAGGTATACACTGAGGACATTCTCAAGGCCGTGGAGGCCAAGAAAAAGGACTCCTCCAAGAAGTCTGGCGAGGATGCCTCTGGTGACGTCGCCAAGGTAATTTTTTTTTTTACTATGCCTCTGTATTTTTTTCTGATTTCGATTTGGTCGTTGACTTCTTACATTTTTTAGGAGCCCACTTCGTCAGTTACGAAGAAACGTCCTGCATCTTCGACGGAGGCTCCTAAGCCAAAACGGCCCTTCTTTAAGAAGATGGGTACGGCCGATGCTGCAGCAAAGCCGTCGGTACCAAAACCGTCTACTCCCCTAGCTGGGGGAGAGGTTCTTTTTAACCAGGCGTCCATTCCTCCACCTGAGCAAAAGGTCTCTCCCCAGGTGAACACCGAAGGGGATTTCCCTGCCGGAGCGGCTGCTGGCGAAGTAGCAGCTGAACAGGCTGAGGCTGCTGACGCCACCACCTCGTCCAAGGGTAAAGGCAAGGAAGCTGAAGCTCCTTCTACTGATAATGCCTCCATGCCTCCTGCAGCTTCGCCAATTGGTTAGTGTTTCTATACTTTCAATCTGTTGTGTCAAGTCGGTATTTACATGGTGTTTGATAACTTGACGTTTGGTTCAGTTGAGATGTTCAAGCGGATGCGGTGGGCCGAGGTGGCGAGCATCCCCCCTTCTGACGGTTTTAGCTCAGAGGCGAAGGATAAGATCCTTTCGGACGTGTATGCGGCCATTCCTGAGGAGTATGTGAGGTCACTCCCCGGGATTAACTTGGGGTTCTTTGGGTCCATTCAGTCCCTCGTCCTTGATGTGAGACACTTACTCCCGGTTCTCTTTATTTATTATTACATATACCCCTTTTTACTCTATTTCGTCTTCGACAGCTCTTCATCCGTTGTGCCGAGAGTAGGAACTACCGCTTTGATATGCATATGAGATGCTCAAGCACAAGGACCAGATTGAGAATCATGAGCAGTATGCTGAGAAGACAACCAGATTGATCAACTTGGACGCGGACAAGAAGATTAAGTCCGAAACGGAAGCTCTGAGGAAGACTGAGGAGGACGCCCAAAATTATGAAGAGAAATTGCTGGAGCATGAGGAGAGGCTGGCCGCGCTCAGAAAGGAGTACTCGTCCGTCTCGAAGCGGGTGACTAATTTCTCTTCCAAGGTGGACGTCCTTGAGGGTCAGCTCAAGGCCATGCAGGGGAAGATTGAAGCCGTGCGCAAGGAGGCTGCGAGCTCTTTCAAGTTGGGCGAGGAGTCCATCTTGAAGAGTGCCCAAAGGGCGTGGGATCAGTCTATGGATGGGAAAGATTTTTCCTGGTTCAAACGTCGTATCTCCTACCAGATGGCCGTTTCGACGGCTAGACGCCTAGGCTTAGATCCCCCTGAGTTCGTTAGTGACGGGGAGGAGGACATGGAGGAGGACGAGGTGAACTCCCCTGAAGGCCAAGACGTCCAGGACGGGAGTTCTATCGCCCCTCATCCTTGAGCAGCTTTCATATGGTTGGTTTGAATGACGCCGTGGGCGTTTGTAATAACTTTGGTGCCTTTTGGCATTTATTTGATTTGGTTTGTTTGCGCCTTGAGCGCTATGTATAAACATTTTGTGCCTTCGTACACTTATTTTATTTTAATTCCTTTTCAGTTCGTTACTGATTTCTTGGGAATTCTTTTTGGGTCCATTTGATGGACGGGAACCTCAGTGTTTTAGGTGATCAGCCTAATTTGAGGTGCTAATCTAGTCCACTTCTCAGGCCAACAATCGACTAGTCTTTTTAGACACCATCCAAGGAGGAAGTCTCATGTCTGAATGTTTGCTCTTGTTGAGTCTTCTTTCTCTCTTTTTTGGGCGCCTTCAGAAGAGAAGGCGTCATGTTGGATGTCTGAACCCTTTGTGTTTATTAGCACTGGGTATTGTTTATTTAGTAGATATTGACGCCACTATTTAAGGATTGTTTTCTTGTGAGTTTCTTCACCCCTTAGTGTTTTTTTTAAGGGTTTAACTGAGACTTGTATTCGTCAGATAAGAAAATATTCATTTACTAAATTGCACGCTAAATTCACCGCGTCTTAGGCGGGCATTTACAGGCCGTTTTGTGGGCTCTAGTACAATAGCTAGGCCGTTTTGTAGGCTCTGAGTACAATAGTTAACCTAATGATATTCTATTTTAGCCACTTTCTTCAATCTTGACTGTTTCTATTTGGACGGGTTTAGTTTCTTTGGCGACTTGAGGTTCATCTTCTTGCTTTCGTTTGCCTCTGACTTCGGCAGAATCTTGCTTCCATGCTGACGGGTTGAGGGTCGTCAGATAACAGTCCCTAACCTGTTGTTGATCTCCATGTATGGTGCCTATCACTCCATCATTGCACACAAACTTCAGAAGCATCAGATGGGTGACGACTACAGCCTTAATCTTGTTCAGGGTGGGTCGTCCCAAGATGACATTGTATGCAGTCAAGTCTTTAACAATTAGAAAGTCTACCTCCATCTTTCGTCCATTTTTCCTACCCCCAATTCGAACCGGCAGAGTGATGACACCCACAGGGTGAATGATGCTCCCTCCGAAGCCAATGATGGGATAGTGAATTCTTTCGATGGTTTTGGGGTCATGCGCTAGGCGATTGAGGCATTCTAGACTCATTATGTCGGACGAGCTTCCCGTGTCTATTAGAATGCGTTTGACCCTCATGTTAGATATCTTAAATTCGACCACAAGGGGATCATCACGCGGAGTGGCTATCCGTCCACCATCTGACTCACATATCTCTATCCGTGGGAATGGATCCATGGGTGATTTTGCTGACAGCAGTACTTGTCCTAGGCGGCGAGCATAATCCTTTTGTCCTCTCATGGTGGGTCCTCCAGCGGCCGGTCCTCCAGATATGACGGCTACAAATCCTCCGTCGCTGTGCTGTCCCTTGGTAGGTGAGGCAGGTGACATGTTCTTTTTGTATTGGTTTTCTCCAAAGCCATGAGCATTCTTCTGTAAGTAGTTCTTGAGGTTTCCTTTGGAGGCTAGGCCATCTAAATCCCTTTTCAAGCTTCTACAATTCTTGGTTTCATGTCCTATGTCTTCATGGAACTGGCAATATAATTTGGGATCTCGACTCTCAGCAGGAGATTTCATGGGGAAAGGTCGATCAAGGTCAAACCTAGTCCCAACGTCTTTTAGTATGGTGAGGAGATCTGTGTTATACTCAAAATATTCCCTCTCCTGCGGACGTTCTCTCTTGTGCCCAGGAGAGTTGGTGTCATGCTCTTTTGAGAGGGCCCATGTGCCATTCACTCGTGGGGCTTTTCGGTCCACTTTATCTTTCTTTCCGGAGGAGTCTGTTGTTTCTCCAATCCTTCCTTCCTTGGACGCACTGCATATTTCTGTTGCATGGATAAACGCTTCAGCCTCGTCCAGGACTTCGGCCATAGTCCTTACACTCTTCTTAACCAGATCAAACTTAAAGGATCCCTGATACGAGTTTAAAAACTCGTTGTATAAACAAGGATAGTTGATTAACAAGCTAGACCTTTAACTCGTTGATCGTGAATGCAAGACAAGACCTATTGACTCACAATCAGTTCTTTGAATAGGAAACGCGTCCAAAACAAAGAAAAAGGCTGGATTATAAACAATAATTCGAAATGTAACAAACAAGTGTTTTAATCATCCAGTTGGTTGTTTATTCCAATCAAGAAGCTGACTATAAATAGCCAAAAACCAACAGCTACAAGAGCTTTAAACGGCTAATTAAGAGCCATTTAAGAGCCTTTAAAACTAGCAGTTACAAGCTCTAAAGCCTCCTAATTCAGTCACTAAATTGGAGGTTACAAAGGCTTAAAACTCTCCTTACAAACAGCAATAATCAAAGCTAAGTAATGACTGAATTTAAATTGGGGATTTAAACAAATATCCCTTTATTAACCCGACTTTAACCAAAGCAATTAAAAATAATAAGTGCGTACAATCTATTTAAACAAGCGGACCAATGTGATTAAACGGACCAGTTTGATTAACGTACCACCTTGATAATAAGGACCATATAACGAGCTCACTCAATCCAAGTCACCATGCACACAAAATGAGCCATTGAACCCAAATCAGTTTTGGTTCCAATTGCTAGCATAAGACTATCACTTTCATCCATAACCGTATCATCCCCTTCCCCTTTAAAAGGAATTGACCTCAATTCAGCAAGGCCATCATCATCAAGATAAGGTGAAAGATCACCTACATTGAAAGTAGCATGGACACCATAGTCTCCCGGAAGCTCAATCTTGTAAGCATTATCATTCACACGTGCAACCACCTTGTAAGGACCTTCAGCCCTAGGCATAAGCTTGTTCTTGCGTTTGCTTGGAAAACGCTCTTTCCTTAAATGAACCCAAACCAAATCACCTTCTTCAAACAACCTCGGTTTGCGATTCTTATTTGATTTCTGTTTATAAGAGGCATTAATAGCTTCAATTCGCTCACGAACTTGTTGGTGCAGTTTCATCATAGACTTTTAACTTAGCATCGGCATCCTTGTGAACCAGCTCATCTTTTGGTAATGGAATTAAATCCAAGGGCAAGTATGGATTAATCCCATATACTACCTCAAATGGAGAATGACCAGTAGCATAAGTAGGAGACCGATTATAAGCAAATTCAGCGTGAGCAAGCTTGACATCCCAATCCTTTTGCGTTTTACTTACCAACCCTCTCAATAGCGTTCCCAAGGTTCGATTTGTCACCTCTGTTTGCCCATCAGTTTGAGGGTGATGTGAAGTGCTAATCAACAACTTGGTTCCCACCTTTCTCCACAATGTATTCCAAAAGTAACTCAAGAACTTGGAATCTCGATCCATGGATACATCTTCCCAAGGGCGAACTGGAACCGGCAAAGGTGAGTATAAACCGGGTTTGAAAGAACTCTTGGCCATAAGACAAGTCACAATTTATTCACAATGTTCGTTACATCACCTAACATTTTAGGCCAAAAGAAATGTTCTCTCAAGATTTCCAAGTCTTGGCTATGCCAAAGTGACCAGCCAATCCTCCACCATGAGCCTGACGCACTAGTAACTCACGAATTGAATGCTTAGGAATACAAAGGCGATTACCTTTGAAAAGAAACCCATCTTGCAACATGTACTCCCCATAAGCACCAACTGCACATTTCTCGAATGCAACTCCAAAATCACCATCATCATGATAATAATCTTTTAAGGTCTCAAACCCCAACAAACGAACATCAAGTGTAGCAAGCAAAGTGTACCTTCGTGATAATGCATCAGCCACCACATTGCTTTTACCATCTTTGTATTTCGAAGAAAAATGAAAGGATTGCAAGAACTCAACCCATTTAGCATGCCTTGGGCTAAATTTTTGTTGCCCATTAATATACTTCAAAGATTCATGACCAGAATGCAAAACAAAGTGGCTAGAACGCAAATAATGACTCCAATGATCCAAAGCTCTAACAATGGCATAGAACTCTTTATCATAAGTGCAATAATTCAAACGAGCACCCCCTAACTTTTCCGAAAAATAAGCTATGGGACGCTTACCTTGGATCAAAACAGCACCAATCCCCACTCCACTAGCATCACACTCGACCTCAAAAGGTTGAGAGAAATCTGGCAGCGCCAAAATAGGAGCAGCACACAAACGCTCTTTAATCACATCAAACGCCTTTTGAGCGTCCTCTCCCCATACAAAAGCACCTTTCTTCAAGCAACTAGTGATAGGACTAGTAATAGTACTGAAATCACGAATGAAACGTCTATAAAATGAAGCAAGACCATGAAATGAACGCACCTCACTTATAGTTTTAGGATTAGGCCACGATTTGATAGCCTCGATCTTGGACTGATCCACGGACACTCCATCTTTCGAAACCACATAGCCCAAGAATACAACATTGTCAACAAGGAATGAACACTTCTCTAGCTTCCCATAGAGTCTTTGAGCTCTAAGTATTTCAAAAACATCCCTCAAATGAATCAGATGCTCCTCTTCGTTCGTACTATACACCAAGATGTCATCAAGATATACCACAACGAATCTGCCCAAAAATGATTTAAGCACTTCGTTCATTAGCCTCATAAACGTACTAGGAGCATTAGTGAGACCAAATGGCATGACGGTCCACTCATACAAACCATGTTTTGTCTTGAAAGCCGTTTTCCACTCATCTCCTTCACGCATCCGAATCTGATGATAACCACTTCGCAAATCAATTTTTGAGAACAACTTCGAACCATGGAGCTCATCTAACATATCATCAAGTCTCGGAATTGGAAAACGATACTTGATGGTAATGTTATTCACAGCCCTACTATCAACACACATTCGCCATGTTCCATCTTTCTTAGGCACAAGCAACACCGGAACAGCACATGGACTCAAGCTTTCTCTAACATAGCCTCGATTCACAAGTTCATCAATTTGCTTTTGTAATTCCTTTGTTTCCTCCGGATTGCAACGATAGGCAGCCTTATTAGGCAAAGAAGTTCCTGGAATAAGATCAATTTGATGTTCAATACCACGAATAGGGGGCAAACCTGGTGGTAATTCATCCGGAAATACATCCTTGAACTCAAACAGCAATTCGGCAATGGGACTGCCTTCTTTCCAATTTTGGCCTTCAATTGGACTCTCCTTAGCCACGAGCAAATACACCAACTCTCCATGATCAAGAGCTTGCTCAATTTCTCGTTCACTAGCCAACATGGTGAGATTCGGCTTTTTCTTTTGTTTCACACTCATGGATCGAACCGCTTGAGATGACATAGGCTTTAGCACAATTTTCTTGCCTTTGTCTCTCAATTCATACTCATTGCTTCTCCCTTTATGAATCACGCCCCTATCAAACTGCCAAGGACGACCCAACAAAATATGACAAGCATCCATAGGAATAACATCACAAAGAACTTCATCCACATACGAACCCATAGTCAAACCAACCCTTACTTGCTTCGACACTTTACACTATTACCATCATCAAGCCAATGGAGTGCGTATGGCCTAGGATGGGCAGTAGTGATTAAGCCTAATTTTGACACCATTTCACTAGAAGCAGCATTGGTACAACTCCCCCCATCAACAATTACACTACACCACTTATCTTTCACTAGACATTTAGTATGAAACAACTGATCTCGTTGGTCTAGATCGGTAGGTGAAATTTGAGTTTGTAGCGCTCTAAGAACCAGATTTGTGTCATAAATTGGAGCCTCATACCCTTCCTCTTCCTCCTCATCACCACTCTCATCAAACACAAATACGTCCCCCAACCTCTTTTCCTCTTCAAACAACTCCTCACGACATTCAACAGCTTCTCTCAAGGTCACTACTCGTTTATTTGGACACGCATTTTGATAATGCCCAAACCCTTGACACTTAAAACAACGCACCTTGGACAGACTTGTTTCTTTGGTTGGGTTAGATAGTTTAGGGGCAGCCGTAGAATTACTTGAACCTACGGTACTAGGTGATGTGTTTGGTTTCAAGCTAGGTTCGGATTTAGCCCAAGACTTGGCTTTACCATCCATACTAGACCCTCCCCCATATTTTGCCTTCCCTTGATTTTCCAATTTTAAACAAAGTCCACAAACAGTGTCAAAATCCGAATATGGATAAAGGTCTACGGTATTGGCAATATTATAATTTAGACCCCTTAAAAATCTGGACACTTTTTGTTCCTCAATTTCCTCAATTTCTCCCATTAAGGACAACTTTTCAAACTCATCAATATATTCAGCCACACTCATTTTTCCTTGGCTCAATTCGGCAATTTTACGATAAGTTGTTATTCTATGAGTTGTTGGCACATACCTTTTACGTAGCTTACGTTTCAAAGACTCCCAAGAGGTAATTTTCTCCTTCCCTTCACGTATTCTCTTGGATTTCAGTCCCTCGAACCACAATGAAGCCCCTCGTCCTAGCTTCAATATGGCATATTTGCAACGCTTCTCATCATCAATGTCCTTGAAATCGAACATTCTCTCTATTTTGCGCTCCCACTCCAAATAGGCTTCCGGATCTGTTCCACCAACAAATTCAGGAAGTTCGGTGACTTTGAATTCATCCATAGCCCGTAGATCACGCCTAGGAGGCCTACGATGCCCCCCCATCTCTAACGTTCTTCAAGGCTTCTTGGAGATGTTGTAGAAAGTCAGGATCATCAAAATCCATATTTCAGTTTGTAAGAATTACGAACAGCAGCTCTTTTTTTTTTCTTTTTTTTTTTTTTTTTTTTTTTGGGCGGATCACACGAACAGCAGCTCTGATACCACTAATGATACGAGTTTAAAAACTCGTTGTATAAACAAGGATAGTTGATTAACAAGCTAGACCTTTAACTCGTTGATCGTGAATGCAAGACAAGACCTATTGACTCACAATCAGTTCTTTGAATAGGAAACGCGTCCAAAACAAAGAAAAAGGCTGGATTATAAACTATAATTCGAAATGTAACAAACAAGTGTTTTAATCATCCAGTTGGTTGTTTATTCCAATCAAGAAGCTGACTATAAATAGCCAAAAACCAACAGCTACAAGAGCTTTAAACGGCTAATTAAGAGCCATTTAAGAGCCTTTAAAACTAGCAGTTACAAGCTCTAAAGCCTCCTAATTCAGTCACTAAATTGGAGGTTACAAAGGCTTAAAACTCTCCTTACAAACAGCAATAATCAAAGCTAAGTAATGACTGAATTTAAATTGGGGATTTAAACAAATGTCCCTTTATTAAACCGACTTTAACCAAAGCAATTAAAAATAATAAGTGCGTACAATCTGTTTAAACAAGCGGACCAATGTGATTAAACGGACCAGTTTGATTAACGTACCACCTTGATAATAAGGACCATATAACGAGCTCACTCAATCCAAGTCACCATGCACACAAAATGAGCCATTGAACCCAAATCAGTTTTGGTTCCAATTGATAGCATAAGACTATCACTTTCATCCATAACGTTATGTGCCTTAACGTTAGATTGTTAAACCCTTGCTGGATATGATAAGTTGGTTCACGGCGGTTGGATAGCAGGCGGGTGCACATGCTTACTCTGTTGGGCGTCATCTGGGTCTATCCACGTGTAGTGGGGTAAAATGGCAGGTCTTCCATCACAGGAGTGGACCCGGTGTCTGATAGTTCAGATTCAGCTTCATAATATTCTTGACGCCTTGAGGCAAGCCGTATGACGGCTGCTGGGCTTCCCCTAGACGATGGTCGTATGACCTGGTCCCTTCGAGGTAAGAAAGTAGGGGGTCGCGGGCGTTTCCCGAGTGCTCAGGCACAGGGCTGACTCCCCTGCTTGCTTGTGGACGAGAACCTTCTCCAGCCCTCCATACGTTGGATCTGAGTGGCATTCTGCTTATCCGATTGACGCCTAGGCTGAGGGGTCTTTGTGGAGCCGTCCTCTCAGCGTTGTAGATTAGCATATTTTTCCGAATTTCATTTTGCAATGTAGTGCTCATCTGTTGTCGAAAGGTCTGATTCATTTGCTGTTGGAATCCTGCTAAGATCTCGCGTAGGGAGCCTACCGAGACTGGCAAATCTAGATTCTCATCTAGCATGGCGTCTCGGACGCTAGGACTTAGATGGCCGCCTGGCGGAGACGCCTCGGTCATTGGTTCTTCTTCTACAACCACCTCAACCTCCTGCACCCGTCGCGGTGTGTTTCCTGCATTTGCGATTCGATTGGCTTCTTCTATGTGTCGTTGACTCCTTTCGAGGGGCCGTCTCTCTTCTCCTTCACCAGTGTATTCTCTGTCAGAGTGTAGTTCGGCCATGACACTGTACCTCCCCACAGACGGCGCCAAATGTTGTGGGATATTTTACGGTGCTGATGTGGCATGCGTTCCTCGGAGGTATCAAGTATGACCTGGCACGAACTTCTGGCAACCTGCAAAACAAGAATATTCCCGTAGGAATATTCCCTCCGATGCTTAAGTAAGTATAAGCTAGAGAGATAAGTAACTTGTAGAGAGAAGGCAACGCAAAGATAGTTTTAGGTTGGTAGGAATGAATTGATTTTCTTTTACCTAGGGATCTGCACTATTTATAGTGCTAGGGTTTCTTGGGAACTGGTCCTGCATGATTGGATGTTATGCAAGATCAGAACACGTGTCCTGCTAAGTTTTGGGGGCTTGGTTTAGACCTGATGGGCCTCTCAAGCGTTTGGGCCTTTCTTTTTGGGCTTTAATGGTACAGCCAGGTGGCGTTCTTTTAGGCCACATCATATCCCAACAGTGGTATCATGAGCATCATGTACTTAAAGTATTTTTTAGCAATTTTTTCATGTTTTTAATCTTGTTGAATTTTCTGATTTATTTTTTCGAATTTTTTTGTCGTATTATGGATGAATCGTGAAAAAACTGTTGTTTACGAAAAGTATCGGATTTTCAATTTTTCTGAGCCCGAATCGATGGAAATGACGTTCTAAGAAAATCATGAGAGCAGATGTGCGAATTTCAGCCCCGGAGTTTGATTTTTTGTCGTTTATCGTGTTTAATGAATTAAAACGTGAAATTTGACGGCTTTAAAAATTAATTATAATATCTACTCGACTTATAATTAATTTAATTTTATGCTGCATGTTTTTTATGATTATTATAAGGTTTTAAAATTTAATTCGTTCATAAATATTAATTATAAACCATAATTCTGAAAACCGTAAATTAATGATTTTTATGATCGAAAATTAATTTTATTAATTGCTTAGATTTGGAATTTTGGTAAGGAGAGTAGGTCAATATGATTTCATGTTCAAAAGTCTTATTTAAAAATTCATTGATTAATTTTTTTATTAGATTCGTTGATTTTAATCATCCACCTAAACGAATTTGATCTGAAATTTAAATCTTTAGAACGATTTAAATGTTTGGATTGGTTTATCTAATGTATTCATATTTTTGTTGATAATAATCTTTCGTTAAACTTGAATAATTGTTAGCGTAGATTTATAAATTTCATAAATTGGATTGTTTAAAATTTTTACAAATCACCAACTTTAATTATTTTTCGTAATTAAAAACGATTGGAATTGTCAAAATTATGAAAAATTTAATCGTGCAAATTTTGTTTCGTAACGCTGAATTGGATATTGATGTTCATTAGACGAGAACTCCACTCGAACAAGGGCAATGGCTGATGTCCATGTGCTCATGTGCGTGAGTGTGCATAGCATTGTCTCGTGCCAAGGTTGTAGCGCGTGCATGCAGCGAGGCAAGAGCAGGGGCAGCGAGCCAGCGCTGGGATGCGCATGGCTTGGCGTGTTGCCTGCATGTGTGCAGCCATGCGCGAGGTGTTGGGGGAAGCCTACGGGCGAGCTCCTTGCACGTAGCATGCAAGGCGCAGTGACGTGCACAAGCGAGGGAGCTTGCGTGCCAACGCATGTTGGACAAGCGCACGAAGCTGCGAGGCAGCGACTAGCGATAATCGTGCACAGGAGCGCGTTGCATGCCTTGTGCGATGTTCACTAGAGGAAAAATCCTTATAGGTTGCTCATCAAAGGTTGCCCTTATTAAACAAGTGCAACCTTTAAGAACAAAAAAATTAAAAAAAAAAAAAGAAAAATTAAAATGTGAACTTTTCCCTCAAAAAATCGCAACCTTTAACCTAAGAACTAAAAAAAAAAAAAACCAACACTGCTCTCCTCCCTGCAACCAACGTACTTCTCTCACCAGCGATACCATCTCCCTGCTGACCGGCGAAGCCACCGGCGCTCTCCTCCTTCTCAGGTGGCCGGCGAAACCACACTCACGTTTCCGAAAATAGCCCTAATATTTATTTCTGCTTTTTAGGCCGGCAATTTCAGTTAAATTAGGAAATTTCGTGTTTTTGGATTTTCAAATTGAAGTGTTAAAGAGAGAGAAGGAGAGAGAGAAAGTGAGGAGACGAGGAGAGAGAAGAATTTGCGGTGACAAAAATATTATCCAAAATTGTTAAAAACAAATCAGTTTTTTTGGAGGATCTGATACTATTTGTTGGGGATTTTTCTGAGTTTTTCAAGAGGTACACTATCTTAAATTCTTTAACTTTGCTTATATTTTACGAAATATCTTCAACTGTCAAATATTTAAACGGCATTGTTGTTTTAATTTTGAAACTAATTACTGTTGTTGTTGTGATTTGTGCAGATAGTGTTTAAAATACTTAGTATTAGGTTTCCAATCTTCATTCTCATCTACTTTGGTCAATTTATGCACATTTAAGGCTCGTTTGATCGTTATATGTCATACTTTGACTAAATTAGCCGTTTTTCGCTCCCAACTCTCAAATAATGAACCAAAATAGGAATACTAAACCTTTTGAATGTTTAATACTTTTGCAATCCTCATTCTCATCTATTTTGGTCAATTTATGCACATTTGAGGCTCGTTCGATCGTTATGTGTCATATTTTATCTAAAATAGTCGCTTTCGCTCCCAACTCTCATCTAATGAACCAAAATAGGAATTCTTAACCCTTTACATGTTTAAAATACTTATTATTATGTTGCCACTACTCATTCTCATCTACTTTGGTCAATTTATGCACATTTAAGGCTCGTCCGATCCTTACATGTCATATTTTGACTAAAATAGTTGTTTTCGCTCCCAACTATCAAGTAATGAACCAAAATAGGAATTCTTAACCCTTTACATGTTTAAAATACTTAGTATTAGGTTACCAATCCTCATTATCATCTACTTTGGTCAATTTATGCACATTTGAGGCTCGTTCGATCGTTGTGTGTCATATTTTGACTAAAATAGCCGTTTTTCGCTCCCAACTCTCAACTAATGAACCAAAATAGGAATTCTTAACCCTTTACATGTTTAAAATACTTAGCATTAGGTTTCCAATCCTTATTCTCATCTACTTTGGTTTCCAATCCTTATGCTCATCTACTTTGGTTCTTTTGTTGATATTTGGGATCGAAAATGCCATTTTTGGCCATAAATGACCTATATCGACCCAAATGACCCATAGGCGTGCATAACGAACTTAAAATGAGTCTTATAAACATATAAATAATCATATGAATCATGAAAAACGTTTAGAATATGAAAATAGGTTTGTTTGTTGGTAGTTGGGATCGAAAATGCCATTTTTTGGCCATAAATGACCTATATCGACCCAAATGACCCTTAGGCGTGCATAACGAACTTGAAATGAGTCTTATAACATATAACTAATCATATGAATCATGAAAAAGGGTTAGAATGTGGAAAGAGGTTCGTTTGTTGGTAGTTGGGATCGAAAATGTCATTTTTGGCCATAAATGACCTATATTGACCCAAATGACCCATAGGCGTGCATAACAAATTTAAAATGAGTCTTATAAACATATAACTAATCATATGAATCATGAAAAACGTTTAGAAAATGGAAATAGGTTCGTTTGTTGGTAGTTGGGATCGAAAATGCCATTTTTGGCCATGAATGACCTATATCGACCCAAATGACCCATAGGCGTGCATAACGAACTTGAAATGAGTCTTACAAACATATAACTAGTCATATGAATTATGAAAAACGTTTAGAATATGGAAATAGATTCGTTTGTGGGTAGTTGGGATCGAAAATGCCATTTTTGGCCATACATGGCCTATATCGACCCAAGTGACCCTTAGGCGTGCATAACGAACTTGAAATGAGTCTTATTTTTATATATGAATCATGAAAAAGGGTTAGAATGTGGAAAGAGGTTCATTGATTGGTAGGTGGGATCGAAAATGCCATTTTTGGCCATAAATGACCTATATCGACCCAAATGACCCTTAGGCGTGCATAACGAACTTGAAATGAGTCTTATAAACATATAACTAATCATATGAATCATGAAAAAGGGTTAGAATGTGGAAAGAGGTTCGTTTGTTGGTAGTTGGGATCGAAAATGCCATTTTTGGCCATATATGACCTATATTGACCGAAATGACCCATGGGCGTGCATAACAAATATAAAATGAGTCTTATAAACATATAACTAATCATATGAATCATGAAAACGTTTAGAAAATGGAAATAGGTTCGTTTGTTGGTAGTTGGGATCGAAAATGTCATTTTTGGCCATAAATGGCCTATATCGACCCAAATGACCCTTAGGCGTGCATAACGAACTTGAAATGAGTCTTATAAACATATAACTAATCATATGAATCATGAAAAAGGGTTAGAATGTGGAAAGAGGTTCGGTTGTTGGTAGTTGGGATCGAAAATGCCATTTTTGGCCATATATGACCTATATCGACCCAAATGACCCTTAGGCGTGCGTAACGAACTTAAAATGAGTCTTATAAACATATAACTAGTCATATGAATCATGAAAAAGATTTAGAAAGTGTCCTTAAGTTCATTTGTTGATATTTAGGATCGAAAATGCCATTTTTGGACAAATATGATCTATATCGAGCCAAATGAGACTTAGATGTGCATAAAGAACTTGAAATGAATCTTAGTACACTCAGAAAGTTTTTTTCGCGACCAATATAATTTCTGTTTTCGCATATGAAACTTAATTTAATTTATTGGTTTGCATGTACGTTGTTCTTTTAAAGGTTTTCAAAACTCCAAGGGAGGGGCCCTTTACCAAAGAGGAGTTGGATGAAGTTCGAGACAAGTGGGCTACTTATTTCAACGATTGTGAACTACCCTCAGTTTAATAAATAGAGCATGCTTGTAGTTATCCGTGACTCTTACATTTTTTTTGCTATTTATTGATTTAATTAATTACATTTGAATTAATTCGGTAGTATTATTGGAAATTTGAAATTTATATCACTTTTGAGGAATGTCAAGCTCATGTTTGATGAAACAGTATTCTATAAATTATAATGCGGAATTTTATAATGTAGAATTTTTTATTTTTTTTAAAAAAAAAACTCAAAAGTTGCCCTTGTTTGCAACAAGAGCAACTTATGTGAAGCTTATAAGTTGCCCTTGTATGCAACAAGGGAAACTTATAAGTTTCACATAAGTTTCCCTTGTTGCAAACAAGGGCAAGTTATAAGAGTATAAGTTGCCCTTGTTAAGGGCAACTTTTGATAATTACACAAAAGTGACCCCCCATATGTTGCCCTTATAATTGGCAACTTATAAGCCTATTTTAAGGGCAACTTATGATGTTTTTTCCTCTAGTGGTAGTTGTGTAACGCGAGTGTAGACACCTAATTCGTGTCTCCCCTAATGAGGAAATGAGGAAACCATTACCCTTGCTAGGTGGTTGGTACAAATCCGTGCGGAAGTCCCAATTGCTAAGATATGTTCCAAAATCCAAAATCAAAAGTCCAACTTTTGAGCCAGTTCCCATTCAGGAGCTCGGTACAAAATTCAATTTTTTAAAATCAAATTCAAAATCCAAACACAGTCTCACCCAATGGACCTCTCCATTGGTTTTACAAGGCTATTTCCAGTCGAAATCACATTAAGCATTCAAAATTCGGGCGCCGACCCATAAAACCGAGCATGCCGGGCCCTGTCCCGTAAAACCTAGTCCAAAATACAAAACCCGGAAGCGAAATGGTGTGTTGTTTTAGTCGCAAAATTCCTTAACCACCAAGCAAAGCTACACTCTAAATTCGTACAAATTCGTACAAGGTACAAAGCTACAATACAAAAACAAAAGGACGGCGTCATCGTCCTTTGGTGGGACCTGGGACACATCACCTGCGTCGAGTGCTGGCCTTGCGCTGGGCGCTGACGTGGCTAGGCATTTAGGCACATAATCTTCTATTTAAACCCCTCATTTTCACCCAAATGAGGGGAGGAACAATTCAATACAACGTCGTAATACTGGTTTTTCCTCTCAAAAAATTCAAACATTAATTCAATCTTCAACTTTCAATTTTCCTACAATTTTCTAAAATATCAAAGCAATTGGGGGTACAAATAAAAAAACTAGCCTAAACCTAGCAAGGTAAACCGAATCCCTAATATAAATTACCATGATTCAATCAAAGTTTCTACCTTTCTAATTTCAAGTTTACTAATCTTATGATGTTCTTTTGTTGATTCATACACACTTGAACTAGGAAATGTCAAAAAGGAGTAATCTTTGAGGGGATTTCATGCTTGAAACCCCCCCTCAAATGATCATACAAACTCCTTCTACAAGTTTCAAGTTTCAATCTTTATCCTTCTACAAGTTTCAAGTTTCAAGTTTCAAGTACAAGCAACTTATAAGCAATCTTCCACTGCTACGCTCAAGTTCTGGATGGCAGCAGTAGCGTTGGGCGCAGGCCTGCGTCTGGCACTGCTGCCTGCTTTGGCTTCCAGTGGCTGATTGCCCATTCTCCCCAAATATTCGAGTGGGAGTTTAGCACGGATTTTGATCTTCGAAAGAGCGCTCCAAACTTCGAGAACAAAGGCCGAAAGGTAAGCTTTTCAAATACAATATTCAAATACAATTGTGATTCTAGGCATCTCATGCATGTTTTCGAAAATACTATTTGTGCAAAATGAATTTCTACCTTGCCCAACATGAATGTGTTCTACATTCGGGTTAGCCCCGGGGGTAAAGGAGCGGTCACTCTCCATACGGTTCCTGACCAAAGTGTTTGACCACTTCTGAGCCGACCGAACCTTGACATTTGCTTGATGTTCCTGACATCTTGCATAGAGTTCGTCTGCCAACAAACACTTCCCCTAGGCAGAGGTGAAACGATTGTTGCCGGATCCGCCTCTTAGTCAAGGACCTTTTTCCTCCTAAGCCGACCACTTGAATCATACAAAACTTATCCCGACCCTAGGTTGAGAACTTTGCATGTCGCATTCATATTCATGCTAATGTGACAACGTGCTATTTGTGCATTGTGTGGGCGTCTTTGCACGCGTGAATGACTAACCTCGAGTTCTAGCTTTTCCAAAACCATTAGCCTCCAACTAGGAAACCTAACCCCTAGGAGCATCATTCAAACCTCATGCATCTAAAATCGCCGATTTAGGGTCTTCTAGGAGTGCCACTCCATTTGAATCAAAACCCCTTAACACGCTTCACGCACAAATTCAAATCCAATCCAACGGCGTCATACTGCCGAATTTCCAAGTCAAATTTCCAAGTCAAATTTCTAAATCCAAGTTTCAAAAATTCAATCCAACAACGTTGTAATGCCAGATTTCCAAGTCAAATTTCCATGTCCAAGTTTCAAAAATTCAATTCAACGGCGTCATAATGCCAGATTTCCAAGTCAATTTTCCAAATCCAAGTCCTATGCTCAAAATCCTAAGTTCAAGTTTCCAAATCTTTGGTGGCGTAATGCCGAACTTTCAAATCCTTACTCAAAACCTTTCAAAAATCTGGTTCCAACTTTAAATGCCTCAAGCCTATGGCGGCATAATGCCGGATTTTCATGTTCAAAAATTTTAAATTCCAAGTTCAAGGTCTCATCTAATATAGAAATCTTCTCTTTTCTAATTCCAAATTCAATTTCTCAAATTAAACTCAAGTATCAAAATTCAATGTTCGAGCTTCAAAGATTCTTATCTACCATTACTCTCAAATACAAGATTCCAAAAACACTTCCAACGGGTTGAAAATCCCTAGAAATAATACAAAATTTAAAAACATTCCTATTGGGTTGAAATTTCCTAGAAATAATGCAAGATTCAATCTCCCGCGGGTTGAAAGTCCCTAGAAATAATTCCAAACCTTTGGGTTGAAAATCCCTAGAAATAGTACAAAATAAAATGGGTTGAAAATCCCTTGAAATAATCCAAACCCCTTTGCTAATTCCAAATACAAATTCCGATGGGTTGAAATTCCCCTAAAATATTCAAATTCTATCGCGGGTTGAAAGTCCCTTGAAATAATACAAATTCAATTTCTAAATTCTACTGGGTTGAAATTCCCTTGAAATACTCCATGTCCTAATGCCGGTTTGAAATTCCCTATAAATATTCCATGTCCTAATGTCGGGTTGAAGTTCCCTTTAGATATTCCAAGTCCTAATGTCGAGTTGAAATTCCCTTAAATATTCCAAGTTCTATTATTTGGTCGAAATTCCCTTGAAATATTCCAAATGCTTATTCAAAAGAAGGTAGTCTCCACAAAAGAATGAAGCTCCTTTTTAAATATTTCCAACAGGTCGTAAATCCCGATACAAGTGCAAATTCCATACAAAGCTCCAATAGGTTGAAATTCCTCTGAAATATTTCCAATGGGTTGTAAATCCCAATATAAGTACAATTATCCAAAATCCCGAGTCTTCGGAGTGGCACTTAGAGGCAGGTCTATGTCTCATTCACCTGCATGCATATCATGTCATGTGTCGGGAAATCTAAATTCTAAATACAAGTCATATATCTCATAGGTGCTTGGACTCATTCTCTCATAATACAATTCAAGATGACGTCATTGGCAGCCGTTATCGCAGAGCTCTTTGACCGCGTTGATGAAGCCGAAGCTCGGATAAGGGCTCTCGAAGACAATCAAGAAACTCTTTTCAACGTTGTAGGGTCTTTCGACGCGGAGGAAATTTCTCTTACCCCTGTGAGCTATCTCAACATCCTAGAACATACACTTGATCCTGTGCAATCTAATGTGGAAAATGAAGATTCAGAGTCTGGGTACATTACTGGGTTTCCTCAAGAGGATATCTGTGGGATATGGGCTAGCGACGACAAAGATGTATACCATTGCCCCCCTATCGAGAGCATCTCTGATGATCAGTGCCAAGAAATTGTGAACGCCGATTGGTACTTGGGCACAAAGACAGAAAACAGTGTTCAGGTCATGACTCGATCCGGTAGAATTCAAGAACCAGTCCACAGGGTTGTCCCGGAACTAATATCCCTCCGCTCATTGTGGAGAATCCCCTGATCAAGCAATTGAAGCGTACAAAAGAAGAATTTAACATTTGGAAACTCATAACTTCCTCAGTTGCGCATCGCACAGTCCTGATCAATGCTCTAGTCAAATTGAACTTCACCCCCGAGGTTACCCCTGATGAATTGGTACGGTTGTTATTAAATCTAGAAGGGGGGATTACTTTCACGAATGAAGACCTTCCACCTGAGGGGGCGAGCCACCATAAGGCACTCTATCTGACTGTTGAATACACAGATAAAACCATTCCTATGACTCTAGTAGATAATGGATCGGCCATCAATGTGTATCCACTTCACACTGCTGAAATTTGGGGTTTTACTACAAGTGACTTTTCTAGTTCCTCCCAGGGCGTTCGCGCCTATGATAACACTCGTCGGAAAGCAAGGGGAACCCTCACCCTCCTACTAAGGACAGACCCGATTGAACGCAAAGTGAGATTTCAAGTGCTCAACATCAAAGCAAGTTTCAATCTCCTTATGGGCAAAACTTGGATCCATGATCTCAAGGTTGTGCCTTCTTAGCTCCATCAGAAAGTTCGAATGGAGGTCAAGGGGAATACCATCACCCTGAATGCATCTCATCTAAGGACCAAGGTAGCTGACAAAGCCCTGATATTGATAGAGCATGATGACAATGATGAAGACCTTTGGGGGTTCAGTGCTGAGGTAGGAGCCATCAAATCCAAAATGAACCCCATGACAAGGCATATAATGATCAAATGTGGACGATTCTTGGGTGCCACTCTACTACCACCTAATGAGTCTCCTTTAAAGACTTCGGGACAAACTAATTGCTTTGGTCTGGGATACAAGCTAACTAAGCACGAAGGCAAGAAACAAGAGGCCAAGCTAAGGGCTCGTCGATCCGGTAACGATCAGTTGAAGCTACACCCCCATCAGCGCACACTCTCAATGGGCAATTCGTGAAGGAAGGAGAAGATAACTTGTACTTCGAATTTCCGGATCCTTTCTATGACACTTCAAATGGGATCATCTACCCTGGGTTCAAGATCTTGCAAGACTGTCATTTCCTCGAAGATTTCCCTCCAATACAAGACAAGGTTGTCTCTGAATGCCTTGATTCATCAGCTTTTAGTCTTCTGTTCGGCCATTAAACAACATCAATCATCTCCGAAGACACCATGGTCCAAGTGATCACTCAAATTGAAAGCTTTGACCCATCCAAGCTTATTGCTCCCAGTGAAAAGATGGTCAATGGCTGGAGGAAGTCCCTCAAGATTACTGCTCCAAATGGCAAGATGTTCAAGATTACTGTGGGCAAAGGATCTATGAGAGCGAGTCTGAGGATGAGTCTGGATCTGATTCTAGTGATGAGTCTAAGAGTCTAGAGTTAGAGTCTTGTATCAATGAAGTGCCCTTAGAGGCCGAACTTCAAGTCAAAGCTGTCGATTGGTAATTTCAATAACACTTCAATTTTATCATACTCTTCAAGTCCAACTTCGAAACACAATCCTAATCCAAATAACTTTGCTTCTCAAGAAACTGACCTTGAAATCTTATAAACTATCGAAAATCATGAAAAAAGGAAGCCCATAATTGAGGAAACAAAAAAGTTAACCTTTCTAACAACAGTGATCCAAAACTAGTTCATATTGGTTTAACTCTATCGCAAGTAGAGCAGGACGATCTGGTCAAGCTACTCTCAGAGTACGTCGACGTCTTCGCATAGTCCTATCATGATATGCCAGGGGTTGATCCAAGCACCGGTCAGCATACAATTACCCTCATTCCAGGTTCAAAGCCCATCAAACAGAAACTCCGTCGCATGAAATCGGATGTTTCCCTTAAAATTCAAGAAGTCTCTAAGAAGCTAGAGGCTAGGTTTATTCGATAGTCCAAGTATCCAGACTGGATTGCAAATGTCATCCCAGTTCCAAATAAAGATGGCAAAGTCCGAATGTGCGTCCATTACAGAGAACTTAACAGGGCCAACCCTAAAGATGGTTTTCCACTTCCACACATTGACATTCTGGTCGACAACACACCAAATCATGCCTTACTCTCTTTTATGGACTGGTACGCAGGCTACAATCAGATTCCCATAGCAGAGGTGGACATGGAGAAAACAACCTTCATCAATGAGTGGGGTACATATTTCTACACAGTTATGCCGTTTGGACTAAAGAACGCGGGGGCTACTTATCAAAGAACAACCACAACCATCATAAGTGACATGATTCACAGGGAAATCTAGGTGTATGTCGACGACATGATTGTCAAATCCAAAGAACGTCAGGAACATACAACATTGCTTTGAAAATTCTTCAACATACTCAGGCAATAAAATATGGGGCTCAATCCTCAAAAATGCACATTCGGGGTAATGTCAGGCAAGTTTCTCGGACATGTCATCAGTTCTCGGGGAATCGAGGTTGATCCTTCCCAAATCAAAGGCATTCTATACATGAAGCCACCAGGGAATGAAAAAGAAATTTGGGGGTTCCTTGGAAAATTACAATACATAAACAGATTCATATCAAAGCTCAGCATGATTTGTGAGCTAGTATTTCGAAAACTCCGCAAGAGTGAGCCTAAGGTATGGGACGAAGACTGTTAACATGCATTTGACACCATCAAGAGTTATTTAGTGTTGAAGCCAAAAATATTGGGCATCTCGCTCACGCTTTATCTTACAACGATTAACTCAGGAGTTGGGCCTATGCTCACCTAAGAAATCGAAGGCAAAGAAAATGCAATGTACTATTAAGAAGCTACTCGAGTATGAAACCGGATATACTCAACTCGAAAGGCTCAGTATCGTCTTGGTTTGGGCCACAAAGAAAGTCATACATTACATGCTCTCCCATACAGTGCATGTAATTTGCAAAGCAGATCCTCTCAAGTTCCTATTCGAAAAACCGGCTCTCAACGGGCGGCTATCCAGATGGTTGGTTATGCTAGCTGAATTTGATCTAAAATACATGCCTCAAAAGTCTCTTATTTCCTTGCACACTTCCCTATCGAGGCAGAAGAGGAGAATTACGACCTACCCGATGAGCAAATTTCTAATGACAAGCGACGATAGCTGGTTGTTGCACTTTGACGGTGCCTCCGATCAATGCGGATGCGGTAGTAATCCTAGTAGCTCCTCACGGCACTAACACTCCAATCTCAGCAAAACTACAAATCAATGTTACAGACAATGTGGCCGGGCATGAAGCCTGCATTATGGGTCTGGAAGCCGCCATAGCATTGGGTATCCAGAAACTTCGAGTGTACGGGGACTCTTCCCTAATCATCAACCAAATTTCCGGCAAATGGAAGGTCAGAAGTGAAAGTTTGGCCCTTTATCAGTCCTATCTCAAAAAGATGTCCGAACAAGTGGAAGAGCTTCGTTACACATACCTGCCCAGAGAAGAAAATCAGTTTGCCAATGCACTGGCAAAACTAGCACCAATGATCAACATTCCAAATGGCATGGATGAAATTTTCCTTACAATTGAAACCCGTTAAGAAGAAGCATATGTCTGTTAGGTTATGATACATATGACAATTCATAAATCATGCGGAAAAACCATTTAGCCAGGAATACATATTATTTACACATAATCATATAGCATAGTTTAGATGCATACTCTTTGTTGCGTGCCTTCCCTAGCTGCGCCCGAACCGAACAAGAACAAGTCTTTAGGACTCCAAGTGTCGTCCCTCCGTAGATAGTCCACAGCACGTCCGGATCCGCCTTAAGATTGACCAACTAGAATCGCCCTTAAGGTACTAAAGATTTTCGGCACTTATAGTCAAGGAATGTGTCTGAATTTTCTCTCAAAAACTCACTTTGAATACTTGAATAATCTATGAAAATATGTGACCCTAGGCACCTATTTATAGAGTTATGGAAAGGGTTTTGGAATCCTATTAGGATACTAATTTATTTAATTATAACCCTACTAGGACTCTAATTAAATAATCATTATCTAATAGTTTTAGGATTTAATCACACTTCGAATCCCGATTGCTTCAGGATTCCCGCACAAGCATTGCACGAGCACCGTACACCCGCGCAAGCCTTGCGGCCCACGCTAGGCGCACAACGCTCGGCCCATTGCTGTGCTCTTGCGCGCGCGCCCAAGGCCTTGGCTGGGCCTGGCCTTGCGCTGGGCCTGGTCGAGGCTTGGCGTGCGATGGTGCGCGTTGGCTCGCTGGGCGACGGCCTGGCTTCGTGCTGGGCCTTCGTCTAGCGGGCCTCGTCCGATGCTAATTCGTACGATACGCTTCCGATTAAATTCCCGATTCCGGAATTCATTTCCGATACGAACAATATTTAATATTTCCGATTCCGGAATCAATTTCCGTTTCGAACAAATATTTAATATTTCCGTTTCCGGAATTATTTTCCGATTCCGATAGTATTTCCGATTCTGACAGTATTTCCGTTTCCGGCAATATTTCCGATTCTGGCAATATTTCCATTTCCGATAATATTTTCCGATACGTACCATGTTTCCGTTTTCGGCAACATCTACGACTTGGATAATATTTATATTTCCGATACGATCCATATTTCCGTTTCCGGCAATATCATCGTTTCCGGAGTATTCATTTCTTGCCTGTGACGATCTCAGCTCCCACTGAAACCAAGATCCTTCGATTCCGAATATCCATAGATGGAGTATTTAATGCCATTAAATACTTGATCCGTTTACGTACTATTTGTGTGACCCTACGGGTTCAGTCAAGAGTAAGCTGTGGATTAATATCATTAATTCCACTTGAACTGAAGCGGCCTCTAGCTAGGCATTCAGCTCACTTGATCTCACTGAATTATTAACTTGTTAATTAATACTGAACCGCATTTATTAGACTTAACATAGAATGCATACTTGGACCAAGGGCATTATTTCCTTCAGTCTCCCACTTGTCCTTAGGGACAAGTGTGCATTTCCTAATTCCTTTGTCGCTCGATGCTTGCTCTTGAACATAAGGTAAGAGTTGTCATCCTTATTATGTCCAGAGGTGTTTCTCGGTTTCAGAGTTCAACTGATCAAATAAACAGATAATCATAGCCTATGATTCATCCGAGCACGGCCATGCATTTCACAGTTTCTAGCTCTCCGAGTGGCCTTGTACAACTTTTAAGCATCTCATCCCGATTTATGGGAGGACAATCCCAATCTTGCGATCTTGAGATTAGACTTCGTTTGATAGGTGATTACCTGAGCGTTGCCTTTATAGCCTCCTTTTACGGTGCGACGGTTGGTCAACGTCAAAGCAACCAGTTCTCAAACAAGTAATCTCAAATCACTCAGGTATTGAGGATTTAGTGTCTAATAATTTTAATGAAATTTACTTATGACAGATTTTCATCTCTTACAGTAAAGTTTCATAGGTCTTGTCCGATACTAGTCTTCCCAAAGTAAGTATCTATGCAAATGATTATGACATTGCCATGTCCACATAGTTCAAGAAACAGAACTACTAGTCATCTTGCATTCTAATCGTCTAACATTTTCTATGCGTCCAATTTTATAGAAAACTCCGACCAGGGACCTTTTTCAACCTTTGACATTCAAGTTCACTTGATAGACATTTCTTAGTCACAGGACTGGTCCTGACAGTCTATCTTGAATATATCGTCAAATTGAAGGGACTCATCATTTAATAAACCACAAATTAAATGGAAAAATGAATTCTTTTCATTTATTGTGAATGATTAACCAATAATGTTTTACAAAGATTTAAACTCTAAAACTTTAAAACATTAAACAGAGACATCAAAGCCATTCTCCAATATGCTTGATTCCCATAGCTGCAGTGTGCGAGTTGTGCTTCGCTTGCGGCAGAGGTTTAGTCAATGGATCTGATATGTTGTCATCAGTTCCAATTTTGCTTATCTCGACTTCTTTTCTTTCAACGAACTCTCGTAGAAGGTGAAATCTACGAAGTACATGCTTGACTCTCTGGTGGTGTCTAGGCTCCTTTGCCTGTGCAATAGCTCCGTTATTGTCACAATACAGGGCTATTGGTCCTTTAATGGAGGGGACTACACCAAGTTCACCTATGAACTTCCTTAGCCATATAGCTTCCTTTGCTGCTTCATGTGCAGCAATGTACTCCGCTTCAGTTGTAGAATCCGCAATGGTGCTTTGTTTAGCACTTTTCCAGCTTACTGCTCCTCCGTTGAGGCAGAAGACAAACCCAGACTGTGATCTGAAATCATCTTTGTCGGTTTGGAAACTTGCGTCCGTATAGCCTTTAACAATTAATTCATCATCTCCACCATAGACCAGGAAGTCATCTTTGTGCCTTTTCAGGTACTTCAGAATGTTCTTGGCAGCAGTCCAATGCGCCTCTCCTGGGTCTGATTGGTATCTGCTCGTAGCACTGAGTGCGTACGCAACATCCGGGCGTGTACATATAATAGCATACATTATTGAACCAATCAATGATGCATATGGAATCCCATTCATTCGTCTACGCTCATCAAGTGTTTTGGGGCACTGAGTCTTGCTTAGAGTCATTCCATGAGACATGGGTAGGTAGCCTCGCTTGGAGTCTGCCATCTTGAACCTATCAAGCACCTTATTGATATAAGTGCTTTGACTAAGTCCAATCATCTTTTTAGATCTATCTCTGTAAATCTTGATGCCCAATATGTACTGTGCTTCTCCTAGATCTTTCATCGAAAAACATTTCCCAAGCCAAATCTTGACAGAGTTCAACATAGGAATGTCATTTCCGATAAGTAATATGTCGTCGACATATAATACTAGGAAAGCAATTTTGCTCCCACTGACCTTCTTGTATACACAAGATTCGTCTGCGTTCTTGATGAAACCAAAGTCACTGACTGCTTCATCAAAACGTATATTCCAGCTCCTGGATGCCTGCTTCAATCCGTAGATTGACTTCTTTAGCTTGCATACCTTTTTAGCATTCTTTGGATCCTCAAAACCTTCAGGCTGTGTCATAAACACAGTTTCTGTTAAAACGCCGTTTAAGAAAGCAGTTTTGACATCCATCTGCCATATTTCGTAATCGTAATATGCAGCGATTGCTAACATTATCCGAATAGACTTTAGCATTGCAACTGGTGAAAAGGTTTCATCGTAATCCACACCGTGGACTTGCCTGTAACCTTTTGCAACTAATCTAGTTTTGAAAACTTCAAGTTTCCCATCCTTGTCCTTTTTCAGTTTGAAAACCCATTTGCTTCCAATGGCTTGGTAGCCATCTGGCAAATCGACCAAATCCCATACTTGGTTTTCAGACATGGAGTCTAATTCAGATTGCATGGCTTCTTGCCATTGCTTGGAGCTAGGGCTCGTCATAGCTTGTTTGTAAGTCGCAGGTTCATCACTTTCAAGTAATAGAACGTCATAGCTCTCGTTCGTCAAAATACCTAAGTACCTTTCCGGTTGAGATCTATATCTTTGCGATCTACGCGGGGTAACATTTCTAGATTGACCATGATTCTCACCAGATTCTTCTAAAGATCTCTGAGTTTCATCCTGAATGTCATCTTGAGCATTCTCTAGAGTTTGTTGTTCGACTCGAATTTCTTCGAGGTCTACTTTTCTCCCACTTGTCATTTTGGAAATGTGATCTTTCTCCAAAAAGACACCATCTCGAGCAACAAACACCTTGTTCTCAGATGTATTGTAGAAGTAATACCCCTTTGTTTCCTTTGGATAGCCCACAAGGATACATTTGTCAGATTTTGGATGAAGTTTGTCTGAAATTAATCGTTTGACATATACTTCACATCCCCAAATCTTAAGAAAAGACACATTTGGAGGCTTTCCAAACCATAATTCATATGGAGTCTTTTCGACAGCTTTAGACGGAGCTCTATTTATAGTGAGTGCAGCTGTATTTAGTGCATGTCCCCAAAATTCTAATGGAAGTTCGGCCTGACCCATCATTGACCTGACCATGTCTAGCAAGGTTCTGTTCCTCCGTTCCGACACACCGTTCCATTGTGGTGTTCCAGGAGGAGTCAATTCTGATAGAATTCCACATTCTTTCAGATGGTCATCAAATTCATAGCTCAGATATTCACCGCCTCTATCAGACCGCAGTGCCTTAATCTTCTTGCCTAATTGATTCTCTACTTCACTCTGAAATTCCTTGAATTTGTCAAAGGATTCAGACTTATGCTTCATTAGGTAGACATAACCATACCTACTGAAGTCATCAGTGAAAGTGATAAAGTAGCTTAAACCACCTCTAGCATTTGTACTCATTGGTCCACATACATCTGTATGGATTAAACCCAATAGTTCATTTGCTCTTTCTCCAACTTTAGAGAAAGGTTGCTTTGTCATTTTGCCAAGTAAACATGATTCGCATTTACCATAATCCTCTAAGTCAAATGGTTCTAGAATTCCTTCCTTTTGAAGTCTTTCTAAGCGTTTCAAGTTTATATGGCCTAATCGACAATGCCACAGATAGGTGAGATCTGAATCATCCTTTTTGGCCTTTTTGGTATTTATGTTATATACTTGTTTGTCGTGATCTAATAAATAAAGTCCATTGATTAATCTAGCAGATCCATAAAACATCTCTTTAAAATAAAACGAACAACTATTGTCTTTTATTAAAAAGGAAAATCCCTTAGCATCTAAGCAAGAAACTGAAATGATGTTTTTAGTAAGACTTGGAACATGGAAACATTCTTCCAGTTCCAAAACTAGCCCGGAGGGCAACGACAAATAGTAAGTTCCTACAGCTAATGCAGCAATCCGTGCTCCATTTCCCACTCGTAGGTCGACTTCACCCTTGCTTAACTTTCTACTTCTTCTTAGTCCCTGTGGATTGGAACATAAGTGTGAGCCACAACCTGTATCTAATACCCAAGAAGTTGAATTAGCAAGTATACAGTCTATAACGAAAATACCTGAAGATGGAACGACTGTTCCGTTCTTCTGATCTTCCTTTAGCTTCAAGCAATCTCTCTTCCAATGCCCCTTCTTCTTGCAGTAGAAGCATTCGGATTCAGAAGTGGGTTGACTGACCTTCCTCTTTACAGATTTGGCGCCAGTTTTCTTAGTTGGGCTGGCCTTGTCGCCACCTTTCTTAGCATTCCTCTTCTTTCCAGATTTCTTGAACTTGCCCCCACGCACCATAAGCACATCCTGCTTATCACTTTTGAGCGTCTTTTCAGCGGTCTTCAGCATACCGTGAAGCTCAGTGAGCGTTTTGTCCAGACTATTCATACTGTAGTTCAGTTTGAACTGATCATACCCGCTATGAAGAGAATGGAGGATGGTGTCTATAGCCATTTCCTGAGAAAATTGCTGATCCAGCCGACTCATATTCTCAATGAGTCCAATCATTTTGAGAACATGTGGACTTACGGGCTCGCCTTTCTTAAGCTTGGTCTCAAGAATTTGCCTATGAGTCTCGAATCTTTCGACTCGAGCCAGATCTTGGAACATGTTCTTCAACTCACTGATGATTGTGAAAGCATCTGAGTTGATGAACGTTTTCTGCAGATCCGCACTCATGGTGGCGAGCATTAGACATTTCACATCCTTGTTGGCATCAATCCAACGATTGAGGGCTGCCTGAGTGACCCCGTCGCCTGCGGCTTCGGGCATCGCCTCATCTAGGACATACTCCTTTTCTTCCTGCATAAGAACTATTTGCAAGTTCCTTTGCCAGTCAAGGAAGTTTTTCCCGTTCAACTTCTCCTTTTCGAGAATTGATCGAATGTTGAATGAATTGTTGTTTGCCATATTAAAAACTACAATTGAAAAGAATAAACAAATAAATAACCATTCACAGTTTCTCTTAATAAACTTAAATTCTAGCATACATGCATAATTAATTGTTTATTAAGAATTTTATTCAAGTTATGTGTTCCGGCAGGTGTGAATAAAATGATTCCAAGATCCTAAAATCATTGAAGAACTAAGCACAGTTTGTCGACTTAATCCTAAAACATCTTAGGTAAGCAAAAGCCTTTTGCTAATAGTCTAGAAACTATTCTTGGTTGATAGGTACGTCTAAGAACTTATTAGGTAAACCTATCGATTTTGCCACGACATAAAAGGACTCCTTACTTATATCGTTGAGTTTCACCAAAACTAACATGTACTCACAATTATTTGTGTACCTTGCCCCTTTAGGACCAATAAGTAACACCTCGCTGAGCGAAAACTATTACTAGATTGATGTAAAGGATATCCAAGCAAGTGTATATTTTGGCATGGCACCTTTTAGCTCAATTTTTAAGTTTGGAACTTAAGGCTCTTACTATGTTGGTTAGATTTTAAGTGAACTAAAATCCTTAATCATGCAACATAATCAAGCCATAATCTTATGCATAATTAAGACATATTTAAAGCAATAAATAACTTAAAGCATGCATAAGATAAATGTGATCTAGTATGGCCCGACTTCATCTTGAAGCTTTGACTTCAAAGTCCGTCTTGAAAATCTCCGTGGGAGGCACCATTTTCTTCAAATAGGATAAGCTATAACTAATTACAACTATTTGATGGTATGCAGACCATATTTGAATTGAAAAATAACTTTGGTACTTTAGACCAATTACATTCAAATTAATGGTGCGCAGACCATATTTTCTATCCTATTTGGGCCATACTAGTCACTTTATAACCTGCAAAACAGTACATATACAATATATACCATTCACCCATTCATTATCATGAATGGCCCACATAGCTGGTTAGTAAAACACATTATGCATCACGTAAACATTTGCAGCAATTAATCAAGGGCACCAATAATCTACCAATTATTCAGTCCTTATTAATTCTAATCAAGTTGTTTTAACCTTAAGGATTTGTAGACCTAATCAAGAGTTTATGACTAAAAGGGCTCCCACTTAAACCAATAAATTTATATGCTTTACTAATTTTAAACATAAAAATGTATTTCTAGTCTAACCGGAAACATACAAATTTAATTAAAATTTAAAGCTCATATGAATTTATAATTGAATCCAAAAAGTTTAATTTAATTTCAGTCGTATTTAAATTAATTCATGATTTTAATTTTAGTAAAATAATTAGAATAAATAAAATTTATTATAATTACAATATTCAAAATTAAAATCCAAGAAAATAATTTAAATTATTAATTTTTTTTTTAAAATTACGTAAACTGAAAATTTCAAATTAAACATTCAAAACGATCTAATCGCAACGCAAACACCCTACGCATCGCACGCCCATGGGCCACACGCACACAGCCATCGCTGGCCATGTGCGCGCAGCCCATGCGCTCGTCGCATAGCTGCTGCATCTTCCCATCGCAAGCCATCGCACAAGTGGTGCTCGCTGCGCGCGCGCCAGCGCTCGACGCACGCGAGCCATCGCTCGCTGTGCGCGCTCGCCAGCGCTTGCTGCGCGTGCTCCAGCGCTTGATGCACGTGAGCCATCGCTCGCTGTGCGCGAGCAATTGCGCGCGATCAACGCTGGGCGCAGCGCTCGTGGCACGCGAGCTTGCGCTCGCTGCGCGCGAGGCTGTGGGGTTGTGGCGCAGCTCGCTTGCTGCCCACACGCGACTGCCATGCCTTGCCTTCGCCCATGCCCATTCATCCATAGCTCGTGGCCCACGACACAAGGCAGGGCTGCTGCCTTGTGCTCGTGCACCATGCCCCTGCTCATTGCATTCGTGCCGCACGGGCGACGAGCTCCCTTGCTCGTCGTCGCATGCCCGCACTATACAACACCCCTTAAGGGTAACACGAAGCGTCCATTGCTTTGTGCGTGCAAGTTATATGAACGAATCGCATAAAATTTTAAAATTTATATTTAAAATTAATGACAAATTAACAAATAATATTAATTTCATAATTTTAGGGCGAAAAATCGAAAATTTATTATTCAATTGAGTTCCGATTATCATGGATTCAAGCCTAGGTCATAAAAATTTAAAATTTATCATCAATTTACAATTTTTATGGTGGTTTTTAATCATAGGTTTCTAATTAAATTATAATTAATTATGAAAATCAAATTAATTCTAAATTATTCTAATTTTCAACAAATTAATCATAACTACAAATTAGATTGCATAATTAACAAGGCTAGGCATTCAAACTTGTTAAACATATATAGTAGGTCAATAAAAAATTCAAGATTTATCAACAAGAATCGCAAATATTTAATTTAACATCTTAAATTTACGAAATTTTGCATTCGAAAAACTAAAACCTTCGAAAAGTCATAGTTAGGCTTCGAATTTGAGAATTCTGGGTTCGGCAGAAAAACACTATTTTTGTCAAAATTTTAGAATCCTTTTACATGCGGAATTGACACAAATATCACTCGATTTGGATGAGTAACGAAGAAACTGCCGAAAAACTGCGTACGTATAATTAAATAAACGCAATTTGCAATTAATTAACAATTACGAAAATTAATCACCCCTTTTAATTCTTGCAAATTTGTAATATTTAACCATGTTCATGCAATTTAGATTATGAAAATAATAAGAGGCTCGTGATACCACTGTTAGGTTATGATACATATGACAATTCATAAATCATGCGGAAAAACCATTTAGCCAGGAATACATATTATTTACACATAATCATATAGCATAGTTTAGATGCATACTCTTTGTTGCGTGCCTTCCCTAGCTGCGCCCGAACCGAACAAGAACAAGTCTTTAGGACTGCAAGTGTC
Organism: Spinacia oleracea; assembly: GCF_020520425.1. NCBI lineage: Eukaryota > Viridiplantae > Streptophyta > Magnoliopsida > Caryophyllales > Amaranthaceae > Spinacia > Spinacia oleracea. Next base: position 71,916,192 of record NC_079490.1, read on the forward strand.
GTCCCTCCGTAGATAGTCCACAGCACGTCCGGATCCGCCTTAAGATTGACCAACTAGAATCGCCCTTAAGGTACTAAAGATTTTCGGCACTTATAGTCAAGGAATGTGTCTGAATTTTCTCTCAAAAACTCACTTTGAATACTTGAATAATCTATGAAAATATGTGACCCTAGGCACCTATTTATAGAGTTATGGAAAGGGTTTTGGAATCCTATTAGGATACTAATTTATTTAATTATAACCCTACTAGGACTCTAATTAAATAATCATTATCTAATAGTTTTAGGATTTAATCACACTTCGAATCCCGATTGCTTCAGGATTCCCGCACAAGCATTGCACGAGCACCGTACACCCGCGCAAGCCTTGCGGCCCACGCTAGGCGCACAGCGCTCGACCCATTGCTGTGCTCTTGCGCGCGCGCCCAAGGCCTTGGCTGGGCCTGGCCTTGCGCTGGGCCTGGTCGAGGCTTGGCGTGCGATGGTGCGCGTTGGCTCGCTGGGCGACGGCCTGGCTTCGTGCTGGGCCTTCGTCTAGCGGGCCTCGTCCGATGCTAATTCGTACGATACGCTTCCGATTAAATTCCCGATTCCGGAATTCATTTCCGATACGAACAATATTTAATATTTCCGATTCCGGAATCAATTTCCGTTTCGAACAAATATTTAATATTTCCGTTTCCGGAATTATTTTCCGATTCCGATAATATTTCCGATTCTGACAATATTTCCGTTTCCGGCAATATTTCCGATTCTGGCAATATTTCCATTTCCGATAATATTTTCCGATACGTACCATGTTTCCGTTTCCGGCAACATCTACGACTTGGATAATATTTATATTTCCGATACGATCCATATTTCCGTTTCCGGCAATATCATCGTTTCCGGAGTATTCATTTCTTGCCTGTGACGATCTCAGCTCCCACTGAAACCAAGATCCGTTGATTCCGAATATCCATAGATGGAGTATTTAATGCCATTAAATACTTGATCCGTTTACGTACTATTTGTGTGACCCTACGGGTTCAGTCAAGAGTAAGTTGTGGATTAATATCATTAATTCCACTTGAACTGAAGCGGCCTCTAGCTAGGCATTCAGCTCACTTGATCTCACTGAATTATTAACTTGTTAATTAATACTGAACCGCATTTATTAGACTTAACATAGAATGCATACTTGGACCAAGGGCATTATTTCCTTCAATGTCCATGCTATTGATGATGTCGAGCCTGACAAAGACGAGCCTTGGTTTTAAGACATTCTAAGGTACCTACGAACTTCCGAATATCCACCACATTTTTCAAGAAAAAATCAAAGAGCTTGGCGCCTTCAATCAGCAAACTTTGTCCTAGAAGGTGGCATCCTATACAAAAGGTCTCCCGACGGCCTCAACCTCCGATGTGTTGAAAAACACGAAGCACAAAGGGTCATGGATACCGTACATGCCGGGGTCTGTGGCACTCACATGAATGGGAAGATGTTTGCTCTCAAAGTCATCAGGGATCGGTATTACTGGACTACCCTCGAGCGGAACTACTACTTCTTTGTCAAGAGGTGTCCTCAACCACAGTCTCAACAAATAGGACACCTCTTGACAAATACAACCTACAAATATCCATACAAAATCCCACATACACATATGGTGTTGACCACAAATTTCAACATTGGGTATTCAATAGAAGCATGCATCTTCAAATAGTCAAAGCAAAAATCCTTAACCAAATAGTCTACACTAACTTCATCATGGCAATCATATCTATGGACAAAACTATCACCAATAATGCAATCAATCACACCAAATCTTGAAATATTAGCCAAGTAATCAATAAATCTAATCATAGAAGATTAGAAAAATCCTAAATGGACAAGCAAAGTGGAAAAGAAAATATAAAAAGTGCCTATTTTTAGGGGTTTTGATTAAAGAGAAAACAAAGAAAACAATTCAAAGAAAATCAGAAATTAATGACTATAAAATAAAAGTAAGAGTTAAGAATTTTATAATGAAGCTTCAAATTCAAGATTAGGGAGAATCCCAAGCATAAATGAGAAATCAATGAATTTCTTCTCTTTTCTCTCTGAAAATAAATTCACGCTATTTTTGTTCAAAACTGAGGTAAAATAAAAATTCCCTTAAAAAAGCTTTAAATAGTCCCGCAAAAAGAAGCCTGCGCTGACAGCAGGTTGGCCGAACAAGGAAAGAGTTCGGTCGAACAACAAGGTAGGTTCGGTCGAACCAATGGCAGGTTAGGCCGAACACAACAAGGATGGAAATCTCTCCAGCACTTCAGTTCTCCCAAACCGGAGGGATTGTTAGCCCGGACAACAGGGTAGGTTCGACCTAACAAATGGAGGGTTTGGCCGAACAAAACAAGGATCAGGAGCCTTCAAAATTGAAGTTCGGCCGAACATGATGGACTTCTTAGTTTCAAGACTTCTTCTTCGCTTCGACTCTTCCTTGGGATGATGTTGACTTCCGCTGACTTTCCCGTCCGCTTTACCTATTTTCCTACACATTAACACACCTGTGAAAAGCAAAATCTTGCCCAAAAAAAAGAGGGAAAACAAGGAAAATGATGTTAAATGGGAGTAACCGAGTCAACCAAACAAGGAAAAAACAAGGGAGACTAAAACAAGCATAAAGAGTGATACACAAAACAAAAACAAGAAGAAAAAGAAGCAAAATACTACCCTAGCAGTGACATAAATGTCACTCATCAGGGTTCCCGAGAAAACTCTCTCCGACGCTCAAGTCAGTTCTTGTAGAAAGAGAAAGTAGAGAGAGCGAGAGTTTCGGGAGTAATTGCATACCTGAGTAAATGATTAGGTGGGTCATATTTATAGTAATGTAGGAGGGCACTATTAGTAAATATGAGCAATTGTAGGGGTATGAAATATTGCCTACTAAAGGCTCAGATTTGGGCCCCGAGATTCTGGTCTGAGCCCATTATAAGGTTTTTATTTTTGGGTATTTGAGTAATTTCCTTATAAGGGGTATTTTGGTAATTTTCTTGTGATAAAGGGTCTCACTAAGGGGACCGAACATAACTAATTAACCATGACCCCTTTTTTAAGAAAATCGGAGATTCATTCAAAGGTAAATTTGCCAAAAACAACCTTTTATAACCAGAATTTTGCGATAAACAACCTTTTAAAAACCAAATTGGCAAAGAAAGACCCTTAAACTAATATTTTTATTGCGAAAAACAACCAAAATCTATTTTTAGGCGTTGACTGAGAAATTCCGGTCATTGGCTCTTCAATTTTGCTAAGCACACCCCTTTTGCCTCCAAATTTCCCTCTTAAAAGCAAAAATAATCCAAAAAACAAATTAAAAAATCTCTTACTTCTTTCTTCTCTTTGTTCTTCTTCCCCCAAACTCAATTTCCTCTCTTTCTGCTCAAAAATAATTATAGAAATGGTTGGTACAAGGTTCATTTCTTCTCAATTCTCCAACGTAGGTCGACTATCTACATCTACATTTTGGTCAGTCTGGTGTATTAAACTTGTGAAATTGTAATGTAGGAAAGTTAGGGCTTTTCCCCCAAGTGGTTGAATTTGAATTGATTTGGCTGAAATTGGTGTGAGAGAGTGCCGGCTAAAAACTCAATTCAAGATCTCCAAAGCGCCATCACTCTTCTGTTACTCCCTTCTCCTTCCCTTTGATTCCCCCTTTCTACCTTTCTCTCTTCTCCAATAGCTCATTTGGAAAACCCTAAGTCAAGAGTTGAGAGATAGATTGAGTGCGTAAAACTATCAATTTTAAGGTAGAATCACAACATGAATTTAAGGAGAAATGATTGGTAGACTTGTCTTGTATTGGAGATTTGTTTCTATTGCATTTCTTGAATTGCTAACTTGTATGTTGATTTTGGATTGTGTTTGTTGTTGAATTCATTGGTTATATTAATTATTTTCTTCTTCGAATCTATTAGCATGCAAACTTTCATGAGAATTCTTTATTACGTTTATGTTTTTTGAGTGAGTGGTATAATTTGTGTGGCAATAATAGATTTCGGTACTTTCAATTATACTTATCGGAACGGTTGTTCTAGTGCTTAAATGTTTGAATTTTCTTGAAAGGATTAGGACTTTAAGGTGATGACTAATGAGTATGATGATGGTCAGTGTGAAAGGCAGAGAGAATTTGAAAGGTTTTGCAGAGTTTTTTTTTTAGGGTTATCATTTGCTTTATATATGGGAGTTTGGAGGAAACTTGGGTGTAAATAGGAAAAAACAATAACATGTTCCATGCACATGGTAAGTCAATTGCTGAAATTCCTCAATCATCGCCTGAAATAGGTTTTGGTTGTTTTTCGTAAATTTGTTTAGTTTAAGGTCTTTCTTCGCAAAAAACTTTAAAACTGTTGTTTCTCGCAAAATCCGGTTATAAAAGGTTGATTTTGGCAAATTTTCCTTGTTTTAAAGATTGGGACTTTAGTTGTAATTTGCAAAAATTAATTGAGTTAAAATCAATTGAGTTAAAATGGTGACAAAAACCCAAAAAGGTGAAGAAATAAATTTAAATTTTGTTGGAAGATTGACAATAGAAATGAGACAAGAACTGGACAAAATGAGATTGAAGGCTTAATCCTATTAAAGAGGAGAGAGAAAAATGAAATGGGATGTAATATCATCCCTTATATAGAAGGTCAAGATCAGAAGGAGAGAGTGATAGGAGGGTCATGGTGGCGGTTCAGTTTTGCGGTGAGTCTGTGATGGTGGTGGGCTGTGTTAACATGACCATCTCATTCTTTTTTTTATATAGTCAATTAGTCATACAACAACAACGCCTGGATTTTAGTTGGTTTTCGACCCGGCAGGCATTACATGGGTACATGGTATTACTTCAATTGTATGAGTTACCTCTAATGCCTTTATCAATGGCTCTCTCCACTATGACCAGCTGCTCCAAGTTGTTCATTTATTGTCAAACCTGACACTGTTACCTTGTCAAAGTATAAGAACAAATGGTAATGACTTTGATTCTAGTTCGAAATTCGTCTAGCTCTATAACTTTCTCAAATCTTTACATTATTGAAATGTACAGCGCTTAAAAACTTGATGTATGGCAATCCCGATGCTTACATTTACATTTCAGCTGCAATTGTTACTGTCAACCTTCTTTGCGACGGCTTTTCACCAAAAAGTCAAAAACCAAAAAAATGAAGAAATTGGCTAAATTGGCTAAACAAATGATATTGTAACATTAGACAAACAACTTAGCAAATCCCTGCCTTCCACGGGCATATGAACAAGTATCATTTAAAGAAATAACAAATGAACATATATAAGGTCTCCACAACTAAATTTCATACAAGTTTTGACAGTTTGACATGAGATGGTCAACCGGGAATATGTGCACAAGTCACAAATTTTTAACTAATTTAACAAACAAACCACACTATAAGATCAAACAACAAAGAACAGCAGAATTTCCGGCACTGTAATTGGATTGAATTCGTAATGCAACATATTTTAACCACAGCATGCCCCACTTTGAGAAGTTGATGCGTCTCTACCAGTTGCATTTCCTTGTATACCTCCATATCCAACTTTAATTCCATAAGACTACACAGAGAAGAAAATCTTAGTGGCAAACTCTACAAAGCCTACATACCCATTGATAGTATCCACACCAAAAGCCAAATATTTAAAACAAACAAATAGTCTATTCGAGGATGCACACAATATATTTATTTACACCATGATGATATTACATTTAGCTTCCTGAGTAGCTATTGGAATGATACAAGTGCGTAACATAAAAAGAGACCTATACATGATACATGTCACAAAAGTTTAAATTCTGTTAAATTTTTTGTCCCCATTCAAAAGTAGTTTATTTCTTAATTTTATAAATAATTATTAAGTTGTAACCATCGTCTTAGATGAATCCTGCTTTTTGATTATTCGGGAATAATCCCAAGTTTTGGAGAGACCTTCAAATAATCAACAAGTGTTGATAACACTGCAAACTATTTGAAATCACATCTCCAAAAATTGTTCCTTAACAATTAAAAGGTACACATAAGTTTAAATAGGGGGAACTGTGGTATTATTCACGTCAAATTTTCCTACGGAGTGTAGTAATTGCTTGTGCCACATTATTTTGAGCCTCTTGTGAGTTGGGACACTTGAAACGCAAAGTCCCTATTTCTGAGCAAGGAATTGACAGTATCAAATTCTATTGTATTATCAGAACAACCCATATTATATAACAGTGTGAATAAGCAAAAATTGTTCAAACTAAGGCACACCAAGTAATAATATGCACATCATGTCCAAAGAAACTTTGAAAACAAATGAATAAATCTTGCCAAGTGAACAAGGATGACACATCAATGACACATTCAGCATAGATCTTGCCAGGTGAATAACTAAATTCAATCATTCAAAGCAATGGAATGATGGATTTACCATATGAAACTATAAATCAACCAAGAAAAGCGTATAGCAAGAGGACAGAGTACAAAAGATTACAAGGTAATCCACTTCCTTCAAATCTTCTCAAAGTGAATAAATTCTTAAAAAGCCCTGCCTGACTCTGCCTACAAGGAAGCCAACAAATTTGCTGTCCCACAGAGTATCAAACAAGACATCAGCTCCAGAAATACAGCCATTCCATTCCAAGTACCCACCATATAATCCACAATTTCACAACGCATTAATGCCAACTAAAATGGCATATCACATACCAATTGAGGTTGGCATGAGTGGTTAAGGGCCTCTTGCTCCTTAACCAAGGTCTGGGTTCGAGCCTTGGGAATGGAAAAAATCTCAACTGGGAGGGATGCTGCCCATAGAGGTACCCATGCAAACTCCCGCGGGAGATTAGTCCACTCGCCGAAGGCGGTGGGAACTCCTCGTAGTAGAACCAAATAAAAAAAATGGCATATCACATTACAGATGACCTCGTGATTTTTATTGTAGTAAAAAGCCAAAGAGTACATATGGCACAGTCATCTGAGGGGAAGGAGCAGGATGATCCTAGAAGAAACTGAAATGACACAGGAAAATCTAAGGGAAACTTCGCAAAAATCGGCCACATTAGTCACGGCCAAGGGCTGTATTCTAAGAAACATGTATCAGGCCCAAAGCCAATTTCCCGCCCCTGCCCCAAACATGTGTTCCCATCAAAAGGAGGATTTGAAGTGTGCTTTCCCCGCTTTACCTTACCCTTGGTCCTTACCCCAATTGTGCAAGTCTGTGTACTTCCTACTTCAATGAGAACCTGGTGCACAATACCTTACCTCTTTGAATTTGATGTTTGTTCATTTGTTTGTTCATCATTAATTGAATAAATACATCATTAATTTGATGTTTGTTCATTTGTTTCTTGTAAAGCTTCACCATCCAATCTTCCTTTCCAAAATTTCCTTTGTTAGCTTCTTTACCTCTCTTTTGATCTTGACTAATTAGGAGTACGGATTAAATAGGGACCACCCCTAGGCCCAACTATGATCCATCGTCCTTGAGAGGGAGATTGTTGTTATTAAAACTTTTTTGAAAGGGGGCAGACAAAGCAAAGAAACAATTGTTAATACTTGATAGTATAAGCTTGGTGTATATGTAACTTTTTGGAGTTCTGAATTGTTGTTTTAGCCACCTTATTTTTGGGTTGATGGAGTTATTATTATTTATTTTTTAAAAGCTAAATTGGCGTTATTATCACAAACCTCAAGTACAGTTTTTCATGAGATATTCTTGGATGCAAAGAAGAGCTAACCTCATTTGACACATCAAACACCCCATCCTGAATCTTCTTATAGATTGTAGCAGCAGTTTTTATGAATGCCTACACATAACAGAGTTATCAGACAATAGATTATGCAGAATATGGCATTCTTTAAAAGAACTTAGTTCACATAATACATTATAGTGAAAGAATGAATTGGTCAATAACGTTCATGAAAAGCATTTAAGTACCTCCTCAACATTTTGAGCAGTTTTTGCAGAACACTCCATGAATATCAATCCATGTTCCTTGGCAAACTGTTCACCTTCCTCGGTGCTTACTGCCCTCCTATGAGCAAGATCACATTTATTACCTATAAGCATGATTGTCATGTTTGCATTAGCGTGTTGCCTTGCATCCTCCAGCCAACTTGCAAGGTGATTAAAAGTCTCCCTCCTGCAAGAACAACAGCAAGGTTTCATATACCTGGTAGTGGTATTATAACCTATATTTGTATCCCAAATTAAGCATTGTAATATAAAAGGCCACATGTAAGCTATCTCCATAATTCGCTGATTGACCAATCCCTAGATTTTACAAAACCAACTGGAAACCACCAGTTCCATACATTCCGCTGACATCTCTTACCTTCTATACTGATTTCAAACAACTGTCCTGTCAAAGAAATAAAAACAACAAATATATTTATATACAAGTATCCGGAGTACATGTTCACGGCAGGAGTTCCTTTTCAAATTTTCTAGTACTATCCTTCAAAAAGTGGAGATCCTAATCAGGGAGCTATAATTGCTTTTTTTTGGCAGGGGAAACGGGTAGGGACCATTATAAAAATGACACGTAATGAAGTCGCCCATTAACATGTTAGGTTTTGTTAACACTATTATCTCCCGCCCCCCTAGATTTTGTCAGGACTTGCTCCTGGAGGACTACGGACCTCATGTGGTTGTAAATTGATCTTTTATGTTTTTTCTAATGTAATCCTGCTTTGCATCAACAAAAAAAAGTGCTCTGTAATTGCTAATAAGAGTAAGATATGCTGTGAAAACTAGAAAACTACTCCACAATCCTAGCTAAAAGGTTACCTGGTGATGTCATAAACCAGAAGCGCGCCAGCAGCCCCTCGGTAGTAGGATCGCGTGATAGATCTAAAGGATTCTTGACCAGCCTATAGCAGATACAGACGTCAGAACTTATAATAATGAAGTTATTCACTATTTGAAGACAGTAATATATACCGTATCCCATATTTGCAACTTAATGGGCTTGTTATCAATTGTAATCATTCTGGCACCAAACTCAACACCAATGGTCAAGTCATGCACAGGCTGAAACCTCTTATCAGTGAACTGCAAAAGAAGACATGATTTCCCGACTCCTGTAGAACAAAAGATGATTGTGTTAATTTTGGCATTGCCTCTATCATAGGTTATTAGTAAATTAAACAAGGAAAATTTGGTAAATACAACCTAATAAAGTTTCATATTTGCCAATTACAACCTCAAACTTCTAATTTTGTCAATTACAACCTTAAACTTATACATCCATTGTAAATTACAACCCATAGTCATTTCAATAAAAAAATCACCGATATATAGATATAAAATTTCTATTAAAAAAATTAAATAGAAAAATAAGAATTAAGACAAAAAAAATCAAAAATAAGAATTAAAAATAATCGAACAATATTTTTTTATAGATTATGTAATTTTTTTAACAACATTATGACATAATATTTCCGCGTTTTTTGATGGAAAATGACATCGGGTTGTAATTTAAAATGGATGTATAAGTTGAAGGTTGTAATTGGCAAAATTAGAAGTTTGAGGTTGTAATTGGCAAATAGAGAACTTTATTAGGTTGTAATTGCCAAATTTGCCATTAAACAAATAAATTCAACTGCAATCTGTAAAACATAAAATTGCTGTACAACAAATGCATACATCTAGTGAACACGATTTCGTGACGTTTTCAAGAACACAAGTAAGAACAACTCAACAACCTCCCCCCAACACCCCAAACATTCAAAAGCATGGTCCTTCTTTCCCTTCCCTTTTCATGACCCTTGTAACCAAACCTCAACATACATTAAAGTAAAAAGTTCATCAGCAATAATTCCAAACATTTCATAAGACAGCGGATAGCCGACAATTTCTCATATTCATTCTTACTCTTAGGCTATAAATAACCCCAAATATGTCATGTCCAATACAGAATTTGGGATACGGTAGATTTTTTTTGTTTTTAAGAGATATTCTCGATCAGCTGTTTGGCATCCTTGGGCAGAACAACTGCACCTCAACATAAACAATTAAGAAGATATAAGCATGTTCACATCCAACCAATATCTTCCCATTTATAATGGCAGCTTAACTTTGGTTCAATGGCATATAATAATATCTGCATCACTTAATAATTAAAATCGAATTTTCCATTCTTTTCACTTCTTCACTTTTAGTTTTTCTTCATGGGGGTGTTTAAAGGAACAAGGTGCAAGGTGTCCTCAAATACATGACGCAACCGTGCAAGACAGAGATGGAAACTTGTGCATGAGAGACTTGAGGTTCAAAGTTTTGCAAGAATGTGTATAGATTATTCAAAAAATTAGCTTCTGGTTGTTTGAGGTTTTAGCTAATTACAAATAGGCAGCTTCACATCTATAACTGCAAAGAGGTGGCCTATAACACAAGTTGTAGCTACTTTCTTATAAATTTGAAAGATAATCTTCTCTGTTACATACATCATAATGTTAGTTAAATGGCGATAATGTACAAACAAACTCATCAAGTTTTGCCCAAAGTTAGGACTATCACTAGAATATCCATTATCAACCAACCCTCTTTACTTATAAACTACTCGTATATATCTATAATTAGATTTACATGAAATCTCAAGCCAGCACACAAAGAAAGAATAAAAAGAACAATCACATTTGCATCTGTTACATTTGAAGAGGACAAGCCATAAAAGTTTAATGAGTATAAGCTAAATAAACCTATAAATTAACCAGTGAAGACACTCCATTCCTAAAAATGCTACCATTCCTCTCCAGCCAAGTCACCCAAAAAACACGCACAGAAAAGTTAGTGCCTGAAATCTCCCAGAACTCATATATGTAACACTAACAAATGGCTCAAAACAGTCAGCAGAGTACTAAGCTAATCCTAAAATACCCTAAAGAAAAGCCTCTATCACAGATAAGCTGCTGTGCAATGGAAGAACAAATGTTTCCCACCTTTGCACTAGCAAAATACTATACAAGGACATGGAGGATTGCTCAGGACCTGCAGATTTTCGAAAGAACTGAGGACATACAAACTACAAATCTCCAAAAATGCTTTCATGCTTCAGAACCTTAGTTTTCCAAGTTAAACTATAGGGAAGGCTGTGAGTTAGGAATAATTTGCAGATGGCTATAAAAGAACAACACCTGAGGTGTCGACTGAGAATCCCTTATTTTTCCAAGTTTATCAAATAGCAAGTTAGTAAGCTCCCCCAACTCTTGATCATACAGATCTTCTGAATTAAATATTCCAATGATAAAGCATCCCCACATCCAACCAATGGAGGAAATAGAAGCATGATGAACTATGGATAATGTATAGAAGCACGGAAAAAGTATACTAAAACGTCCCCCCCCCCCCCCCCCCCTTCCACAAAGACACACATGAATACAATGTGGTACCTTTACCCAACCAAGGGAAACATACTACAAAATCTAAAATATGAAGGAAATAAATTTCTAAAGACTAGTGTAGTCAACATGAGTCCTGTTTTTGCATCCAATTCATTCTTCTTGAAGATAACACCCTGTATCATAGAAAACCACATTCTTGTAGGAAGCACCGCAACCATATTCCACAATGAGATGATCTTATACACAAACTTCCTTAGGCTTATAAACACATTCCCAAGTCTCAATTCATAAATACAGTCTCTAATAACCCTCTCGATCCTATTAACCACCCCCCATTGGAAGATTAAAAAGGGATACAAAGTACATGGAATAATTGAATAACAAGCTTTAATAAGCATCATATGCCCCCTTACAAGGATTTTAGAACAACCTGGACGAGGGGATGATCCATAAGCCCTTAAAAATCTCAACTGGGAGGGATGCTGCCCATCAAGGTACCCATGCAAACTCCCGCGGGAGATTAGTCCACTCGCCGAAGGCGGTGGGAACTCCTCGTAGTAGAACCAAAAAAAAAAAGTCATAAGCCTTTCTCCACCCACCTAGCGTCCAAGAAACCTTCTCAATGACTGATTCCCAAAACTCCTAGTCCTAGGATTTCCATAAAGGAAGTCCAAAGTAATTAAGGGGTAAGCAACAGACAACATAGTAACATACCTCACCAAGGAAGAGAGTATCTAGCACATGGGCTCCTACAAGTACCGGTGAAATAAAACCTGGATAAATAAAACCGAAGACAGAAGATCAACTTAAAAAACTGACATCTGACAAACATAAAACAGGTTTTCAAAATCCTCACGATCACTACTGATTAGAAGAGAACAGACAGAGATACCACCACCATCTCAGCGTAAAACCAATTTTACAATCCCAACCCCTCTCCCCTCAACATCATTATTATCAAAACATCACCACCTAAGCAAGAAAGAAGACAGGGCCACGAGAAGTCTCAAGCCACCTCTTAGTCACACTCTAAGAGAAATAACCTCCAAGTAACAAGTTCCGAATATGCACATTGGAGCTCTTCGCTCGATGTCCCGGGCGAAGGACGCTTTCAGAGAATCTCTTCCGCGAATGAAAGCTTCTTCACCTCTGCTCTGAAACTCGGGAACAACTAATGTTTTTCTCTCCATTATCTTCCTGTATACCAGACCAACTAGCCAGAAGCCAGTAACCACTCCCTGTAATCCTTTTCCTGTTCCACCGAGTCATCAAAATTTACCTCAGGTTAGAAGATACAGAACCCCTCCCCTCCACCCCTTCCACCCCCCCTCTTCAATCTTTTCCCAAAAAAGAGTACATTCCGAAACCTCTGGAATGTAACCACATTCGATCCTTGCCCTTGGATGTGAACAATATCAAATTCCATACACTTCCACACTTCATTCTCACACTCTTACTAACATGATCAAAACAGAACCTCAACTGGGTTCAGTCAGCTAAGATGAATGCCCACTGGAAGACACAAATCATATAAGACGTGCTTTGCTCCATCTTATGACGGTACAAAATCGTTCTACCCTTATTCTTATTCATGCATATCTTTGACATTTCTCACCAAAAGCCAAATCAACCATAAATGCAGCAGCACTTAATTACGGCAATATCACACGAAGAAACCTGTGTTAACGCAGCAGTTTCAATGAAATTCCTCAACAATACCGAATTAGGCCCGTGAGGCCGTGCCAAATCTCACCATAAACCTCATACCAGTTTCGCACTGAAAAGCCATTATTAAAATAACTCGAGATCTACCAGATTTTATGTTCAAACACAGAAATTATCAACAACTTGTCAAACCATACAATAATCGAATGCGAATAACCTAAACCTGCAATTCCTTTGCCATGCAAAACAAGTAAATTTTTTCCAATTAATCAACACAACAATAATACTCAACAAAATAAAGACAGTTGTCTTTAACAATCAACTTGCTACGCGCAATCAACAAATTAATCAGATAAAATTAAATATTAAGAATTTTCAATATCATCAAACAAATTTCGCATGATCATCAATTGCAGAAATAAAAAGAGAAATAAAAAAGTTACCGGTATCTCCTATGATGATGTATTTGAAAAGGTAAGCGTATGACATCTTTCGGCGAATATACAAATCCCTAATTCGTAAGATCAATCAATGAATTGATCGAAGAAGTGGTAGATTGATTATAGAAAAAATTGAAAGGAAATTAGGGCGACAGAGAGAGGAGAGATAAGAAGTCAAAAAGAATGGGAGTTCCTTCCTTTCTCCTCTTCCTACAGCGAAGAGGACACCTTTTGAAACGCTGGCTTGAATCGAGATATTATTTAAGATACGTACGGACTTTATTTATACTTCAATTTTTTTTTTTTTTTTACTTGGAGGGGACGTATATTTCTTTCTTAGCTAATCATTTTTATTTGACGGGGCAGATGATCATGTATGCTTGTTCGCATTGTTGCCGACCTAAAAATCAGGAAGTTATAGATTGCCAAATAGATAATACTAAAAGTGTGGAACGGGTTATAAGTGTGACAGTGGCATTAAAACAAAGAAATTGGGGACAGAGTTGTTTCAACTCTCAAAAATCACGGCCAGGAGCTTCATCTTCCTCACCTCCCCAACTCCCTAAACTAAGGTTGACAAAACGCCTTTAATTCTTCCATTATAACTCATTTTTAAGTTTCTACTTCCAACAATGTTTACCCTGAATGATTCCTTGCCGGAAAAGGTGTTACTTTGAGTGTATTAATTGTAAGGGTTGTTGAAAAAAAAGGAAAAAATTGAATTGAAGTGATGAAAAGGGAAAATAATAGGCTTTGAAAGAGAGCAATTAAATGTTGTATTAAGGAATTTTCAAGCATGGATTCGACAGAAATGGGTGAGGGAAGCGACGAATTAAACGAAGAAGAAACTCTCGAATGGAGGTGGGAACCTGCTTTATCCGACGGTGAGGTAAATGGATCTTTATTGTCATTGGATTTATGAAATGTATGATAAAGTCAGGGTTCTTGTTCATTGAATTTATGAAATGTTGATTGATTCATGAGTTATTTAGGGTTTTTGGTTTCATGGAATTTGGTGTTCTTCATGATTGAATTTAATTTTCAATATGAAGTAAAACACGTTAGAAGCATTATTTATGTTGTGTAATCTATTTAAATTTTAATTTAACAAATAATATATGTTAAAATCTGAAAAAACATAGCTTAATTTGATGGATGGTTCTAAATAAAACTGCAAAAAGATCGAATGTGATGGTTTAAAATTATTGATACTAGTAAATTTGTTATTAGTAATTGGATGGTTTTGGATGTTATTGAAAGAGGGTAGTGATGGTTTAAGTACCCCGAAAAAGAAAATGGCAGTGCCTTTCTTATGGGGATGAGAAGGAAGTTCTCCAATTGAAGGTTGCATTGCTTTATCCTGATTGGGAGGATATTGATGAACCATTTAAGACCTATGAGAGGCAAAAGGGGTTTGGTGTAGTACGTTGTAGTGGTTCATTCAAGTGTAACTGTAGCCAAACAAATGATGTGTCTGATAAAGAGAAAGAAAAATTAAAACAAAAGCATAATTCATTGTGGACTTATGAGTGCTATGGTATGCCAGAAAGGAAGCGCAAGGTGAATGGGGCAATGTTTCCTCTGATTCGCAGCTTCATGAAATAGTTGCTAGTGGCATACGCCAATCTATGAAATGTTAACATCTAGTACCTGTATATGCAATTATAAATTGGTAAGGGTAGTGGGTGATACGTAGAGCATTCACGAAACATGCTAATCATCACCCGACCCCTGGAGAGTCCAGAACAGTTGCTTCATACCTGAAAAAAATTTGAACGACAATCCTCTGAAGGAAATATGTCCTTCACCCAAGGTGCATTAGTCCAATACCAAGGTTCAGATTAATTACGAACAATTAATTCAGTGAGATCAAGTGATCGGAATAGCTAGCTGGAGCAATGCTTCCGATCAGTGAGTTCTAATCTATATTAGGCTTACAACTTACTCTTGACTGAACCTATAATGTCACTGAAGGAAATAATGCCCTTGGTCCAAGTATGCATTTAATGTTAAGTCTAATAAATGCGGTTCAGTATTAATTAACAAGTTAATAATTAAGTGAGATCAAGTGAGCTGAATGCCTAGCTAGAGGCCGCTTCAGTTCAAGTGGAATTAATGGTATTAATCCACAGCTTACTCTTGACTGAACCCGTAGGGTCACACAAATAGTACGTAAACGGATCAAGTATTTAATGGCATTAAATACTCCATCTATGGATATTTGGAATCGACGGATCTTGGTTTTAGTGGGAGCTGAGATCGTCAAAGGCAGGTAAATGAATACTCCGGAAACGATGATATTGCCGGAAACGGAAATATGGATCGTATCGGAAATATAAATATTATCCAAGTCGTAGATGTTGCCGGAAACGAAACATGGTACGTATCGGAAAATATTATCGGAAATGGAAATATTGCCGGAATCGGAAATATTGCCGGAAACGGAAATATTGTCAGAATCGGAAATATTATCGGAATCGGAAAATAATTCCGGAAACGGAAATATTAAATATTTGTTCGAAACGGAAAATTAATTCCGGAATCGGAAATGTTAAATATTGTTCGTATCGGAAATGAATTCCGAAATCGGGAATTTAATCGGAAGCGCATCATACGAATTAGCATCGGACGAGACTTGCTAGACGGAGGCCCAGCACGAAGCCAGGCCCGCGCCCAACAAGTAAATTAAAGCGCCCAACACACGCTGCCAAAGCCTCGCCAGGCCCAGCAGGCATGGCGCGCACGCATCGTGGGCTGCGCTCATGGGCTGCGAGCTGTGCAGCTCGCGTGGGCCGCGAGGCTTGCGCGGGCTGTGCGGTGCTCGTGCTTGTGTGCGGTTGTGTGCGATACGAATCCTAAAGCTATTGGAATTCGTTCTATGATTAAATCCTAATCCTAGTAGATAGAATTTATTTAATAGAGTTCTAAAGGGATTCTAATTAAACTAATTGGTATTCTAATAGGATTCTAAATCCTTTTCCATGACTCTATAAATATGTGCCTAGGTTCACAAATTTATATAGAAGTTTTCAAGTATTCAAAGCAAGGATTTTTAAGCAGAAAAATCAGCCATAACACTTGCCCTATTTAGCCGAAAATCAGTAGTACCTTAAGGGCGATTCTAGTTGGTCAATCTTAAGGCGGATCCGAACGTGCTGTGGACTTTCTACGGAGGGACGACACTTGGAGTCCTAAAGACTTGTTCTTGTTCGGTTCGGGCGCAGCTAGGGAGGGCACGCTACAAAGTGTATGCATCCTAGACTCATTATATGATTATGTGCAATTAATATGTATCCTGGCATTAAGGTTTTTCCGCATGATTTATGTTGTTCATATGTATCATAACCTCACAGTGGTATCACGAGCCTATTATTATTTTCATAATCTATAAATTGCTTAACATGGTTAAATTTTACAAATTTGCAAATAATTAAAAGGGGTGATTAATTTTTCGTAATTGTTAATTACAAATTGCGTTTATTTAATTATATGTACGCAGTTTTTCGGCAGTGTATTCGTTACTCAACCAAATCGAGTGATTTTTGTGTCAATTACGCATGTAAAAGGCATTCTAAAATTTTGACAAAATACTATTTTTCTGCCGAACCCAGAATTCCCAAATTCGAAGCCTAGCTATGACTTTTCGAAGGTTTTAGTTTTTCGATCGCAAAAGTTTGTAATTTTAAGATGTTAAATTGAATATTTGCAATCCTTGTTGTTAAATCTTGAATCTTTGATTGACCTACTGTATATGTTTAGCAATTTTGAATGCCTAAACTTGTTAATTATACCACCTAATTTGTAATTGTAATTAATTTGTTGAAATTTGAATAATTTAGAATTTGATTTGATTTTCATAATTAATTGACAGTTTAATTAGGTATCCATGATTAAAAACCACCATAAAATTGTTAATTTGTGATAAATTTAAAATTTTTATGACCTAGATTTGAATCCATGTTAATCGGAAATTAATTGATTAATAAATTTTTGGTTTTTCGCCCTAAAATTATGAAATTAATATGATTTATTTATTTGTCGTTAATTTTAAATTAAAAAGTTTTAATTTTTATAAAATTCGCTCATAAAAGTTGCACGCACAAAGAAAAGGACGCTACGTGTTACCCTTAAGTGGTTTTGTATAGTGCGGGCACGCGAAGACGAGCAAGGGAGCTCGTCGCCCGTGCGGTACGAATGCAGCGAGCAACCAAGCATGGCGCGCGCGCGAGGCTATGCTGCCTGTGCGTGTGTGCTGTGTGCATGGGCGATGGGCGATGGGGCGTGGCACAACAAGACGAGGCGCGCGCGCGGGAGAGAGAGAGCTGGGTCGCCCAACGAGCGTTGCTCCGCGCACCAACGAGCACTGCCTCGCCATCGATCGATTGCTCGCGCCCAGCGAGCGATGCATCCCTTCGGTAGCTGCTGCGAAGCGAGCGAGCATGCTGCGCGCAAGCGTGGCTTGGCTTGCTGCGTTTGCGCGTGGCTGCTGCTGCTTGTGCCATGGCTATGCAATAAGTCGAGGGCATTGATGCCTCGTGCACTCGACGGGGCTTGGGCGCAAGCCCAAGTGCCTCATCGTGTTGCGATTGAGTCGTCTTGATTTTGATTTGAAATTTTCAGTTCGGAAATAATTTTAATTAACTTTGAAATTAATAATTTAAATTGTTTTCGTAGAATTTAATTTTGATTATTATAATTATTATAAATTTTAATTTATACTAATTATTTTACTAAAATTAAACCTTGAATTAATTTAAATTCATTTAATTCAACTGAAAATAAATTAAATATATGGATTCGATTACAATTTTATATGAGCTTTAAATTTTAATTAAACTTGTATGTTTCCGGTTAGACTAGAAATACATTTTTATGTTTGAAATTAGTAAAGCATATAAAGTTATTGGTTTAAGTGGGAGCCTTTAGTCATAAACTCTTGATTAGGTCTACAAATCCTTTAAGGTTAAAACAACTTGATTAGAATTAATAAGGACTGAATAATTGGTAGATTATTGGTGCCCTTGATTAATTGCTGCAAATATTTATGTGATGCGTTAAAATGTGTTTTACTAACCAGTTATGTGGGCCATTCATGATAATGAATGGGTGAATGGTATATATTGTATATGTACTGTTTTGCAGGTTATGAAGTGACTAGTATGGCCCAAATAGGATAGAAAATATGGTCTGCGTACCATTAATTTGAATGTAATTGGTCTAATGCACCAAAGTTTGTTTTTCAATTCAAATATGGTCTGCGTACCATCAAATAGTTGTAATTAGTTTAATTATAGCTTATCCTTTTTGAAGAAAACGGTGCCTCCCATGGTGAAATTCAAGACGGAGTTTCCAATCCATTTTCAAGACGGACTTTGAAGTTGAAGCTTCAAGATGAAGTCGGGCCATACTAGATCACATTTATCTTATGCATGCTTTAAGTTATTTATTGCTTTAAATATGTCTTAATTATGCATGAGATTATGGCTTGATTATGTTGCATGATTAAGGATTTTAGTTCACTTAAAATCTAACCAACATAGTAAGAGCCTTAAGTTTCAAACTTTAAAAATTGAGTTAAAAGGTGCCATGTAACACTTACTTGGATAACCTTTACATCAGTCTAGTAATAGTTTTACGCTCAGCGAGGTGTTACTTATTGATCCTAAAGGGGTAAGGTACACAAATAATTGTGAGTACATGTTAGTTTTGGTGAAACTCAACGATATAAGTAAGGAGTCCTTTTATGTCGTGGCAAAATTGATAGGTTTACCTAATAAGTCCTTAGACGTACCTATCAACCAAGAATAACTTCTAGACTATTAGCAAAAGGCTTTTGCTTACCTAAAAGATTTTAGAATTGAGTATAAATACATAATGTGCTTAATTCTTCAATGGTTTTTAGGGTCTTGGAATCATTTTATTCACACCTGCCGGAACACATAACTTGAATAAAATGCTTAATGAACATTAAATTATGCATGTAAGCTAAAATTTGAGTTTATTAAGAGAAACTGTGAATGGTTATTTATTTGTTTATTCTTTTTCAATTGTAGTTTTAACTACGGCAAACAACAATTCATTCAACATTCGATCAATTCTCAAAAAGGAGAAGTTGAACGGGAAAAACTTCCTTGACTGGCAAAGGAACTTGCAAATAGTTCTTATGCAGGAAGAAAAGGAGTATGTCCTGGAAGAGGCGATGCCCGAAGCCGCGGGCGACGGGGTCACTCAGGCAGCCCTCAATCGTTGGATTGATGCCAACAAGGATGTGAAATGTCTAATGCTTGCAACCATGGGTGCAGATCTGCAGAAAACGTTCATCAATTCAGATGCTTTCACGATCATCAGTGAGTTAAAGAACATGTTCCAAGATCTGGCTCGAGTCAAAAGGTTCGAGACCCATAGGCAAATTCTTGAGACCAATCTTAAGAAAGGCGAGCCCGTAAGTCCACATGTTCTCAAAATGATTGGACTCATTGAGAATATGAGTCGGCTGGATCAGCAATTCTCTCAGTAAATGGCTGTAGACACCATCCTCCATTCTCTTCATAGCGGGTATGATCAGTTCAAGCTGAACTACAGTATGAATAGTCTGGACAAAACGCTCACTGAGCTTCATGGTATGCTGAAAACCGCTAAAAAGACGCTCAAAAGTGATAAGCAAGATGTGCTTATGGTGCGTGGGGCCAAGTTCAAGAAATCTGGTAAGAAGAGGAATGCTAAGAAAGGCGGCAAGAAGGCCAGCCCGACTAAGCAAACTGGCGCCAAGTCTGAAAAGAGGAAGGTCAGTCAACCCACTTCTGAATCCGAATGCTTCTACTGCAAGAAGAAGGGGCATTGGAAGAGAGATTGCTTGAAGCTAAAGGAAGATCAGAAGAACGGAACAGTCGTTCCATCTTCAGGTATTTTCGTTATAGACTGTATACTTGCTAATTCAACTTCTTGGGTATTAGATACAGGTTGTGGCTCACACTTATGTTCCAATCCACAGGGACTAAGAAGAAGTAGAAGGTTAAGTAAGGGTGAAGTCGACCTACGAGTGGGAAATGGAGCACGGATTGCTGCATTAGCTGTAGGAACTTATTATTTGTCGTTTCCCTCTGGGCTAGTTTTGGAACTAGAAGACTGTTTCCATGTTCCAAGTCTTACTAAAAACATCATTTCTATTTCTTGCTTAGATGCTAAGGGATTTTCCTTTTTAATAAAAGACAATAGTTGCTCGTTTTATTTTAAAGAGATGTTTTATGGATCTGCTAGATTAGTCAATGGACTTTATTTATTAGATCACGACAAACAAGTTTATAACATAAATACCAAAAAGGCCAAAAAGGACGATTCAGATCTCACCTATATGTGGCATTGTCGATTAGGCCATATGAACTTGAAACGCATAGAAAGACTTCAAAAGGAAGGAATTCTAGAACCATTTGACTTAGAGGATTATGGTAAGTGCGAATCATGTTTACTTGGCAAAATGACAAAGAAACCTTTCTCTAAAGTTGGAGAAAGAGCAACTGAACAATTGGGTTTAATCCATACAGATGTATGTGGACCAATGAGTACAAATGCTAGAGGTGGTTTCAGCTACTTTATCACTTTCACTGATGACTTCAGTAGATATGGTTATGTCTACCTAATGAAGCATAAGTCTGAATCCTTTGACAAATTCAAGGAATTTCAGAGTGAAGTAGAGAATCAATTAGGCAAGAAGATTAAGGCACTGCGGTCTGACAAAGGCGGTGAATATCTGAGCTATGAATTGGATGACCATCTGAAAGAATGTGGAATTCTATCAGAATTGACTCCTCCTGGAACACCACAATGGAACGGTGTGTCGGAACGGAGGAACAAAACCTTTCTAGACATGGTTAGATCAATGATGGGTCAGGCTGAACTTCCAATAGAATTTTGGGGACATGCACTAAATACAGCTGCACTCACTATAAATAGAGCTCCGTCTAAAGCTGTTGAAAAGACTCCATATGATTTATGGTTTGGAAAGCCTCCAAATGTGTCTTTTCTTAAGATTTGGGGATGTGAAGTATACGTCAAACGATTAATTTCAGACAAACTTCATCCAAAGTCTGACAAGTGTATCCTTGTGGGCTACCCAAAGGAAACAAATGGGTATTACTTCTACAATACATCTGAGAACAAGGTGTTTGTTGCTCGAGATGGTATCTTTTTGGAAAAGGATCACATTTCCAAAATGACAAGTGGGAGAAAAGTAGACCTCGAAGAAATTCGAGTCGAACAACAAAATCTAGAGAATGCTCAAGATGACATTCAGGATGAAACTCAGAGATCTTTAGAAGAATCTGGTGAGAATCATGGTCAATCTAGAAATGTTACCCCGCGTAGATCGCAAAGATATAGATCTCAACCGGAAAGGTACTTAGGTATTTTGACGAACGAGAGCTATGACGTTCTATTACTTGAAAGTGATGAACCTGCGACTTACAAACAAGCTATGACGAGCCCTAGCTCCAAGCAATGGCAAGAAGCCATGCAATCTGAATTAGACTCCATGTCTGAAAACCAAGTATGGGATTTGGTCGATTTGCCAGATGGCTACCAAGCCATTGGAAGCAAATGGGTTTTCAAACTGAAAAGGACAAAGATGGGAAACTTGAAGTTTTCAAAACTAGATTGGTTGCAAAAGGTTACAGGCAAGTCCACGGTGTGGATTACGATGAAACCTTTTCACCAGTTGCAATGCTAAAGTCTATTCGGATAATGTTAGCAATCGCTGCATATTACGATTACGAAATATGGCAGATGGATGTCAAAACCGCTTTCTTAAACGGCATTTTAACAGAAACTGTGTTTATGATGCAGCCTGAGGGTTTTGAGGATCCAAAGAATGCTAAAAAGGTATGCAAGCTTAAGAAATCAATCTACGGATTAAAGCAGGCATCAAGGAGCTGGAATATACGTTTTGATGAAGCAGTCAGTGACTTTGGTTTCATCAAGAACGCAGACGAATATTCTGTATACAAGAAGGTCAGTGGGAGCAAAATTGCTTTTCTAGTATTATATGTCGACGACATATTACTTATCGGAAATGACATTCCTATATTGAACTCTGTCAAGATTTGGCTTGGGAAATGTTTTTCGATGAAGGATCTAGGAGAAGCACAATACATACTGGGCATCAAGATCTACAGAGATAGATCTAAGAAGATGATTGGACTTAGTCAAAGCACTTATATCAATAAGGTGCTTGAAAGGTTCAAGATGGCAGACTCCAAGCGAGGCTACCTACCCATGTCTCATGGAATGACTCTAAGCAAGACTCAGTGCCCAAAAACACTTGATGAGCGTAGACGAATGAGTGGGATTCCATACGCATCACTGATTGGTTCAATAATGTATGCTATGATATGTACACGCCCGGATGTTGCGTATGCACTCAGTGCTACGAGCAAATACCAGTCAAACCCAGGAGAGGTACATTGGACTGCTACCAAGAATATTCTGAAGTATCTGAAAAGGCACAAAGATGACTTCCTGGTCTATGGTGGAGATGATGAATTAATTGTTAAAGGCTATACGGACGCAAGTTTGTAAACCGACAAAGATGATTTTAGATCACAGTCTGGGTTTGTCTTCTGCCTCAACGGAGGTGCAGTAAGCTGGAAAAGTGCTAAGCAAAGCACCATTGCGGATTCTACAACTGAAGCGGAGTACATTGCTGCACATGAAACAGCAAAGGAAGCTATATGGCTAAGGAAGTTCATAGGTGAACTTGGTGTAGTCCCCTCCATTAAAGGACCAATAGCCCTATATTGTGATAATAACGGAGCTATTGCACAGGCAAAGGAGCCTAGACACCACCAAAGAGTCAAGCATGTACTTCGTAGATTTCACCTTCTACGAGAGTTCGTTGAAAGAAAAGAAGTCGAGATAAGCAAGATTGGAACTGATGACAACATCTCAGATCCCTTGACTAAACCTATGCCGCAGGCGAAGCACAACTCGCACACTGCAGCTATGGGAATCAAGCATATTGGAGAATGGCTTTGATGTCCTTGTTTAATGTTTTAAAGTTTTAGAGTTTAATACTTTGTAAAACATTATTGGTTAATCATTCACAATAAATGAATAGAATTCATTTTTCCATTTAATTTGTGGTTTATTAAATGATGAGTCCCTTCAATTTGAAGAAATATTCAAGATAGACTGTCAGGACCAGTCCTGTGACTAAGAAATGTCTATCAAGTGAACTTGAATGTCAAAAGTTGAAAATGGTCCCTGGTCGGAGTTTTCTATAAAGATGTACGCATAGAAAACATTAGACGACTAGAATGCAAGATGACTAGTAGTTCTGTTTACTATGTGGACATGGAAATGTCGTAATCATTTGCATAGATACTTACTTTGAGAAGACTAGTATCGGATAGACCTATGAAACTTTACTGTAAGAGATGAAAATCTGTCATAAGTAAATTTCATTAAAATTATTAGACACTAATCCTCAATACCTGAGTGATTTGAGATTACTTGTTTGAGAACTGCTTACTTTGACGTTGTCAACCGTTGCACCGTAAAAGGTGGCTATAAAGGCAACGCTCAGGTAATCACCTATCAAACGAAGTGATACGGTTATGGATGAAAGTGATAATCTTATGCTAGCAATTGGAACCAAAACTGATTTGGGTTCAATGGCTCATTTTGTGTGCATGGTGACTTGGATTGAGTGAGCTCGTTATTTGGTCCTTATTATCAAGGTGGTACGTTAATCAAACTGGTCCGTTTAATCACATTAGTCCGCTTGTTTAAACAGATTGTACGCACTTATTGTTTTTAATAGCTTTGGTTAAAGTCGGTTTAATAAAGGGATATTTGTTTAAATCCCCAATTTAAATTCAGTAATTACTTAGCTTTGATTATTGCTGTTTGTAAGGAGAGTTTTAAGCCTTTGTAACCTCCAATTTAGTGACTGAATTAGGAGGCTTTAGAGCTTGTAACTGCCAGTTTTAAAGGCTCTTAAATGGCTCTTAATTAGCCGTTTAAAGCTCTTGTAGCTGTTGGTTTTTGGCTATTTATAGTCAGCTTCTTGATTGGAATAAACAACCAACTGGATGATTAAAACACTTGTTTGTTACATTTCGAATTACAGTTCATAATTCAGCCTTTTTCTTTGTTTCGGACGCGTTTCCTATTCAAAGAACTGATTGTGAGTCAATAGGTCTTGTCTTGCATTCACGATCAACGAGTTAAAGGTCTAGCTTGTTAATCAACTATCCTTGTTTATACAACGAGTTTTTAAACTCGTATCATTAGTGGTATCAGAGCTGCTGTTCGTGTGATCCGCCCAAAAAAAAAAAAAAAAAAAAAGAAAATAAAAGAGCTGCTGTTCGTAATTCTTACAAACTGAAATATGGATTTTGATGATCCTGACTTTCTACAACATCTCCAAGAAGCCTTGAAGAACGTTAGAGATGGGGGGTATCGTAGGCCTCCTAGGCGTGATCTACGGGCTATGGATGAATTCAAAGTCACCGAACTTCCTGAATTTGTTGGTGGAACAGATCCGGAAGCCTATTTGGAGTGGGAGCGCAAAATAGAGAGAATGTTCGATTTCAAGGACATTGATGATGAGAAGCGTTGCAAATATGCCATATTGAAGCTAGGACGAGGGGCTTCATTGTGGTTCGAGGGACTGAAATCCAAGAGAATACGTGAAGGGAAGGAGAAAATTACCTCTTGGGAGTCTTTGAAACGTAAGCTACGTAAAAGGTATGTGCCAACAACTCATAGAATAACAACTTATCGTAAAATTGCCGAATTGAGGCAAGGAAAAATGAGTGTGGCTGAATATATTGATGAGTTTGAAAAGTTGTCCTTAATGGGAGAAATTGAGGAAATTGAGGAACAAAAACTGTCCAGATTTTTAAGGGGTCTAAATTATAATATTGCCAATACCGTAGACCTTTATCCATATTCTGATTTTGACACTCTTTGTGGACTTTGTTTAAAATTGGAAAATCAAGGGAAGGCAAAATATGGGGGAGGGTCTAGTATGGATGGTAAAGCCAAGTCTTGGGCTAAATCCGAACCTAGCTTGAAACCAAACACATCACCTAGTACCGTAGGTTCAAGTAATTCTATGGCTGCCCCTAAACTATCTAACCCAACCAAAGAAACAAGTCTGTCCAAGGTGCGTTGTTTTAAGTGTCAAGGGTTTGGGCATCAAAATGCGTGTCCAAATAAACGAGTAGTGACCTTGAGAGAAGCTGTTGAATGTCGTGAGGAGTTGTTTGAAGAGGAAAAGAGGTTGGGGGACGTATTTGTGTTTGATGAGAGTGGTGATGAGGAGGAAGAGGAAGGGTATGAGGCTCCAATTTATGACACAAATCTGGTTCTTAGAGCGCTACAAACTCAAATTTCACCTACTGATCTAGACCAACGAGATCAGTTGTTTCATACTAAATGTCTAGTGAAAGATAAGTGGTGTAGTGTAATTGTTGATGGGGGGAGTTGTACCAATGCTGCTTCTAGTGAAATGGTGTCAAAATTAGGCTTAATCACTACTGCCCATCCTAGGCCATACGCACTCCATTGGCTTGATGATGGTAATAGTGTAAAAGTGTCGAAGCAAGTAAGGGTTGGTTTGACTATGGGTTCGTATGTGGATGAAGTTCTTTGTGATGTTATTCCTATGGATGCTTGTCATATTTTGTTGGGTCGTCCTTGGCAGTTTGATAGGGACGTGATTCATAAAGGGAGAAGTAATGAGTATGAATTGAGAGACAAAGGCAAGAAAATTGTGCTAAAGCCTATGTCATCTCAAGCGGTTCGATCCATGAGTGTGAAACAAAAGAAAAAGCCGAATCTCACCATGTTGGCTAGTGAACGAGAAATTGAGCAAGCTCTTGATCATGGAGAGTTGGTGTATTTGCTCGTGGCTAAGGAGAGTCCAATTGAAGGCCAAAATTGGAAAGAAGGCAGTCCCATTGCCGAATTGCTGTTTGAGTTCAAGGATGTATTTCCGGATGAATTACCACCAGGTTTGCCCCCTATTCGTGGTATTGAACATCAAATTGATCTTATTCCAGGAACTTCTTTGCCTAATAAGGCTGCCTATCGTTGCAATCCGGAGGAAACAAAGGAATTACAAAAGCAAATTGATGAACTTGTGAATCGAGGCTATGTTAGAGAAAGCTTGAGTCCATGTGCTGTTCCGGTGTTGCTTGTGCCTAAGAAAGATGGAACATGGCGAATGTGTGTTGATAGTAGGGCTGTGAATAACATTACCATCAAGTATCGTTTTCCAATTCCGAGACTTGATGATATGTTAGATGAGCTCCATGGTTCGAAGTTGTTCTCAAAAATTGATTTGCGAAGTGGTTATCATCAGATTTGGATGCGTGAAGGAGATGAGTGGAAAATGGCTTTCAAGACAAAACATGGTTTGTATGAGTGGACCGTCATGCCATTTGGTCTCACTAATGCTCCTAGTACGTTTATGAGGCTAATGAACGAAGTGCTTAAATCATTTTTGGACAGATTCGTTGTGGTATATCTTGATGACATCTTGGTGTATAGTAGGAACGAAGTGGAGCATCTGATTCATTTGAGGGATGGTTTTGAAACACTTAGAGCTCAAAGACTCTATGGGAAGCTAGAGAAGTGTTCATTCCTTGTTGACAATGTTGTATTCTTGGGCTATGTGGTTTCGAAAGATGGAGTGTCCGTGGATCAGTCCAAGATCGAGGCTATCAAATCGTGGCCTAATCCTAAAACTATAAGTGAGGTGCGTTCATTTCATGGTCTTGCTTCATTTTATAGGCGTTTCATTCGTGATTTCAGTACTATTACTAGTCCTATCACTAGTTGCTTGAAGAAAGGTGCTTTTGTATGGGGAGAGGACACTCAAAAGGCGTTTGATGTGATTAAAGAGCGTTTGTGTGCTGCTCCTATTTTGGCGCTGCCAGATTTCTCTCAACCTTTTGAGGTCGAGTGTGATGCTAGTGGAGTCGGGATTGGTGCTGTTTTGATCCAAGGTAAGCGTCCCATAGCTTATTTTTCGGAAAAGTTAGGGGGTGCTCGTTTGAATTATTGCACTTATGATAAAGAGTTCTATGCCATTGTTAGAGCTTTGGATCATTGGAGTCATTATTTGCGTAATAGCCACTTTGTTTTGCATTCTGATCAAGAATCTTTGAAGTATATTAATGGGCAACAAAAATTGAGCCCAAGGCATGCTAAATGGGTTGAGTTCTTGCAATCCTTTCATTTTTCTTCGAAATACAAAGATGGTAAAAGCAATGTGGTGGCTGATGCATTATCACGAAGGTACACTTTGCTTGCTACACTTGATGTTCGTTTGTTGGGGTTTGAGACCTTAAAAGATTATTATCATGATGATGGTGATTTTGGAGTTGCATTCGAGAAATGTGCAGTTGGTGCTTATGGGGAGTACATGTTGCAAGATGGGTTTCTTTTCAAAGGTAATCGCCTTTGTATTCCTAAGCATTCAATTCGTGAGTTACTAGTGCGTGAGGCTCATGGTGGAGGATTGGCTGGTCACTTTGGCATAACCAAGACCTTGGAAATCTTGAGAGAACATTTCTTTTGGCCTAAAATGTTAGGTGATGTAACGAACATTGTGAATAAATGTGTGACTTGTCATATGGCCAAGAGTTCTTTCAAACCCGGTTTATACTCACCTTTGCCGGTTCCAGTTCGCCCTTGGGATGATGTATCCATGGATTTTATAGTGGCTTTGCCTCGTACTCAAAGAGGTAAGGATGCTATTATGGTCGTGGTGGATAGATTTTCAAAAATGGCTCACTTCGTTGCTTGTCACAAAACAGATGATGCTTGTAATGTGGCTGATTTGTATTATAAGGAGATTGTTCGTTTGCATGGAATTCCAAAGACTATTGTTTCTGATCGAGATTCCAAGTTCTTGAGTTACTTTTGGAATACATTATAGAGAAAGGTGGGAACCAAGTTGTTGTTTAGCACTTCACATCACCCTCAAACTGATGGGCAAACAGAGGTGACAAATCGAACCTTGGGAACGCTATTGAGAGGGTTGGTAAGTAAAACGCAAAAGGATTGGGATGTCAAGCTTGCTCACGCTGAATTTGCTTATAATCGGTCTCCTACTTATGCTACTGGTCATTCTCCATTTGAGGTAGTATATGGGATTAATCCATACTTGCCCTTGGATTTAATTCCATTACCAAAAGATGAGTTGGTTCACAAGGATGCCGATGCTAAGTTAAAGTCTATGATGAAACTGCACCAACAAGTTCGTGAGCGAATTGAAGCTATTAATGCCTCTTATAAACAGAAATCAAATAAGAATCGCAAACCGAGGTTGTATGAAGAAGGTGATTTGGTTTGGGTTCATTTAAGGAAAGAGCGTTTTCCAAGCAAACGCAAGAACAAGCTTATGCCTAGGGCTGAAGGTCCTTACAAGGTGGTTGCACGTGTGAATGATAATGCTTACAAGATTGAGCTTCCGGGAGACTATGGTGTACATGCTACTTTCAATGTAGGTGATCTTTCACCTTATCTTGATGATGATGGCCTTGCTGAATTGAGGTCAATTCCTTTTAAAGGGGGAGGGGATGATACGGTTATGGATGAAAGTGATAGTCTTATGCTAGCAATTGGAACCAAAACTGATTTGGGTTCAATGGCTCATTTTGTGTGCATGGTGACTTGGATTGAGTGAGCTCATTATATGGTCCTTATTATCAAGGTGGTACGTTAATCAAACTGGTCCGTTTAATCACATTGGTCCGCTTGTTTAAATAGATTGTACGCACTTATTGTTTTTAATTGCTTTGGTTAAAGTCGGTTTAATAAAGGGATATTTGTTTAAAACCCCAATTTAAATTCAGTCATTACTTAGCTTTGATTATTGCTGTTTGTAAGGAGAGTTTTAAGCCTTTGTAACCTCCAATTTAGTGACTGAATTAGGAGGCTTTAGAGCTTGTAACTGCCAGTTTTAAAGGCTCTTAAATGGCTCTTAATTAGCCGTTTAAAGCTCTTGTAACTGTTGGTTTTTGGCTATTTATAGTCAGCTTCTTAATTGGAATAAACAACCAACTGGATGATTAAAACACTTGTTTGTTACATTTCGAATTATAGTTCATAATTCAGCCTTTTTCTTTGTTTCGGACGCGTTTCCTATTCAAAGAACTGATTGTGAGTCAATAGGTCTTGTCTTGCATTCACGATCAACGAGTTAAAGGTCTAGCTTGTTAATCAACTATCCTTGTTTATACAACGAGTTTTTAAACTCGTATCACGAAGTCTAATCTCAAGATCGCAAGATTGGGATTGTCCTCCCATAAATCGGGATGAGATGCTGAAAGTTGTACAAGGCCACTCAGAGAGCTAGAAACTGGTAAATGCATGGCCGTGCTCAGATGAATCATAGGCTATGATTATCTGTTTATTTGATCAGTTGAACTCTGAAACCGAGAAACACCTCTGGACATAAAAAGGATGACAACTCTTACCTTATGTTCAAGAGCAAGCATTGAGCGACAAAGGAATTAGGAAATGCACACTTGTCCTTAGGGACAAGTGGGAGACTGAAGGAAATAATGCCCTTGGTCCAAGTATGCATTTAATGTTAAATCTAATAAATGCGGTTCAGTATTAATTAACAAGTTAATAATTCAGTGAGATCAAGTGAGCTGAATGCCTAGCTAGAGGCCGCTTCAGTTCAAGTGAAATTAATGATATTAATCCACAGCTTACTCTTGACTGAACCCGTAGGGTCACACAAATAGTACGTAAACGGATCAAGTATTTAATGGCATTAAATACTCCATCTATGGATATTCGGAATCGACGGATCTTGGTTTCAGTGGGAGCTGAGATCGTCAAAGGCAAGTAAATGAATACTCCGGAAACGATGATATTGCCGGAAACGGAAATATGGATCGTATCGGAAATATAAATATTATCCAAGTCGTAGATGTTGCCGGAAACGAAAACATGGTACGTATCAGAAAATATTATCGGAAATGGAAATATTGCCGGAATCGGAAATATTGCCAGAAACGGAAATATTGTTAGAATCGGAAATATTATCGGAATCGGAAAATAATTCCGGAAATGGAAATATTAAATATTTGTTCGAAACGGAAAATTAATTCCGGAATCGGAAATATTAAATGTTGTTCGTATCGGAAATGAATTCCGGAATTGGGAATTTAATCGGAAGCGCATCGTACGAATTAGCATCAAACGAGACTTGCTAGACGGAGGCCCAACATGAAGCCAGGCCCGCGCCCAGGAAGCTAAAGCGCCCAACACACGCTGCCAAAGCCTCGCCAGGCCCAGCGCAAGGCCAGGCCCAGCAACGTATGGCGCGCACGCATAGTGGGCTGCGCTCTTGGGCTTCGAGCTCTGCAGCTCGCGTGGGCCGCGAGGCTTGCGCGGGCTGTGCGATGCTCATGCTCGTGTGCGGTTGTGTGCGATACGAATCCTAAAGCTATTGGAATTCGTTCTATGATTAAATCCTAATCCTAGTAGATAGAATTTATTTAATAGAGTTCTAAAGGGATTCTAATTAAACTAATTGGTATTCTAATAGGATTCTAAATCCTTTTCCATGACTCTATAAATATGTGCCTAGGTTCACAAATTTATATAGAAGTTTTCAAGTATTCAAAGCAAGGATTTTTAAGCAGAAAAATCAGCCATAACACTTGCCCTATTTAGCCGAAAATCAGTAGTACCTTAAGGGCGATTCTAGTTGGTCAATCTTAAGGCGGATCCGAACGTGATGTGGACTTTCTACGGAGGGACGACACTTGGAGTCCTAAAGACTTGTTCTTGTTTGGTTCGGGCGCAGCTAGGGAGGGCACGCTACAAAGTGTATGCATCCTAGACTAATTATATGATTATGTGCAATTAATATGTATCCTGGCATTAAGGTTTTTCCGCATGATTTATGTTGTTCATATGTATTCACAGTCACACCATTGGCATGTAACAAATCACCGGATTAAATGAACCGGAAATTCATTTAATAGCTTTTTGGGAAATTAGTTCGGAAAACATAATTATACGATTTAACATTGGATCGTGAAATCGTATATCGTATTGCGTATATTCGTAAGCTAGGCGAGACGAATAATCGTATCGTACGACATTGGATCGTCAAGTGCGAAACGATAAATAAATTGTTGAAGGATAATTTAATCGCAACACGAAAGCAACCCACGAGCCGGAGCGCACAAGCGCAAGGCCCATGGGTGCAGAGCGCATGACAATGCAGGGCTGGCCCAAAGGTCTTGGCTGTGTGGCGCGCGCGGATTAAAGGAGAGGGGAGCAGCAACGGCAAGCGGCCCACGGCCCAGCAGTGCGCGCCTGCTGCTTAATTGCTTCGCGTGTGGGCTTGGCCGGCCAACTTAGTTGGCTTGCCCACCAAGTTGGTTGGCTTGCTTATTATGACTACTAGGTTATTCTAATAACCTTAGTACACTTTTCCAATACACACAATTCAGTTTACACATCAAACCCTAAGGAGGAGAGAGAAACCCTAATTCTCTCTTAGCCTCCATGGATGTGTTCTTCCCAATAGCACAAACTCTTGAGTATTGTCTAAGCTACGATTATCAAGACGGATCAGAACGTGTCGGTGAACCAAATAGAGGAACGACGATTGGAGTTCTTTGTTCGTGTTCGTGAATTATAAACTCGGGAAAACACGCTTCGAATGTAAGTTTGCTTAATCTGTGCTTTATACATGTTTCCTGGCTTTGGGGATTGTTCCGCACATGTTATATGTATTTTAACTGTATTCCCCTACATCCTCATGTTGTAAAATAATTGTTGTATGGTAAGAAATCTGGTTTGAGGTGGCCCAAGTGTATAACTTAATATCTACGAAACTGAATGGTAAAGTTGGTATTCCTTTCTCATAGAAGGATCTTACTGACGAGGTTGCAAAAGAGAGGAAGTCAAGGACGAGTGCTGGTGATGTCAGGGCCATGTTTGCATGTTTTAAGAAGATGAAAGGAGACAATTCTAATTCCTTTTTCCACATGTATAGGCAAATTTTAGATGGGTGGTTGCAAGATGTGTTTTGGGTTGATGCTTGTAGTAGAGCTGTATAAGAGGAGTTTGGTGATGTTGTATGCTTTGATACTATGTACTTGACGCATTAATACAAAATTTCCTTTGCGGACTTTGTAGGTGTAAATCATCATGGCCAAAATATATTACTTGGATGTGCCTTGGTTTCGCATGAAAAAACAGATACCTTTAAGTGGATTTTTAGCAGTTGGTTGGAATGTATTGGAGGTAAAGCCTGTGTACTGATCTTGACTGATCAAAATGCAGCGATGAGGAAGGCTTTGAGATCAACCATGAGTGATACATGTCATAGGTGGTTCTTATGGCACATTCTTCAGAAGTTTTACAAGAATCTCGGAAAAGCATGAATTGCACCTTGATTTAAAGGTAGACTTGAAGCATGAAATATATAATAGTCTTAACCGTGATGAGTTCGAACTAAATTGGGCAACAATTATTGAGAGATACCAGGTAGGAGATGATGAATGGCTTGAAGGTTACAAAACAAACCCCCCCCCCCCCCCCATGTTTATTGTTTTGTTTGCGAATTTCTATTAGATTAGGTTGGTCCGATCTAGGGATGGCAATGGGTCGAATCTAGACTGGGTCCGGCAAGATCCAGACCCAGACCCGCTTTTTTAGAGGTGGATCCTTTGAATGTCATGGAATAATTTGTAGGCATATAATTTGATTGTTTGATTTAAATGACTAAAAAGATGTTCCTTAAAAATATACACTCTGACATTAGAGGAAAGATGTTCAGCGGAAGCATGCGAAGATGAAGGTGATGTCCCACGATGAAGACATAGGGTGTTTGTAGGCAAAATTTCATCCTTTGTATGCTTTAAGTTATCATTTACTAGTTGGATTTTGCTGATTTAAAGTTAATGAACATAAGTATAAGTTTGAGTAATATTTAGAGTAATCAGTTATGGCTAAAGTTTTAGTAAAAAAAAAAGAAGTCTCAATCCTTACCATGTGAATATGTATGATAATTTAATGGTTTTTTTGAGCCCATATGTACCAAGGCAACTAGTTACAACAAACAATGGATGGTGTAGTTGAAATGTTCCAACTGTTGGACATTCGGTTGGATGAGAAAATTGGAATGCTTGATGGGCAAAGAACATGATGAAGGAAATATGCCCTTGGTCCAAGTTTTCATTTATGCATTTAATGCAAAATCTAATAAATGTGGTTCAGTATTAATTAAGCAAGCTAATTATTCAGTGAGATCAAGTTATCTGAATGCCTAGCTAGAGACCTCTTCAGTTCAAGTGGAATGTAAAATATGGTTTAAAGTACCATAAGTTTTACTTAAATATGGTATGCGTACCATTAGCATGTTGTAATAATTAGATTAGTTATTCAATTTTGCATTTCCTATTTGGTGAAAATGACGCCTCCCATGTTGAAGTTCAAGTACGAAGGTTCAATTTCATTTTCAAGACGGAGTTTGAAGTTGAAGCTTCAAGATGAAGTTGGGCCATACTAGATCACATTTAATTCTTATGCATGCTTTAAGATATTTATTGCTTTTAAATATATATGAAATTATGCATAACAATGTGGCTTGAATATGTTGCATGATTAAGGTTTTTTGCTCACATAAAATCTAACCAACATAGTAAAGCCTTAAGTTCCAAACTTAAAAATTGAGTTAAAAGGTGTCATTCCAAAATAACACTTACTTTTCATTTTTATTTCATACTAGTGATAGTTTTCCGCCAAAGCGAGGTGTCCACTTCTTGATCTCAAAGGGGTAAGGTACACCATTAATGGTGAGTAAAGTTTTTGACCGATTAGTGATAGTTTTCCGCCAAAGCGAGGTGTCACTTTTTTATCCTAAAAACTTGAGGTACACAACTAGTTGGGAGTACAAGTTGATTTTGGTTGAGCTCAACGATATAAGTCAGGAGTCCTTTTATGTTGTGGCAAATGAGATAGGTTTTCCTAATAAGTTATTATACATACCTATCCACCAAAGGTTTTCCTAATAAGTTATTAGACGTATCTATCCACCAAGAGTAGTTTGTAGACTATTAGCAAATAATTTGCTTACCTAAAATATTTTAGAATTAAGACAAGCCAAAGCATGTTTTATTTTTCTATGATTTTGGGGTCTTGGATTAATTTTATTCACACCTGCCGGAACTAAATATTTCGAATAAAATGCTCAATGACTTTTTCAAATTGCATGTTTGCTTTTCAAGTTATTACTCATAATAAATTTTTAGACTTTGCATGCTTCAATTTATGTTTTATTTATTGTTTACAATTAAATATCTTCAACTACGATAAATCCTTTTAGAAAGGTAACAAAAAATTTCCTCGATTGGTAATGAATCTAAGAATGAATCATGAAAATGAGCAATTTAAAAAAAATTACATTTCATATAGAGACTTTTAGGGTTGTTTTCGACTATCAAAGTCGAATGGCAAACCAATTCGTGCTTGTGAATTCAAAATACAGGGTTGTTTTGAAATCATAAAGCATTGAGTTGAAAACTCAATTTTACCAATGGTTAACAACCAAATATAATTGTCCATTTAATTCTCGAATGAGTGTAGCTACTAGATATTCGAACAGATCGATATTCTGAGAACTTTAGACGCTTCTTATAGTTGAAGAAAATGTTCAACATGAACTAAATGGTAAGTACTTTGTTGAAATGACATTGGACATGTCTAACAAAGTATAAAAGTCAACACTTAAAAAGTTGAATCTTAAGACTATAAGAAAGGATAAAAGAAATAGGAAAACAAGGAACAAGTGAAAGGAATTTACAAATCCGTTTCTACCTGTAAGTTTATGTTTAAAGAGAAGTGAACTAGAAATAAAACTTCCTTGGAATCATATACCGCTTGAGGTTCTTACTTCGGAAATAACTCAAACAATTGAAGTTAGGATACACTAATGACCTATAAGTGGGAAATGAAGTATGACATTCCTACATTAGTTGTAGGGTCATCTAGTTTGTTTTAAGTCATTTCAAGGCTGGAACTTAATCGTTGTTTTGTTCCATAACCGACAATACCTAAATTTCTGTTTCAAACACAGAAAGAATCACATTTAATGAAAACAAAAACAACGTTTGTTTGTTTGAATGAAATTTAAAGGTTGAGTCATGTATGCTTGATTAAAACAAACAACTCTTTAACAATAAGAAATTTATTATGTTCAAATCAATCTTTTATTTTGGGTTCCATTACTCTTTGGCATTGGTGACCATATCAATAAGTGAACATTCTAAAGCTCCATTTTGATGAACATTTGAAAGTAGGGTGATTTCTAGATCATTCAAGACAAGATAGTCTTACTATTTCTAGAACTCCTATACAATGGAGTTCAAAGCCGAAGAAAGATTTTATGACTTTATTATTTCACCTGGGTTTGAGTTAATATGGATTTATTTACTCAATATGATATAAATTTGAATCTGTTGGTTAGTTAAAGATTCATGGAAAAGTATAAAATTCACTTGGAAGGAAATCATAAAGATCTAGGTTAGATCATGTTGATGATTACTTAGACCAAGCAAGATTATCAATGATTGTATCGATCGAGCTCTACAAGATATGTTATGTCTAAATTGGGATGACTGATGTCAATTGGTACTTGATTCGATCAATGATGAATCATAAAGATTTTTCCTATAATTTCTTTTAAAAAATTGCTCAACTACTACAGACGCCTACATATGGTCTCTAGCTAAAGCGATACGTTCGACGATAAAACAAAACATCCACTTGGAAAACACATTTCCGATCAAGCAACGAACATTCTATGACTGACTGATTCATTACCCAAACCCAAAGTTTCTATTTATAGTAACTGCTATTTATAGTAGCTACCTTCCTACGTATCTGCTTAAAATAATAAACCGTCCAAGATAGATTTATGTCAAAAGAATTAGTTGCAGTCCTATTAAAATTCTAAAGCATAAAGGAATTTTAGTTGCACTCCAATTAATTTCCTAGAAAAGATTGAAAAGTATAAAGGAATTTACTAGCATTCCAATTAAATTCCTAAAATCCTAAAAGAATAGATAAAGGATTAAAGAAAGTTTTAGTTGAAAATCACTGTAAATAAGGATTTAAAACGTAAAAGAGTTATTATATGACATAAAATCGAATTAAAACTGCAATAAAAAGAGATAAAACACGTGGAAAAAGATGTGTGCAAGAAATATCTTGTGCATAGGGCCCAACATAGTTAATCACTCGCGCTAGTATCCACGTGCAACAATATTCGCGCGTACCTGCCATAATTCAACTCAAAAATAAACTCTAAAGCACATCTGGCACCAGCACCTGTGCGAGAAAAATTTGTTGCGCCCACATGCTTTTTAGTGTCCTCAAATTCTGATAATTCCTATCTTTAATGGCATTTATTTCTTATAAATAGAGCCTAAATAAGCCGAGTAAAGGGTACCAAATAAGTTCTCATACTATCCCCAAACTACAAGTCTAACCCTAAGCTCTAAAGCCTAAGTTCGAGTACTCAAGACCATCAGTATTCTTCGTAGTTCCGTCGTAATTAACTCTTGTTAAGTGGAACTCTGCCGATATAAACACTTAAAATAAGCCTGGATCCTGCCCAAGAGTCCAGTCAAGTCGAGAAAAGAGTAAAGCCAAGTGGTTAGCTTTCTGAGAACTGAAATATAGCCAAAAATATATTGTAAAGTGCCTTAATTTGATTTATCGCTTTAATCACCATTATAAATCTATCAAACTTAATCTGATTATTTATCGCACCTAATAAGATATTCCTTGGACAATCCTGATTTATTGTTAGGTACCTTAAATCAATCTAACTCACCCTTTGACGATTGTTGGTTAATTTTTGTGCATTTGAAGAAACTCAGATTAGTAATGTAGTCCAACGCATGCATGTCCCGTCTTCGTTACATTGAACTAGTAAGGGCCGCTTCATGGGCTAATACGTGGTGCTCCCCTTATTAGTAAATGTCCCTAGAACCCTTAATCTCTACTCCGCTGGATGTATGTTGAGAGATTCCCACACCAATAATCACAAGGGAACCTAAGGCCCTTGTGGTCAAATACGTTGAGCATGGGTCTCACAAGCTTGTACTCACGTATCACAACAACCGGGTTTTGTCAGTTTTGTAAAACTGAATGGCGACTCCATAAACTAGTAAAAAGAGGCTTATTGCCCACAGTTAGTCAGATTTTACTTAATATTGCTTGCCACACATCCGCGAGGGAAGAAGTAAGAAAATATCCTAAACCCGTCTTTTCTGACCCCCCTCACAGTGGTGACTCCGCTGGGGAGTTTATTGAAATACTCGCGCAAGTTGTAAGGGGACCTAGTCGAAGGGAAAAATCCACCGATGCGTCGCGTGTATTTCCTTATTAAGTTGGGACGATCTGAAATTTCAATTTAAACGATTAAACTGGACATAACTGCACTGAATTCTGGCTTCCTTCGCATGTTTCATCTCGGAAGTTGGTACTAAAGACACCTACTATCCCCGGGGGTGCACGCGCATCGGATGTTGTCCGCTCAGCACTTCGCATTGTAGCACATCCACCCAAATCAAATCTCTTATCTCGTAGGTCCATTCTCGATAGGCGCCACTCCAGCGTTTATCAGATAGGTCTTGATAAAATTCGTCATGAACCCGGCTACTTCGACAAACTTCTTGTCGAGGAATTAGCAATAGGTTTGGTACCTTTTTGACACCCAAGCCTATTATTGACCATTGAGACTTAAATAAAACTAAATTCGCATATTTAAATTCCGCAAAATCATGCTCGTTGTTAGTGCCATGTAGAAATAACGTGCTATGTGGGAAACTAATTAACCAGATGCAAAGTTAAAGTTAGCGATATTATAAAAATTAATAAAAATGGTTAAAACGTTGAAAAATAAATAGTTAGCTACGAATCGATTAAAAATGAAAATAATCAGCCTACGACAGGAACTTTGCGCAAGAATTCTCCCACGCCAGTCTTGTCAGCATAAAAGAGATCCAACGCGCGTAAAATGGCGCAAGAATTCTTTTACACAGGGCCCATACTTGTGATGTATAAGAAATAAAAGTGAGCCTGCAACTAAGCGTGAGAATACACTCACGCAAGCAGGCAAGCGCAACACAACTCTTGTGCACAGTGCTTTGCGCGGAAATCCTTTTGTGCACAGTGCTTTGCGCAAGAATGTTTTTAACGCTCACTTTAGTTTTTCCCAGAATTAAATTTTTATGTTTACAAAGTCAAAAAAGAATATATTTGGACAACTAATTTAAACGGTCAAAACGCATTCGCGCTAAAGCATACACTGGTTTAGTTAAAAATGTCCACCAAATCAAAATTGCTAATTCAAAATTGCGCCAAAGGCATTTTTATGGAATTATGTTAATCGAACGAGTCATGAAATTGATCCAAATAGCATTTACAAATTACCCAAGACGCTAATACGCACAAATTATGCTTTTGTGTCGGAACGCTGAATGTTTGAGTGCACATACGCTCAAGCAAAGGGCCTAATTCAGTACAATATAAGCTACGGAGAAATTGGAATGACAAACATTAATAATGTCCGAATAAGTAGAAAAAAGACCTACAGGCGCAAGATCCCCCTTGCTCCCAACAAGCAGGCGCTACAGGATTCCTGCGCCTAACATCTAGGCGTGAGAATTAGATCCGTTGCTCCTTGATGCTCCTTTCGTGCACTAACTTCTTAAGACATACGTAATAATTAAAATCGATTCGTAAGTCGTTATTACCCTCTTAATAACACTAATGTGCTGCCTAATACCGTCATGCTAACAAAATAATTTTGACGTTCACAAAGCAAAAAAGAAAGGAAAAGTTTCCGAAAACCATTTTCAAAAAGAAAGAACCCCGAGTCTAGACTAAGTTCTGCACAAATACAATATGAAATCCTAAATCTAGCATGTGTTTTACACAAGGCCGGTTTAAAAATGCTCGACTGTGAAGCCATAGTGTAGACACCTAAATCGTGTCTCCACTATGGGATGATGACGATACTATTATCCTTGCTAGGTGGTTGGTACAACTCCGTGCGGAAGTCCCGATTGCTAAAACACATTCCAAAGTCCAAGATCCAAAATCCAATTCCTGAGACCATACCCCTTTACGGAACTCGGTACAAAATTCAATTTCCAAAAATCAATTTCAAAATCCAAACACAATCTCACCCAATGTACCTCTCCATTGGCTTTACAAGGCCTTTTCCAATCAAAATGACACTAAGCAATCCAAATTCGGGCGCCAACCCACAAAACCGAGCAAGCCGGGCCTCGTCCCGTAAAACTGAATTCAAAAACCCGAAACGACTAGTTTTTAGTCGCAAAATCAAAGCCTTAATCATTAAGAAAATGCTACGTGCCAAAGTTCGTACATTTCGTACAATGGTACATTCACAAAAGACAAATGCAAGGACGACGTCATCGTCCTTGCGTTGGCGTTTCATGTGCCATGTCAGCGGCGCTAGACGCCAGCCCCTGCGCTGGGCACAGCTGGCACTTGGCGTTTAGCCATCCAATTTTCTATTTAAACCCTGATTTCCAAGCATTTTGGGGCACCAATTTTTTATCAGAACGTCGTAATTCCGAAATTCAATCTCAAAATCAAAATCCAAAAATCAACTTTCAATCCTCAAATTCCCATACAATTTCAAGTGTTCTAGCAATTGGGAGCTCTAAGGAATTCCAACCTAAGCCTAACTAGGTAATTCCGAATCCCTACTCATATCTATAATGCTTTCTACTCTTCTACCTTTCTAATACAAAAATCCAATGATGTTACCATTTAGGGTTCATGCCTTTTGGTAACTAGGAAAATCATACAAAGGTGTCATCTTCGGGGAGGTTTCACTCTTGAAACCCTCTCCAAATGATTGTCCAAAAACACCATTACCATTATGCCATACAAGATCCAATTTTTCTTCCAAAATGAATAGTAAAGTTGACACATTTGCTCTCGAAAGTGTCACTTACAACAATCACATATTTTTACAAAAACTAACACTTTCTATGATTCAAGTACAAAGTTATGGATTCCTTGATGTTTTAGGTTGTTTGTAATCACTTCCTTAAACTAGAATCATTTTCAAGTTATGGAGCAAATTAAAGGTGAAGCCTTTTCAACATTAAAAGGTTTAATCTTTGAGATTCAAGACTCCTAAGTTCAATATTCAAGATTCAATATTTCAAGTTCAACTTCTATAACTCAAAATCTAAGACACTTTTGGATGAGCAACTTGTCCTAAAGTTGATATTTTTAGACTTTAATCCGTGTTGTACGCACTTATTATTAAATAGTCGTTTGGCGTTCGGATCTCAAATACAATAGTACCATTTCAATACCGCAATTTCAATATCGTCATTTCAATATTGCACCTTTCAATAACGCATTTCAATATCGCACCTTTCAATAACGCATTTCAATATTGCACCTTTACTATTGCTATTTCAATTCCGCACTCTTTACTCACCTTTTTCGAGGTGATGTGGTTTTGTACGCACTTTCAATAATTCATTTATTTATTGTGATGTTGCTTTACTTGTTTATTGCTTTCATCACCTCACATGCTAAATCCAACAAAATACAAAGTTACACCACGCTTAACAAAGATAATTTCTTTAACAAACCGGCCTTAGGTTCCCTTAAATTAACTTTAAAGCGAAGTGGTCACAATACAAGTAGAAATTCTATGTGCTAAAGTTCAAAGTTCAAACCCACATTGTGTCATGACTAGGGTTATTAGAAAATGCTATTTGCCATGTACTCGAATACAATTTCTAAAGCTCGCGGGACAAGCATCTCGTTCCCTTGCCCGGATCTCACCCATCCGTTTCTAAGATTCAATACCTTATCCACTAAAGAATCAACTTTGGTCTTGCCAAACGGGACCCTTAAAATTGTTTGGTGGCGACTCCTTCGAAATCCAAAAATATACAAAGCCTTCCGTAGGGAAAAATACAAAAAGGAAAGTACGAAAAAACCCCCCACAATTCTGGCGACTCCACTGGGGAGTTTAGATTTCAAATTCGATTATACGAGCATGCTTTGAGCAACAAGCCACTGCCATGCTCAAGTTCTGGATGCCAGCTCAAGCGCTGGGCGCAGACCCTTGCGCCAGACGCCGCTGCCTGCATCCAGCATAGTGGCTTCCAGTGGCTGGTAGCCCATGCTGCACAAATTTTCGAGTGGGAGTCAGTTCTGTTTTGAATTTCGAAGGACACTCCCAAACCTTGAGAACGAATGTCGAAAACGAGCTTTTCAAATACAATATTCGAGTACAATTTTCAATTTTCAATTCTAGGCATGTCATGCATATTTCGACAACCATATTTGTGCAAAATGAATTTCTACCTTGCCTAATACGGATGTGTTCTACATTCGGGCTTGCCCCGGGGGCAACAAAATGGTGACTCTCCATACGGTTCCTGACCAAAGTGTGTGACCATTTCCGCGCCTACCGAAACTTGACATTTACTTGACATTCCCGATGTCAAGTATGGAGGTCCTCTGCCAACTAACTACTTTGAGGGGTGCACAGTTGTTGCCGGATCCGCCTCTTAGTCAAGTACCCTTTTGACACCCAAAGCCTACCATTTGCATCACACAAAACTTAGACCGACCTTAGGTTGAGAACTTTGCATGTCGTATTCATAATCCATGTTACTGTGACAACGTGCTATTGGTGCATTGTGTGGGTGTCTTTGCACACGTGAATGACTAACCTCGAGTTCTAGCTTTGCCAAAACCATTAGCCTCCAACCAGGAAACCTAATCCCTAGGAGCATTATTCAAACTTCATGCATCTAAAATCGCCAATTTAGGGTCTTTTAGGAGTGCCACTCTATTTGATTCAAAGCCCTTAAACACACCTCACACACAAATGCCAAATTCAAAAGTCCAACGGCGTCATAATGCCGGATTTTCTAGTCCAAATTTCAAGTTTCCAAATTCTAAATTCAATCCAACGGCGTCATAATGCCGGATTTTCTAGTCCAAATTTCAAATTCAAAATTCAATCCAACGGCGTCATAATACGGGATTTTTTAGTCAAGCATTCAAACCTCCCATTACATTTTCAAAGCCTCAAGTTCAAATTTCCAGTTCTAACCTCAAAGCCTCAAGTTCAAAATGTCCAAACTCATGATGGCGTAATGTCAAAATTCCGATTCAATCTTTCAAACCTCAAGTTCGAATTCCCAATTTCAAATCCTAATTCAAAATTCTCAAATTCCAAGTCCATGATGGCATAATGCCGGATCTTCAAGTCCAAGGTTCTAAATTCAAGGCCTCATGGGCTCTACAAAACGCCTCTTTTCCAATTCCAATTCCAAATCCCAAATCAAATTCGAATTTCAAATTCACCTTCAAACTACAAAAATTCTTTCTTTCCATTGTTCCCATATACAAATCATTTCCAACGGGTTAAAAATCCCTAGAAATAGTACAAAATCCAATGGGTTGAAATTCCCCCTAAAATATTTCCAAAATTAAACGGGTTGAAATTCCCCTAAAATATTTCCAAAATCAAATGGGTTAAAATTCCCCTAAAATATTTCCAAAATCAAATGGGTTGAAATTCCCCTAAAATATTTCCAAATTCCATCATGGGTTGAAATTCCCCAAATAGTCCAAACCCGATCATGTGTTGAAATTCCCTTGAAATATTCCAAGTTCTAATGGGTTGAAATCCCCTTGAAATATTCCCAGTTCCAATGGGTTGAAACTCCCCTAAAATAATACAAGTTCAATTCCCAAAAACAATTCCCATGGGTTGAAAATCCCTTGAAATAATACAAGTCCATTTTCTACATCCCAAATGGGGAGAAAATCCCTTGAAATAATACAAGTCCAATTTCCAAACTCTATCATGGGTTGAAAGTCCCCTAAAATATTCCAAGTTCCATTTACGGGTTGAAAGTCCCTTGAAATAATCCAAACCCCATACAAATTCCATCTGGGTTGTCCCTTGAAATAATACAAGTTCGATTTCTACATTCTTATCGGGTCGAAACTCCCCTAAAAAATTCCATGTTGGGTCAAAACTCCCTTAGATTATGCAAAATCCAATGGGTCGAAATCCCCTTTTAAAATCCCAAGTTCTAGTACAAGGAGGTAGCCTCCACAAAAGAATGAAGCTCCTTTCAAAAATATTTCCAACGGGCTGCAAATCCCAAATACAAATACAAAATCCAAAATCCCGAATCTTCGGAGTGGCACTTAGAGTCAAGTCTAGGTCTCATTCATTGCATGCATATCATATCATGTGTCGGGAAGTCCAAGTTCTAAATTCAAGTCATGTGATAACTAGGTACTCGGACTCATTCTCTCAAAATCCAATTCAAGATGACTTCATTGGCAACAGATGTAGCAGAGATCTATGAACGTGTTGAAGAAGCTGAGGCTCGCATAAGGGCTCTCGAAGAAAATCAGGAAACCCTTTTCCATGTTGTGGGTCCTTTTTAGGTAGAAGAAATCCTTCATAACCAGGGGCATGCCCCCTACCTTGTGCAACCGGATGAATATTCAGAGTCCGGGTTTGTTACTGGATTACCTCAAGAGGATATTTGTGGGATATGGGCTAGCGACGATGAATACATGTACCA
Source organism: Spinacia oleracea (assembly GCF_020520425.1). Classification (NCBI taxonomy): domain Eukaryota; kingdom Viridiplantae; phylum Streptophyta; class Magnoliopsida; order Caryophyllales; family Amaranthaceae; genus Spinacia; species Spinacia oleracea. The sequence continues at coordinate 71,960,304 of NC_079490.1, forward strand.
GGACTCTCCTATTGAGAACATCTCTGACGATGAATGTCAAGAAATTGTGAATGCCAATTGGTACTTGGACACTAAGGCAGAGAACAGTGTTCAGGTCATGACTCGATCCGGCCGAATTCAAGAGCCAACTAACAGACAGTTCAGCAACTAATGTCCCTCTACCTACCGAGGAGAATCCCTTGATCAAACAATTGAAGCGTACAAAGGCAGAGGTGAATATCTGGCAACTCATGGCCTCCTCTGTGGAATATCGCACTGCTCTAATCAATGCCCTTGTCAAGTTGAACGTCACCCCGGAGGTCACTCCTGACAAGCTGGTCGGGTTACTAACAAATCTGGAAGAAGGAATTACCTTTACAAATGAAGACCTCCCGCCCGAGGGGACAAGCCATCACAAGGCACTCTATCTGACTGTTGAATACAAAGTTAAAATCATCCCCATGACTCTAGTTGATAATGGGTCCATCCATCAATATGTGTCCACTTCGCCCTGCTGAGAATTTGGGCTTCACTCATAGTGACTTTTCTAGCTCCTCCCATGGTGTCCGCGCCTATGACAACACTCGTCGGGAAGCAATGGGGACTCTCACCCTTCTACTCCAAATATGCCCAATTAAGTGCAAGGTGAGTTTTCAAGTGCTCAACATCAAAGCAAGTTTCAACCTCCTTTTGGGGAGACCTTGGATCCATGACCTCAAAGCTGTACCATCTTCACTCCATCAAAAAGTTCAAATGGAGGTCCAAGGAAATGTCATTACTCTAAATGCATCCCATCCAAGAACCAAGATAGCCGACAAGGCTCTGATATTGATAGAACATGATGACAATGATGAAGACCTTTGGGGGTTCAGTGCTGAAGTAGGAGCTATCGAGTCCAAAATGAATCCCACGGCAAGGCATATCATGATCAAGCGCGGGCGCTTCTTGGGCAATACTCTGCCACCGCCTACCGAATCTCCTTTCAAGACCCATGGCCAGACTAACTGTAGTGGCCTGGGATTCAAACCAACTAAGCATGACAATAAGCAACAAGAGGCTAAGCTGGTAATGACCAATTCAAAATACCTCCTCATCAGCGTACACTCAACGGGCAATTCATAAAAGAAGGGGAGGATGACTTGTACTTTGACTTTCCAGAGCCTTTTTATGACACTTCGAAAGGGTTCCTTTACCCTGGATTTGAGATTTTTCAAGGCTGTCACTTCCTCGAGGATGCCCCACCCATGCAAAACAAGGCTATCCCGAATGCCTTGATTCATCGGCTTTTGGTCTCTTGTTCGGCCAAGAAGTAACACCGGTCATTTCTAAAGATGCTATGGTTCAAATGGTCACTCAAATAAAATATTTTGACCCATCTAATCTTATTGCTCCTAGCGAGAAGATGGTCAATGGCTGGAGGAAGTCCCTCAAGATTACTGCTCCAAATGGCAAAATGTTCAAGATTACTGTGGGCGAAGGATCTATGATGAGCGAGTCTGAGTCAGAGGATGAGTCTGGATCCGAGTGTAGTGATGAGTCTAAGAGTCTAGGGCTAGAGTCTTGCATCAATCAAGAGCCTCTAAAGGCCGAACTTCAAGTTAAAGATGTCGATGTAATGATTACCGATTTCAATAATACTTCAATTTCCTCCTACTCTTTAAGTCCAAATTCAAAACACACTCCTAATCCAAACAACTTTGCTTCACAAGAAACTGACCTTGAAATCTTAAAAGATATTAAAAATCATGAAAACAGGACGCCCATAATTGAGGAAACGAAAAAGTTAACCTTTCTGACAGCAGTGATCTGAAACTAGTTCAGATTGGTTTAACTCTATCTCAAGCAGAGCAGGATGATCTTATCAAGCTACTTTCAGAGTACATAGACGTCTTTGCGTGGTCCTATCATGATATGTCAGGGGTTGATCCAAGCATTGGTTAACATACAATTCCCCTCATTCCAGGTTCAAAGCCCATTAAGCAGAAACTTCGTCACTTGAAACCGGATGTTTCCCTCAAACTTCAAAATGAAGTCTCTAAGCAGATAGAGGCCGGGTTTATTCGAGAAGCCAAGTATCCAGAATGGATTGCAAATGTCGTCCCAGTGCCAAAGAAAGACGGCAAAGTACGAATGTGCGTTGATTACAGAGATCTTAACAGGGCTAGCCCTAAAGACGGTTTTTCATTGCCTCACATCGACATCCTGGTTGACGACACAACAAATCACGCCTTACTCTCTTTTATGGACGGGTACACAGGCTACAATCAGATTCCCATGGCAGAGGAAGATATGGAGAAGACAACCTTCATTACTCAGTGGGGTACATATTGCTACACAGTTCGGACTGAAGAACGCGGGGGCTACATATCAAAGAACAGCCACGACCATTATGAGCGACATGATTCACAAAGAAATTGAGGTATATGTCGACGACATGATCGTCAAATCCAAAGAGTGACATGAGCATACAACAATACTTCGAAAATTCTTCAATAGGCTCAAGCAATACAATATGAGGCTCAATCCTCAAAAATGTGCATTTGGGGTAACGTCAGGCAAGTTACTCGGGTATGTCATCAGTTCTCGGGGCATCGAGGATGATCCTTCAAAGATCAAGGCCATTCTAGACATGAAACCACCAGCGAATGAAAAAGAAACTCGGGGATTCCTTGGCAAGCTACAATACATCAGTCAATTCATCTCAAAGCTCACTATGATCTATGAGCCAGTATTTCGAAAACTCCGCAAGAGTGAGCCCAAGGTATGGGACGAAGACTGTCAACATGCATTCGACACCATTAAAGACAACCTTTCCAATCCTCCAGTGTTAAAGCCAGCCATACCAAGGGCTCCCTTTAGGCTTTACCTTACAACAACTTATTCAACAGTGGGGGCCATGCTTGCCCAAGAGATTGGAGGCAAAGAAAGTTCTGTATACTATATAAGTAAGAAGCTGCTCGAGTACGAAACCAGATATACTCAACTCGAAAGGCTCAATATTGCCTTGGTTTGGGCCACAAAGAAACTCCGGCATTACATGCTCTCCCACACAGTGTATGTGATTTGCAAAGCCGATCCTCTCAAGTACCTATTCAAAAAACCGACTCTCAACGGACGGTTGTCCAGATGGCTGGTTATGTTAGCAGAATTCGATCTCAAGTACATTCCCCAGAAATCTATCAAGGGTTCAGCAGTTTCAGACTTCCTAGCCGACTGTCCCATCGAGGTAGAAGAGGAGGATTACGATCTACCCGATGAGCAAATTCTAATGACAAGCGATGACAGTTGATCGCTGCACTTTGACGGTGCTTCAAATCAGAACGGATGTGGTGTCGGGGTAATCCTAGTAGCTCTAGACGACACTCATATTCCCATGTCAGTAAAGTTGCAATTCAATGTTACAAACAATGCAGCCGAATACGAAGCATGCATTATGGGCCTGGAAGCCGCCTTAGCATTGGGCGTCCAGAAACTGCGAGTGTACGGGGATTCATCCCTAATCATCAATCAAATTTCCGGCAAGTGAAAAGTTAGAAGCGAAAGCTTGGCCTATACCAGTCCTATCTTGAGAAACTGTCTGAGCAAGTAGAAGAGCTTCGCTATACATACCTCCCAAGAGAGGAGAATCAATTCGCCGACGCACTAGCAAAACTGGCATCAATGATCAACATTCCAAATGGCATGGCTGAAATGCCACTTACAATTGAAACGCGTCAAGAAGCAGCATATGTCCATGCTATTGACGACGTCGAGCCTGATAAGCCTTGGTTTACAGACATTCAAAGGTATCTACAAAACTCTGAGTATCCCCCGCACTTCTCAAGCAAGAGTCAAAGAGCTCTATGCCTACAATCAACCAATTTCGTCATAGAAGGCGGCGTTCTATACAAGAGGTCCCCTAACGGCCCCGATCTCCGATGTGTTGACGAATAAGCATCGGACGAGACTTGCTAGACGAAGGCCCAGAACGAAGCCAGGCCCGCGTCCAGCAAGCCAAGCGCATCAACACAACACAGCAAGGCCACGCCAGGCCCAGCAAGGCATGGCGCGCGCGCATCGTGGGATGCGAGCAATTCTCATGGGCTGCGAGCTGTGCAGCTCGCGTGGGCCGCGAGGGTTGCGCGGGCTGTGCGGTGCTCGTGCTCGTGTGCGGTTGTGTGCGATATGAATCCTAAAGCTATTGGAATTCGTGCTATGATTAAATCCTAATCCTAGTAGATAGAATTTATTAAATAGAGTTCTAAAGGAATTCTAATTAAGCTAATTGGTATTCTAATAGGATTCTAAATCCTTTTCCATGACTCTATAAATATGTGCCTAGGTTCACAAATTTATACAACAAGAAGTTTTCAAGTATTTAAAGCTAAGATTTTTAAGCAGAAAAATCAGCCAAAAACACTTGCCCTATTTAGCCGAAAATAAGTAGTACCTTAAGGGCGATTCTAGTTGGTCAATCTTAAGGCGGATCCGGACGTGATGTGGACTTTCTACGGAGGGACGACACTTGGAGTCCTAAAGACTTGTTCTTGTTCGGTTCGGGCGCAGCTAGGGAGGGCACGCTACAAAGTGTATGCATCCTAGACTAATTATATGATTATGTGCAATTAATATGTATCCTGGCATCTAGGTTTTTCCGCATGATTTATGTTGTTCATATGTATCATAACCTAACAGTGGTATCACGAGCCTATTATTATTTGCATAATCTATAAATTGCTTAACATGGTTAAATTTTACAAATTTGCAAAGAATTAAAAGGGGTGATTAATTTTCGTAATTGTTAATTAGTTGCAAATTGCGTTTATTTAATTATATGTACGCAGTTTTTCTGCAGTTTCTTCGTTACTCAACCAAATCGAGTGATTTTTGTGTCAATTCCGCATGTAAAAGGAATTCAAAAAAATTTGTGTCAATTCCGAACCCAGAATTCCCAAATTCGAAGCCTAACTATGACTTTTTGGAGGTTTTAGTTTTTCGAACGCAAAAGTTTGTAATTTTAAGATGTTAAATTGAATATTTGCGATTCTTGTTGTTAAATCTTGAATTTTTGATTGACCTACTGTATATGTTTAACAATTTTGAATGCCTAAGCTTGTTAATTATACAACCTAATTTGTAATTGTAATTAATTTGTTGAAATTCGAATAATTTAGAATTTGATTTGATTTTCATAATTAATTGACAATTTAATTAGGTATCCATGATTTAAAACCACCATAAATATTGTTAATTTGTGATAAATTTTAAATTTTTATGACCTAGATTTGAATCCATGTTAATCAGAAATTAATTGATTAATAAATTTTCGATTTTTCGCCCTAAAATTATGAAATTAATATGATTTAGTAATTTGTCATTAATTTTAAATTAAAAGTTTTAATTTTTATAAAATTCGCTCATAAAAGTAGCACGCACAAAGCAAAGGACGCTACGTGTTACCCTTAAGGGGTGTTGTATAGTGCGGGCACGCGACGACGAGCAAGGGAGCTCGTCGCCCGTGCGGTACGAATGCAGCGAGCAACCAAGCATGGCGCGCGCGCGAGGCAATGCTGCCTGGGCGTGTGTGCTGTGTGCATGGGCGATGGGCGATGGGGCGTGGCACAACAAGACGAGGCGCGTGCACGGGAGAGCGAGAGCTGGGTCGCCCAGCGAGCGCTGCTCCGCGCACCAGCAAGCGCTGCCTCGCCATCGATCGATTGCTCGCGCCCAGCGAGCGATGCATCCCTTCAGTAGCTGCTACAAAGCGAGCGAGCATGCTGCGCGCAAGCGTGGCTTGGCTTGCTGCGTTTGCGCTTGGCTGCTGCTGCTTGTGCCATGGCTATGCGATTAGTCGAGGGGCATTGATGCCTCGTGCACTCGACGTGGCTTGGGCGCAAGCCCAAGTGCCTCGTCGTGTTACGATTGAGTCGTTTTGATTTTAATTTGAAATTTTCAGTTCGGAAATAATTTTAATTAACTTTAAAATTAATAATTTAAATTGTTTTCTCGGATTTTAATTTTGAATATTATAATTATTATAAATTTTAATTTATACTAATTATTTTACTAAAATTAAACCTTGAATTAATTTAAATTCGTTTAATTCAACTGAAAATAAATTAAATGGATTCGATTATAATTTTATATGAGCATTAAATTTTAATTAAACTTAGCTTGTATGTTTCCGGTTAGACTAGAAATATATTTTTATGTTTAAAATTAGTAAAGCATATAAAGTTATTGGTTTAAGTGGGAGCCTTTAGTCATAAACTCTTGATTAGGTCTACAATCCTTTAAGGTTAAACAACTTGATTAGAATTAATAAGGACTGAATAATTGGTAGATTAGGTGCCCTTGATTAATTGCTGCAAATATTTATGTGATGCATAACATGTTTTAGTAACCAGCTATGCGGGCCATTCATGATAATGAATGGGTGATTGGTATATATTGTATAGGTACTGTTTTGCAGGTTATGAAGTGACTAGTATGGCCCAAATAGGATAGAAAATATGGTTTGCGTACCATTAATTTGAATGTAATTGGTCTAATGCACCAAAGTTTGTTTTTCAATTCAAATATGGTTTGCGTACCATCAAATAGTTGTAATTAGTTTAATTATAACTGATCCTATTTGAAGAAAATGGCGCCTCCCATGGTGAAATTCAAGACGGAGTTTCCAATCCATTTTCAAGACGGACTTTGAAGTTGAAGCTTCATGATGAAGTCGGGCCATACTAGATCACATTTATCTTATGCATGCTTTAAGTTATTTATTGCTTTAAATATGTCTTAATTATGCATGAGATTGTGGCTTGATTATATTGCATGATTAAGGATTTTAGTTCACTTAAAATCTAACCAACATAGTAAGAGCCTTAAGTTCCAAACTTAAAAATTGAGTTAAAAGGTGCCATGCCAAAATAACACTTACTTGGATAACCTATACATCAATCTTAGTAATAGTTTTCCGCCATAGCGAGGTGTTACTTATTGAGTCTAAAGGGGTAAGGTACACAAATAATTGTGAGTACACGTTAGTTTTGGTGAAACTCAACTATATAAGTAAGGAGTCCTTTTATGTCGTGGCAAAATCGATAGGTTCACCTAATAAGTTCTTAGACATACCTATCAACCAAGAGTAGTTTCTAGACTATTAGCAAAAGGCTTTTGCTTACCTAAAAGATTTTAGAATTGAGTCTAAATACATAATGTGCTTAATTCTTCAATGGTTTTTAGGATCTTGGAATCATTTTATTCACACCTGCCGGAACACATAACTTGAATAAAATGCTTAATGAACATTAAATTATGCATGTATGCTAGAATTTAAGTTTATTAAGAGAAAATGTGAATGATTATTTATTTGTTTATTCTTTTTCAATTGTAGTTTTACTATGGCAAACAACAATCAAAACATCATCATGGGTTCTGAGCTTATGGTCAAGCTGAACCTAACAAATGTTCTTGAATGGGAAGCTAAGCTAGTTGAAATATTCAGACTAAATGGACTTGAGTATGTACTGTTACATCCCATGCCAAGCTACTATGCCAGAGACATGACCCCTGAAAGATTTGCCGCCTAGGATGCGGATCTCAAAAAGGTTATGAGTCTCATGCTGAACAATATCCCTGATGAATGGGCTAGAAGGTTTGTAGCTTACGAACTTTTTACGCTCATCAAGAATCTGAGGTTAGTTCTCCTAACGGGTGTTATAGGATCGAAGTCCAAGAAACACATGTTCAGCTCCTTCGCACTAAACAAAGGGTAGGCGTCCCACTAAGGTTCCATGTGGAGCTTATGTTTTCATATTTTGATCGTCTAAGTCTGCTAGGAACACCAATAAGCGAAAGCATGGCAGTCTCTATCTTGCTCAATTCACTGCACAGTGGGTTTGGTCGCTTCAAGCAACTATACCTAAGTGAACCAAGAGAAGAAACAGTTGCAGAATTTTTTCACCTTGTCAGAAAGGCTGAGATAATACTCGACTGTGAAGCCAAAGATTTACTCAAGGCTAAAGGGAGACCCTTCAAGAAAGGTGGAAAGTCCAAGGGCAATGCTAAAACAAAGCAGGACAAGTCCACATCAAGCTGTCTTTATTGTAATGGAATAGGCCATTACAAGAGAGAATGTCCAAAGCTTAAGGAAGATCAGAAGAACGGAACAGTCGTTCCATCTTCAGGTATTTTCGTTATAGACTGTATACTTGCTAATTCAACTTCTTGGGTATTAGATACAGGTTGTGGCTCACACTTATGTTCCAATTCACAAGGACTAAGAAGAAGTAGAAGGTTAAGCAAGGGTGAAGTCGACCTACGAGTGGGAAATGGAGCACGGATTGCTGCATTAGCTAAAGGAACTTATTATTTGTCGTTGCACTCTAGCCTAGTTTTGGAACTGGATGACTGTTTCCATGTTCCAAGTCTTACTAAAAACATCATTTCTGTTTCTTGCTTAGATGCTAAGGGATTTTCCTTTTTAATAAAAGACAATAGTTGTTCGTTTTATTTTAAAGAGATGTTTTATGGATCTGCTAGATTAGTCAATGGACTTTATTTACTAGATCACGACAAACAAGTTTATAACATAAATACCAAAAAGGCCAAAAAGGATGATTCAGATCTCACCTATCTGTGGCATTGTCGATTAGGCCATATTAACTTGAAAGGCATGGAAAGACTTCAAAAGGAAGGAATTCTAGAACCATTTGACCTAGAGGATTATGGTAAGTGCAAATCATGTTTACTTGGCAAAATGACAAAGCAACCTTTCTCTAAAGTTGGAGAAAGATCAACTGAACTTTTGGGTTTAATCCATACAGATGTATGTGGACCAATGAGTACAAATGCTAGAGGTGGTTTCAGCTACTTTATCACTTTCACTGATGACTTCAGTGGATATGGTTATGTCTACCTAATGAAGCATAAGTCTAAATCCTTTGACAAATTCAAGGAATTTCAGAGTGAAGTAGAGAATCAATTAGGCAAGAAGATTAAGGCACTGCGGTCTGACAGAGGCAGTGAATATCTAAGCTATGAATTTGATGACCATCTGAAAGAATGTGGAATTCTATCAGAATTGACTCCTCCTGGAACACCACAATGGAACGGTGTGTCGGAACGGAGGAACAGAACCTTGCTAGGCATGGTTAGATCAATGATGGGTCAGGCCGAACTTCCAAAAGAATTTTGGGGACATGCACTAAATACAGTTGCATCACTATAAATAGAGCTCCGTCTAAAGCTGTTGAAAAGACTCCATATGAGTTATGGTTTGGTAAGCCTCCAAAAGTGTCTTTTCTTAAGATTTGGGGATGTGAAGTATACGTCAAACGATTAATTTCAGACAAACTTCATCCAAAATCTGACAAATGTATCCATGTGGGCTAGCCAAAGGAAACAAAGGCGTATTACTTCTACAATACATCTGAGAACAAGGTGTTTGTTGCTAGAGATGGTATCTTTTTGGAAAAGAATCACATTTCCAAAATGACAAGTGGGAGAAAAGTAGACCTCGAAGAAATTCGAGCCGAACAACAAAATCTAGAGAATGCTCAAGATGACATTCAGGATGAAACTCAGAGATCTTTAGAAGTATCTGGTGAGGATCAAGGACCATCTAGAAATGTAACCCCGCGTAGATCGCAGAGATATAGATCTCAACCGGAAAGGTACTTAGGTATTTTGACGAACGAGAGCTATGAAGTTCTATTACTTGAAAGTGATGCACCTGCGACTTACAAACAAGCTATGACGGGCCCTAGCTCCAAGCAATGGCAAGAAGCCATGCAATCTGAACTAGACTCCATGTCAGAAAACCAAGTTTGGGATTTGGTCGATTTGCTAGATGGCTACCAAGCCATAGGAAGCAAATGGGTTTTCAAACTGAAAAAGGACAAGGATGGGAAACTTGAAGTTTTCAAAGCTAGATTGGTTGCAAAAGGTTACAGGCAAGTCCACGGTGTGGATTACGATGAAACCTTTTCACCAGTTGCAATGCTAAAGTCTATTCGGATAATGTTAGCAATCGCTGCATATTACGATTACGAAATATGGCAGATGGATGTCAAAACCGCTTTCTTAAACGGCGTTTTAACAGAAACTGTGTTTATGACACAGCCTGCGGGTTTTAAGGATCCAAAGAATGCTAAAAAGGTATGCAAGCTTAAGAAATCAATCTACGGATTGAAGCAGGCATCAAGGAGCTGGAATATACGTTTTGATGAAGCAGTCAGTGACTTTGGTTTCATCAAGAACGCAGACGAATCTTGTGTATACAAGAAGGTCAGTGGGAGCAAAATTTCTTTTCTAGTATTATATGTCGACGACATATTACTTATCGGAAATGACATTCCTATGTTGAACTCTGTCAAGATTTGGCTTGGGAAATGTTTTTCGATGAAGGATCTAGGAGAAGCACAGTACATAATGGGCATCAAGATTTACAGAGATAGATCTAAAAGGATGATTTTACTTAGTCAAAGCACTTATATCAATAAGGTTCTTGAAAGGTTCAAGATGGCAGACTCCAAGCGAGGCTACCTACCCATGTCTCATGGAATGACTCTAAGCAAGACTCAGTGCCCAAAAACACTTGATGAGCGTAGACGAATGAATGGTATTCCATACACATCATTGATTGGTTCAATAATGTATGCTATGATATGTACACGCCCGGATGTTGCGTATGCACTCAGTGCTACGAGCATATACCAGTCAGACCCAGGAGAGGCACATTGGACTGCTGCCAAGAACATTCTGAAGTACCTGAAAAGGCACAAAGATGATTTCCTGGTCTATCGTGGAGATGATAATTTAATAGTTAAAGGCTATACGGACGCAAGTTTCCAAACCGACAAGGATGATTTCAGATCACAGTCTGGGTTTGTCTTCTGACTCAACGGAGGTGCAGTAAGCTGGAAAAATGCTAAGCAAAGCACCATTGCGGATTCTACAACTGAAGCGGAGTACATTGCTGCACATGAAGCAGCAAAGGAAGCTATATGGCTAAGGAAGTTCATAGGTGAACTTGGTGTAGTCCCCTCCATTAAAGGACCAATAGCCCTATATTGTGATAATAACGGAGCTATTGCACAGGCAAAAGAGCCTAGACACCACCAAAGAGTCAAGCATGTACTTCGTAGATTTCACCTTCTACGAGAGTTCGTTGAAAGAAAAGGAGTCGAGATAAGCAAGATTGGAACTGATGACAACGTCTCAGATCCATTGACTAAACCTCTGCCGCAGGCGAAGCACAACTCGCACACTGCAGCTATGGGAATCAAGCATATTGGAGAATGGCTTTGATGTCCTTGTTTAATGTTTAAAAGTATTAGAGTTTAATACTTTGTAAAACATTATTGGTTAATCATTCACATAAATGAATAGAATTCATTTTTCCATTTAATTTGTGGTTTATTAAAATGATGAGTCCCTTCAAATTGACGATATATTCAAGATAGACTCTCAGGACCAGTCCTGTGACTAAGAAATGTCTATCAAGTGAACTTGAATGTCAAAAGTTGAAAATGGTCCCTGGTCGGAGTTTTCTATAAAGATGGACGCATAGAAAACGTTAGACGACTAGAATGCAAGATGACTAGTAGTTCTGTTTCTTGAACTATGTGGACATGGCAATGTCATAATCATTCGCATAGATACTTTGAGAAGACTAGTATCGGACAGACCTATGAAACTTTACTTTAAGAGATGAAAATCCGTCATAAGTAAATTTCATTAAAAATTATTAGACACTAATCCTCAATACCTGAGTGATTTGAGATTACTTGTTTGAGAACTGCTTACTTTGACGTTGTCAACCGTCGCACCGTAAAAGGAGGCTATAAAGGCAACGCTCAGGTAATCACCTATTAAACGAAGTCTAATCTCAAGATCGCAAGATTGGGATTGTCCTCCCACAAATCGGGATGAGATGCTGAAAAGTTGTACAAGGCCACTCGGAGAGCTAGAAACTGTAAAATGCATGGCCGTGCTCAGATGAATCATAGGCTATGATTATCTGTTTATTTGATCAGTTGAACTCTAAAACCGAGAAACATCTATGGACATAATAAGGATGACAACTCTTACCTTATGTTCAAGAGCAAGCATCGAGCGACAAAGGAATTAGGAAATGCACACTTGTCCCTAAGGACAAGTGGGAGACTGAAGGAAATATGCCCTTGGGCCAAGTATGCATTTAATGTTAAGTCTAATAAATGCGGTTTAGTATTAATTAACAAGTTCATAATTAAGTGAGATCAAGTGAGCTGAATGCCTAGCTAGAGGCCGCTTCAGTTCAAGTGGAATTAATGATATTAATCCACAGCTTACTCTTGACTGAACCCGTACGGTCACACAAATAGTACGTAAACGGATCAAGTATTTAATGGAATTAAATACTCCATCTATGGATATTCGGAATCGACGGATCTTGGTTTCAGTGGGAGCTAAGATCGTCAAAGGCAAGTAAATGAATACTCCGGAAACGATGATATTGCCGAAAACGGAAATATGGATTGTATCGGAAATATAAATATTATCCAAGTCGTAGATGTTGCCGGAAACGGAAACATGGTACGTATCGGAAAATATTATCGGAAATGGAAATATTGCCGGAATCGGAAATATTGCCGGAAACGGAAATATTGTCAGAATCGGAAATATTATCGAAATCGGAAAATAATTCCGGAAACGGAAATATTAAATATTTGTTCGAAACGGAAATTAATTCCGGAATCGGAAATGTTAAATATTGTTCGTATCGGAAATGAATTCCGGAATCGGGAATTAAATTCAGAAGCGCGTCGTACGAATAAGCATCGGACGTGACTTGCTAGACGAAGGCCCAACACGAAGCCAGGCCCGCGTCCAGCAAGCCAAGCGCATCAACACAACGCAGCAAGGCCACGCCAGGCCCAGCGCAAGGCCAGGCCCAGCAAGGCATGGCGCGCGCGCATCGTGGGCTGCGAGCAATGCTCATGGGCTGCGAGCTGTGCAGCTCGCGTGGGCCGCGAGGCTTACGCGGGCTGTGCGGTGCTCGTGCTCGTGTGCGGTTGTGTGCGATATGAATCTTAAAGCTATTGGAATTCGTTCTATGATTAAATCCTAATCCTAGTAGATAGAATTTATTTAATAGAGTTCTAAAGGGATTCTAATTAAACTAATTGGTATTCTAATAGGATTCTAAATCCTTTTCCTTGACTCTATAAATATGTTCCTAGGTTCACAAATTTATACAACAAGAAGTTTTCAAGTATTCAAAGCTAAGATTTTTAAGCAGAAAAATCAGCCAAAACACTTGCCCTATTTAGCCGAAAATAAGTAGTACCTTAAGGGCGATTCTAGTTGGTCAATCTTAAGGCGGATCCGGACGTGCTGTGGACTTTCTACGGAGGGACGACACTTGGAGTCCTAAAGACTTGTTTTTGTTCGGTTCGGTCGCAGCTACGGAGGGCACGCTACAAAGTGTATGCATCCTAGACTAATTATATGATTATGTGCTGATACGGGTTTAAAAACTCGTTGTATAAACAAGGATAGTTGATTAACAAGCTAGACCTTTAACTCGTTGATCGTGAATGCAAGACAAGACCTATTGACTCACAATCAGTTCTTTGAATAGGAAACGCGTCCAAAACAAAGAAAAAGGCTGAATTATAAACTATAATTCGAAATGTAACAAACAAGTGTTTTAATCATCCAGTTGGTTGTTTATTCCAATCAAGAAGCTGACTATAAATAGCCAAAAACCAACAGCTACAAGAGCTTTAAACGGCTAATTAAGAGCCATTTAAGAGCCTTTAAAACTGGCAGTTACAAGCTCTAAAGCCTCCTAATTCAGTCACTAAATTGGAGGTTACAAAGGCTTAAAACTCTCCTTACAAACAGCAATAATCAAAGCTAAGTAATGAGTGAATTTAAATTGGGGATTTAAACAAATATCCCTTTATTAAACCGACTTTAACCAAAGCAATTAAAAATAATAAGTGCGTACAATCTGTTTAAACAAGCGGACCAATGTGATTAAACGGACCAGTTTGATTAACGTACCACCTTGATAATAAGGACCATATAACGAGCTCACTCAATCCAAGTAGCCATGCACACAAAATGAGCCATTGAACCCAAATCAGTTTTGGTACCAATTGCTAGCATAAGACTATCACTTTCATCCATAACCGTATCATGTGCAATTAATATGTATCCTGGCATCTAGGTTTTTCCGCATGATTTATGTTGTTCATATGTATCATAACCTAACATCCCCCAACTCTGCTGTATTCTCAATCATCACCATGGCCATTCTCAGCTTGGAGTATCGATGTTATTGGCAAAGTCACTCCAACAGGCACCGGGGGTCATGAGTTCATACTGGTTGCAATCGACTATTTCACTAAGTGGGTCGAAGCCAGGTCATTCAAAGTGTTGGGTTCCAAGCAAGTGGCCCAGTACATACAAGAAAACATCATATGCAGATACGGTGTTCCTCACGAGTTCATTAGTGACCAGGTAACAGGCCGAACGGAGAGTGTGAAGATCTATTCACCGAGTACAAAATTCAACATCACCGTTCTTCGCCTTATAGCCCGCAAACTAATGGGGCAGACGAAGCAGCCAACAAGAATGTCAAAACCATCATCATGAAAATGACAACCAATTACAAAGACTGGCCCCAAAAGTTACACTTTGCATTGTAGGGGTATCGAACTTCAATCCGCACTTCAACTGGCGCAACCCCATTTTCATTGGTCTATGGAATGGAAGCATTAAAACCTATTGAGCTAGAATCTCTAAGGATAGTCCTCGAAAGCAACATCCCAGAAGCTGCATGGGTACAAGCAAGATATGACGAGCTAGTCATGCTCGTTGAGCGTCGGCTTCAAGCCGCTCACCATGTGCAGGTCTATCAGCGTCGAGTGGCCAGACATTTCAACAAGAGGGTCAGAACCTGCAACATCAAGGAAGGTGAGCTTGTCTTAAAAGACCTTCGAAAGAGTGTCATGGATCCAAGGGGAAAATTCAAACCCAACTGGGCCAGACCCTGCATTGTCAAGAAAATCCTCTCCGGGGGAGCACTCGAACTAACAGATGTCGATGGGACAGAGTTTCATTCTTTGACGAACCTCGATCAAATCAAGAAGTACTATGTCTAAGTTCTAGATTCAAGATTCAAAATCAAATTCAAACAGTTCTGTAAGTTAGAACTACGTTCGGCCTGATTCCTTAACAGGACACGTAGGCAACCTCATTCCGAGGCCCGGCCACTTTAATACAAAAAAAATTCAAAATTTCCTCAATTAAGGGCATCCTAAAAATCAAATCAAATCAAAATTCAAAATTCAAATGTTGTTGTTCTTATTCCAAACGTGCGAATTGAAAATGTAAAGCATGTTCAAGCGGAATTTAACACAATAATTTTTATTTGGCTCCAAAGGCCTTCAAAGCTAATTCAAAGTACAAGGTTGCATCAAGTGAAGCAAAGTTCAAAGCCTTTTCACTTCCACAATATACCCCGCAGACAGAGTAACAGGCTCAGGTGGGAATTGAATATTCAAGAATGGTTTGGCAACCCAATACCGCCTCCAAACTTCAAGTCGATCAGCATTCAGTACAACAGGTTTCTGGTTCTCCTCAGCACAATCCAGGATTTCTTGCTTCAAGCCATATTGTCTCATCACTCGAGCAAGAGAGTAAAAGACTAACATTGTAAGGCAAGGCACCTTCAAAGTAGTAGAGTCGGGTGCATGTCTCATGGTAGCAATTCCCTACCAAAGAACTACCCACCTGATACAAGATCTGATCCCCAAGAGTGCACAACGCCACTCATCCAATGAAAGCCGACCATACATCGTGGGCCGCACAGTGAATCCCTTTCTATTATAGCTTTCCATGTTCTCCGGTGGAGCCACCAACATGAGTCTCTCCATAAGCCAGACCTTGGAGAAAATACAAGAAAAGCAATTCAAAATTCAACATTTAAAATACAAAGTACAAATTCAAAATACAAGAAACCTCCAGATCCTTACTTGGAGTAATACCGGACTTCCCGACGGCAAGGAAGAAGGGTCCGACTTCGACATATCAAGGCCCATCAATATTTCGCCAATCACAAGCGGCATTGGGTCCCTACCACAAGCAAACTACTCCACAATCTCTATTAAGGAGGCATCGCCATTGGCAAACCCCTGCTTCGAAAAGAGGAAGCCAGCAGAGATACAAAAACTCAAGTCCCTCAAGCGGAAAACATTGGGAACGTCAAGCCCAACAAAGTAAGTGACAAAGAGGGACAAACCCACCCCTCGGCCATATACAATAGCGCTCAAAAGTGGGGGCTTCAAGCCCAAATACCTCTCAAGGGCTAAGAAAAAGTGTTCTTCAACACTAGGCATGCAAGGCTCCAGCATAAGGGGCCACCCCAATATAGCACTGAACTCTTCAGGGAGGGGACATACCTCGTTGTTTCCAAAGCGAAAGACGTGGTGGATCGGATCCCAAGCCTCCAAAGCAGCAAGAATGAAATGCAAGTCGAGCTTCACAAAGCGGAAAGAGACGATCATCCTAAGATGCATGCCATCAAGCTCCCTTTTCTCCAATTTGCCTAACAAACCAAGCCAAGAGTTCAAGGCGTTTTCAAAAGATATAGCCATTTTCTTTCCTTTTTGTGAGAAAGTAGAAGGCAAAGAAGAGCAAGAGAAGGATCGATGCAAGAATGTGATCCGGGAAACTCCTTATTTATACAAAAATCGACATTTATGGTGGTCCACCTGTGCTGGGCGTCGAGGCCTGCGCCAGGCGCAGGGCCTACAACAAGGACGAGCTCAACGTCCCCTTTATGATTCTGACTACGCACTCTTTATAGCTTTGGACAGCTAAGTGCATCCCCAATAAATCATGCTGAAGATTCCAAAAGCCGCAAGCCGCACAAATTCAAGCAGTCCGAGTCAGCACTTCGGGTCGATTTTGGGTCGATTTGTTCAAAATTCAAAGCATTCTAGTCCTAGATCGGCGTCCTAAGTCGAGTCAGCATATGCATAGAGAAAGAGTTGAATATACTTTGACTTGTGTTTTTCTAACCAAAAAACCTCAGTCAAAGTGGGGGCTTATAGTGGGTATGTACTCCCGAAAAAATGGGCAAATTTTTGCTAGAATCAGCATGTGCATAAGCAAGAGTTGAATATACTTTGACTTGCGCTTTTTCTAACTGTAGACACCTAATTTGTGTCTCCCCTCTGGGATGATGACGATACCATTATCCTTACTAGGCGGTTGGAATAACTCCAGGCGGAAATCCCAATTGCTAAGAACAAAAATCCCAATTGGAATAACTTAATTCAAGATCCAAAATCCAATTCTCGAGGTCGTTCCCCTTTCGGTTCTCGGTACAAAATACAACTTTAGAAATCCAATTTCAAAATCCAAGTACAATCTCATCTAGTAGACAATCTCATTGGTTTTTACTAAGCCTTTTTCACTCAAAATCATATAAGGCAAGTCAAATTCGGGCGCCGACCCACAAAACCGAGCAAGCCGGGACCCGTCCCGTACAACCGGAATACAAAACCCGAGAAAGGCTTGTTTTTAGACGCAAAATAATGCCTTAGCCTCCAAGAAAACACAAAACTCCAAGCCTAGTACTATTCGTACAAAGGTACATCACTACAAGATGAAACAAGGACGGAGCCCGTGTCCTTGCTTTGGCGGCATTCACGCCACGTCACCAGCGCCCAGCGCTGCTTTGGCGTGCTGCGCTGGCGTGTGCTGGCGTCTTGCACCCATTCCTCCTATAAATACCCCTCATTTTCAGCATTAGAGGAAGACTAACAACAAATACAACGTCGTAATACTGACATTACGCCTCAAAATACAAATAAAAAACCCTTCAATACACATACAAAATTTCTAATTATAAGCAATTGGGAGCTCTAAAAGGAATTCTTGCCTAAACCTAAATAGGTAATTCCGAATCCCACCATATTCAATTATGTCTTTTTGATTTCAAAATGATTAGCAAGTTGGCATTTTTATTATTAAAAATGTCACTTGCAACAATCATACATTTTTTCAAAAATCAAAACTTTTCAAAATACAAAAATGCAAACTTTCAAGATTCAAGGATGTTCAAAGTTGTTTACAATCACCTCTTTGAACTAGAATCACTTTCAAGCATGGAGTAATCAAATATGACACCTTTTAATCCTTAAAGGTTTAGTCTTTTGAGATTCAAAGCTCCATTTTTCAATATACAAGTTCAAGTTTTGAAATTTCAAGATCCCACCATGTTTAGGGTTGTTCATGACTACTTCCCTAAACTAGGATCCTTTCAAGTTCAAGCATTTTCAAGTTCAATATTTCAATATTCAAGTTTTCAAGTTCAAGTTCAATATGCAAAGTCTAGGATATTTTGGTTGAGCAACCTCTCCCAAGTTGAGATTTTTGGCTTTGAAATCGTGTCGGGCGCACTTATTTTTAAGGAGCCGCTTGGCGTTCGAATCTCATGTGCCCAAGTACAAGTTTCAATTACGCACCTTTCATTATTGCAATTTCAATATCGCACCTTTCAATACCGCAATTTCAATACCGCACTTTCAATATCGCAATTTCAATACCGTAATTTCAATACGGCACTTTCAATTCCGCAATTTCAATTCCGCACTTTCAATTCCGCACCTTTACTTGCCTAGTCCATTTCTAGGCAATGTGGACCTACTCCCTAGTCCATCTCTAGGGGGTCTTGTATTTACTAATTTTGCACTTTATTTAGTATTGTGATGTTGCTTTATTTACTTTATTGCTTTCATCACCGCACATGCTTAATATAACAAAATACAAGGTTACACCACGCTTAACAAAGATAATTTCTTGGACAAACCGGTCTTAGGTTCCTTTAAATTAATCTTTAAAGCAAAGTGACCACCATACAACTAGAGATTCTATTTGCTCTAAAATTCAAACCCACATAGTCTAACCTAGCTAGGGTATATTTCGAAAATGTTGTGCCAACGTACTTGAATATTTCTAAAGCTCGCGGAATAAGCATTTCGTTCCCGTGCCCGGATCTCACCCATCCGTTTCGAGGCTTCAAAGCCTTATCCAAAATAGAGTCAATTGCGGTCTTTCCAAACAGGACTTTAAACAATGTTTGGTGGCGACTCCTTCGAGGTACAAAAATACAATGGTTTTCTAAAGAACCGCCCCTCTTGTAGAACGGGAAACAAGTGTCACACAAAAAACCCCCCCTACAATTCTGGCGACTCCGCTAGGGATTTTACTAATTTCAATTTCAAAAATGTGAGCAGATTTCGAGCAGCAAAGCCACTGATCTGCTTAAGGACTGGACGCCAGCACTGGAGCCAGGCGTAGGCCCAGCGCCCAACGCCACTACCTGCATCCAGGACAGTGGCTCACAGTGGCTTGTTGCCCACTTTGCTCAACTTTTCGTGTTGGGAGTTAGTCTATTTTTGAATCTGGAAGGACGCTCCCAAACCTCGTGAACGAATGTCGAAAAACGAGCTTTACAAATACAATTTCAAGTACGATTTTCAATTTTCAAATTCTAGGCATTTCATACATTTTTCGAAAACCATATTGTGCAAAATGAATTTCTACCTTTGCCCAAATGGATGTGTTCTACATTCGGGCTAACCCCGGGGGCAACGAAATGGTGACTCTCCATACGGTTCCCGACCAAAGTGTGTGACCATTTCCGCGCCTACCGAAACTTGGCATTTACTTGACATTCCCGATGTCATATGGAGGCCATCTGCCGACACACACTTCCCTTAGGCGGATGTGAAAGTTGTCGTCGGATCCGTCTCTTAGTCGAGTACCTTTTGACACCCTAAGCCGACCACTTGCATCATACAATACTTAGACCGACCTTAGGTTGAGAGCTTTGCATGTCGTATTCATATTCATGACTAGTGTGACAACGTGCTACTTGTGCATTGTGTGGGCGTCTTTGCATGCGTGAATGGCTAACCTCGAGTTCTAGCTTGCCAAAACCAATTAGCCTCCAACTAGGAAACCAAACCCCTAGGAGCATCATTCAAACCTCATGCGTCTAAATCGCTGATTTTAGGGTCTTTAGGAGTGCCACTCCATTTGATTCAAAACCCTCAAACACGCTTCACGCACAAATTCCAAATTCCAAATTCAAAATTCAATCCAACGGCGTCATAATGCCGGATTTTCAAGTCCAAATTCCAAATTCCAAATTCCAAATTCAATCCAACGGCGTCATAATGCCGGATTTTGGAGTCCAGATTCCCAATTCCAAATTTTAAATTCAATCCAACGGCGTCATAATGCCGGATTTTCGAGTCCAAATTCCAAATTGCAAATTCAAAATTCAATCCAACGGCGTCATACTGCCGGATTTTTGAGTCCAAATTCCAAATTCCAAGTTCAAAATTCAATCCAACAGCGTCATAATGCCGGATTTTCGAGTCCAAATTCCAAGTTTCAAAGTTCAAAATTCAATCCAACGGCGTCATAATGCCGGATTTTCAAATCCAAACCTCAAGTTTCCAAGTCAAAGTTCAAATCCAACGGCGTCATAATGCCAGATTTTCTAGTCCAAATTTCGAGTTTCAAGTTCAAATTCAAATTTTCTAGTCCAAAACCTCAATTTTCAAATCCAAAATCCAACGACGCCATAATGCCGGATTTTCTAGTTCAAATTTTCG
Organism: Spinacia oleracea; assembly: GCF_020520425.1. Lineage (NCBI taxonomy): Eukaryota > Viridiplantae > Streptophyta > Magnoliopsida > Caryophyllales > Amaranthaceae > Spinacia > Spinacia oleracea. The sequence continues at coordinate 71,980,949 of NC_079490.1, forward strand.
AGTTTCAAGTTTCAAGTCAAGACTCAATCCAACAGCGTCATAATGCCGGATTTCCTAGTCAAATTTCAAGTTCAACAACTCAAATCTAACGGCATCATGCCGGATTTCCTATTTCAAACATTCAAGTCTTCAAACCTCAAACTCAAGTGTCAATTCCAATCTCAAAATCTCAAGTTCAAGTGTCAAAACTCATGACCGGCGTAATGCCAATTTTTCAAGTCAATCCTTCAATCTTCAAGTCCTATACTCAAAGTGTCTAGTTCCAAATTCATGCCGTCGTAATGCCGACTTTTCTACTCTATATTTCAAACCTCAAGTTCGAAGTTCTCAATTCAATATCAAGTCCTATATTCGAAACTTCAAAATTCCAAGTCCACGGAGGCATAATGCCGGACTTTCAAGTTCCCAAATTCAATCCCTCAACTCCACAGCGGCGTAATGCCGGAGTTTTCAAAATACAAAGCCTCATGTTCTATATGCAAAAGTGTGTCTTTTCCATTTCAAAGTTCAAACTTCGAGTCAAATTCAAATTTCAAATTCATCTTCAAGTCACAAAAAACTCTTTCTTTCTATTGCTCCCCAGTACAAAATTCAAAATACTTCCAACGGGTTGAAAATCCCCGGAACTAATACAAGACCAACACTTCCAATGGGTTGAAAATCCCCTGAAATAATACAAATTCAAATTCCATATTCTATCTCCGGGTTGAAAATCCCCTGAAATAATACAAACTCCATTTCCAAATACTTCCAACGGGTTGAAAATCCCCTGAAATAATACAAGTTCAATTTTCCAATGGGTTGAAACTCCCCTAAAATAATACAAGTTCCAATTTTCCAATGGGTTGAAACTCCCCTAAAATAATACAAGTTCCAATTCTCCAATGGGTTGAAATTCCCCTAAACTATTGACGGGTTGAAATTCCCCCAAATTACTTCGAAATCCAATTGGGTTGAAACTCCCCTAAAAAAAATACAAGTTCCAATTCTCTAATGGGTTGAAATTCCCCTAAAATATTGACGGGTTGAAATTCCCTTGAAATAATACAAAATCAATTCCCTTTCAATCGGGTTGAAATTCCCTTCAAATACTCCAAGTCCAACGGGTTGAAATCCCCTAAACTATTGACGGGTTAAAATTCCCTTGAAATAATACAAAATTCAATTTCCTAGTACAAGTCCAATTTCCTAAATTCTCGAACGGATTGAAATTCCCTTTAAAATAGTCCAATTTCCAATAGGTCGAAATATTCTTTTTTCGATATTCCAAGTTCTAGTACAAAGAGTCAACTTCCACAAAAGAATGAAGGCTCCTCTCAAACACTTCCAACGGGTTGTAAATCCCGGATACAAATACAAAAATCCAAAATCCCGAATATTCAGAGTTGCACTTAGAGTCAAGTCTAGGTCTCATTCATTGCATGCATATCATATCATATGTCGGGAAGTTCAAGTTCGTGCTTAGACTCCTCCTCTCAAGATCCTATTCAAGATGACCTCACTAGCAGCAGCCGTAGGTGAGCTCTATGAACGTGTTGAGGAAGCGGAGGCTCGCATAAGGGCTCTCGACGACAATCAAGAAACTCTTTTCCATGGTGTGGGCCCTTTCGAGGTAGAGGAAATATTTCACAACCAAAGGCCTGTGCCACACCTTGTGCAGCCAAGTGAAAACTCGGAATCTGGGTTACCTCAAGGAGACATTTGTGGGATCTGGGCCAGCGATGACGAAGACACATATCAGGACCCTCCTATTGAAAACATCTCTGACGATGAATGCCGAGAAATCGTGAGCGCCGACTGGTACTTGGACCCTAAGGCGGAAAACAGTGTTCAAGTCATGACTAGGTCTGGTCGAATTCAAGAGCCAGCCAACAGAACGGCACCGGCAACTAATGTTCCTCTACCCACCGAGGAGAACCCTCTAATCAAGCAATTGAAGCGCACTAAGGCAGAGGTTAATATCTGGCAACTCATGGCTTCCTTTGTGGAGCACCGCACTGCTCTTATCAATGCTCTTGTCAAGTTGAATGTCACCCCAGAAGTCACTCCTGACGGGTTGATCGGGTTACTTACAAATCTGGAAGAAGGAATTACCTTTACTAATGAAGACCTCCCACTTGAGGGGGCAGGCCATCACAAGGCTCTCTATCTGACTGTCGAATACAAAGACAAGATCATCCCCATGACTCTAGTGGACAATGGATCAGCTATCAATGTGTGTCCTCTCCGCACTGCTGAAAATTTGGGTTTCACCCCTAATGACTTTTCTAGTTCCTCCCAAGGTGTTCGTGCCTATGACAACACTCGCCGGGAAGCAATGGGAACTCTCACTCTACTACTCCGCACAGGGTCGATCGAGCGGAAAGTAAGCTTTCAAGTGCTCAACATCAAAGCAAGTTTCAATCTCCTGTTGGGAAGACCTTGGATCCATGACCTCAAAGCAGTGCCATCCTCACTCCACCAGAAAGTCTGAATGGAGGTCCAAGGAAATGTCATTACCCTGCATACGTCCCATCCAAGGACCAATATAGCCGACAAGGCTCTAATGTTAATCGAACATGATGACAACGACGAAGACCTTTGGGGATACAGTGCTGAAGTTGGAGCCATCGAATCCAGAATGAATCCCATGGCAAAGCGCATGATGATTAAGCGTGGACGCTTCTTGGGCACTACTATGCCACCGCCCACCGAATCTCCTTTCAAGGCCCAAGGACAGACTAACTGTTGCGGACTGGGATACAAGCCAACTAAGTTCGCTGACAAGTAGCAAAAGGCTAAGCTGAAGGCCCGTCGAGCTGGCAAAGATCAATTCAAAATACCTCCTCATCAACTCACTCTCAATGGGGAATTCGTGAAAGAAGGAGAGGATGACTTATACTTTGACTTCCCATAACCTTTCTATGACTCTTCAAAGGGTATCCTTTACCCTGGGTTCGAGATTTTTCAAGACTATCACTTTCTAGAGGTTGCTCCTCCGATACAAGACAAGGCTACCCCTGAATGCCTTGACTCATCAGGTTTCGGTCTATTGTTTGGCCAGGAAATAACCCCAATAATTTCCGAGGACACCATGGTTCAAATGATCACAAATCGAAGATTTCGACCCATCTAAGCTAATTACTCTAAGTGAGAAGATGGTCAATGGCTGGAGAAAGTCTCTCAAGATATCTACTCCAAATGGCAAAATGTTCAAGATTACTGTGGGCGAAGGATCTATGATGAGCGAGTCCGAGTCGGGGGATTATTCTGGATCTGAGTCAGGCAATGAGTCTAAGTGTCTAGAAATAGAGTCTTGCATCAATCAAGAGCCTCTAAAGGCCGAGCTTCAAGTCAAAACAGTCGATGTAATGATTGCTGATTTCAATAACACTTCAATTTCTACTTACTCTTCGAGTCCTAATTCAAAACACAATCCTAATCCAAACAACTTTGCTTCACAAGAAACTGACTTTGAATTTCTAAAAGCTATCGAAAATCATGAAAACAGGACGCCCATAATTGAGGAAACAGAAAAAATCAACCTTTCCAACAACAGTGATTCAAAACTAGTTCAGATTGGTTTAACTCTTTCTCAAGCAGAGCGGGACGATCTTATCAAGCTACTAGTAGAGTATGTAGATGTCTTCGCATGGTCCTATCATGATATGCCAGGGGTTGATCCAAGCATCGGTCAGCATACAATTCCCCTTATTCCAGGTTCAAAGCCCATCAAGCAGAAACTCCGTCGCATGAAACCGGACGTTTCCCTCAAAATTCAAGAAGAGATCTCTAAGCAGCTAGAGGTCGGGTTTATTCAAGAGTCAAAGTATCTATTGTTTGGCCAGGAAATAACCCCAATCATTTCCGAGGACACCATGGTTCAAATGATCACTCAAATCGAAGATTTCGACCCATCTAAGCTAATTACTCTAAGTGAAAAGATGGTCAATGGCTGGAGAAAGTCTCTCAAGATATCTACTCCAAATGGTAAAATGTTCAAGATTACAGTGGGCGAAGGATCTATGATGAGCGAGTCCGAGTCGGAGGATTAGTCTGGATCTAAGTCTAGCAATGAGTCTAAGTGTCTAGAACTAGAGTCTTGCATCAATCAAAAGCCTCTAAAGGCCGAGCTTCAAGTCAAAACAGTCGATGTAATGATTGCTGATTTCAATAACACTTCAATTTCTACTTACTCTTCGAGTCCTAATTCAAAACACAATCCTAATCCAAACAACTTTGCTTCACAAGAAACTGACTTTGAATTTCTAAAAGCTATCGAAAATCATGAAAACAGCACGCCCATAATTGAGGAAACAGAAAAAATCAACCTTTCCAACAACAGTGATTCAAAACTAGTTCAGATTGGTTTAACTCTTTCTCAAGCAGAGCGGGACGATCTTATCAAGCTACTTTCAGAGTATGTAGATGTCTTCGCATGGTCCTATCATGATATGCCAGGGGTTGATCCAAGCATCGGTCAGCATACAATTCCCCTTATTCCAGGTTCAAAACCCATCAAGAAGAAACTCCGTCACATGAAACCGGACGTTTCCCTCAAAATTCAAGAAGAGATCTCTAAGCAGCTAGAGGTCGAGTTTATTCAAGAGTCCAAGTATCCAGATCTTTCAAAGTATTGGGTTCCAAGCAAGTGTCCCAGTTCATTCAAGAAGCATTATATGCAGATACAGTGTTCCTCACAAGTTCATCAGTGATCAGGGAACCCATTTCCAAGGAGAATGTGAAGACCCATTCAACAAGTACAATATTCAAAATTCAAGTTCTATAATCTCTAACCGAGCAAGGTTGTGCCAAGCAAGGCATCTACAATTCCAAAGTACAAAATTCAAGTTACAAACTCCAAAGGTTCAAGTTCTAAAAACATCTTCAAGCTTCAACAGTACACTCTTCAATACAACAATCCCAACGGACCCATGCTCCAGGAAATTCAACATCATCGCTCTTCGCCTTACCGCCCACAAACTAATGGGGCAGTCAAAGCAGCCAACAAAAATGCCAAGACCATCATCATGAAAATGACTACCAATTACAAGGACTGGCCCCAGAAACTGCATTTCGCATGGTGGGGATATCGAACTTCAATTCGCACTTCAACTGGTGCGACTCTGTTCTCATTGGTCTATGGAATGGAAGCAGTACAACCTATCGAGCTAGAGATACCTTCTCTAAGGATAGTCCTCGAAAGAAAAATCCCAGAAGCTGCATGGGTTCAAGCAAGATATGACGAGCTAGTCATGCTCGATGAGCGTCGGTCTTCAAGCCGCTCACCATGTACAAGTCTATCAGCGCCGAGTGGCCAGACATTTCAACAAAAGGGTCAGAACCCGAAACATCAAGGAAGGCGAGCTTGTCCTGAAAGCCCTTCGCAAAAGCACCATGGACCCAAGGGGAAAATTCAAACCCAACAGGGCAGGCCCATACATTGTCAAGAAGATCCTCTCCGGGGGAGCAGTCGAACTAACAGACATCGATGGAACAGAATTAAGATCTCTGACCAACCTCGATCAACTCAAGAAGTTCTATGTCTAAGTTCCACGTTCAAATTCAAGAATCCAAATTCAAAGTCCTGTAAGGTAGTCAGAACTACGTCCGGCCTGATTCCCTAACGGGACACGTAGGCAACCTCATTTCGAGGCCCGACCACTTTAATACAAAAAATTCAAAATTTCCTCAATTAAGGGAATTCTAACAATCAAATCAAATTTCAAAACTCAATTGTTGTTGTCTTTATTTGAAACGTGCCAATTCAAAGCAAAGCATGTTCAAGCAGAATTTAACACAATAACTTTTTATTTGGCCCTAAGGCCTTCAAAGCTAATTGAAATACAAAGTCAGGATCAAGTGAAGCAAAGTTCAAAAGCCTTTGCACTTCCTAAACACATTTTCTAAACACGTCTTCCAAACACATTCCAAACACAATTCTTTCCAATACAATTTCAAACACATTTAGCCTACAAAGATCTAGGGTCGGGCGACTATGCTCTCGAGTCTTGGCACCTTGAGTACTATCCCCTGGCTCCTCCCGCAATCAATCATCAATCTTCCCCTTGCCCAAGCGGCGGGAGAAGAAACTTGCAAGCCTTCCAAGACGGGAGGACGACAAACCTCCTTTGGATTCCGAACGGTCAAGCACGGGATGGGCCACACTCCCGTCACCTTCCTCATAGTCAGTTGATGCAGGACGTCTAGCTCTAGAACCTCGGACTCTAGCTGGTCCAGAGAAAGAAATGTCCCTCTGGCTTAGGCCACTCATCCATACAATGTACCCCGCAGACAGAGTAACCAGCTCAGGTGGAAACTGAATACTCAAGAATGGTTTGGCAACCCAATACTGCCTCCAAACTTCAAGACGATTTGCATTCAGCGCAACAGGTTTCGGGTTCTCTTTAATACAGTCCGGGATCTCCTGTTTCAAGCCATACTGTCTCATCACTCGAGCAGGCGAGTAGAAGAGCAGCATCGAGAGGCTTGGCACCCTCAAAGCAGTAGAACCAGGGGCATGTCTCATAGCAGCAATTCCCCACCAAGGAACTACCCACCTTATACAAGATTCAATCCCAGAGAGTGCGCATCGCCACTCATCCAATGATAGCCGGCCATACAACATGGGCAGCACAGTGAATCCTTTTCTATTATAGCTTTCCATGTTCTCTGGTTGTGCCACCAGCATGAGCCTCTCCATAAGCCAAACCTTGGGGAGTATACAAGAAGTGCATTTCAAAATTCAACATTCAAAATTCAAATACAAGTATAAATTCAACATACAAGAAGGCTCCAGATCCTTACTTGGAGTAATACCGGACTTCCTGACGGCAGAGAAGAGGGGTCCGACTTCAGCATGTCAAGGCCCATCAATGTTTCGCCAATCACGAGCGGCATTGGGTCCCGACCATTAACAAACTGCTCTACAATCTCTATTAGGGAGGCGTCACCATTGCCAAACCCCTGCTTCGAAAAGAGGAAGCGAGCGAAAATACAAAAACTCAAGGCTCTCAGGCGGAACACTTTGGGAACATTAAGCCCAGCAAAGTAGGTGACAAAGAGGGACAAATCCACCCCTCTGCCATATACAACAACACTCAAAAGTGGGGGCTTCAAGCCCAAATACCTTTCAAAACTCAAGAAAAAGTGTTCTTCAACACTAGGCATGCATGGCTCCAGCATAATGGGCCACCCCAATATGGCACTAAATTCCTCAGGGAGGGGACATACCTCATTATTTCCAAAGCGGAAGACATGATGATTTGGATCCCAAGCCTCCAGAGGAGCAAGAATGAAGTGCAAATCCAATTTTATAAACCGGAAAGAGACGAGCACCCCAAGATGCATGCCATCAAGCTCCCTTTTCTCCAATTTGCCTAGCGAACCAAGCCACGAGTTCAAGGCACTTTCAAAGGACACAACCATATTCTCTTTTCTTTTCGAGAGGAAGCAGTATGAAATGATAGCAGGGAAGGATTGATGCAAGAAGTGATCCGACAACCTCCCTATGTATACAAGAGTCGGCTTGCACGACAGCCCACAGGCGCCAGGCGCCAAGCCTGCGCCAGGCGCAGGGGCCTGCACCGAAGGACGAGGCCACCGTCCTATCTTATGGCTCCAAGTACACACTCTTTAGTGTTTCGGACAACAAAGTAAAAACCTCCATTATTCAAGGTTCCAAGCCGCAAGCCGCGCAATTTAAGCAGTCCGGATCAACGCTTCGGGCAAATTTCGGATCAATTTTATTCAAAATTCAAGCATTCTAGTCCTAGATCGGCGTCCTAAGTCGAGTCTGAATATGCATAAGCAAGAGTTGAATATACTTTGACTTGCGCTTTTTCTAACCAAAAAACCTCAGTCAAAGTGGGGGTTTATAGTGGGTATATACACCCGAAAAATGGGGCAAATGTTTTTCAAATTTTTGGCAAAATTATCATGCATGCATATAGCTACAAATTTCAAGGCACACACAACGCATACAATTCCAAAAATTCAAACATACAAAAGCCAATCTTCATTTTTTTTTTCAAAACCAATTCAAGTTCAAAGCCATACAACCATACAAAAATTCAAGTTCCAAACCATACAAATCCATACAAATACAATACAATCCAGCCTATACAAAATCAACCCAAGCAAGCTGGAACTCGCTACCATGCAGGGTCAGTCTGAGTCATCATCAACAGTGACGTCAACCACAGGCGCCTTGTCCCTGTTTCGCCTCCTAAGGCGCTCCAAATCCTGATCCAGCTCCGTCCCAGGGGTACTAGGGTCCTGCTCCGAGATACGAAGTGTGCCAGGAGAGGGATGAACTCCCTGCTGAGGAGAGGGATATTGATAAGGCGGCGACATCGCCATGTACTGGTACAGCGCAAACATCTGAGCCTGACGCATCCTCTCCATCTCTGCACAGTAAGCCCATGAATCTGCACCCGAAGGCTGAGGACCACTCCCTCCGAATGAGTAACCAGGGGAAGAAACAAAGGGCCGTGAACTGCCTCCACCTCCAAACGAATGCCTGGTAGGACCAATATGTACAAAAGGGGAAGCTCCCCGCTCAGCATCAGAATGCCTCTGATGAGCACCAGCACCGGACCCCTGTCCCATCTCCAAGCTCGGTCCCTCTTGCCTCAAGGACGTCTCCACCTGGGGTTCCCTATCAACGGAACCTCTGCGGTCTCGACGGCGCTCCTATACAAAATACAAGTTCAAGAATCAACATCCAAGTTCGAATTTCCAGAATACAAATTTCAAGATTAAGTAAGACCTCTCTGTCCCGGCCAGAAAGCTTCCGGGTCAGCTTGGCACAATGCCTGATACGGTTATGGATGAAAGTGATAGTCTTATGCTAGCAATTGGAACCAAAACTGATTTGGGTTCAATGGCTCATTTTGTGTGCATGGTGACTTGGATTGAGTGAGCTCGTTATATGGTCCTTATTATCAAGGTGGTACGTTAATCAAACTGGTCCGTTTAATCACATTGGTCCGCTTGTTTAAACAGATTGTACGCACTTATTATTTTTAATTGCTTTGGTTAAAGTCGGTTTAATAAAGGGATATTTGTTTAAATCCCCAATTTAAATTCAGTCATTACTTAGCTTTGATTATTGCTGTTTGTAAGGAGAGTTTTAAGCCTTTGTAACCTCCAATTTAGTGACTGAATTAGGAGGCTTTAGAGCTTGTAACTGCCAGTTTTAAAGGCTCTTATATGGCTCTTAATTAGCCGTTTAAAGCTCTTGTAGCTGTTGGTTTTTGGCTATTTATAGTCAGCTTCTTGATTGGAATAAACAACCAACTGGATGATTAAAACACTTGTTTGTTACATTTCGAATTATAGTTTATAATTCAGCCTTTTTCTTTGTTTTGGACGCGTTTCCTATTCAAAGAACTGATTGTGAGTCAAAAGGTCTTGTCTTGCATTCACGATCAACGAGTTAAAGGTCTAGCTTGTTAATCAACTATCCTTGTTTATACAACGAGTTTTTAAACTCGTATCAATGCCTCTTCCAGGAATCAAGCAAGAGCATCCAGCGACACACTCTCGCCCGAGGCGCCTGCATACAAAATTCAAGATCAATTTCCAAATACAAGATTACAATCAGTTTCAAGAAAGTGCAACAGTACTTACAGCAGTATAATGCTCAGGTACATCATCATATGATCTCCAGTGCGGAGGAGAAGCTACAGGGATGGTGTCCACCACCTCTTCCCCGTCCGAGTTCTCATAGCGGAGGATCCTATCAGCTTGAGGAATGTCCTCAGGATCAACCACCTCCTCCTACATCCAATCATACAAGAATACAAGAATACAAGATACAAGGTTCAAAATCTCACCGGCAGTACGAAGCGTACTGGTGGAGCCAGCCTCCTCAGGAAGTCGTCATAACTACCCTTCCTGTATACAAAATCCCTCCAAGAGCGGCAAACAGCATCGCCCCTAGCCTCCGCATAGAGTCGGGCAAGCTCTTTATCCAACGCCAGCATGGACCCCGGTGGGTCCTTAGGGACAAGTCTATCCCAAATTATGCTGAAGGGACACTCGCTCCCCTAGATACCACATGTGGCGGTACACCCCTGGAAGCAAAACCCGCCGCCCAGAGAAGAAATGGGCACGAGCAGCCGAGACAGGTACAGGCGCGTTGGTAAAAGGACGCCATACCACCTGCAAAGCAAATAACTCAGACAACAATACAAATACAAATACAAGAAAGCAAAACAATACAAAGGATTACCTCATCAGCAGGTAGAACTCTCCAAGCTCTGCGGGAGGTCGCCAGAGGCACCCTCCTGCGCACCACTCCTATCCAAGAGGCAGCATACGGGTAAGCCGCATCTCCAGTACGATCTTGCGCCAAAGTCGGAAAGTGCTCATATATCCAAATCTTTCAAGAAGCAAACAAAACATCAGTCAAGTTCAAATACAAACATACAAGTATAACGTACAAAGGACAAGGAGTCTTAATACCTCCAGCACACTCCACAGAGCAGCCATGCTCGGGTCGCTCTCCGGCGCAGTCCGGGAGGCCTGCTTAATCTCATACAAGAGGTGGCTATATGCCAAACCACCCCAGTTGCAGCTCGAAATGAATCTGATGTGCATCCGACTTTTCCTGCGCAGGGCCATCACTCTGCTCACCAAAACTAGGAGGAAGAGCCTAACCCTCTGCTCCGCAGACACACCCACACCGCAGATAGCCTCCACAATCACCGTCACAGAAGCATGGGTGTCGTCCTCCGATAAGTCAACAACAGGGCTGAGCAAGTCCCTGGCAGTGGCCGAGCGCCACGTCAGTTCCAGATCAAAGGTCACATTCCTCTCAGAAAAAGGAAGACCCGTAATCATAGCAAACTCAAAGGGGGTAATGGTGATCGACCCCCATGCCATGTGGAAAGTGTTGGTAGTATCCCACCACCGCTCCAACAAAGCCCACAGCCGGGGTTTGATCCCCGTTCTCCTCGAAGTACTGCCCATGGCACGCCAGAAATCGGCCAGGCCCGTCTGTGACCAGATCTCTATGGCCTCCTCATCAGCACGAAGGGCTCTAAAGGCCTTCTGAACCTCCACCAAGGACCAGAAAGTACGAAACGGCTTTCCATCGGCCTACAGGTGAACAAGTCAGTTCAAAACCTATGCAAGTACAAAAAAACAAACTCAAAACACAGTACAAGACTCACCAAGCCAGCGCGAGGCCGCTGAGACAAGTGCCACTCCGGCCGAAACACCAGGTCGGAAGGGCTCCAACCAGTACCAGCAAAGGTGGGCGCCTCCCGGGGAACCATACCCCCACCTAGCGCGTTTATTGCAGCCGCTTCTTCATCCGAAGAATCCTCCTCAGCAGCTCGAACCACCGACGATTCGGCGAGCTTCCTCCGAGTGTGACGAGGCATACTAAATCAAGTGGAGTACAAAGTGTCAAAATTCTAAACTGGGGGCTATCCTATACTAGCCTATACAAAGTCAAAAAATTCAAAACAAATCCCCAGTGGACCTCTAGTTCAAAGTACAAGTTCTACACCAAAGCAGGTATACAAGTTCTACACCAACGCCTAGGCTACCCACGTCGAAGCAGGTATACAAGTTCAACATCAACGCCTAGGCTACCCATGCCGAAGCCAGCATTTCAAAACTCTACAAAACAACATCAAGGCATCCTAGCCTATTTCTCTACCTGAGACCCCGCTAGGTCACCAGTGAGACTACTATCTACAAACACCAGGTACAAGACTCAAGAAAACTTCAAAAGTTCAAATCTACAAGTTCCAACAGTTCAAGTTCGAGTGGCTATCAAACAGTTTTCTACAAGATTCAAGAAGCTTAAGCATACAAGCATCATTTCAAAGCACGAGAACATCAAAACTACATGCAATCCTAGAGTTATTTCATAAGCAAAACATGAAATACTTACATGGATAAGGCAAGAACAAGATCAAGGGAAGACAATTTGACCTTTGAGAGAGAAAGAGAGCAAGAAAGCAAGAGATTGCTCCTCAAAATGGCACGGCAAGGGGCACTTATATAGCGCAGACCCGCGTCGTACGCCGGCCCAGTGCCCAGCGCTGCCTGCTGCACGCATCTTCAGCGCGCGCGGTCTCCCGTGCTGATTGCAAGTCCTTTGCTGCTACGGTCTTCCGCACCAAGGTTCAAACGTCGCATCAGGCCATCTATCGAAAATACGGGTATACACCTGTATCTCCAAGTACAAACAGATGAATATTTCAAGAATACAAAGTCCAAAAAATACAACGACTCAGGCGTTCAACTCCCAACGGACCCAAGATCCGGGAAAGTCAGTCGAGATTTCAAAATTCTAAGGGCCAGTAAAAAGCTCTTATCCCCAACAAAGCACATCCCCAACGGATCAACTCCGGGTGTTCAAATTCAAAAATTCAAGATTCAAAATTTTCAATGCCAAGCTCCGTCCTGAACCAAAGGCGGAAGAGTACAAATACAAATCGGAGTCGTCACAACCGCACCGAGGTAGACTCTATCCTTTTTTCTAATGTTTATGCAGGTACCGGCGTACATAGAGTGGTCTCGATTGCAGAACATCTTGATCATTCTCCGTCACCTTTCGAAATACTTTGACTTGCGCTTTCCTAACCGAACGCTCAGTCAAAGTGGGGGCTTCAATTCTGTAGACACCTAATTTGTGTCTCCCCTCTGGGATGATGACGATACCATTATCCTTACTAGGCGGTTGGAATAACTCCAGGCGGAAATCCAAATTGCTAAGAACATTTCCTTAATTCAAGATCCAAAATCCAATTCCCGAGGCCGTTCCCCTTTCGGTTCTCGGTACAAAATACAACTTTCAAAATCCAATTTCAAAATCCAAGTACAATCTCATCTAGTAGATCATCTCATTGGTTTTACTATTCCTTTTCCACTCAAAATCATATAAGGCAAGTCAAATTCGGACGCCGACCCACAAAACCGAGCAAGCCGGGCCCCGTCCCGTACAACCGGAATACAAAACCCGAGAAAGACTTGTTTTTAGACGCAAAATAATGCCTTAACCTCCAAGAAAACACAAAACACCAAACCTAGTACTATTCGTACAAAGGTACATCACTACAAGACGAAACAAGGACGGAGCCCGCGTCCTTGCTTTGGCGGCATTCACGCCACGTCACCAGCGCCCAGCGCTGCTTTGGCATGCTGCGCTGGCGTGTGCTGGCGTCTTGCACCCATTCTTCCAATAAATACCCCTCATTTTCAGCATTAGAGGAAGAGCAACAACAAATACAACGTCGTAATACTGACATTACGCCTCATAATACAAATCAAAAACCCTTCAAAACACATACAAAATTTCTAATTCTAAGCAATTGGGACCTCTAAAAGGAATTCTTGCCTAAACAAAGAAACCCATCTTGCAACATGTACTCCCCATAAGCACCAACTGCACATTTCTCGAATGCAACTCCAAAATCACCATCATCATGATGATAATCTTTTAAGGTCTCAAACCCCAACAAACGAACATCAAGTGTAGCAAGCAAAGTGTACCTTCGTGATAATGCATCAGCCACCACATTGCTTTTACCATCTTTGTATTTCGAAGAAAAATGAAAGGATTGCAAGAACTCGACCCATTTAGCATGCCTTGGGCTCAATTTTTGTTGCCCATTAATATACTTCAAAGATTCATGATCAGAATGTAAAACAAAGTGGCTAGAACGCAAATAATGACTCCAATGATCCAAAGCTCTAACAATGGCATAGAACTCTTTATCATAAGTGCAATAATTCAAACGAGCACCCCCTAACTTTTCCGAAAAATAAGCTATGGGACGCTTACCTTGGATCAAAACAGCACCAATCCCCACTCCACTAGCATCACACTCGACCTCAAAAGGTTGAGAGAAATCTGGCAGCGCCAAAATAGGAGCAGCACACAAACGCTCTTTAATCACATCAAACACCTTTTGAGCGTCCTCTCCCCATACAAAAGCACCTTTCTTCAAGCAACTAGTGATAGGACTAGTAATAGTACTGAAATCACGAATGAAACGTCTATAAAATGAAGCAAGACCATGAAATGAACGCACCTCACTTATAGTTTTAGGATTAGGCCACGATTTGATAGCCTCGATCTTGGACTGATCCACGGACACTCCATCTTTCGAAACCACATAGCCCAAGAATACAACATTGTCAACAAGGAATGAACACTTCTCTAGCTTCCCATAGAGTCTTTGAGCTCTAAGTGTTTCAAAAACATCCCTCAAATGAATCAGATGCTCCTCTTCGTTCCTACTATACACCAAGATGTCATCAAGATATACCACAACGAATCTGCCCAAAAATGATTTAAGCACTTCGTTCATTAGCCTCATAAACGTACTAGGAGCATTAGTGAGACCAAATGGCATGGCGGTCCACTCATACAAACCATGTTTTGTCTTGAAAGCCGTTTTCCACTCATCTCCTTCACGCATCCGAATCTGATGATAACCACTTCACAAATCAATTTTTGAGAACAACTTCGAACCATGGAGCTCATCTAACATATCATCAAGTCTCGGAATTGGAAAACGATACTTGATGGTAATGTTATTCACAGCCCTACTATCAACACACATTCGCCACGTTCCATCTTTCTTAGGCACAAGCAACACCGGAACAGCACATGGACTCAAGCTTTCTCTAACATAGCCTCGATTCACAAGTTCATCAATTTGCTTTTGTAATTCCTTTGTTTCCTCCGGATTGCAACGATAGGCAGCCTTATTAGGCAAAGAAGTTCCTGGAATAAGATCAATTTGATGTTCAATACCACGAATAGGGGGCAAACCTGGTGGTAATTCATCCGGAAATACATCCTTGAACTCAAACAGCAATTCGGCAATGGGACTGCCTTCTTTCCAATTTTGGCCTTCAATTGGACTCTCCTTAGCCACGAGCAAATACACCAACTCTCCATGATCAAGAGCTTGCTCAATTTCTCGTTCACTAGTCAACATGGTGAGATTCGGCTTTTTCTTTTGTTTCACACTCATGGATCGAACCGCTTGAGATGACATAGGCTTTAGCACAATTTTCTTGCCTTTGTCTCTCAATTCATACTCATTGCTTCTCCCTTTATGAATCACGTCCCTATCAAACTGCCAAGGACGACCCAACAAAATATGACAAGCATCCATAGGAATAACATCACAAAGAACTTCATCCACATACGAACCCATAGTCAAACCAACCCTTACTTGCTTCGACACTTTTACACTATTACCATCATCAAGCCAATGGAGTGCGTATGGCCTAGGATGGGAAGTAGTGATTAAGCCTAATTTTGACACCATTTCACTAGAAGCAGCATTGGTACAACTCCCCCCCATCAACAATTACACTACACCACTTATCTTTCACTAGACATTTAGTATGAAACAACTGATCTCGTTGGTCTAGATCAGTAGGTGAAATTTGAGTTTTTAGCGCTCTAAGAACCAGATTTGTGTCATAAATTGGAGCCTCATACCCTTCCTCTTCCTCCTCATCACCACTCTCATCAAACACAAATACGTCCCCCAACCTCTTTTCCTCTTCAAACAACTCCTCACGACATTCAACAGCTTCTCTCAAGGTCACTACTCGTTTATTTGGACACGTATTTTGATAATGCCCAAACCCTTGACACTTAAAACAACGCACCTTGGACAGACTTGTTTCTTTGGTTGGGTTAGATAGTTTAGGGGCAGCCGTAGAATTACTTGAACCTACGGTACTAGGTGATGTGTTTGGTTTCAAGCTAGGTTCGGATTTAGCCCAAGACTTGGCTTTACCATCCATACTAGACCCTCCCCCATATTTTTCCTTCCCTTGATTTTCCAATTTTAAACAAAGTCCACAAAGAGTGTCAAAATCAGAATATGGATAAAGGTCTACGGTATTGGCAATATTATAATTTAGACCCCTTAAAAATCTGGACAGTTTTTGTTCCTCAATTTCCTTAATTTCTCCCATTAAGGACAACTTTTCAAACTCATCAATATATTCGGCCACACTCATTTTTCCTTGCCTCAATTCGGCAATTTTATGTTATTCTATGAGTTGTTGGCACATACCTTTTACGTAGCTTACATTTCAAAGACTCCCAAGAGGTAATTTTCTCCTTCCCTTCACGTATTCTCTTGGATTTCAGTCCCTCGAACCACAATGAAGCCCCTCGTCCTAGCTTCAATATGGCATATTTGCAACGCTTCTCATCATCAATGTCCTTAAAATCGAACATTCTCTCTATTTTGCGCTCCCACTCCAAATAGGCTTCCGGATCTGTTCCACCAACAAATTCAGGAAGTTCGGTGACTTTGAATTCATCCATAGCCCGCAGATCACGCCTAGGAGGCCTACGATACCCCCCATCTCTAACGTTCTTCAAGGCTTCTTGGAGATGTTGTAGAAAGTCAGGATCATCAAAATCCATATTTCAGTTTGTAAGAATTACGAACAGCAGCTCTTTTTTTTTTCCTTTTTTTTTTTTTGGGCGGATCACATGAACAGCAGCTCTGATACCACTAATGATACGAGTTTAAAAACTCGTTGTATAAACAAGGATAGTTGATTAACAAGCTAGACCTTTAACTCGTTGATCGTGAATGCAAGACAAGACCTATTGACTCACAATCAGTTCTTTGAATAGGAAACGCGTCCAAAACAAAGAAAAAGGTTGAATTATAAACTATAATTCGAAATGTAACAAACAAGTGTTTTAATCATCCAGTTGGTTGTTTATTCCAATCAAGAAGCTGACTATAAATAGCCAAAAACCAACAGCTACAAGAGCTTTAAACGGCTAATAAAGAGCCATTTAAGAGCCTTTAAAACTGGCAGTTACAAGCTCTAAAGCCTCCTAATTCAGTCACTAAATTGGAGGTTACAAAGGCTTAAAACTCTCCTTACAAACAGCAATAATCAAAGCTAAGTAATGACTGAATTTAAATCGGGGATTTAAACAAATATCCCTTTATTAAACCGACTTTAACCAAAGCAATTAAAAATAATAAGTGCGTACAATCTGTTTAAACAAGCGGACCAATGTGATTAAACGGACCAGTTTGATTAACGTACCACCTTGATAATAAGGACCATATAACGAGCTCACTCAATCCAAGTCACCATGCACACAAAATGAGCCATTGAACCCAAATCAGTTTTGGTTCCAATTGCTAGCATAAGACTATCACTTTCATCCATAACTGTATCACAAAAAGAACGTTCATTCAATATCTGACAAAAGGAAAACACAAAAACCCTAACTCTTATTCTCTGGAACGCCGTTCTTCCCAAACAAAGAAAGAGATTGATCGTGATCGTTCTCTTCCGTACTAGCATACGTGGGATTCAATTGGTGCTTGTGGACTAAGTAGAGGAGCAACAAGTGGGGCTCTAAGATCTTCGAAGCTTGCATACGAACGGGAGAACACGCTACAAAGGTGATTATTCTTTCGTCTTAATCTGATCTATACTATTGTTATGCATGTGATCCTGTGATAGATGTTAGGAAATTGTTTCCTGAATTCCGCTTTATGCATCTATATGTTCCTACACAGTAAGCATTGAAAAATCATACAGAAGCGGCTTCTTACCCTAGGAATCAAC
Source organism: Spinacia oleracea (assembly GCF_020520425.1). Classification (NCBI taxonomy): domain Eukaryota; kingdom Viridiplantae; phylum Streptophyta; class Magnoliopsida; order Caryophyllales; family Amaranthaceae; genus Spinacia; species Spinacia oleracea. The sequence goes on from NC_079490.1 coordinate 71,998,532, forward strand.
AAGAGAAGACCATAAATATATTTGGTAACCGAGAAAGAGTAAAGTTCCATCAAGACATCAATGTGTACACAGGGCTAGGATATGAAAAAATTAAACAATAAAACCCTAACCTGGTCAATCATTATATGAGCTGGACAAATGTTACGAACCAAAAACTGTGGCGTTTTTCCATGTAAAAGATCTAGAAGACGTGCCAATCCGAGAGCAACCTCTATTCTTTCTTTCCACTCCAATTTATCTATAGAAAAACAAAGTGAAATTAGATCAGAGGCACAGGACCAGCAGACATAAAACAAAAGAGGGAAGGAATACTGAATACATAAAAATGTCAACAGCTAGCATCGCATATAGACGCACATGACCAGCAGACATAAAACAAAAGAGGGAAAAGAATACTGAATACATTAAAATTACTACCAGAAGATATGACATCTATGAAGTATTATAGACGCGGGTAAACACATGATAGAGGTTAGCTGTGATCAGATTAAACACTCAAGTATAAAGTTTAGCAAAAGTGAATGAAAAATTCAAATAACTAAGAGGTCAAATGAGTTGGGATAGAAGAAAAGATAGCAAGAAGGGGAAAGAAGTTCAGGGGATTTGCCATTTCGCCCATATGTACCTTGTCATCTACTACTGAATGATCCTTAATGTCATTGAGGAGTCCAAACCCGAGGTTGGTTCATATGGGAAAAGAAGGAAAAGAAGGTAATTGACCCGCGTTGACTACATGTAGTTGTAGGGAGGTCAATGAGGGAGAGCTGCAACCGAGGGGTTGCAAATGTAGTTTTTCTACTAGTGACCGATGAGCAAAAGGCCTGCCCCTGGGCATGGTACCTCAAGTATGTCTCGAACCCAAATGACTCTATCACAGGCAAAAATTCCTAAAAAACAAATATTAATATTAGATGAACTCAACATGACTCCTAGAAAAGGGAAAAGCTGTATTAATGTGATTTCAATATACAAATGAAGCATAATGTAATCACACTAAGATAAGCAAGAAAAAACCAACCTTCACAAGATACGCTGGGGTCCCTGGTTGTGGAACATCATCAGTCACATGGCCACGCCTACGAGATAGAACTGTGTAGATCACAGAAACACAATCTATAGGTGTTTGTATCTGGAAGAAAACACAAATGTTTCATGGAGGAAAAAGCAGTCAACAGACTAGTACAAGAACAGGAAAAAGCTAGAAGCACCTCCACATAATAAACTTGCTCAGTAAGATGAGGGGTTGCCATAAGGAAAGTTCAATAAGCCACACAACGGGCTGTCGGGATTATTTGTCCAGTACCCCGATGTAGTGGCTCAGGAGCAATCCTAGCATCAACTATCTTGAATTTCACATTTCTGATTGGTTCATCACAGAGGGAACCTTCTCGTGCACCCCACTGAAAGCTTCACAAATAAATGCAATAATTCAAAAGGAAATTAGAAGGTAGAACACCTGGGGAGGGGGGGGGGGGGGGGGGGGGAGGGGGGGTGAAGAGAGGAGAGGAGAGAAACGTTCATCCCGCAAGTTGCTTGAAAAACAAGCAAATTAGTACTATTACTTGAAAAAAACAGAAGAAAGATAAGCCTCAGGTATAGAGGTCAGACGACTTACACTGTGACTAATTGATTTGGTCTCACATTCCATTCCAAACAAAAAGTTTTGGTACTGCATGTATTTGGTGATCTTTTGGTTCCCTACACTTAACTGGTACGACACTATCATCTCCACAGTTCTTCTCAGGGACACTGAATTCCTGCTGCTGGTTATACAACGGCTCGCAGAACTGATTACCTGAACGGCTGCACCTGAATTATGTTCAAATAGGTCCAGGTACTCATCAACCTCTCCTCCTCCAGTTAAAAACCCGTTTGTATTTAGGTTGTTGCTGTTCTTACCTGGGTTAAGTAGCAACCATGAAGCAGCTTCATTCTCATCCGCTTCATGATCAGTGAGACGATCATCTCCCTTGGGCAGGTCCAGCAATCCGTCTGAGGGGCCATAAACACAACCCACGGGCATGATTAGGACCCGCTGGTGGCGGAACAAACATTGAGAACGAAGCGATAATCAGATATGAGTGGCACGGGATTCAATTACACAAAAATCAAACAAATGAAATCGAGTAAATTCCAAAAACTCAAACCAATTTGGCCAGAAAAATTAACATAATCGACCTAAATAACATAAAAAAAAAAAAAACAACAAAATTAACCCAAAAATGACCGGAATAAGTCTCCAGTCAATAAAACCACCCAAAACTACATCAAATCAAACGAAGAACAATAAATCAACCCTAAAATCAATCAAATCACCCAAACATCATAAACCAAACAAAATTCCAAAAACAAATAGAGATTATGACTCAAACCAATTTGGCCAGAAAAATTAAAAAAATCGACCTAAATAACATAAAAAAAACAAACAACAAAATTAACACAAAAATGACCGGAATCAGTCTCCAGTCAATAAAACCACCCAAAACTACATCAAATCAAACGAAGAACAATAAATCAACCCTAAAATCAATCAAATCACCCAAACATCATAAACCAAACAGAATTCAAAAAACAAATAGAGATTAGGACTCGAATCCATACCGCAAAGCCAACAACGAAGGTTGAACATCGAGCCGCATAAGGTCGAAGTCTTTCTCTCTCTTCCGCCCTATTTTCATCTCTCTGTAGACCGTTATTGAAATCTTGATGCAAAATCGAAATATCACGAGATCTTTGGAAGAAGATTGAACGAGAGATTCACAACGAGATTTACAAAGAGAGATGAATGTTGGTTAGGGTTTCATAGATGGGATTTGCGATGGAGTGGATCAAAGATGAAGAGGAAGTAGTAATCGCCGGTGAGATTTGCGAAGGAGAATTGTAGATGAGTTTTAGGGATTGGATAATTAGGGCTGAGATCTGAGATTGGATGAACCGCAGAAGGAAAATGTCGGTTATCGCAGCGAACATTAAATGGCAAAACTGCAATTAATTGCACTATTGCAACTTGTAATCCCCTTTGCGCGCTGCGATTTTTTTTTAAATAAAAAAATAGATTTTTCTTAGCGCGTTGTTCGTATAACCGCTGCGAGTAGTTCATTTAAACCTTGACCCGCGTTGACCAAAGTCTTGTGCCAGCGAGTGTAACTTGTATGAGTTGTAATTGATGAGTTGCAAATGACGATTTCTCTACTAGTGTTTGTACTGTGAACGAAGTGCTTAAATCATTTTTGGGCAGATTCGTTGTGGTATATCTCGATGACATCTTAGTGTATAGTAAGAACGAAGAGGAGCATCTGATTCATTTGAGGGATGTTTTTGAAACCCTTAGAGCTCAAAAGTTCTATGGGAAGCTAGAGAAGTGTTCGTTCCTTGTTGATAATGTGGTATCCTTGGGCTATGTGGTTTCGTAGGATGGGGTGTCCGTGGATCAGTCCAAGATCGAGGCTATCAAATCATGGTCTAGTCCTAAAACTATAAGTGAGGTGCGTTCATTTCATGGTCTTTCTTCATTTTATAGACGTTTTATTCGTGATTTCAGTACCATTACTAGTCCTATTACTAGTTGTTAGAAGAAAGGTGCGTTTGTATGGGGAGAGGACGCTAAAAAGGCATTTGATGTAATTAAGGAGCGTTTGTGTGCTGCTCCTATTTTGGCATTGCCGGATTTTCTCAACCTTTCGAGGTCGAGTGTGATGCTAGTGGTGTGGGAATTGTTGTTGTTTTTATCCAAGGTAAGCGTCCCATAGCTTATTTTTCGAAAAAGTTAGGGAGTGCTCGTTTGAAATATTGCACTTATGATAAAGAGTTCTATGCCATTGTTAGAGCTTTGGATCATTGGAGTCATTATTTGCGTTCTAGTCACTTTGTCTTGCATTCTGACCATGAATCTTTGAAGTATATTAATGGGCAACAAAAATTGAGTCCAAGGCATGCTAAATGGATTGAGTTCTTGCAATCCTTTCATTTTTCTTCAAAGTACAAAGATGGTAAGAGCAATGTGGTGGCTGATGCATTATCACGGAGATATACTTTGCTTGCTACACTTGATTTTCGTCTATTGGGGTTTGAGACCTTGAAAGACTGATGGTGACTTTGGAGTTGCATTTGAGAAATGTGCAGTTGGTGCCTATGGAGAGTACATGTTGTAAGATGGGTTTCTTTTCAAAGACAATCGTCTTTGTATTCCCAAGCACTCAATTCGTGAGCTACTAGTTCGTGAGGCTCATGGTGGAGGGTTGGCTGGTCACTTTGGCATAGCTAAGACCTTGGAGATATTAAGGGAGCATTTCTTTTGGCCTAAAATGTTGGGCGATGAAACAAAAATTGTGGGTAAGTGCGTGACTAGTTATATGGCCAAGAGTTCTTTCAAGCCCGGTTTGTACTCACCATTACCAGTTCCGGTTCGTCCTTGGGAAAATGTTTCTATGGATTTCATAGTGGCTTTGCCTCGTACTCAAAGAGGTAAGAATGCTATCATGGTCGTTGTTGATAGATTTTCCAAGATGGCTCACCTTGTTGCTTGTCACAAAACGGATGATGCTTGTAATGTGGCTGATTTGTATTATAAAGAGATTGTTCGTTTGCATGGAATTCCCAAGACTATTGTTTCGGATCGTGATTCCAAGTTTTTGAGTTACTTTTGGATCACATTGTGGAGAAAGGTGGGAACCAAATTGTTGTTTAGCACTTCACATCACCCTCAAACTGATCGAACCTTGGGAACGTTGTTACGAGGGTTGGTAAGTAAGACGCAAAAGGATTGGGATGTCAAGCTTGCTCACGCTAAATTTGCTTATAATCGTTCTCCTACTTATGCTACTGGTCATTCTCCATTTGAAGTGGTATATGGGATTAATTCATATTTTCCATTGGATCTGATTCCATTGCCGAAAGATGAGATGGTTCACAAAGATGCCGATGCCAAGTTGAAATCTAAGATGAAATTGCACCAACAAGTTCGTGACCGTATTGAAGCTATCAATGCCTATTATAAACGGAAATCAAATAACAATCGCAAGCCTCGGGTGTTGTCAAAGGTGATTTGGTTTGGGTTCATTTGAGGAAAGAGCGTTTTCCAAGCAAATGCAAGAACAAGCTTATGCCTAGGGCTGAAGGTCCTTACAAGGTGGTTACACGTGTGAATGATAATGCTTACAAGATCGAGCTTCCGGGAGATTGTAGTGTCCATGCTACTTTCAATGTAGGTGACCTCTCAACCTATCTTGATGTTGATGGCCTTGCTGAATTGAGGTCAATTCCTTTTAAAGGGGGAGGGGATGATACGGTCATGGATGAAGGTGATGGTCAAGGTGACGGTCTTATGCTAACAATTGGAACCAAAGCTGATTTAGGTTCGATGGCTCATTTTGTGTGCATGGTGACTTGCATTGAGTGAGTCGTTTGATGGTCTGTTTAATCAAGTGCGTTTGATGGTCCGTTTAAGCTTATCTTTATTTGTTTTCGTTTAACTCAGATTAATAAGGGGACAATTGTTTTAATCCCATTTAAATTCAGTCTTGTACTTAGCTTTAAATATTGTTGTTTGTGAGAAGGATTTTAAGCCTTTGTAACCTTCAAATTGGTGACTGAATTAGGAGGCTTTTAGATCTTTGTAACCACCGGTTTTAAAGGCTCTTAAATGGCTTTTAAACGGCTGTTTAAATCTCTTGTAACCACCGGTTTATAGCTTACTAGTCTTATATGCACGCGATGCGTGCGAATATAAAAAAACAAATTTGACCCCCTTAAGCAAACATACTGTAAAATCAAGATCAAATTATTAATATTAACAAATAACACAAAAATTTCATAATTCTTTTATTTTATCTTAATAGAATTTGGAAAAAGAAAAATACATAATCTCTATTACATAAGTGAAAAAACTAAGCAAACTACATAATGTACTTATTTTCTGTGGGTTACGGTTAGAGCGTCCTCACAAACAATCTAACACAAAACATACACGGCAGATCAAACTGAGTAAATACATACTCCTAATAGAGCACACCTGCTGAAATGGAAAGCATATGAAGCAAAATGACAAACGGGTGAGAAACAAAACCCAATGTACACATGCCAATAAATAAGAATAGCCCCTCGGCCATAGTAGTAAGCTCTAGGAGAAGGGGTAAACCCAGAAAAAAATATATTAAAAAAAGTGGATGGAAAATTCGGAAAATAAAAAAATAAAAATTGATGGCCAGATCAATTTTAACCTGCAACAAAATCATTTCAGTTAGTGGATATATTGAGACGGGCAAATGTCAAACTGTCAGGGACTAAGAAAGACAGTTTGGTTGTAATAGGGTCTTCATATGATTTATCTCCCAATTTCAGAAGAGTTGGCAAATTCTTTGCAGCATCTTATAAAAATGGATAATATTACAGCAACAAAATATAATGACCTGCAAATTTAACATAATTTTGCCATTTTTTTCAAATTTACAATTCTAATAATCAAATTCGCCAATTAATTAGTTGATGGCCTGCTATTTAACTAACAAATAATGTCGGTAAAAATTAACAATCCAACAAAATTATATGTCTATCACAATGTTACATAGACCGCGGAACGTTCTGGAATGTGGTACGGGAACGGGAACACAAAACGCAATCTCTAGAGTTTACGATACGTTGGGTTATTTTTTAAAACTTTTTGGAACTTTAAATTTTAGAATCATTAAAAATTAAAGCCAAAAAACAAAACAAATAACTCCTAATTAATAAAATATTGATATGGCCTATACAATACTTCTATGTATGGAAAAATAAATTAATAAAAAAAATATATCAATACTCCTTTTGATAAAGAACTAGTGTGTGGCTCGGGCGTTGCTCCGGGTTTTACTTTTAGTCGGGTTTACGTTTTCCAAAAATATGCCCAATTTTAAAAGATTGTATTTTACATTTATATGTGAAAATATGACAAACATTGTAGCTAGTTGAGATGGTAGGAAGTGAAACTTTTAATCCATGAGGTTCGATGCTCGATCCTTGCTACATGCTTTTTTGGTTGTCAATAACATACCATGATGCTTATTAGTGATGACATGGCGTAATACGGAGGGAGTCTACGTGACACATATACGTTTTCACAAACGCCTTTTAATATATAGTATAGATATATCTAACAGCTGTCCTCATATGTTACATAAAGAATATATCTTCCCTCAAAAACAACAAAAACATCTAAATGCTGAGATGTACTCGTTTAATAAATGAATAAAATAAAAATAAAAATGAATTAATAAAAGGGGAAGGGGCTCTTCTTTTTTCGTCTTTTCAATATGTGGTCTTCAATTCGGGTACCCTTCAATTCGGGCTCTTCGTCTTCTTCTCCACAAACAAAAAACATGTTTTTGACACTAAAAACTCAATAAAACATCAAAAACTCAACAGATTTCACATCAAATATCCCAAAATAAATCTCCCAAATGCCAAAAAAAATCAAAAAATCACCTTCAACAAATCAACAAATTGCGATCAATTTTAACCTGTAACAAAAAGTGAAATAAAAAAAACTCTAGAATTAATTATTATTTTTCCCCTCAAAAAAAAAATTATTATTTTTAATCAAATTTCAAAACTAAAAAAAATGTTACTAACCTTGTAAGAGTTGCAGCGATCAAATGTGAGAGGAGAGAGAATCGGAGAGGATGAAGGTTTCGGGGGAGTAGAAGAAATCGGAAGCAGGCATCCCATTTCTCCTAAACTCTCAAGTAGACCATACTTTTTAATTTGAAGTATTAGGTTATAATTTGAAGTGACCCAACAGCTTCAAAGGTTTTGGGGGAGAGCACGCATCCCATTTCTCCTAAAACTCCACATTTTTTTTTCTCTTTCTTCTTCATTTCTCTCTCTGTTTTTTCATTTTTGGGCAAAGAATCTCTATTCTATAAGCCAGCTCCTTAGGGCTTTTTAGTAAATTAACTTTTCGTGTCCCCCACTAAATTTACAATAACACCCTTCTCTGTTTAACAGTGTATGTCAGACCCTTTCAGGCTTCCAGTTTCTAACGCCCAAAACGTGATTAATGGCCCATAATTACATTAATTCTGATTATTATCTATTTTAAAAAACGAATTAATTATTGATTTAAAAACAGAATCTATTTTTGGCTAATTTTTTAAACGTCAATTTAAACGTCTAACTTTGTGTGATATTTCCTAATTAAATGTTTAAAGGCCAATAAGGAATCAGGCAAGGATTTAGAAAAATGGAAAGAAACCTTTTAATCCCTGCCTGTAATCTCTCACCAAAACAGGAAAGGATTTAAATTTCCCTGTAATCTCTCCCTGTAAACTCTCATCCCTCACGTCAGTAAAGAAAAAGGAATCAAATAAAATTACAACTTGATTACTGTTTCCAAAACTACAAATTGATTGATTACAGTATGTAAACCAAATAATCTCTGTACAGCGTTCCAGAGTTCCATCAGAGGTTCGTTGTGAAAAAGCTCCACCACCGCCAATACATGTAAGTAGACTCTTCTCATCGATAAATGTACAAAATATAAACAAATTCTGTGTTAATAGAGATATTAAACTGGAGCTATGTGCAATTGGTTATTGCAATGAAATGAATTATAGAGAAAACAATTTGTAATTTTATAGAGAAAACGGGTCATTGCAATCAAATTGATTATTCGTTATTTTTTGCAGATGAAATTTGTCAAATTTAATTAAATATGCATATTTGTCAAATTTATGATATTGTTTAAAATCAATTTACCAATTTTTAGAGTGCTTTATTTAATTTGACATATTACATTTTGAAAGAAATCATGGTTTTGCAGGATTTACTTCCAGTACGTTCGATTTTAAGTTGGGTGTTAAATTCAACACGGCATACAATAACCAACGACATAAGGTATGTGCCCCATCAGTCTCTTCACCAAAAAATAAATAGCAACACATATGCTTCCATTGATTTTAATTAATTATTTCATGCTTTTAGTTTTTCTTAAGATCATCTAACAGTTAGCTATTGTTCGAGAAATTTTTTAAGTAGGGTTCACATCTCCATATCAGGTGTCAAATAATAAAACCTCTTAATTAAATGTCCACATTTGTCACATTTATGATATTGTTTATAATCAAATTTACCAATTTTCAGAGTGCTTAGTTTAATTTGACAGATTATTTGATTAAAATCATGAAAATCTGAAGTAAAAAATAGTTTTTGCAGGTTTTACATTCAGTTTAACGTTCAGTTTTTAAGCTCATCATCTTTTAACAAAAACCAACGACACAAGGTATGTGCCCTATCAATCTCTGACACAAAAAATAAATAGTTATATGCATGCTTCTATTTATTTTAATTAATTATTTAATATTTTACATCATGCTTTTAATTAAGTAAGCCTGTTATGATTAGTTAATCTCTACTTTCAGATTTTATTGGTTTTGGGAATGCAATACACTAAAAAAACACAATCAAGTGAAAAGGACACACAAAATACGGACCTTTTTGCAGTTAATAGAGAAGAGGGAAGATGAATCGTGTCATTTTGATGTACCAAAACATCAAAAAAATCATTAAAGTTCTATGGAACTATGAAAGTAACCAGAACAAAAAGAAGAGAACTTTTAGAAGACCGAAACTTTAACAGTTTTGATTCGTGTCATTTTGACAGTTTTGAATCGTGTCATTTTGATGTACCTACATAAAACATTAAAAAAAATCATTAAAGTTCTATGGAACTATGAAAGTAACCAGAACAAAAAGAAGGGAACTTTTAGAAGACCGAAACTTTAACAGTTTTGATTCACACAGGTTAGCTATAAGTCTATATCCAATAAATATAATTCCTACAATCACAAACTCCGTGTAAGTTTAGGAATTCATGATAAACAAGGTTGTCGTCGATCGTTATTATTAATGTTTAATTGTCAGGGCCATAGGGCATATCAATTTCCTAAAAACCCAAAATTACAGGTCCAAATCAAAATTCAAGAACAGATGAACAGTCAGCCAGTCAACAAAGTGAGATCAACAAGCCCATCAAATCAGATTGAATAACAATTACATATTCAACATAACAAAGTACAAAATTGTCAAATTTCAACCTTTTGAGGAACCCATAAACACACTACTGCAAGTATTTCAAGATAAAGTGATCAGACTCTCAAAATGTATTTCACAAAACACACTACTGCAAGAACACCAAAATTGACGAACCCATAAACACACTACTGCAAGAATACTAAAATCTAAAATGTCTGTTTCAAACAACTAATAGGCTTAAAAGAACCTATAAATAAATTCAATCCTAATGGTTAACATGTAACAGAAAATACTATTAAGCCATATTATTGTATTATTGCAAATATTACGGCTTCAAATAGGACAACCTTAATGAAATTAAAAAATACTCCGCAATCAAAGTGAAAAATAAACAAATACTATTATGCTGCACAGGTGCGTGTGGAAATAGAACTATATGAACAAGAATTTTCACAAGCATACAAACTCCATAACAAAGAAGAAGCCACACCATATTCTCACAATCTCAATCTTATTAACTCTCAACAACAAATCATACCACTACCAACTTACAAAAATCATGCAAAGAATTGACTAACAAGTAGTTAAAAATCTCACCAAATTAAAACAAAAGTAAATTAAATTCAGCGCCTCTACCAGCGCCTCCCAAAACACATCTGCATCTGCACCTTTCTCTCCAACCCATAGAGCCATAGAGGGCACGACATGCAAACCAAAAGTGCAATCAAAATTAGTTAAGCAACAATTTAGCAAACGAACTCCAACTACAATTACTTAAGCAACAATTAATCCTCAAATTAATCCCTAAATATCAATTAATTACCCTCAAACCCTTAAGCAACAATTAATCCTCAAATTAATCACTTAAGCAACAATTAAACCTCAAATTGAGCACTTAAGCAACAATTAATCTATTCCACAAATTGCTTGAAAAACACTTTAATTAATGAACCAACAATTAATCATGAATTTAAACCCTAAATATCAATTAATCCTGAAACTAAACCCTAAATTACCAACAATTTCCCTAAATCAATATTTTGCATGAAGTAATGAATGATTAAAACCCCAAAAAAATCATTTGAACAAACCCTTAAAACCCCCAAACATTTCCCCAAACAATTAACGAAATTGATCGAAAATAATAGATATTAACGACATTCAAAATATCAAAATATTTGCTAAAATAACTCCTGATCAGGCGATTTTAAATACCCTCGAACCCCAACACCATAGACAGATTAATTGACGAAGAGATGAGGAATATTACCTGTGCATCGTCGACAATTCCAATCGACGGCGTTTCGATGACTTAGTTGAGTCTCCAACAAACGAACCCCATAAAACGAACTACAGGAGGAGAGAGAGTCTTGATATAGTTGGAAAGAGGAGAGAGAAAAGGAGGGATAATATGAGAAACCATTTTCTGAGGAGAGAAATGAAGGAAAGTAGCAATGAGGAGAGAGAACGGAGTGATAGCAAGCAAGAGAAACAATTTTCAGGAGAGCGGCGGATAAGAATGAGAGAGAAAGGAGCAACAAAAATAAATTAGGGTTAGAATTTGGAAAGAAAAGACCCCTATTGTCAACATTTGAGAATGAAATGGGCCGGCCCATTCTCCGAACTTAAAACGAAATGAATATATCTCTCATTAACTTGACAAGTTATGTTTGATTACAGGTCCGTTCTCCGAACTTTATTAAAACGAAAATGAATAGACTTTTATTTTAGCGGAAAATAAAAATAAAAAGCATCAAAATAAAATATTTACTTTAATTTACTAATTCATTTGGTTTTTTAAAAAAAATTAAAATTTTTGTTTTAGCAGAAAAGAAAAAGGAAACAAAATAAAATAATTCAATTAGGTTGTTTAGCTACTGAAATAAAATCAGTTTTCAACAGGTTTCAATCTAATACTCTAACAAGATAATGTTTTTTTTTTATGATTAACTCATGTTGCTTTTACATCTTAATATATTTTTTAACATTCATGCAGCCTAATAGACGTAATCGAGTGATGGAAAAAGTATTTGCATGTTTCGGATACAGAGCTTTTTCGTGGGTGCTACATCCACCAATTGGAGCTTTTAATCCTGAACATTCGTATACGGTTGGTTATGTGTTGCATCTCGATTGGGCGGAGGAGTGCATGTGGTTAAACAAATATATTGCAAGCAAAAGAAGAAAGTGATACTTACTATTTTGTATGTTTAATTTAATAACTTTACTTTCAGTACTTCAATTTTGGTTTTTCGATTGGATATGTTAGTTGTATCAAAATAATGTTAAGTTTTTTAATAGCTTTAATTGGTCATAAGATTCGATCATTCGTCATGTAAGGCTCGAGTATTATATGACCTCAATATCGCAAAATATGGACTATGCGAATGATTTTGTAAAATTCCGCACGCATTGCCTGCATGAAATACTAGGCACAATAAAATTAAAATTCCGCACGCATCGCATGCATGAAATACTAGGCACAATAAAATTTCTAAAATCCACGCACGCATCGCGTGCATAAAATACTAGTTTGAATAATGGCAGCTCATGTTAGTACTTTGCAGATTAAAAACGAAGCGAAATCTGGTTTAATTACTCAGGTCATAAAAACATTTCCAAACTTTCATCAAACAAATTAAAGGGTTTCAATCAAACAATTTCAATAATGCACAGAAAACCCAAATCACAAAAATAATTCCCAAAATCTGTAAAAATCAAGAGAGATAAAGTAGTTACCCGGCAACAACAATCTTTGCACAAACATTCGGTTTTTTTGGAGCAATAATGTCCACCTAGTTCAGCCATCAACAACATTTTCTCCGCTAAATCCGTCGTCGTACCCGTTTTCATCGACATTACAGCAAATTTCCAAACTTTTCCGATCAAATTGAACCCGGCAAATGTATTTTTTTTTTAAAAAAAAAAACTCTAAATCTCTCTCTTCAATCCCACAATATTTTACCAATTTTTCAGAATAAAAATCAGCGTATAAATCAGAATAAAAGTCTCTCAATCTCTCTCTTCAATCCCACAAATTCTGGCTGAATATATGGGGCGCAGTTGTTTAAGGATAGCCGTTTCTGTCTCCCTTTTTTTTTAATTTGTTTTTCAATTTGTGAAACAGCAAAGGGTGTTATTGTAAATTTCTTGGGGGACACGAAAAGTTAATTTACTTAAAAGCCCTCAGGAGCTGGCTTATATAATAGAGATTGTATAGGCTATTTATAGCCAGCTTGTTGAATGGAATAAAACAACCAATTTTGAAGAATAAACACTTGTTTTCAGTTTACTTTGAATTATTGATTATAATTTAACCTTTTCTTTGTTTTGGACGTGTTTCCTACTCAAAGAGCCGATTGTGAGTCAATAGGTCTTGCCTTTCAATCACGTTTGATGAGCTATAGGTCTAGCTTGTTAATCAACTATCCTTACTCATACAACGAGTTTTTAAACTTGTATCATTTGTGGTATCAGAGCTGCTGTTCGTGACAATTGGAACCAAAGCTGATTTAGGTTCGATGGCTCATTTTGTGTGCATGGTGACTTGGATTGAGTGAGTCGTATGATGGTCTGTTTAATCAAGTGTGTTTGATGTTCCGTTTAATCAAGTGCGTTTGATGGTCTGTTTAATCAAGTGCGTTTGATGGTCCGTTTAAGCTTATCTTTATTTGTTTTCGTTTAATTCAGTTTAATAAGGGGACAATTGTTTTAATCCCATTTAAATTCAGTCTTGTATTTAGCTTTAAATATTGCTGTTTGTAAGGAGGGTTTTAAGACTTTGTAACCTCCAAATTGGTGACTGAATTAGGAGACTTTTAGAGCTTTGTAACCACCTGTTTTAAAGGCTCTTAAATGGCTTTTAAATGGCTGTTTAAAGCTCTTGTAACCACTGGTTTTTAGCTTATTGTTTAGGCTATTTATAGCCAACTTCTGGAATGGAATAAAATAACCAATTTTGAAGAATAAACCCTTGTTTTCAGTTTAATTTGAATTATTGATTATAATTCAACATTTTCTTTGTTTTGGACGTGTTTCCTACTCAAAGAGCCGATTGTGAGTCAATAAGTCTTTCCTTTCAATCACGTTTGATGAGCTATAGGTCTAGCTTGTTAACTATCCTTACTCATACAACGAGTTTTTAAACTCGTATCATTTGTGGCATCCGAGCTGCTGTTCGTGATTATTACGAGCTAAAATGGATTTTGACGAACATCTCCAAGACGCCTTGAAGAACGTTCGAGATTGGGGATTTTGAAGGCATCCTAGACGTGATCCACTATGGGTTGTGGATGAATTCAAAGTCACGGGACTTCCTGAATTTGTTGGTGGAACAGATCCGGAAGCTTATTTGGAATGGGAGCGCAAGATAGAGCGAATGTTCGTTTTAAGGACATTGATGATGAGAAGCATGGTAAGTATGCCATATTGAAGCTAGGACGAGGAGCTTCATTGTGGTTCGAAGGATTGAAATCCAAGAGAATGCGTGATGGGAAGGAGAAAATCACCTCTTGGGAGTCTTTGAAACGTAAGCTACGTAAAAGGTATGTGCAAACAACTCATAAAATAACGACTTATCGTAAAATTGCTGAATTGAGGCAAGGGAAAATGAGTGTGGCTGAATATATTGATGAGTTTGAAAAGTTGTCCTTAGTGGGGGAAATTGAGGAGATTGAAGAACTAAAATTGTCTAGATTTTTAAGGTGTTTAAACTACAATATTGCCAATATCGTAGACCTTTATCCATATTGGAAAACCAAGGGAAAGCAAAACATGGGGGAGCGTAGAGTATGGATGGTAAGGCCAAGTCTTGGTCTAAATCCGAACCTTTCTTGAAACCAAAGACATCACCTAGTACCATAGGTTCAAGTAATTCTACGGCTGCCCCAAAATTAGTTAACTCAACCAAAGAAACAAGTCTGTCCAAGGTGCGTTGTTTTAAGTGTCAAGGGTTTGGGCATTATCAAAATGCGTGTCCAAATAAACGGGTAGTGACCTTGAGAGAAGCTGTTGAATGCTGTAAGCAGTTGTTTGAAGAGGAGAAGAGGTTGGGGGACGTATTTGTGTTTGATGAGAGTGGCGATGAAGAGGAGGAGGGGTATGAAGCTCCAGTTTATGACACAAATCTGGTTCTTAGAGCTCTACAAACCCAAATTGCATCTACTTATTCGGACCAACGAGACCAGTTGTTTCATACTAAATGTTTAGTGAAAGATAAGTGGTGTAGTGTGATTGTTGATGGGGGGGAGTTGCACCAATGTTGCTTCTAGTGAGATGGTTTCAAAATTAGTCTTAATCACTATAGCCCATCCTAGGCCATATGCACTCCATTGGCTCGATGATGGTAATAGTGTGAAGGTGTCGAAACAAGTAAGGGTTGGTTTGACTATGGCTTAATATGTGGATGAGATTTTTTGAGATGTTATTCCTATGGATGCTTGTCATATTTTGTTGGGTCGTCCTTGGCAGTTTGATAGGGACGTGGTTCACAAGGGGAGAAGCAACGAGTATGAGTTGAGAGACAAAGGCAAGAAGATTGTGCTAAAGTCTATGTCATCACAAGCGGTTCCATCCATGAGTGTGCAACAAAAAAGAAGTCGAATCTCACCATGTTGGCTGGTGAACGAGATATTGAGCAAGCTTTAGATCATGGAGATTTGGTGTATTTGCTTGTGGCTAAGGAAAGTTCGATCGAAGGCCAAAATTGGAAAGAAGGCAGTCCCATTGCCGAGTTGCTTTTTGAGTTCAAGGATGTATTTCCCGACGAATTACCACATGGTTTGCCTCCTATTCGTGGTATTGAACATCAAATTGATCTTGTTCCAGGGACTTCTTTGCCTAATAAGGCTGCTTATTGTTGCAATCCGGAGGAAACAAAGGAGTTGCAAAAACAAATTGATGAACTTGTGAGTCGAGGCTATGTTAGAGAAAGCTTGAGTCCATGTGGTGTTCCGGTGTTGCTTGGGCCTAAGAAAGATGGGATATGGCGTATGTGTGTTGATAGTAGGGCTGTGAATAACATTACCATCAAGTATCGTTTTCCAATTCCGAGACTTGATGATATGTTGGATGAGCTCCATGGTTCTATGTTGTTCTCAAAAATTGATTTGCGGAGTGGTTATCATCAGATTCGGATGCGTGAAGGAGATGAGTGGAAAACGGCTTTCAAGAAAAAACATGGTTTGTATGAATGGACCGTCATGCCATTTGGTCTCACTAATGCTCCTAGTACGTTTATGAGGCTAATGAACGAAGTGCTTAAATCATTTTTGGGCAGATTCGTTGTGGTATATCTCGATGACATCTTGGTGTATAGTAAGAACGAAGAGGAGCATCTGATTCATTTGAGGGATGTTTTTGAAATCCTTAGAGCTCAAAAGCTCTATGGGAAGCTAGAGAAGTGTTCGTTCCTTGTTGATAATGTGGTATTCTTGGTCTATGTGGTTTCGAAGGATGGGGTGTCCGTGGATCAGTCCAAGATCGAGGCTATCAAATCATGGCCTAGTCCTAAAACTATAAGTGAGGTGCGTTCATTTCATGGTCTTGTTTCATTTTATAGACGTTTTATTCGTGATTTCAGTACCATTACTATTCCTATAACTAGTTGTTTGAAGAAATGTGCGTTTGTATGGGGAGAGGACGCTCAAAAGGCATTAGATGTAATTAAGGAGTGTTTGTGTGCTGCTCCTATTTTGGCATTGCCGCATTTTTCTCAACCTTTCGAGGTCGAGTGTGATGCTAGTGGTGTGGGAATTGGTGTTGTTTTGATCCAAGGTAAGCGTCCCATAGTTTATTTTTCGGAAAAGTTAGGGGCTGCTCGTTTGAATTATTGCAGTTATGATAAAGAGTTCTATGCCATTGTTAGAGGTTTGGATCATTGGAGTCATTATTTGTGTTCTAGTCACTTTGTCTTGCATTCTGACCATGAATCTTTGAAGTATATTAATGGGCAACAAAAATTGAGTCAAAGGCATGCTTAATGGGTTGAGTTCTTGCAATCCTTTCATTTTTCTTCGAAGTATAAATATGGTAAGAGCAATGTGGTGGCTGATGCATTATCAAGGACATATACTTTGCTTGCTACACTTGATGTTCGTCTATTGGGGTTTGAGACCTTGAAAGACTGATGGTGACTTTGGAGTTGCATTTGAGAAATGTGCAGTTGGTGCCTATGGAGAGTACATGTTGCAAGATGGGTTTCTTTTCAAAGGCAATCGTCTTTGTATTCCCAAGCACTCAATTCGTGAGCTACTAGTTCGTGAGGCTCATGGTGGAGGGTTGGCTGGTCACTTTGGCATAGCTAAGACCTTGGAGATATCGAGGGAGCATTTCTTTTGGCCTAAAATGTTGGGCGATGTAACGAACATTGTGGGTAAGTGCGTGACTTGTCATATGGCCAAGAGTTCTTTCAAGGCCGGTTTGTATTCACCATTACCAGTTCTGATTCGTCCTTGGGAAGATGTTTCTATGGATTTCATAGTGGCTTTGCCTCGTACTCATAGAGGGAAGGATGCTATCATGGTCGTTGTTGATAGATTTTCCAAGATGGCTCACTTTGTTGCTTGTCACAAAACGGATGATGCTTGTAATGTGGCTGATTTGTATTATAAAGATATTGTTCGTTTGCATGGAATTCCCAAGACTATTGTTTCGGATCGTGATTCAAAGTTTTTGAGTTATTTTTGGAATACATTGTGGAGAAAGGTGGGAACCAAATTGTTGTTTAGCACTTCACATCGTCCTCAAACTGATGGGCAAACGGAGGTTACAAATCGAACCTTGGGAACGTTGTTACGAGGGTTGGTAAGTAAGATGCAAAAGGATTGGGATGTCAAGTTTGCTCACGCTGAATTTGCTTATAATCGTTCTCCTACTTATGCTATTGGTCATTCTCCATTTGAAGTGGTATATGGGATTAATCCATATTTTCCATTGGATCTGAAAGATGAGTTGGTTCACAAAGATGCCGATGCCAAGTTGAAATCTATGATGAAATTGCACCAACAAGTTCGTGACCATATTGAAGCTACCAATGCCCCTTATAAACAGAAATCAAATAACAATCGCAAGCCTCGGGTGTTTGTCGAAGGTGATTTGGTTTGGGTTCACTTGAGGAAAGAGTGTTTTCCAAGCAAACGCAAGAACAAGCTTATGCCTAGGGCTGAAGGTCCTTACAAGGTGGTTGCACGTGTGAATGATAATGCTTACAAGATCGAGCTTCCGGGAGATTAGGATGTCCATGCTACTTTCAATGTAGGTGATCTCTGACCCTATCTTGATGATGATGGCCTTGCTGAATTGAGGTCAATTCCTTTTAAAGGGGGAGGGGATGATACAGTCATGGATGAAGGTGATGGCAAGAGTTCTTTCAAGCCCGGTTTGTACTCACCATTACCAGTTCCGCTTCGTCCTTGGGAAGATGTTTCTTTGGATTTTATAGTGGCTTTGCCTCGTACTCAAAGAGGTAAGGATGCTGTTATGGTCGTTGTTGATAGATTTTCCAAGATGGCTCACTTTGTTGCTTGTCACAAAACGGATGATGCTTGTAATGTGGCTGATTTGTACTATAAAGAGATTGTTCGTTTGCATGAAATTCCCAAGACTATTGATTCGGATCGTGATTCCAAGTTTTTGAGTTACTTTTGGAATACTGATAAGTGCATTATTTACCATATATTTATTCCCTTAGTATATTCCATATATACTAACTATGTAGTCATCATTTATTTACTATTTTGGGTCTTAAATTACTTTTAATAATTATAAGTATATTTTTCTTTGTTTTATATTTTATTGTTAAATAAGCCTAAATAGTACTTGGTTATGCTACAGGTCATAATTGCTTGAAAAGAAACCGAAGCCCATGGGATTCACATGAGATATTAACAGTTACAACTAATAAAGGGAAATGAAGAATAGTCCAAGATGTCAAGTGAAGCTCACATTTAATAGAGATTGTGAAAGAGAATGGGTCCACTTAGGTTAAATAAAGCCCATAAGTAGAAGAAAAGCCAACTAAAACAACCATTACGTGAGAAATGCTAGTCCAAGGAAGGAAACCCACTAAAAAAATGGAGTTAAGTACTTTCCTTCAAAAGAAGCAGCATATCAATAAGCTACCTTCGAGCTTCGAGATTGTCGGCAAAATTATAGATAGTCGGGTATAAACACAGCTGTTCCTATCAAATCGGAGAGGGGTTATCCAAGCAGTAGAGGAGATCAACAAGATGCTGAAATTTCGGATCCCGATCTTAGCAATTAGGGGTTTAATTTCCTTGTTCTTCACGCACTTGGAGTATATAAATATACTTCCCCTGCTCAGTTTCGGAGGAGGATATACACAAAAACCTAGCCGAAAATCACACAAAGAACAAGGGAATTTGAGTGAGTCCTAATTGGGCAATTAACGAAGAGAAGATAGCCATTGGAGGGAAGCTTAGTCTCAATTCCAAGGTTGAACAAGGTCGACGGTGAATAGCAGGGTCGAAGCCGAGGTTCTTTCGGATGTTCTTGAGTATCTCTATTATATAAGCCAGCTCCTGAGGTTAATTTAGTAACTTAACTTTTCGTGTCCGCCATAAAAATGACTAAAATGCCCCTTCCTATTACTCACAAGTCACAACCCCATCGCGTAAAACGTAATCTCTTACCTAAATCTCACTTCCTCCGCTACTTCTTTCTCCCGTACTTTCTCTCTCCTCAGTTCTCAAATCTTCAGTTCTCAAATCTTCTCATCGCCGCTTCACTCTTCGCCGCATCACTTCACTCAAAGATCTCATATGTTCAGTTCGATCGATCCTTCTGCTTTTCTCAAGGTTAGTTTTAATCATTCATTTTTTTTGTTCTTCTCGCTTAGTAATTCATTGAATCTACGATTTTATGTAACGATTTGTGTGATTTCATCGATTATTTTGCTCAGTTTGTCGATTTGTTTGACCCTTCAATTTCACCCTATATATTTTTTAATTTCTAAAGTATTTTAATTAAAAGATGATTTGATTTTGAATTTGATTTTCTGTATTTTGGGCTTAGTTTTGTGTGTCGGTGTTTTGCTGGAAGCACATTCAAGGGTATTGTCTATGTCACTAACAGCTACGCCGGTAATTTCTGGATCTTCACTTCCAACTAATTTCCGATTTTCAACTTTTGATTATTTTGTTGTTTGCGTACTTAATTAGCAAAGTTTAGGTTTTAGGGTTTGCAATTTTTGTGAGTTTGAATTCAGTTGTTGTTTGTATAGGTTTAGGGTTTGTACATTTTGTGAGCTTCAATCCATTTTTTTCTCTGTTAGATTTTAGGGTTTTGCAATTTTTGCGAGTGTTAAATCGCGTCTAAACTCAAAACTTCTGTCTCTTTTTGTTCAATGATATCAGGAAATTCTGCAGATGTAGAAATTCGGAAGATGATTAGTAACTTTAGAGTGGATGACTTAGCTAATATCATACGAGAACCATGTTTGTGAAATTGCTAATAAAGTTATACAAATCTACAATGTGCAATGATTCAAAAGTTCAGTCTTTGGTGAGTTTGCTCATGTCTGACAATTATGTTGCTCATGTCTGACAATTATGTTGCTCATGTGGGTTTATCAGTTTATGTTGATTATTTGTGTTTTTGTTTATATTAAACAATTGGTTGTGTTTATGTCGACAAAATCGGTAATGCCCAACACTATTTAACATGTGCCCCATCACAAGAAACTTGAGCACGTAAGTACCATGCTTAATCTATCTAGATAATGCCATTTATCATTATCAAGTTTTGCCCCACTTCCAATAAAATGGATAAGGTAAGGTCCTTTGAGAAAAAGAGGTACAGAGTATGAAAGATAACAGTTCCTTTGGATTAAAGAAAATGACCGAGAAGTCGAGAACTAATTAGTTGGCTCTCCCTTGAGAGAGAAGGTATTGTATTTTATCCATTTTTTGGAGGATTGGACTCATATGAGAGGGCAAAGAGAGCGCAATTGGTGTTTAATGATATGGAGAAATGAAGAAAGGAAGAAAGGGCGGGAAATTAGAGTGGATGACTTAGCGAGACTTGCCTTCTTGGATAGTGCTAACCTATAAACCAGGAATTTGGTCCTGATTCACTATAAACCAGGAGTGGATGATTTAGTTTAGAAAATGCTGTGCAAATTCACTGTCTAATTCTGTTAAAATAGTCCAAGAGTGTGCCGGTTACATGCCAAATTTCCGATTCACATGTGGGATCGAAGGAGTAGCACTGAATTTTCCTAATTTTCTGCATCATTATGCTTAATTTATTTCAGAGCTAGCCTGCTGTTTATTTCAGGATCCCTGCTTTTTCATTGAAATGTTTGACAGTTGCAAATAGTTATGAAACTCTATTTGAAATGTTTGACAGTTGCAAATACTTTTCAATTTGATAATGTGCACGAAAACGCACCTTCTTTATTATATTTGATGGTTTTCATGTCAAGTACTGATAATTCAACATTTCTGCATAAGTCAAAAGGCAAGAATTAGGATCATTACAGGAAGCTAAACATGGAGAACAGTAATAGTAGTTGTGTTAGGCATGGGACTTGGAGGATCAATTGTTGCGTCTATTATCGTGCAGTTTGTTCTGTTTGGTGTGAATTGTTATGCCCTTAGAGATTAAGGGCATGAATGATGAAATTGTTTTACTATTTAGATTTTTTAAATAGAGATCATGATTAAGGGCATGAATGATTAAATTGCATATATATATGTGAGCTTTCCGAATATTTTTTTCTTACCTATTATTTATGGTGATTTACTGTAATAAGTTGATGGTTACTGCAGTCCCAGAGTATTGACCGCTAATAATCCAAAGCGAGCCTTGCCTTCTTGGATGAGTGCAAGAGACGGTGGAAACGGCATTAAACAAGGTAATGATAGAATGGATGATGACAGTCAAGTGGACAGTTTGTAGAATAAAGTGAGAGGGCGAGGCAAGGGAGTGAAAGATACAGATAATGGTGAAGAGAATTACTCTATAGCTGGTCCAAATAAATCGGAGTTCTCCAATCTTTTGGTATGCTCACATTTATGTTTGAGTTTAGATTTATGAATAATCCCATGTGATGCAATTCTAGATCATTTTGAAGTAGGCAGATTATTTTATGAATAATTTCATTGTTTTATTTCTTTACTTATTTGTTTTCTATGTTTGAACAGCACCGCCAGTGCATACTAGAAAACTGTACTGAAGATATGAACTCACTCTCCAACTCGCTCCCTCGCTCCCTCTCTGCTGCTCCTGCTTCTTCCAGGTATAACTTTTTTATATTATATAGGATTTTAAGATTTTGATTACAACCCATTTCCCTCTTGCTAAATTGATTAATGGGTACCTTCCCTCAAAAAAAAAAACATTGATTAATGGGTACCTTTTATTTTTGTGATTTTTTATTTTGTTTTTATTTTTTATTGGACCGTGAGTTGTGACCATTGTCTGAATTAAGTTTGATTTTGGGAGTTTCTTGATTGAAGGTTGGGAGTGATCATCGGCTAATTTGAGCATTTTTTTGTGTTTTGTGGAATTTTCCTTTTTCCTTAAAAAGAATACTTTTGGTGGTGATATCATTATTTTTGTACTATTACTGAACAACACCCATGCAAATGGGTACTAGAAAACTGTATTGAAGATATGAAGTTTGTCCTTAAACGGGTGGATCAAAGCGTTGACAGTTTTTTGGTGTTGAATGTAACTTTGCAACAAGGAATTCGTTTAAGTATGTACCTTAATTTCATGATAAATTATACATTAATCTTTTAAATAATCATCCCTGGACAATATATTCTTAATTTTAGGGAGTATTTTTGTTATCAAGGACTTTAGCTTAATTTGCATATTTTGATTTGAACTTAATTTTTACAAGGTAGTTTTCTATTTAGAATGTTTATATTTGGCTGGATTATTGCAGGATTTGGGTACGAAGGAATTGAAGTGGCTTGGAAACAAACTATTTTAAATGTTTAGTTACTTTGGTACTAAGATCTCGATTTTAATCATGTAGGCGCATGAATAAATTGTATTACTATTTAGATTTGTAAAAATAGGCATGATTACTTTTTCTTTAGATGAACTTTGCTAACGTTTTTTCTTGCCTACTACATATTTGTGATGATTAGTTGTAATACTACAGTTTTATATAATCTCGCACGCATCGCGTGCATATAAGACTAGTACTTAATAAGTCTTCTTCTTACCCAATTGTTCATATTACTACTTATTTGAAGTACTTTGTTAATTTGATGAGATACTTTGATTGAAATATTGGTATTATTATTGATTTATGGTTATGATATTTTTCAATTTAATGATTATTTGAATTTTGCTTGTTCTTGATTATTAATTTTGCAATTTGACGTTGATTGTTATCTTTCAAGTGTTGGGTTGTGAATTATTGCTATCTGTACAATTTGTCTTAGTTTAAATCGTATAGTGAAGAAGTCCCTAATTTAGGTTGAGTCTGCGATTATGGTTTGGCTTAAATTAGAGAGCAATATCAATCTAAATAATCTTTCATTTATGTGATTAGATTAGTTAGGACTAATGAGGACTAATGAGGAATAATCTTTCATTTATGTGATTAGATTAATGCTTCCAATTCTAATTCATACAAGTTGCGATCATATATGTGTTAATTAGATTGGTTTAGAGTCAATTTCAGCTTAGTTCAATTTCGATTTCAAGTAAGGGAGATAGGGAGTTTTTGTTATCTTAGGCTCTACAGTTAGTCTAGTTGTTAAAATGATTAATTTCGTAAGGTTGGTTGATTAATATTATCAATAGTTTAATTTTAATAGAGTTATAAATAGATTTGGTCAAGTTTGTTGTCACTTGTAAATAGTAGTTTAGTATTAGTTTTAATATTAACAAATAACAATTTCATAACCCCCCCCCCCCCATAATCGTAAGTATGTAAATACGTAAATAGCGAGCGTAAATATTGTGTATATATTGTGTATATATATAATACTCCTTTTTAGTTTTAAATTTTGAGTTTAGGAAGTTAAAAATCTCCCAATGGGATCGACCCTTTCTTACCCTTTTACTACTTGTTAATATTTTTTTTTTGAAGGTCTAAGATAGGTTTTTAATTTAATACGGTAAACGACTCTATGAGTGGTTTCTAAATGTAAGACTAACATAGAGGACAAATCTGAAAGAAAAAAAACAAAGAGAAAAGGGTCTTATATTATTGGAGATTGATTGCTTGTTTACTTTGGCCAACAATGATTGCGTGTTTCCTTATAATTTTTTTTTTTTGCAAGCAAGTTCTGTTAATTAATTTTACATTTGATAGTGCGTATCGTAACATCAGAGAAATGCCAACGACTTAAAAACCATGTTTAACGATTTATGTGAGTTACACTTGTTACTACCCATAACCAATTCTTTGTAAAATTTGGCTAGGAGTATTTTGGTATGTCCAACAACTTATATTTGGTGTATCTTGCTAATTGGTGTTCTGGTCAGTTATTTAATTGGACTTCGAGTGAATTTTAACTATGTATATATTGCCAGCTACTTGTTGAAATCTAGAATTTGTTAGTGTTTTTATAACTGCAGATTCTCTTGAGCTTAAACATATGTCTAATAGTATAAGATCAGTAGTTAATTAATCTAATAAATATGCACTACATTGTTAATCATGTCCCTAATTAACTAGTAGTTTACTTTTCAGGTGCATGAGTGGTGGCACACCTAATCCTAAACTCAAGCGAATCAGGAAATATATTGATTCGGTAAACATCATAAGTCAAGAGAGATTAATCCACGCTTTTCAAATTGATCAACCAGAAGAAGTGAAACCAGAGGAAGTTGAATCAACAGAATAGGTGAAAGAACCTTGAAGGAGATGGCAGCCCCAAATACGGCGATGATCCTCTCTGCATTGTGTTTCCAGAGTTGGACAAACCCCTCAAACTGAATTCAGGTTTCCTTAATCTTCTTCCCAAATACTATGGGAAGTGAGGTGAGAATCCTCATCGACATTTAAAAGAGTTTAAGGTTGTTTGTTCTTCTATGAATCTTGAAGGAGTTGAACAAGATCATATTAGATTGCATGCTTTTCCTTTTTCTTTGCAAGATGTGGCTAAAGATTGGTTGTATGATCTTCCTGCTGGATCAATTACGACTTGGAATGTTATGGCATCAACTTTTCTACGAAAGTACTTTCCTGCAAGTCTAATTGGATCCATCAGGAAGGAGATATGTGGCATTAGGCAGCATGATAATGAGTCCTTATATGAGTATTGGGAACGTTTTAAGAGATTGTGTTCCTCCTGTCCCCAACATCAGATTAGTGACCAACTATCAATTCAATACTTTTATGATGGCCTATTGCCTACTGATAGGGGTATGATAGATGCTTCGAGTGGGGGGGGGGGGGGGGGGGCACTAGTGGATAAAACACCAACCCAAGCTAGGGCTTTAATTTCTAATATGGCTCAGAACACCCAACACCATGGTACTAGAAATGATGTTAAAAGAGTAAATGGAGTTGATTTAAGTGGTATTCAGAATCAATTACAAGAAAATGCTCAACAAATTGCTACTTTAACTACTCTTGTGTCTAAAATTGTTGCTAGTAATGAGTCTAAAGCTAGAGTGTGTGGAATTTGTTGTAATGAGTCTCATCCTACTGATAAATGTCCTGACTTGCATTCTGAGGATGTGAATGCTATAGGTGGTTGTTCTGGTCAAAGAAAATATGATCCTTACTCACAAACTTATAATGAAGGTTGGAAAGACCACCCTAACCTAAGGTATGGAAATAGACCACAACCTCCACAATCTAATCAACCAAGGCAATATGGTCAACAAAATCCACCACCCCAATCTGGTCCTTCACTAGAAGATTTAGTTAAGCAACTAACAAATCAAATAGGGCAAGTCCATAACCAAGGTGTTGAGTATCAAAAGAAAACTGACACGCGCCTTCATCACATAGACACTCAAATAGGTCAGATTTGCACTTCTCTAAGTAATCTTGAAACTCAACTTTCAGGTAAACTTCCATCACAAACAATCCCTAATCCCAATGGTCATGTTAAAGCTGTCACACTTAGGATTGGTAAAGTGTTAACTGAACCTAAAATGAAAATTCGTGAAGTTGAAAAAGAGATAGAAGTCAATCCTAAAGTTGGATCAGGGGAAAGAGTGGAAAGTGAGGGTATAATGCAGGGAAGGGTAAAACTGAAAATAATTTTGTTGTTCCTCGCTTTAAAGATTTGCCCCCTTTCTCTTCTCGCTTTGCTAAGGCTAAGAAAGAGAGTCTTGATAATGAAATTCTAGAAACTTTTAGGAAAATTGAAGTCAATATTCCCCTTCTTGATGCTATTAAACAGGTACCTCGTTATGCAAAGTTTCTTAAGGAACTTTGTACTAACAAAAGACAGTTTCGTCCTTCTGAAAAGGTAAGTATGGGGGAAAATATTTCAGCTATTATTCAAAAGAAGCTTACCCCTAAGTGTAAGGATCCTGGCATGTTTTGTATTCCTTGCAAAATTGGTGATTCTAAGTTTGAAAGGTGTATGTTAGATTTAGGAGCCTCCATTAACGTTATGCCGAAATCTGTTTATGATACTTTAAATGTGGGTTCTTTGTCTAAAACTGATATTGTTATTCAGTTAGCTGATAGATCTAACGCATTTCCAATAGGAGTTTTAGAATATGTACTTGTGCAAGTGAATGAATTGGTATTTTCTGCTGATTTTTATGTTCTTGTTATGGGTGATAGAAGCGATAGTGTTCCACTGTTGTTAGGTAGACCATTCCTAAAAACTTCTAAGACTAAAATTGATGTTCAAAACGGTAACTTAACGATGGAATTTGAGGGGGAAATGATTAAATTTAATATTTTTGATGCTATGAGATACCCAAGTGATATCAATAATGTCAGTTCTATAGATACTTTTGATGCTTTTGATTGGATGGCTCAGGAGGAGGCTTTTAGAGCTTTGTAACCACCGGTTTTAAAGGCTCTTAAATGGCTTTTAAATGGCTGTTTAAAGCTCTTGTAACCACCGGTTTTTAGCTTATTGTTTAGGCTATTTATAGCCAGCTTGTTGAATGGAATAGAACAACCAATTTTGAAGAATAAACACTTGTTTTCAGATTACTTTGAATTATTGATTATAATTCAACCTTTTCTTTGTTTTGGACGTGTTTCCTACTCAAAGAGCCGATTGTGAGTCAATCGGTCTTGCCTTTCAATCACGTTTGACAAGCTATAGGTCTAGCTTGTTAATCAACTATCCTTACTCATACAACGAGTTTTTAAACTTGTATCATTTGAGCTGCTGTTCGTGATTCTTACGAGCTAAAATGGATTTTGACGATCCTGACTTTCTACAACATCTCCAAGAAGCCTTGAAAAACGTTCGAGATGCGGGATTTTGAAGGCATCCTAGACGTGATCCACTACGGGTTGTGGATGAATTCAAAGTCACGGAACTTCCTGAATTTGTTGGTGGAACAGATCCGGAAGCTTATTTGAAATGGGAGCGCAAGATAGAGCGAATGTTCGATTTCAAGGACATTGATGATGAGAAGCGTTGTAAGTATTCCATATTGAAGCTAGGACGAGGAGCTGCATTGTGGTTCGAAGGACTGACATCCAAGAGAATTCGTGATGGGAAGGAGAAAATCACCTCTTGGGAGTCTTTGAAACGTAAGCTACGTAAAAGGTATGTGCCAACAACTCATAGAATAACGACTTATCGTAAAATTGTTGAATTGAGGCAAGGGAAAATGAGTGTGGCTGAATATATTGATGAGTTTGAAAAGTTGTCCTTAGTGGGGGGAAATTGAGGGGATTAAGGAACAAAAACTGTCTAGATTTTTAAGGGGTTTAAACTACAATATTGCCAATACCGTAGAACTTTATCCATATTCTGATTTTGATACTCTTTGTGGACTTTGTTTAAAATTGGAAAACCAAGGGAAAGCAAAATATGGGGGAGGGTCAAGTATGGATGGTAAGGCCAAGTCTTGGTCTATATCCGAACCTATCTTGAAACCAAACACATCACCTAGTACCGTAGGTTCAAGAAATTCTACGGCTGCCCCAAAATTAGTTAACTCAACCAAAGAAACAAGTCTGTCCAAGGTGCGTTGTTTTAAGTGTCAAGGGTTTGGGCATGATCAAAATGCGTGTCCAAATAAACGGGTAGTGACCTTGAGAGAAGCTGTTGAATGCGGTGAGCAGTTGTTTGAAGAGGAGAAGAGGTTGGGGACGTATTTGTGTTTGATGAGAGTGGCGATGAAGAGGAGAAGGAGGGGTATGAGGCTCCAGTTTATGACACAAATCTGGTTCTTAGAGCTCTACAAACCCAAATTGCATCTACTGTGTCGGACCAACGAGATCAGTTGTTTCATACTAAATGTCTAGTAAAAGATAAGTGGTGTAGTGTGATTGTTGATGGGTGGAGTTGCACCAATGTTGCTGATAGTGAGATGGTTTCGAAATTAGGCTTAATCACTACAGCCCATCCTAGGCCATACGCACTCCAGTGGCTCGATGATGGTAATAGTGTGAAGGTGTCGAAACAAGTAAGGGTTGGTTTGGCTATTGGTTCGTATGTGGATGAGATTCTTTGTGATGTTATTCCTATGGATGCTTGTCATATTTTGTTGGGTCGTCCTTGGTAGTTTGATAGGGACGTGGTTCACAAGGGGAGAAGCAACGAGTATGAATTGAGAGACAAAGGCAAGAAGATTGTGCTAAAGCCTGTGTAATCACAAGCGGTTCGATCCATGAGTGTGCAGCAAAAAAAGAAGCCGAATCTCACCATGTTGGCTAGTGAACGAGAGATTGAGCAAGATATATATCATGGAGAGTTGGTGTATTTGCTCGTGGCTAAGGAAAGTATGATCGAAGGCCAAAATTGGAAAGAAGGCAGTCCCATTGCCGAGTTGCTTTTTGAGTTCAAGGATGTATTTCCCGACAAATTACCACTACGTTTGCCTCCTATTCGTGGTATTGAACATCAAATTGATCTTGTTCCAGGAACTTCTTTGCCTAATAAGGATGCTTATCGTTGCAATCCGGAGGAAACAAAGGAGTTGCAAAAACAAATTGATGAACTTTTGAGTCGAGGCTATGTTAGAGAAAGCTTGAGTCCATGTGATGTTCCGGTGTTGCTTGTGCCTAAGAAAGATGGGACATGACGTATGTGTGTTGATAGTAGGGCTGTGAATAACATTACAATCAAGTATCGTTTTCCAATTCCGAGACGTGATGATATGTTAGATGACCTCCATGGTTCGAAGTTGTTCTCAAAAATTGATTTGCGGAGTGGTTATTGATACGGTCATGGATGAAGTTGATAGTTAAGGTGACGGTCTTATGCTAGCAATTGGAACCAAAGCTGATTTAGGTTCAATGTCTCATTTTGTGTGCATGGTGACTTGGATTGAATGAGTTCGTTTGATGGTCCGTTTAATCAAGGTGGTACGTTGCACTTAATCAAGATGGTTCGTTTAATCAAGGTGGTTCGTTGGTTAAAATTTGATTGTTATTTTCTTTTGTTTAATTCAGTTTAATAAGGGGACAATTGTTTTAATCCCATTTAAATTCAGTCATTTCAATACCTTTAAAGGTTGCTGATTGTAAGGAGGGTTTTAAGCCCTTTGTAACTGCAAATTAGTGACTGCATTAGGGAGGCTCTCATTGCTTTGTAACCACCGAATTTAAAGGCCCTTAAATGGCTTTTAAATGGCTGTTAATGCTTTGTAACTGCCGTTCTTTGGCTTGCTGTTTTAGGCTATTTATAGCCAGCTTGCTGAATGGAATAAACAACCAATTTGAAGAATAAACACTTGTTTTCAGTTTACTTTGAATTATTGATTATAATTCTGCCTTTTCTTTGTTTTTGGACGTATTTCCTACTCAAAGAGCCGATTGTGAGTCAATAGGTCTTGTCTTGCAATCACGATCAACGAGCTAAAGGTCTAGCTTGTTAATCAACTATCCTTAATTATACAACGAGTTTTTAAACTCGTATCATTAGTGGTATCAGAGCAAGGTTCGTGATTCTTACGAGCAAAAAAAAAATGGATTTTGACGATCCAAACTTTCTACAACATCTCCAAGAAGCCTTGAAGAACATTCGAGATGGGGGATTTCGAAGGCATCCTAGACGTGATCCACTACGGGTTGTGGATGAATTCAAAGTCACGGAACTTCATGAATTTGTTGGTGGAACAGATCCGGAAGCCTATTTGGAGTTGGAGCGCAAGATAGAGCGAATGTTCGATTTCAAGGACATTGATGATGAGAAGCGTTGCAAATATGCCAGTTTGAAAGGGACGTGGTTAATAAAGGAAGAAGCAACGAGTATGAATTTAGAGACAAAGGCAAGAAAATTGTGCTAAAGCCTATGTCATCTCAAGCGGTTCGATCCATGAGTGTGAAGCAAAAAAAGAAGCCGAATCTCACCATGTTGGCTAGTCAACGAGAAATTGAGCAAGCTCTAGATCATGGAGAGTTGGTATATTTGCTCGTGGCTAAGGAGAGTCCAATCGAAGGCCAAATTGGAAAGAAGGCAGTCCCATTGCCGAGTTGTTGTTTGAGTTCAAAGATGTATTTCCCGATGAATTACCACCAGGTTTGCCTCCTACTCGTGGTATTGAACATCAAATTGATCTTATTCCAGGAACTTCTTTGCCTAATAAGGCTGCTTATCGCTGCAATCCGGAGGAAACAAAGGAGTTGCAAAAGCAAATTGATGAACATGTGAATCGAGGCTATGTGAGAGAAAGTTTGAGTCCATGTGCTGTTCCGGTGTTGCTTGTGTTGTGGGGTTTTTTCCGGTGAGATACCCTGGAGGTTTTCCGGTAACTTCTAAGGATTTCACAAGATTGTATTTTTATAGAGAGAGAAAGTAGAGAGAAGGCAGAGCAGCAATTTCTCTTGATTGTATTGATTGTGACCCCTTTTTCTAGGGAAGTGGGACTATTTATAGTACTAGGTTTTTGTGGGAATGACCTAATATTCCCTTTACATGATTGGCTAGGGTATGGGAGGAGGACATGTGTCCTTTCTCCTTACAATTCTCTGGTCCCTTTTGGCAATAGTGGGCTGCTTGGGCCTATTGCGCTTATTCATGCTACTTGGGATACCTACTACTTAGGCCCCTTTTCAGGTATAGGTACACTACATACATTTATACACTCTTAAATACAAATACATATACATTGTAGATACGTAGACTGGTACCCATGCTGTGGAGTAGTCTTCGTATGGTTTCTGCTTAGGGGGCGTAATACGTGCCATGTGTCGCATCCTTATTGGTACACGAAGGCATAGTAATTTTGCCCACAACATTTGCCCCTCAAGAAGGGCATTTCTGGAAACACTTTCCGGGTATCGCTTCTTGACCTTTGATTTGCATCTTCGTCTCTGGGACAGGTGTTGAGGTGGTGACACGTGTCACCTTTCTCCATTTTGCCCCTCCCTATATATAGAGGGGGGTAAAATTCATTTATTACATTTCATTTTCACAGAGCTGTACACAGGCGATTTCCGGTGAACTCCCACCACCAGCAGACGATTTGCGGCCACCGCAAGACTCAACTTGTTCTTCACCAAACTCAACCTGTTCTTCACCAAACTCAACTTGTTCTTCATCAAGTACTTCACAGATCTTTCAAGGTTAGTTTTCGCCTTTCTTTCTTGTTTTTGTTATCCCCTCGTCATTTTTCCTTTTGTTAGCGGCCGGCCTCCTAGTACTAGGTAAGGGTTTGAAGGTTTTAATTGAGATTTTTCCGCCGTTCGTCTTTTGTCGGGGCGGGCGTCCAATCGCGTCTTTTTCTTCATTGTTGGTCACTCCTAAGCCGTGCTTCGTTCACTATGCAGAAGGCATGGCTAGAACCAAGAAAACGGCAGATCCTACGCGCTTGCGCTTGCGGGAGGAAACATTCACACCCCCTAGGGAGAGGTATTCTTCCACCGCCCCGGCAGCCGACGAAGAATATGCCGAACTCTTTCAAGAGATCGACGAATATGTCGAGGTGGAGGAGCAAACGGCAAGCTCGTCAGGGGGTACAACGAGCCAGGCAGTGGGGGAGTCAAGCGTCGCTCCATTGCCATCGGCCGCCGAGGAGCAAGAGGCTGCTCCCCAGCCTATTAGGCCCAGAGGACGGGAGGAGGCCCAATTGCTTCCGTCGGAGATTCACCCAGACATAGGCTGGATGCGGTGGCTAGACAGGCATGGGGCCAAGATGAGGGACGACCTCTGCGTGGGAGAAGGGTACCAGATGCGTGTGCCGGCTGGTCTGGACTCGACCGTCAGCCTGCTTGCCGAGGGAGAATTCCCCGTGTATGCCGCATCCATCAAGCTCGGCATGAGGTTCCCTCCACACCCCTTCGTTGTGGAAGTGTTAGATGGTTTTAACATTGGGGTGGCCCAGCTGACCCCCAACTCGTGGGCTGATATCTTTGGCTATATTGCCAAATGTGCGCTGAACGACGTGGAGCCGTCTTTCAACGCTTTTCTGCATCTGGTCTCCCTCTCTCGTTCCCCCAGTGACGCCAAAGGGTGGTTTAATCTGAGCAGCCGTGGTACCTACCAGACAGTGGTCGGCAAGCTCAGCAAATGGCATATGTGGAGGAAAAGGTGGGTCGTGTTTTACACGGACGACCAGGAGATGTATGAGAGGATGAGCCGCTGGAACTGCAACGCCAACTATATGGACCGTGACGAGCCCCTTCCACCCTTTACTACCGAGGAGTGGGATCAAATAATGGTCCTGTTCAAGGCCAACACTTACCACTTAACACTGGACAAGACTTTCCATGTGTCGGCCGAGTGGTTGCCGCACATTAGCCAGTTTCGGAATGAGGCCTTTCTAGCGACCGTAGGCTTAGGATATTCTATGACTCGAGGTTGTATGCCAATTTATGTGCCGTTCCGCGTTGGTCTATTCATTTTTTTTTTCTAACTTTGGATTTCTTTTTGTTCGCAGAGGAAGGGATGAGCAAGTTATCGGCGGCAGATATTGGGAAGGGCGACATGACCGATTGGATGGCCGACATCTATGAGGCCAAGATGCAGAAAGCCAAGGCCGAGTTGGAGGAGAAGGTGAGTATTCTCTTAGGTCATTGTCTTTGCAAGTTAAGCTTTTCCCGTCCTGTGTCTACAGTGGGCGTCTTTTTTAATGACGTGCCCTTAAGTTAGTGTTTTTTTTTTTTTTTTTTTGCGGTTGCCAAGGTGCGCCTCGTCACTTTTTAAGACGGGCGTTCCTTTGGTGACGAGCCAATTTTTCACAAGTGACTTGTGATTGATAGGGTACGCCTCGTCATTTTTGAGACGGGCGTCCTTTTTAATGACGAGCCACTATTCTGTGAGTGACTTGTGGTTGATAAGGTTCGCCTCGTCATTTTTGAGACGGGCGTCCTTTTTAATGACGAGCCACTATTCTGTGAGTGACTTGCGGTTGCCAAGGTGCGCCTCGTCACTTTTTAAGACGGGCGTTCCTTTGGTGACGAGCCAATTTTTCACAAGTGACTTGTGATTGATAGGGTACGCCTCGTCATTTTTGAGACGGGCGTCCTTTTTAATGACGAGCCACTATTCTGTGAGTGACTTGTGGTTGATAAGGTACGCCTCGTCATTTTTGAGACGGGCGTCCTTTTTAATGACGGGCCACTATTCAGTGAGTGACTTGTGATTGATAAGGTACGCCTCGTCATTTTGAGACGGGCGCCCTTTTTAATGACGAGCCACTATTCAGTGAGTGACTTGTGATTGATAAGGTACGCATCGTCATTTTGAGACGGGCGTCCTTTTTAATGACGAGCCACTATTCAGTGAGTGACTTGAGAATGATAAGGTACGCCTCGTCATTTTCAAGACGGGCGTCCTTTTTTAATGACGAGCCACTATTCAGTGAGTGACTTGAGATTGATAAGGTACGCCTCGTCATTTTCAAGACGGGCGTCCTTTTTAATGACGAGTCACTATTCAGTGAGTGACTTGAGATTGATAAGGTACGCCTCGTCATTATCAAGACGGGCGTCCTTTTTTAATGACGAGCCACTATTCAGTGAGTGACTTGAGATTGATAAGGTACGCCTCGTCATTTTCAAGTTGGGCGTCCTTTTTAATGACGAGTCACTATTCAGTGAGTGACTTGAGAATGATAAGGTACGCCTCGTCATTTTCAAGACGGGCGTCCTTTTTTAATGACGAGCCACTATTCAGTGAGTGACTTGAGATTGATAAGGTACGCCTCGTCATTTTCAAGACGGGCGTCCTTTTTAATGACGAGTCACTATTCAGTGAGTGACTTGAGATTGATAAGGTACGCCTCGTCATTATCAAGACGGGCGTCCTTTTTTAATGACGAGCCACTATTCAGTGAGTGACTTGTAATTCATCACGAGGCCAAACATCTGACTGTCCTTTACGTTCTTTTTTAGCAAGCTAAGGACGCGGCTAAGGCGTCAGGGAAGAAAAAGGGGACGACTCTGTCCCAGCTGAAGAAAAGAGCCGTGCCAGCTGGCTCGGAGACTCCGAGTACCTTCAAAAAGCCCAAACCTATACCCCGCCGTCTTGTGAAGAAGGACGAGTCGAAGGTTGCTGAGGGGGGTCGCCCCGATGACGATGAGTTTGGCGTGGACAAGCCGTCTCTGGTTGTGGACTTGGTGTCCAAATCAAAGTCTGTTGGGCATCCTGACGAGCTGGAGGACCCTCTTTCTGGAATTCCGGCCGACGTCCGTTCCCAGATACCTGCGGAGGTGGCCCGCCGAGCTAGGTCATCGGGATGTAAGTATTATTCGAACGTCGTTCAGACGTATCGAGCCTCCTCTGGCAGTTCTTCTTACTCTCCGCGTCATCCTAAGGCCGTTGTTTTTCCTATAGCCAAAGACAAAGGGAAGGATGCAGCTGCTGCAGAGGACGAGAACGTACCCGCTACTCCTCACTATTCGTCAAAGGATAGGGTGGCTATATGCCGTAAGGTTTTTAAGGCCGTCCCCCCAGAGTATGTTGCTTCTCTTCTTGGCCGCAAGACTGACGCCCAGTTTGGTGCGATCCAGGCCACGCTTCTCGACGTGAGTCTATTTCCCACTTTGCTTGTACTTGTTTTCCTTTTCAATTCATTTACTAACATGTAGCTCCTTTTGCAGTTGTTATGCCGCATGGAATTCTGCAAGGGTTGGAAGACCCGCACTGCTGAGGAGCTCAAAGCTCAGGTGGCTGAGTCCACCCACCATGGTGACTATGCGTTCAAATCCATTGAAGAGGTCCGCCTGCAGATGCAGACGACCATAGACCTTCAAGCAAAGGAGGTAGCTTCATTGAGGTCTGACAAGGCCGAGCTGCTAAAGAAGATCTTGGCGCAGGACAAAGACATGGTGGCGATGGTCGAGGAGGCCAAGACAGCGGCGGCGGAAATATGGACGCTTCAGGACCAGCTGCGGGAGCTTCCCCAAATCAAAGAGGCGGCTGAGGATGCCGAGCAACTTCGGGGGGATCTGGAGACGGCCAGGTCGCAAGTTCGCACCTTGCGCGAGCGTCTTCTGGAGTCCTATGATCAGGGTGAGCAAGCGGCCAAGGACGCTGTTAAGCACGCCTGGGAGAACCACATGCCAGAGCATGATCTTGCGTGGTTCCAGCGGCGATTGGAACACAGTGCCGCTGTGTTGGCTGCTGAGCGTCTCGGTCAGCCGCCCCCTGAGTTTGTACCTTCTGATGATGAGGACGATGCGGCTGCTCCCTGATTTGCTTCCTTCCAAGTTCTTCAAAATTTTATTCCAATGTTCCCATGCCTAAGGGCAAAAACAATTATTTTGTTAAGTTTTGTCGCCGCTGGCGTCTGTACCATTGTGCCTGCTGAGCACACAACAATTTCTTTCTTTTTGTTTTTGAATTCTGGGCTACTTTTACACGCCTTTCTACGGGCGTTGTTTTATAAGTAAATAGGTTATTTTTGTTGCTTCTTTTATCTCGCATTTATTTTCTCTTCGTAATTTGATTATTCCTTAATCAATAGGCTTAATCAATAGGTATGGTAGCCAAGGTGCAACTGAGTATACACTAAGCACGTTGGTGCCGCAGGCAATTGAGCATGCGCAATGCACTACTGTGGTCGTCTCTTTCTCTGGCGAGCGTGTCTATAACGATATTGATTGACGCAAGTCAATCAATAGGTATGATTGCCGCTAGACATGCTCGTCAAATGGAATGGACGGCCAAACGTTCGTGCCGCCGAACTTTTGAGCAAACAACCTTTGTTTCAAAGTTATTCGTGCCGCTTGAGCAAACAACCTATGTTTCAAAGTTATTGGTGCCGCAGGCAACTGAGCATGCGCTAGGCACTACTGTGGTCGTCTCTTTCTCTGGCGAGCGTGTCTATAACGATATTGATTGACGCAAGTCAATCAATAGGTATGATTGCCGCTAGACATGCTCGTCAAATGGAATGGACGGCCAAACGTTCGTGCCTCTGAAGTTTTGAGCAAACAACCTTTGTTTCAAAGTTATTCGTGCCGCTTGAGCAAACAACCTATGTTTCAAAGTTATTGGTGCCGCAGGCAACTGAGCATGCGCTAGGCACTACTGTGGTCGTCTCTTTCTCTGGCGAGCGTGTCTATAACGATATTGATTGACGCAAGTCAATCAATAGGTATGATTGCCGCTAGACATGCTCGTCAAATGGAATGGACGACCAAACGTTCGTGCCGCCGAACTTTTGAGCAAACAACCTTTGTTTCAAAGTTATTCGTGCCGCTGAGCTTTTGAACAAACAACCTATGATTTAAGGTTATTTGTGCCGCTGGCACTTACTATGCCGTACTGGTTAGCCAGTGGCTTGCTATACTGGGAAGGAAGTTGGATAGGTGATCAGCCTACAACTTGGTGCTAATCTGGGCCACTTCTTAGGCTTCAAACAATTAGTCTTGCTGAGAGTTTTTGCTAATCTGGGCCACTTCTCAGGCCGTCATACAATTAGGCTTTGGTTATACATTTGAGTGTACATTTTTGTATTCATTGTGCGAGCAATAAATATTACGAGACAAATAGAGTAGTATTATTTATAACTTTGCAAGGCGAATTTAGCCGGTTACAAAAGTAATTAGTACCCTACTATGACCATTAGAGGCCGCCCCTTAGGCAATGGGTCGTGGTAAGTAAGACAAAGCTTATCATATATCTAGAAGAAATACTTCTTGAGATTGTCGGCATTCCAAGTGCGCAAAATAGGCCGGCCTTGCATATCTTGAATGCGGTAGGTTCCATCTCTAACCTCATCATAGATCTCATAAGGTCCCTCCCAGGTGGGCGTCAGCTTACCCTGTTCGTTTGCTCGTCCTGTGGATTCCATTTTCCTGAGGACAAAATCTCCCACTTTGAGCACCCTATTAGAGACTTTCTTGTTGTATTCTCTTGCCATTCTTATCTTGTACAGCTGTTGTCTGAGCGCTGCATTTCCTCTAACCTCGGGCAGGAAGTCCAGGGCTGCTTTCATTGTCTCCCAGTTAGCATTTTCGTCATACAGCATGACTCTCAACGTTGGTTCACACATTTCTATGGGCAGGACAGCCTCGGCGCCGTAGGCTAGCAAGAAGGGTGTTTCACCGGTTGAATTCTTAGCCGTGGTGCGGATGGACCATAAGACGTTTGGCAGCTCATCAGCCCATAGACCTTTGGCTTCGTCGAGCTTCTTTTTCATTCCTTCGGAGATAATTTTGTTGAACGCCTCAACCTGGCCATTGGCTTGGGGACGTCCGACTGATGCAAAGCAAGTGTGTATGCCGTGATCTGCCAGCCATTCTTTCAGCTTAGGCGTCTCAAACTGGGGCCCATTATCGAAGACGATAGCCTGTGGAATCCCAAAGCGAGTCATGATGTTCTTCCAAATGAATGCTCTTACATCAGTAGTTTTTATGTTTTTGAGCGCTTCTGCCTCCACCCATTTGTGAAGTAATCTACAGCAACAATGACATAACGCCTTCCTCCTGGTGCGGCCGTAAATGGGCCTAGAAGATCCATCCCCCACTTAGCAAATGGTATTGGGCTAGTGATGGGCGTCAGAATTCGTGCCGGTCGGTGTATTAGGTGAGAAAAACGCTGGCATTTGTCACACTTCTTGACCAGTGAGATTGCGTCCTCTTTGAGAGTCGGCCAGTAATAGCCGGTTCGAAGTGCCTTTTCAGCCAAAGCCCTTCCACCAATATGCGAGCTGCACAACCCCTGATGAAGGTCTTCCAGAATTTCCTGCCCCTTCTCAGGCGTTACACATCTTAACAAAGGACGGGAGTAGGCCTTTTTGTAGAGGGTGCCGTTCCACATTTCAAACCAAGAGCATTTCTTCTGAAGTTTTGCCGCTTCCCTTGAGTCTTCTGGCAAGACTCCATTCATTTTGAAGTTTACTATGTCATCCATCCATGTGGACGTCCTGTCAAGAGTTTCCACTTCCATTTGCTCAACACTTTTGTGCTCTTTTACCTCCCAAAACACGTGCCGAGGGGTATCACAAGACGCGGAACTTGCCAATTTTGACAGGGCATCAACTTGGTTATTTTCCGAGCGAGGGACTTGCCTTACTTCAAAACTTTTCAGTGGTTCTACTTCCTGATGGACGGCCTGCATGTATTTGACCATAGTCGGATCCCTAGCTTCGTAGGTTCCATTAACTTGGCTCACAATCAGTTGGGACTCAGATAGTGCTACAATCTCCTCGGCGCCTGCCGCCTTACACATTTTAATGCCACAAAGCAGGGCTTCATATTCGGCTTCATTATTTGACGCCTGGAAGTTAAATCGCATAGCATACTCAAAAGTATCTCCTTCTGGGGAGTGACAGATTATCCCAGCTCCACACCCATTATGTGTGGATGAGCCGTCTACATACACTGTCCACACTGTGTTTGTATTCTTGGCAAAGTTTGGCCTCGTCATTTCAACAATAAAGTCGGCACATGCCTGCCCCTTGACAGCTTTCCTCGGCTCATAGGTGATATCAAAGGCGTTCAGCTCTATTGCCCAATTCAGCATTCGTCCTGACGCCTCCAGCTTTGTGAAGGGCAGTTTGAGCGGTTGATCTGTGTAGACCACTATTTTGTGAGCTAAGAAATAAGGACGGAGCTTTTTGCTGGCCATGAACAGAGCTAAGCCAAACTTCTCCACTGTGGGGTATCTAACTTCAGCATTTTGAAGAACATGACTGACAAAGTATACTGGCATCTGTATTCCCTCCCTCTCTGTCAGTAGAACGGCACTCAACGAGTGCTCGGACACGGCGAGATACATGTACAGAGTCTCTCCTAGCAAGGGGCTAACAAGACGAGGGAAGGTATGCAAGTGCTCCTTTAATCTGACCAATGCCGCCTCGGCCTTGTCTGACCATTCAAACTTGGCCTTCTTTCTGACGGACCTAAAAAAGTAGTGGCACTTGTCTCCAGCCCTGGAAAGGAATCTGCCCAGGGCGGCCAAGCAACCTGTGAGCTCACTGTCTTTGGTGAGCTCATATCAATTACTGCCTGGATTTTGTCTGGGTTGGCTTCAATTCCCCTTTCATCAATCAAGAAGCCTAAGAATTTGCCTGCCGTCACCCCGAACACACACTTCTTAGGATTCAACCTCATGTTGTAAGCTCGAATAGTCTCAAATGTCTCCCTGAGACCAGTTATGTGCGCCGCCCGCAGCTTACTTTTTACGATCATATCATCAATGTAAGCTTCAATATTTCTGCCGAGCTGCTTTATGAACACAGTGTTAATAAGACGCTGAAAGGTGGCTGGTGCATTCTTTAACCCAAACGGCATCACTTTGTAGCAGTAAAGGCCTTGTTCAGTAACAAATGACGTTTTTTCCTGGTCGTCAGGCCACAACGGAATCTGATGAAACCCTGAGTATGCATCCATAAAGCTCATCATAGCATGCCCTGCTGTAGAGTCGACGAGCCGGTCAATCTTGGGCAATGGGAAACTGTCCATGGGACATGCCTTATTGAGGTTGGTGTAGTCAACACACATTCTCCAGGTACCAATAGGTTTTTTGACGAGGACCACATTAGCAACCCAGTCGGGGTACTGACTAGGCCTGACGAACCCTGCCTCCATCAACTTTTGTATTTCCGCTGCTGTCGCCTGATTTCTATCCTCCCCATGGTTCCTTTTCTTCTGACGAACCGGCTTAAAGTTTGGGTCCACATTCAGCTTATGGACGGCCACAGCAGGATCAATACCCGGCATTTCGTCCACTGTGAAAGCAAAGATATCTTCAAATTCTCTCAGAAGGTGGACCAACTCTGCCGCCAGCGGGTCGTCAGGAGAAATCCCGATGGGCACTACTCTGTTAGGTTTATCTGTGTTTAATACCACATTGAAATGAGCCCCAACAGGCTCTGGGCGTCTCTCTTCCATGTGCCCTGCTGAGATAGTTAATGTTTCTTTGACGATCTTGGGTTGTGTGTCGCCACATTTTCGTTTGTTTCCCGATGTCCCTTTCTCTTCACCCATCCCCCATGCTTCTGGACTCAAGGTGGTTAGGTAGCAATCTCTAGCTTGTTGTTGGTCACCATGTATAGTGCTGACACTCCCATCGTCACAAATGAACTTAAGAAGCATCAGATGAGTCACAATGACAGCCTTTGCCCTATTCAAGGTGGGACGCCCCAAGATGATGTTATATGCCGTCAGGTCTTTCACTATGAGAAAACGGACGTCCATTTGTCGAGATTCCTTTTTATTTCCCATCCTCAGAGGAAGAGCAATTATGCCGACTGGGTGGATGATACTACCTCCGAAGCCTATAATGGGATAGTGGATTTTCTCAATCTTTGAGGAATCATGTTGTAGCCGATTCAAGCACTCTAGACTAATTATGTCCGACGAACTTCCTGTATCAACCAAAATACGCCTAACCCTCAGATTAGCAACTTTTAACTCAATTACCAAAGGATCGTCATGCGGGGTGGAGATTTTCCCACGGTCGGCCTCGCCGATTTCAACTTTTGGAAACGGGTCAACTGTGGCCTTGCCGGACAGCATCACTTGCCCCAATCGCTTGGCATAATCCTTCTGGCCCCTCATGGTCGGCCCGCCGGCGGCCAATCCTCCGGAGATGACTGCTACGCACTCTGGGTCAGTACGATTCCCATCTTCCTCCGAGGGAGGGGATTTGTTTTTCTTGTAGAAGGGTTTGCCAGAACCTCCTGTGTTCCTGCTGATATAACTCTTTAAGAATCCCTTGGCGGCTAGGCCGTCCAATGCCCTTTTCAAGCTCTTATATTCTTTTGTGTCATGCCCAATGTCACTGTGAAAGTGACAGTACAGTTTGGGGTCCCTACTTTCTGGTGGCGACTTCATGGGAAATGGACGATCAATGTCATATTTGGACCCGACGTCCATCAGAATTGTGTACATGTCTGTGTTATACTCAAATCGCTCCCGATCATAAGTTCTGGACCGTTTCTGGCCTGCCGCCCCGGGAGCCCTATCTGATTCTTTTGCAATAGCCCACGTCCCGTTAGGCCGGCTCTTCTTTTCGAATTTCTCCTTTTTTGCCGCCGGCTCGGCGGTATCACTTCCCCTGGGATCTTTCGGGACGATGCAAATCTCCGTTGCATGGATGAAGGCCTCGGCCTCATCCAGCACTTCTGGCATTGTTCGGACGCTTTTCTTTACCAGATCAAACTTGAAAGAGCCCTTTTTAAGCCCTCGAATGAAGTTATCGAATGCAACACCATCTGGCAAATCCGGAATTTGCCCTGCCTCTAGATTGAATCTCTTCACATAGCTCCTCAGAGACTCGTCTTTCCCTTGCTGAATCCTACTCAGATGCACGCTCGTCTTCTTTTCTTCCTTGTGAGCCATGAACCGAGTAGAGAACAATAGCTCGAGCTCCGAAAAAGAGCGAATAGTTCCGGCTGGAAGTCTCTCGAACCACTTAGATGCTACTCCTTTGAGTGTGCCCGGAAAATACTTACACTAGGTTGAGTCAGTTGTTCCTTGGACATACATGTGATGCCGGTAAACCAAGAGGTGCATGTCTGGATCTGTGGTCCCATCGTAAGCATCAATGTTGGGCGGCTTGACTTTGGGTTCCCTCGGGGCTCTCATGATGGAGTCTGCAAAAGGGGTGGTGTGCCCTAGGGCCATGTTGGACACCCCCTCCTGAATGTGATACACAGGATCTTGACGCCTTGAGTAGGGTACCCGCTGGGAAGACTCGCGTCCGCGAGTTTGACGGGTTGGACGGGTGACCCCTGGGCGCACCTGGCTCAGATGCGTATAAGTTGGATGAGGGAGAGGTCTATCCGGCATGACGGGGGTTGACCCAGTGTCAGAAAGTTCAGACTCAGAGTCAGGCAATTGCTCTGCGCGTGGCTGCTCACGTCCTCGGGACGTTTCTCCAATCAGCCGCCGTGGTAGTCGGCGTGGTAGGTAAGACATTGCCTGATTGGGCTGACTCGCTGGTGGCTGCCTCCTCAGGTCCTCGCCTGTCTGCCTGGTCCAGACGTTTGGGGGGCGCAAAGAAAGTGTTGGCCTATTGCTTGCCGGCCCCTCATGATTTGCAGCCGCAGCAGTGGTGTAAATCAGCATACTCTTCTGTACCTCAGCATTAACTGTCTTTCCCATATCAGCTTGGAACTCAGCCAAAATAGCCCGAAGAGCACCCACAGAGACAGGCATATCAGGGTTCTCCTCTATTACTGTATCCGCCCGAGGATCCAGGTGTCCTCCAGGAGGGGTGCGGTTGGCCTGGTCGTCCTCCTCGCTGAGCACCTCTACCTCGGCAGCGTGACGCGGGGTGTGCCCGGCCGCAAATATTCGCGCGGCATCTCCAGTGATTCTCGTGGCCGGCGTATGATGTTCAGTCGGCATTTCTCTTTCGAGGGGTGGCCGCTCTACTCGCGTAGGCCGCCCAGTATCGTTGTCCTGTCGTTGATCTTCCATGTTACCGTACCTCCCCACAGACGGCGCCAAATGTTGTGGGGTTATTTCCGGTGAGATACCCTGGAGGTTTTCCGGTAACTTCTCAGGATTTCACAAGATTGTATTTTTATAGAGAGAGAAAGTAGAGAGAAGGCAGAGCAGCAATTTCTCTTGATTGTATTGATTGTGACCCCTTTTTCTAGGGAAGTGGGACTATTTATAGTACTAGGTTTTTGTGGGAATGACCTAATATTCCCTTTACATGATTGGCTAGGGTATGGGAGGAGGACATGTGTCCTTTCTCCTTACAATTCTCTGGCCCCTTTTGGCAATAGTGGACTGCTTGGGCCTATTGCGCTTATTCATGCTACTTGGGATACCTACTACTTAGGCCCCTTTTCAGGTATAGGTACACTACATACATTTATACACTCTTAAATACAAATACATATACATTGTAGATACGTAGACTGGTACCCATGCTG
Source organism: Spinacia oleracea (assembly GCF_020520425.1). Taxonomy (NCBI): domain Eukaryota; kingdom Viridiplantae; phylum Streptophyta; class Magnoliopsida; order Caryophyllales; family Amaranthaceae; genus Spinacia; species Spinacia oleracea. The sequence goes on from NC_079490.1 coordinate 72,041,912, forward strand.
TGGAGTAGTCTTCGTATGGTTTCTGCTTAGGGGGCGTAATACGTGCCATGTGTCGCATCCTCATTGGTACACGAAGGCATGGTAATTTTGCCCACAACAGCTTGTGCCTAAGAAAGATGGGACATGGCGAATGTGTGTTGATAGTAGGGCTGTGAATAACATTACCATCAAGTATCGTTTTCCAATTCCGAGACTTGATGATATGTTAGATGAACTCCATAGTTCGAAGTTGTTCTCAAAAATTGATTTGCGAAGTGGTTATCATCAGATTCGGATGCGTGAAGGAGATGAGTGGAAAACGACATTCAAGACGAAGCATGGTTTGTATGAATGGACCGTCATGCCATTTGGTCTCACTAATGCTCCTAGTACGTTTATGAGGCTAATGAACGAAGTGCTTAAATAATTTTTGGGCAGATTCGGTGTGGTATATCTTGATGACATCTTGGTGTATAGTAAGAACGAAGAGGTATCTGATTCATTTGAGGGATGTTTTTGAAACTCTTTATAAGCTTGTTCTTGCGTTTGATCCAATGATCCAACAATGACTCCAATGATCCAAAGCATTAACAATGGCATAAAACTCTTTATCACAAGTGCAATAATTCAAACGAGCACCCCCTAACTTTTCCGAAAAATAAGCTATGGGACGCTTACCTTGGATCAAAACAGCACCAATTCCCACACAACTAGCATCACACTCGACCTCGAAAGGTTGAGAAAAATCCGGTAATGCCAAAATAGGAGCAGCACACAAACGCACCTTAATTACATCAAATGACTTTTGAGCGTCCTCTCCCCATACAAACGCACCTTTCTTCAAACAACTAGTAATAGGACTGGTAATGGTACTAAAATCACGAATAAAACATCTATAAAATGAAGCAAGACCATGAAATGAACGCACCTCACTTATAGTATTAGGACTAGGCCATGATTTGATAGCCTCGATCTTGGACTGATCCACGGACACCCCATCCTTCGAAACCCCATAGCCCAAGAATACCACATTATCAACAAGGAACGAACACTTCTCTAGCTTCTAAGGGTTTCAAAAACATCCCTCAAATGAATCAGATGCTCCTCTTCGTTCTTACTATACACCAAGATGTCATCGAGATATACCACAACGAATCTGCCCAAAAATGATTTAAGCACTTCGTTCATTAGCCTCATAAACGTACTAGGAGCATTAGTGAGACCAAATGGCATGACTGTCCATTCATACAAACCTTGTTTTGTCTTGAAAGCCGTTTTCCACTCATCTCCTTCTCGCATCCGAATGTGATGATAACCACTCCGCAAATCAATTTTTGAGAACAACTTCGAACCATGGAGCTCATCTAACATATCATCATGTCTCGGATTTAGAAAACGATACTTGATGGTAATGATATTCACAGGCCTACTATCAACACACATACGGCATGTCCCATCTTTCTTAGGCACAAGCAACACCGGAACAACACATGGACTCAAGCTTTCTCTAACATAGCCTCGACTCACAAGTTTATTAATTTGTTTTTGCAACTCCTTTGTTTCCTCCGGATTGCAACGATAAGGAGCCTTATTAGGCAAACAAGTCCCTAGAACAAGATCAATTTGATGTTCAATTCCACGAATAGGAGGCGAACCTGGTGGTAATTCGTCGGGCAATACATCCTTGAACCCAAAAAGCAACTCGGCAATGGGATTATCTTCTTTCCAATTTTAGCCTTCGATCGAACTTTCTTTAGCCACGAGCAAATACACCAACTCTCCATGATCTAGAGCTTGCTCAATCTCTCGTTCACTAGCCAACATGATGACATTCGGCTTCTTTTTTGCTGCACACTCATGGATCGAACCGCTTGTGAAGACATAGGCTTTAGCACAATCTTCTTGCCTTTGTCTCTCAATTCATACTCGTTGCTTCACCCATTGTGAACCACGTCCCTATCAAAATAAGTTGACTGGTGCATCCTCTGATACTCCTGCCACTGAGTCCAAGGAACAACACCATAGCCATGTCCCCAGGACTAAGAACTGCTCACTCCCAAGTGACCACCAGGAGGAGTCATATAAGGCATCTGACCGCCTGCATCTCCAAAGGAGTACGAATACCTGCAAAGCTAAATAGAAGAAGAGGGAACATCCCTTGGATCAACATCTAAGGGCCTCCGATGAGTCTCAGCACTAGAGTCAAAGCCCCGACCCAAGTTCCGCCCGGTCTGCTCCATCGAAACACCGGCCCGAGGAGCTCTATCCTCTGATTCTCTACGGCCCCGACGACGCTCCTGTACAAGGTTCAAATTTCAAGCATCAGATATCTATATACAAGTTTCAAGAATCAAGCATCACATAAATGATAAACCTACAACTCGGTCTCTATATGCGAGCGTCTTGGTCAGCTTGACACTCAGCTTCTTCAAGGAATCAATTACCAGCATCCAACGGTGCACTCTTGCTCGAGGCGCCTGCATATATACAAAATTCAAAATCAATTTCTATATACAAGACTACAACCATTTCAAGAAATACAAAAGCAATCACAACTGCATAATGCTCAAGAAGAGCATTGGCCGCCATCCGTTCTTTGGGAGAGGCCATCGGGACAGTGAGCTCTACCTGCTCCCCATTCGAGTCCACATAGTGGAGGACCCTGTCAGCATAGGGCACATCCTCTGGGTCAACCTCCTCGACCTACAAGCACACATACAAGATTCAAGTCATACAAGAGTACAAGAAGATAAGAATACGAGAATACAAGATTCAAATCCAAAACTTACCAGTGGCACAAAGCGAACGGCCGGAGCAAGCCTCGGCAAGAAGTCTATGTAGCTAGCACCCTTGTCTACAAAGTTCTCCCATGGGGGACAAAGGGAATCACCACCCTCCTCCATGTCCTCCACATAGACCCGAGCCACCTCGGCAGCCTTGAGCATCATGGACTCTGGAGGATCCAAGGGAACGAGTCGGCCCACACTAATATGCTGAAGAGTCACCCGCTCACCCAGGTACCACATGGGGCGATAAATCCCGCACTAGTAGAAAATACCCCTGTTGCAGCCCCCTTGTTGCAGCGTACATGTATTATACGCTTCAACAACCAGTTGGTCAACGCGGGTCAAACCCTTTAAAGGGTTGTTGCAGCATACAAATTAATTGCCCCCTACAAAAGAGCTTTTTGCAGCGTACAGAATAAAAGCCCCTTGTAATAGCCCATTTTTATTGCAGCGTACATTTTAAAGCCCCTGCAATAACCCTGATGAAAAGTTTATTCGCTGCAATTTGATTGAATAACTAATTCGAAAAAATTAAGGGGCTTACTATTTACCGCCCCATATTACTCAAAACCGCCTCATTTATTTACCCATATATTCGCTGTGCAGTTTGGGTCTCGCACGAGTTCGATGTTCCTATTCCCATTATATGTCTTCTATCTATTATTCATGTTGTTCTGATTTGTATATGTATCAATATCAAGATCACATGCGACGAGCCGGTGAAGTTTGTTTCTCAGATGTATTCAAGGATCGTCGTTATGGTGGTTAGTTGGTGCTTTTGATGATCCTTGAGTTGTTGCTTTCCTAGTGTTTCTTGTATTAGTGGCACTGATTAATTTTATCATATCGTTCTGTAACTCTAGGTAGTAAATGTGATATCTGGTCCTAAAGTTTAATCGGCTTAAAAACTCTCTAGCATTTTACTTGTGTTAATATTTTTACCCCTTTTGGTTTTGACAATTTCCTAGTATTATCTGGAATGCATCATGGTACTTAAGTTCCACAATGATTACGCCTTTACTAGGTAAATCCATACCTCTACCTTCCCTAAAAAGCTCATAGTCCTTTATGCAAGCTAGCATGTGACAGATGCTGACGACCATGCATATTAGAGGATGAGCTAACTACCGCATTAAGTTGAATTCAAGGCTAAGTCTTGAAATTTGGACCAGAAAATCTAAAAGTTCTTATCTTTTCGAACTTATGTTGGCTCTCACATTGTGTAATCATTCGGATTATTGTTTAGTCTAATATGTGGTGCAGGCCTTTAGGGTCATCCTTAAAAGTGGAGATGTTTTGTTCACTGCATACTTCTAGTTGTAAAGTTGCCCTTTGGCCCGATAAAGCGTTCTTTTTGCAGGCACGCCTGGAGTTGTTGAATATGCAAATTATAATGATATGAAACGTGCTGTAAGATGTTTTTTTCTGTTAGTTGTTTAGTGGTAATTTTGTTTAGTGTTCTTTTTTTCTAATAGACTAATCAGGCGTTGCCTTTAATGCAGTTCAGGAAGCTGGATGATTCTGAATTTCTATGCATTCTCTCGCGCTTATATCCGAGTACGTCTCAAAAAGAGTTGATTATCAAACTGGGTATTACTGTTTTCTTATAGTTATTCACATTTATTTTACATCTCCAGGTGAGGGAGGACTCGAGGAGTCTGAGTCTAGATGACAGGTCGAGAAGCAGAAGCTACAACCGTGGCTGTAGTTATAGTCGAAGCCGCAGCCGCAACCACAGGTGCTGTTATTTGTTTTAAGATGGATTTTGTGCTAAGGTTTTATGATAATGAAACTATGCTGAAAGGTCTCCTTTGATGCAGTATATCTCCGCGAAGAAATTCACGCCGTTGTTATTCTAGATCTCCTTCGAAGTCCCGCTCGAGATCTCCCTCTCGTTCTCGCTCTAGGTATGTTGTTGCTCCTGTTACTCGTGCTCATCAATCACCTTAAGGAAGTATAATGACTAATCATATATGGTTAACAAGATTGCATAATATTGCGTCATATATCTGGTTCATTTCAGTAAACTGCTTAGCTTATACCAACATCTGGTTATAGTTCTTCAACGAAGCTAGGTTGTATATGTCTAGCTTCTATTGGCAATCCATATTCATGTGGCTGCATTATTTTGTATTTACGAAGTATCCCTGATTTAACCTTGGTTGAAGGATACATATGTTGTATGATTTAGCTTTTAGTGATGAGCCAGACATACCAGTCGTTTTACACTAATTCCCCCTGATTTGACCTTGGTTAAACATGTAATGTAATATATTTTTTCCTGATATACGGAGTAAGATCGTTCTATTACTTTCGGAAGTACAACAGCCTATTAACGGGAATACAGTAGGCCTTCTTACTTGTTTCTGTGTGAAAGATGTTAAGAGGGTATAATACCAGACAGCCAGTTACAGACAGCCAGTTACAGACTTACAGATAAAGCATCCAATCTTCATCACCTCCTTGTTAGCTTGGCATCGTCTTGAATCTTCGTTCAAATGCTAACTTAAAGTTCTAAACTTAGAAATACTTGAAAATAATAAATTACATCAAAATTTCCATGGTACGCAGACCATATTTAAAACTTTACATTCAAAGATAGAACGGTGTGCAGACCGTATTTAACTATCCTAAATTTGGCCATACTAGTCACTTGGTGTACCTGCATTGCATAAAATATATATTCTACGCATTCACCCATTCGTATGCTAAAACGAATGGCCCATGTTAATATGCAAGTATTTACGTGAATTAATTAAAATTCACGTTCACATAAACGCGTCCTAAAAGATTAATCAATTTCCAAATTATTAATCCTTAGACTTTATTCTAATTAAAATTGAATTTAATTAAAATAATGCGACCTACGAAATAATTAAAATAATTATTTCATTTTAATTTCATTTAGTGGCTCCCACTCAAACCAATAATTATTCTTGATAATTAATTATGAAATATTAAATTAAAACTCGCGGCCCGGCCCAAGCAAATAAAATATCAAATTAAATATCCCGTTAGCCCAAATTAATGCAAATATACGAAGCCCAACGAATTAAACGATTTAAAAAAAAAGTTCAATTGCCTAATCGGGCTAGGCTTGCGCCCAGCCCCGCCTTGCGTGAAGCCCAAGAGCACACGAGCATTGCCCACGCACCCCCAGCCCCATTGTGCGCGCGGCCCAAGAGCACACGAGCAATGTGCGCGCGGCCCAAGAGCACACGAGCAATGCCCGCGCGCCCCAGGCCCATCGCACCGCATGCGCACCGCGTACCCGCAGCCACGCTGCCCCTGCGTTGCGTGTGTTGTGCATCGAGTGTGCTGGACGTCGCAAGGCTTGCCCTTGCTTCGTCGCAGCCCCGCAAGCGCCCTCGCCTGCCCCTTCCTTGCCTAGCGCGCACGAGGCACGCAGCCTTGCTGCTGCTGCCCGTGTCGCATGGCTCGGCGAGCACAATGGCCTCGTATGGCTCGACGAGCCATACTTCCACCATGCCCATGTTCGTGTTTTTGGTTCGTAATACGGACCAACATAATTAAAATTAAATTTAATTCACGAACTTGCATTAATTTTATTTTTCAAAAAAAGTTACGATTTAATTTTCGAAAAACAACGATTTTTAACGATTTAATAAACTTTAACGACAATCCAATTTCTTAAATTAATAAATCAAGGGCTAACAATATTCAAACTTTCAAGAACGATCGAATCAACTTTAAAGTTTGAACTTTTAATTAATAAAACCCGAAACTTTATATTGTTCATAAACAATTAAATTTCAGATTATTAATAATTTGGTTTAAGTGCGATTAAAATTAACGAAACCATTCAAAATTTTAATCCAATAATTTTTAAAATTAGCCACTGACCCATGAAATTATACCCCCTTCCCCAATTAACCGAATTATTAAACCAAAATTAATTAAAATTCAATTAGGGTTGTAAATTTTACGAATTGGGGAAAGGAAAAATTAGGGTTTATACTTATCGGAAAAATCTGAAATGTTTACCGTAGATCAAGCATATACCTAGAAACATTGTGTCAAAATTTCAAGCAATTCCGAGTAGTTTAGGTCGACCTTTTAATTGAATTACTGTCCGACACTTTTAATTTTTAATGAAAAATTAACAAAAACGCCCAAAAAACGATGCTTCGAGGCCTGTTTTCGCAATTCTATTCTCATGATTTGATCTTAGAAAATCGTTTTCCATCAGACTAGGGTTTTAAAAATAAAAAAAGCGAATATTTTTTATTTCGGAACTGGCAATTTCGCAATTAATCCCATAATTCGAAAAAATTCCGAAAAATCAACAAAAGTTCCAAAAATTTCGACAATGCAAAAACAATAAAAAATCATGCTAATTCATGCTTTGAATACATAAGGCTCATGATACCAATGTAGGGGAATACAGTTAAACATAATAACATGTGCGGAACAATCCCCAAAGCCAGGAAACATGTATAAAGCACAGATTAAGCAAACTTACATTCGAAGCGTGTTTTTCCACAATAATCCGTCAACGAACACGAACAAAGAACTCCACTTGTCGTTCCTCTACTTGGTTCACCGACACGATCAGATCCGTCTTGATTATCGTAGCTTAGACAATCGATCAAGAGTTTGTGCTTTTGGGAAGAACGATTCTAATGGAGGCACAGAGAGTTTCGGGTTTCTCTTGCCTTAGGTTAGAATCTGTTTTTTTGCATTAGGTATTGGAAAACGTGAGTTGGAATAATATTATAACCCTTAGGTTATAATATCAACCGGCCAAGGCACATAGGCCATGCGCCAGCCAGCCACGTCCGTGCAAGCCCACACGCGCACAGCCACACAGGCGTTGGGCCTTGGGCCGCGCTGTGTGCGCTGCTGCTGCTGTACCTCGCGTGCGCGCGCGCGCCCAGCCAAGGCTTGGGCCTTGCGCGCTGGCTCGCTGCTACGCCCAGTGGGCCTTGCGCGCTGGCTCGTTGGGCTGGCAGCGTTGCCCCTTTCCGTATCCGCGATTAATATATTTCCGATATATTATTTATCGTTTCGTATACGACGAATCACCGTCGTACGATACGATTTATTCGTTTCGCCTAGCTTACGAATATTCGCGATACGATATACGATTCCGATGCAAGGTCGTATCGTATAATACGTTTTCCAACTAATTCCCGAAAAGCTATTAAATGAATTTCCGATTCATTTAATCCGGTGATCTGTTACGTGTCATTGGTGTGACCTTGTAGGTTCAGTCAAGAGTAAGTTGTGAGTTCAATATCCATTAGAACTCACTGATCGGAAGCATTGCTCCAGCTAGCTGTTCCGATCACTTGATCTCACTGAATTAATTGTTCGCAATTAATCTGAACCTTGGTATTAGACTTAATGCATATTTCCTTCAAAATGCGACTCCAAAGTCACCATCATCACGATAATAGTCTTTCAAGGTCTCTAACCCCAATAGACGAACATCAAGTGTAGCAAGCAAAGTATACCTTCGTGATAGTGCATCAGCCACCACATTGCTTTTACCATCTTTGTACTTCGAAGAAAAATGAAAGGATTGCAAGAACTCAACCCATTTAGCATGCCTTGGGCTCAATTTTTGTTGCCCATTAATATACTTCAAAGATTCATGATCAGAATGCAAAACAAAGTGGCTAGAACGCAAATAATGACTCCAATGACCCAAAGCTCTAACAATAGCATAGAACTCTTTATCATAAGTGCAATAATTCAAACGAGCACCCCCTAACTTTTCCGAAAAATAAGCTATGGGACGCTTACGTTGGATCAAAACAGCACCAACTCCCACACCACTAGCATCACACTCGACCTCGAAAGGTTGAGAAAAATCTGGCAGCGCCAAAGTAAGAGCAGCACACAAACTCTCTTTAATCACACCAAACGCCTTTTGAGCGTCCTCTCCCCATACAAAAGCACCTTTCTTCAAGCAACTAGTAATACGACTAGTAATGGTACTGAAATCACGAATAAAACGTCTATAAAACGAAGCAAGACCATGAAATGAACGCACCTCACTTATAGTTTTAGGACTAGGCCATGATTTGATAGCCTCGATCTTGGTCTGATCCACGGACACTCCATCCTTCGAAACCACATAGCCCAAGAATACCACATTGTCAACAAGGAGTGAACACTTCTCTAGCTTCCCAAAAAGTTTTTGAGCTCTAAGGGTTTCAAAAACATCCCTTAAATGAATCAGATGCTCATCTTCGTTCTTACTATACACCAAGATGTCATCAAGATATACCACAACGAATCTGCCCAAAAATGATTTAAGCTCTTCGTTCATTAGCCTCATAAACGTACTAGGAGCATTAGTGAGACCAAATGGCATGACGGTCCATTCATACAAACCATGTTTTGTCTTGAAAGCTGTTTTCCACTCATCTCCTTCACGCATCCGAATCTGATGATAACCACTCCGCAAATCAATTTTTGAGAACAACTTCGAACCATGGACCTCATCTAACATATCATCATGTCTCGGAATTAGAAAACGATACTTGATGGTAATGCTATTCACAGGCCTACTATAACCACACATACGCCATGTCCCATCTTTCTTAGGCACAAGCAACACCGGAACAGCACATGGACTCAAACTTTCTCTCACATAGCCTCGATTCACAAGTTCATTAATTTGCTTTTGCAACTCCTTTGTTTCCTCCGGATTGCAACTATAGGCAGCCTTATTAGGCGAAGAAGTTCCTGGAATAAGATCAATTTGACGTTCAATACCACGAATAGGAGGCAAACCTGGTGGTAATTCATCGGAAAATACATCTTTGAACTCAAACAGTACCTCGGCAATGGGACTGCCTTCTTTCCAATTTTGGCCTTCGATTGGACTCTCCTTAGCCACGAGCAAATATACCAACTCTCCATGATCTAGAGCTTGCTCAATTTCTCGTTCACTAGCCAACATGGTGAGATTCGGCTTCTTTTTTTGCTTCACACTCATGGATCGAACTGCTTGAGATGAAATAGGCTTTAGCACAATTTTCTTGGCTTTGTCTCTCAATTCATACTCGTTGCTTCTTCCTTTACGAACCACGTCCCTATCAAACTGCCAAGGACGACCCAATAAAATATGTCAAGCATCCATAGGAATAACATCACAAAGAATCATATCCACATACGAACCCATAGTCAAACCAACCCTTACTTACTTTGACACCTTCACACTATTACCATCATCTAGCCAATGGAGTGCGTATGGCCTAGGAAGGGCAGTAGTGATTAAGCCTAATTTTGACACCATTTCACTAGAATAAACATTGGTACAACTCCCCCCATCAACAATCACACTACACCACTTATCCTTCACTAGACATGAAGCTAGGACGAGGATCTTCATTGTGGTTTGAAGGACTGAAATCTAAGAGATTTCGTGATGGGAAGGAGAAAATCACCTCTTGGGAGTCTTTGAAACGTAAGCTACGTACAAGGTATGTGCCAATAACTCATAGAATAACGACTTATCGTAAAATTGCTGAATTGAGGCAAGGGAAAATGAGTGTGGCTGAATATATTGATGAGTTTGAAAAGTTATCCTTAGTGGGGGAAATTGAGGAAATTGAGGTACAAAAACTATCTAGATTTTTAAGGGGTTTAAACTACAATATTGCCAATACCGTAGACCTTTATCCATATTCTGATTTTGATACTATTTGTGGACTTTGTTTAAAATTGGAAAACCAAGGGAAAGCAAAATATGGGGGAGGGTCAAGTATGGATGGTAAGGCCAAGTCTTGGTCAAAATCCGAACCTATCTTGAAACCAAACACATCACTTAGTACCGTAGGTTCAAGTAATTCTACGGCTATCCCAAAATTAATTAACTCAACCAAAGAAACTAGTATGTCCAAGGTGCGTTGTTTTAAGTGTCAAGGGTTTGGGAATTATCAAAATGCGTGTCCAAATAAAGGGGTAGTGACCTTGAGAGAAGCGGTTGAGCTGTGAGGAGTTGTTTGAAGAGGAGAAGAGGGTGGGGGGCGTATTTGTGTTTGATGAGCGTGGCGATGAAGAGGAGGATGAGGGGTATGAGGCTCCAGTTCAAGACACAAATGGTTCTTAGAGCTCTACAAACCAAAATTGTATCTATTGATTCGGACCAACGAGATCAGTTGTTTCATACTAAATGTCTAGTGAAAGATAAGTGGTGTAGTGTGATTGTTGTTAGGGGGTGTTGCACCAATATTTCTTCTAGTGAGATGGTTTCGAAGTTAGGCTTAAACACTACAGCCCATCCTGAGCCATATGCACTCCATTGGCTTGATCATGGTAATAGTGTGAAAGTGTCGAAACAATTAAGGGTTGGTTTGACTATGGGTTCGTATGTGGATGAGATTCTTTGTGATGTTATTGCTATGGATGCTTGTCATATTTTGTTGGGTCGTCCTTGGCAGTTTGATAGGGACGTGGTTCACAAGGGGTGAAGCAACGAGTATGAATTGAGAGACAAAGGCAAGAAGATTGTGCTAAAGCCTATGTCATCACAAGCGGTTCGATCCATAAGTGTGCAACAAAAAAAGAAGCCGAATGTCATCATGTTGGCTAGTGAACGAGAGATTGAGCAAGCTCTAGATCATGGAGAGTTGGTGTATTTGCTCGTTCCTAAAGAAAGTTCGATCGAAGGCTAAAATTGGAAAGAAGGCAATCCCATTGCCGAGTTGCTTTTTGGGTTCAAGGATGTATTTCCCGACGAATTACCACCAGGTTTGCCTCCTATTCGTGGTATTGAACATCAAATTGATCTTGTTCTAGGGACTTTTTTTGCCTAATAAGGCTGCTTATCGTTGCAATCCGGAGGAAACAAAGGAGTTGCAAAAACAAATTGATGAACTTGTGAGTCGAGGCTATGTTAGAGAAAGCTTGAGTCCATGTGTTGTTCCGGTGTTGCTTGTGCCTAAGAAAGATGGGACATGGCGTATGTGTGTTGATAGTAGCCTTGTGAATAGCATTACCATCAAGTATCGTTTTCTAATTCCGAGACATGATGATATGTTAGATGAGGTCCATGGTTCGAAGTTGTTCTCAAAAATTGATTTGCGGAGTGGTTATCATCAGATTCGGATGCGTGAAGGAGATGAGTGGAAAACAGCTTTCAAGACAAAACATGGTTTGTATGAATGGACCGTCATGCCATTTGGTCACACTGATTCTCCTAGTACGTTTATGAGGCTAATGAACGAAGTGCTTAAATCATTTTTGGGCAGATTCGTTGTGGTATATCTCGATGACATCTTGGTGTATAGTAAGAACAAAGAGGAGCATCTGATTCATTTGAGGGATGTTTTTGAAACCCTTAGAGCTTCGAAGCTAGAGAAGTGTTCGTTCCTTGTTGATAATGTGGTAAACTACTATTTACAAGTGACAACAAACTTGACCGAATCTATTTATAACTCTATTAAAATTAAACTATTGATAATATTAATGAATCAACCTTACGAAATTAATCAATTTAACAACTAGACTAACTGTAGAGCCTAAGATAACAAAGACTCCCTATCTCCCTTACTTGAAATCAAAATTGAACTAAGCCGAAATTGACTCTAAACCAATCTAATTAACACAAATATGATCGCAACTTGTATGAATTAGAATTGGAAGCATTAATCTAATCACATAAATGAAAGATTATTCCTCATTAGTCCTCATTAGTCCTAACTAATCTAATCACATAAATGAAAGATTATTTAGATTGATATTGCTCTCTAATTTAAGCCAAACCATAATCGCAAACTCAACCTAAATTAGGGACTACTTCACTGTACGATTTAAACTAAGCCAAATTGTATAGATAGCAATAATTCACAACCCAATACTTGAAAGATAACAATCAACGTCAAATTGCAAAATTAATAATCAAGAACAAGCAAAATTCAAATAACATTAAATTGAAAAATATCATAACCATAAATCAATAATAATACCAATATTTGAATCAAAGTATCTCATCAAATTAACAAAGTATAGAGCGAACGTTCGATTTCAAGGACATTTATGATGAGAAGCGTTGTGAGTAAGCCATATTGAAGCTACGATGAGGAGTTTTATTGTGGTTCGAAGGACTGAAATCCAATAGAATTCCTGATGGGAAGGAGAAAATCACCTCTTAGGAGTCTTTGAAACGTAAGCTACGTAAAAGGTATGTGCCAACAACTCATAGAATAATGACTTATTGTAAAATTGCTGAATTGAGGCAAGGGAAAATGAGTGTGGCTGAATATATTGATGAGTTTGAAAAGTTGTCCTTAGTGGGGGAAATTGAGGAGATTGTGGAACAAAAACTGTCTAGATTTTTAAGGGGCTTATACTACAAAATTGCCAATACCGTAGACCTTTATCCATATTCTGATTTTGATACTCTTTGTGGACTTAGTTTAAAATTGGAAAACCAAGGGAAAGAAAAATATGGGGGAGGGTCAAGTATGGATGGTAAGGCCAAGTCTTGGTCTAAATCCGAACCTATCTTGAAACCAAACACATCACCTAGTACCGTAGGTTCAAGTAATTCTACGGCTACCCCAAAATTAGTTGGCTCAACCAAAGAAACAAGTCTATACAAGGTGCGTTGTTTTAAGTGTCAAGGGTTTGGGCATTATCAAAATGCGTGTCCAAATAAACGGGTAGTGACCTTGAGAGAAGCTGTTGAAGGCCGCGAGGAGTTGTTTGAAGAGGGGAAGAGGTTGGAGGACGTATTTTTGTTTGATGAGAGTGGCGATGAAGAGGAGGAGGAGGGGTATGAGGCTCCAGTTTATGACACAAATCTGGTTCTTAGAGCTCTACAAACCCAAATTGCATCTACTTATTCGGACCAACGAGACCAGTTGTTTCATACTAAATGTCTAGTGAAAGATTAGTGGTGTAGTGTGATTGTTGATGGGTGGAGTTGCACCAATGTTGCTTCTAGTGAGTTGGTTTCGAAATTAGGCTTAATCACTACAGCCCATCCTAGGCCATACGCACTCCATTGGCTCGATGATTGTAATAGTGTGAAGGTGTTGAAACAAGTACAAGTTGGTTTGACTATGGGTTCGTATGTGGATGAGATTCTTTGTGATGTTATTCCTATGGATGCTCGTCATATTTTGGTGGGTTGTCCTAGGCAGTTTTATAGGGACGTGGTTCACAAGGAGAGAAGCAACGAGTATGAATTGAGAGACAAAGGCAAGAAGATTGTGCTAAAGCTATGTCATCACAAGCGGTTCGATCCATGAGTGTGCAGCAAAAAAAGAAGCTGAATCTCACCATGTTGGCTAGTGAACGAGAGATTGAGCAAGCTCTAGATCATGAAGAGTTGGCGTATTTGCTCGTGGCTAAGGAAAGTTCGATCGAAGGCCAAAATTGGAAAGAAGGCAGTCCCATTGCCGAGTTTCTTTTTGAGTTCAAGGATGTATTTCCCGACGAATTACCACCAGGTTTGCCTCCTATTCGTGGTATTGAACATCAAATTGATCTTGTTCCAGGAACTTCTTTGCCTAATAAGGCTGCTTGTCGTTGCAATCCGGAGAAAACAAAAAGGAGTTGCAAAACGGGTAGTGACCTTGAGAGAAGCTGTTGAATGCCGAGAGGAGTTGTTTGAAGAGGAGAAGAGGTTGGGGGACGTATTTGTGTTTGATGAGAGTGGCGATGAAGAGGAGGAGGAGGGGTATGAGGCTCCAGTTTATGACACAAATCTGGTTCTTAGAGCTCTACAAACCCAAATTGCATCTACTTATTCGGACCAACGAGACCAGTTGTTTCATACTAAATGTCTAGTGAAAGATTAGTGGTGTAGTGTGATTGTTGATGGGGGGAGTTGCACCAATGTTGCTTCTAGTGAGATGGTTTCAAAATTAGGCTTAATCACTATTGTCCATCCTAGGCCATACGCACTCCATTTGCTCGATGATTGTAATAGTGTGAAGGTGTTGAAACAAGTACAAGTTGGTTTGACTATGGGTTCGTATGTGGATGAGATTCTTTGTGATGTTATTCCTATGGATGCTCGTCATATTTTGGTGGGTTGTCCTTGGCAGTTTTATAGGGACGTGGTTTACAAGGAGAGAAGCAACGAGTATGAATTGAGAGACAAAGGCAAGAAGATTGTGCTAAAGCATATGTCATCACAAGCGGTTCGATCCATGATTGTGCAGCAAAAAAAGAAGCCGAATCTCACCATGTTGGCTAGTGAACGAGAGTTTGAGCAAGCTCTAGATCATGGAGAGTTGGTGTATTTGCTCATGGCTGAGGAAACTTCGATCGAAGGCCAAAATTGGAAAGAAGGCAGTCCCATTGCCGAGTTTCTTTTTGAGTTCAAGGATGTATTTCCCGATGAATTACCACCAGGTTTGCCTCCTATTCGTGGTATTGAACATCAAATTGATCTTGTTCAAGGGACTTCTTTGCCTAATAAGGCTGGTTATCATTGCAATCAGGAGGAAACAAAGGAGTTGCAAAAACAAATTGATGAACTTGTAAGTCGAGGCTATGTTAGAGAAAGCTTGAGTCCATGTGGTGTTCCGGTGTTGCTTGTGCCTAAGAAAGATGGGACATGGCGTATGTGTGTTGATAGTAGGGCTGTGAATAACATTACCATCAAGTATCGTTTTCCAATTCGGAGACTTGATGATATGTTAGATGAGCTCCATGGTTCGAAGTTGTTCTCAAAAATTGATTTGCGGAGTGGTTATCATCAGATTCGGATGCGTGAAGGAGATGAGTGGAAAACGGCTTTCAAGACAAAACATGGTTTGTATGAATGGACCGTCATGCCATTTGGTCTCACTAATGCTCCTAGTACGTTTATGAGGCTAATGAACAAAGTGCTTAAATCATTTTTGGGCAGATTCGTTGTGGTATATCTCGATGACATCTTGGTGTATAGTAAGAACGAAGAGGAGCATCTGATTCATTTGAGGGATGTTTTTGATACCCTTAGAGCTCAAAATCTCTATGGGAAGCTAGAGAAGTGTTCGTTCGTTGTTGATAATGTGGTATTCTTGGGCTATGTGCTTTCGAAGGATGGGGTGTCCGTGGATCATTCCAAGATCGAGGCTATCAAATCATGGCCTAGTCCTAAAACTATAAGCGAGGTGCGTTCATTTCATGGTCTTGCTTCATTTTATAGACGTTTTATTCGTGATTTCAGTACCATTACTATTCCTATTACTAGTTGTTTGAAGAAAGGTGCGTTTGTATGGGGAGAGGACGCTCAAAAGGCATTTGATGTAATTAAGGAGCGTTTGTGTGCTGCTCCTATTTTGGCATTGCCGGATTTTTCTCAACCATTCGAGGTCGAGTGTGATGCTAGTGGTGTGGGAATTGGTGCTGTTTTGATCCAAGGTAAGCGTCCCATAGCTTATTTTTCGGAAAAGTTAGGGGGTGCTCGTTTGAATTATTGCAGTTAGGATAAAAAGTTTTATGCCATTGTTAGAGCTTTGGATCATTGGTGTCATTATTTGCGTTCTAGTCACTTTGTCTTGCATTCTGACTTTGAATCTTTGAAGTATATTAATGGGCAAAAAAAATTGAGTCAAACGCATGCTAAATGGGTTGACTTCTTGCAATCCTTTCATTTTTCTTCGAAGCACAAAGATGGTAAGAGCAATGTGGTGGCTGATGCATTATCACGGAGATATACTTTGCTTGCTACACTTGATGTTCGTCTATTGGGGTTTGAGACCTTCAAAGACTGATGGTGACTTTGGAGTTGCATTTGAGAAATGTGCAGTTGGTGCCTATGGAGAGTACATGTTGCAAGATGGGTTTCTTTTCAAAGGCAATCGTTTTTGTATTCCCAAGCACTCAATTTGTGAGCTACTAGTTCGTGAGGCTCATGGTGGAGGGTTTGTTGGTCACTTTGGCATAGCTAAGACCTTGGAGATATTGAAGGAGCATTTCTTTTGGCCTAAAATGTTGGGCGATGTAACGAACATTGTGGGTAAGTGCGTGACTTGTCATATGGCCAAGAGTTCTTTCAAGCCCGGTTTGTACTCACCATTACCAGTTCCGATTCGTCCTTGGGAAGATGTTTCTATGGATTTAATAGTGGCTTTGTCTCGTACTCAAAGAGGTAAGGATGCTACCATGGTCGTTGTTGATAGATTTTCCAAGATGGCTCACTTTGTTGCTTGTCACAAAACGGATGATGCTTGTAATGTGGCTGATTTTTATTATAAAGATATTGTTCCTTTGCATGGAATTCCCAAGACTATTGTTTCAGATCGTGATTCCAAGTCTTTGAGTTACTTTTGGAATACATTGTGGAGAAAGGTGGGAACCAAATTGTTGTTTAGCACTTCACATCACCCTCAAACTGATGGGCGAACGAAGGTTACAAATCGAACCTTCGGAACGTTGTTACGAGGGTTGGTAAGTAAGACGCAAAAGGATTGGGATGTCAAGCTTGCTCACGCTGAATTTGCTTATAATCGTTCTCCTACTTATGCTGCTGGTCATTCTCCATTTGAAGTGGTATATGGGATTAATCCATATTTTCCATTGGATCTGATTCCATTGCCAAAGGATTTAGTTGGTTCACAAAGATGCTGATGCCAAGTTGAAATCTATGATGAAATTGCACCAACAAGTTCGTGACCGTATTGAAGCTATCAATGCCTTTTATAAACAGAAATCAAATAACAATCGCAAGCCTCGGGTGTTTGTCGAAGGTGATTTGGGTTGGCTTCATTAGAGGAAAGAGCGTTTTCCAAGCAAACGCAAGAACAAGCTTATGCCTAGGGCTGAAGGTCCTTACAAGGTGGTTGCACGTGTGAATGATAACACTTACAAGATCGAGCTTCCGGGAGATTATGGTGTCCATGCTACTTTAAATGTAGGTGACCTCTCACCCTATCTTGATGGATGGCCTTGCTGAATTGAGGTCAATTCCTTTTAAAGGGGGAGGGGATGATACGGTCATGGATGAAGGTGATTGTAAAGGTGACGGTCTTATGCTAACAATTGGAACCAAAGCTGATTTAGGTTCGATGGCTCATTTTGTGTGCATGGTGACTTGGATTGAGTGAGTCATTTGATGGTCCGTTTAATCAAGTGCGTTTGATGGTCCGTTTAATCAAGTGCGTTTGATGGTCCGTTTAATCAAATGTGTTTGATGGTCTGTTTAATCAAGTGCGTTTGATGGTCCGTTTAAGCTTATCTTTATTTGTTTTCATTTAATTCAGTTTAATAAGGGGACAATTGTTTTAATCCCATTTAAATTCAGTCTTGTACTTAGCTTTAAATATTGCTGTTTATAAGGAGGGTTTTAAGCCTTTGTAACCTCCAAATTGGTGACTGAATTAGGAGACTTTAGAGCTTTGTAACCACCGATTTTAAAGGCTCTTAAATGGCAGTTAGCCATAAACTTTGCGTTTGTGGATGAAATCCCCCAAGAAGGGTTAGAATGGCAGTTCCCGCCCCTTGGGAGGTACCAAATAAATGACTGCTTGAATCGGGGTTTTGAGCATAAAGATTCCACTGACCTGTATAAAGGGGACCTAATCCTTCAGGATGTGGTAATACGTCTAAGAAATTATTCCATCGAACGTACTCTCCTCTGGATCCGGGAATAGCGACATGAACTAAATGTCCTGTCCAAGCCAAGGAACTTACTCTTTTAAATGGATGTTTAAAGGTCTTGTAACCACCGGTTTTTAGCTTATTGTTTAGGCTAGTTATAGCCAGCTTGTTGAATGGAATAAAACAACCAATTTTGAAGAATAAACACTTGTTTTCAGTTTACTTTGAATTATTGATTATAATTCAACATTTTCTTTGTTTTGGATGTGTTTCCTACTCAAAGAGCCGATTGTGAGTCAATAAGTCTTGCCTTTCAATCACGTTTGACGAGCTATAGGTCTAGCTTGTTAATCAACTATCCTTACTCATACAACGAGTTTTTAAACTCGTATCATTTGTGGTATCAGAGCTGCTGTTAGTGATTCTTACGAGCTAAAATGGATTTTGACGATTCTGACTTTCTACAACATCTCCAAGAAGCCTTGAAGAACATTCGAGATGGGGGATTTTGAAGGCATCCTAGACGTGATCCACTACGGGTGGTGGATGAATTCAAAGTCACGGTACTTCCTGAATTTGTTGGTGGAACAGATCCGGAAGCTTATTTGGAATGGGAGCGCAAGATAAAGCGAATGTTCGATTTCAAGGACACTGATGATGAGAAGCATTGTAAGTTTGCCATATTGAACCTAGGACGAGGAGCTTCATTGTGGTTCGAAAGACTGAAATCCAAGAGAATTCGTGATGGGAAGGAGAAAATCACCTCTTAGGAGTCTTTGAAACGTAAGCTACATAAAAGGTATGTGCCAACAACTCATAGAATAACGACTTATCGTAAAATTGCTGAATTGAGGCAAGGGAAAATGAGTGTGGCTGAATATATTGATGAGTTTGAAAAGTGTTCCTTAGTGGAGGAAATTAAGGAGATTGAGGAACAAAAACTGTATAGATTTTTAAGGGGTTTAAACCATAATATTGCCAATACCGTAGACCTTTATCCATATTCTAATTTTGATACTCTTTGTGGACTTCGTTTAAAATTGGAAAACCAAGGGAAAGCAAAACATGGGGGAGGGTCAAGTATGGATAGTAAGGCCAAGTCTTGGTCTAAATCCGAACCTTTCGTGAAACCAAACACATCACCTAGTACCGTAGGTTCAAGTAATTCTACGGCTGCCCCAAAATTAGTTAATTCAACCAAAGAAACAAGTTTGTCCAAGGTGCATTGTTTTAAGTGTCAAGGGTTTGGGCATTATCAAAATGCGTGTCCAAATAAACGGGTAGTGACCTTGAGAGAAGCTGTTGAATGCCGGGAGGAGTTGTTTGAAGAGGAGAAGAGGTAGGGGGACGTATTTGTGTTTGATGAGAGTGGCGATGAAGAGGAAGAGGAGGGGTATGAGGCTCCAGTTTATGACACAAATCTGGTTCTTAGAGCTCTACAAACCCAAATTGCATCTACTTATTCGGACCAACGAGACCAGTTGTTTCATACTAAATGTCTAGTGAAAGATTAGTGGTGTAGTGTGATTGTTGATGGGGGGAGTTTGATACGAGTTTAAAAACTCGTTGTATAAACAAGGATAGTTGATTAACAAGCTAGACCTTTAACTCGTTGATCGTGAATGCAAGACAAAACATATTGACTCACAATCAGTTCTTTGAATAGTAAACGCGTCCAAAACAAAGAAAAAGGCTGAATTATAAACTATAATTCGAAATGTAACAAACAAGTGTTTTAATCATCCAGTTGGTTGTTTATTCCAATCAAGAAGCTGACTATAAATAGCCAAAAACCAACAGCTATAAGAGCTTTAAACGGCTAATTAAGAGCCATTTAAGAGCCTTTAAAACTGGCAGTTACAAGCTCTAAAGCCTCCTAATTCAGTCACTAAATTGGAGGTTACAAAGGCTTAAAACTCTCCTTACAAACAGCAATAATCAAAGCTAAGTAATGACTGAATTTAAATTGGGGATTTAAACAAATATCCCTTTATTAAACCGACTTTAACCAAAGCAATTAAAAATAATAAGTGCGTACAATCTGTTTAAACAAGCGGACCAATGTGATTAAACGGACCAGTTTGATTAACGTACCACCTTGATAATAAGGACCATATAACGAGCTCACTCAATCCAAGTCACCATGCACACAAAATGAGCCATTGAACCCAAATCAGTTTTGGTTCCAATTGCTAGCATAAGACTATCACTTTCATCCATAACCGTATCATCCCCTCCCCCTTTAAAAGGAATTGACCTCAATTCAGCAAGGCCATCATCATCAAGATAATAATCTTTTAAGGTCTCAAACCCCAACAAACGAACATCAAGTGTAGCAAGCAAAGTGTACCTTCGTGATAATGCATCAGCCACCACATTGCTTTTACCATCTTTGTATTTCGAAGAAAAATGAAAGGATTGCAAGAACTCAACCCATTTAGCATGCCTTGGGCTCAATTTTTGTTGCCCATTAATATACTTCAAAGATTCATGATCAGAATGCAAAACAAAGTGGCTAGAACGCAAATAATGACTCCAATGATCCAAAGCTCTAACAATGGCATAGAACTCTTTATCATAAGTGCAATAATTCAAACGAGCACCCCCTAACTTTTCCGAAAAATAAGCTTTGGGACGCTTACCTTGGATCAAAACAGCACCAATCCCCACTCCACTAGCGTCACACTCGACCTCAAAAGGTTGAGAGAAATCTGGCAGCGCCTAAATAGGAGAAGCACACAAACGCTCTTTAATCACATCAAACGCCTTTTGAGCGTCCTCTCCCCATACAAAAGCACCTTTCTTCAAGCAACTAGTGATAGGACTAGTAATAGTACTGAAATCACGAATGAAACGTCTATAAAATGAAGCAAGACCATGAAATTAACGCACCTCACTTATAGTTTTAGGATTAGGCCACGATTTGATAGCCTCGATCTTGGACTGATCCACGGACACTCCATCTTTCGAAACCACATAGCCCAAGAATACAACATTGTCAACAAGGAATGAACACTTCTCTAGCTTCCCATAGAGTCTTTGAGCTCTAAGTGTTTCAAAAACATCCCTCAAATGAATCAGATGCTCCTCTTCGTTCCTACTATACACCAAGATGTCATCAAGATATACCACAACGAATCTGCCCAAAAATGATTTAAGCACTTCGTTCATTAGCCTCATAAACGTACTAGGAGCATTAGTGAGACCAAATGGCATGACGGTCCACTCATACAAACCATGTTTTGTCTTGAAAACCGTTTTCCACTCATCTCCTTCACGCATCCGAATCTGATGATAACCACTTCGCAAATCAATTTTTGAGAACAACTTCGAACCATGGAGCTCATCTAACATATCATCAAGTCTCGGAATTGGAAAACGATACTTGATGGTAATGTTATTCACAGCCCTACTATCAACACACATTCGCCATGTTCCATCTTTCTTAGGCACAAGCAACACCGGAACAGCACATGGACTCAAGCTTTCTCTAACATAGCCTCGATTCACAAGTTCATCAATTTGCTTTTGTAAGTCCTTTGTTTCCTCCGGATTGCAACGATAGGCAGCCTTATTTGGCAAAGAAGTTCCTGGAATAAGATCAATTTGATGTTCAATACCACGAATAGGGGGCAAACCTGGTGGTAATTCATCCGGAAATACATCCTTGAACTCAAACAGCAATTCGGCAATGGGACTGCCTTCTTTCCAATTTTGGCCTTCAATTGGACTCTCTTTAGCCACGAGCAAATACACCAACTCTCCATGATCAAGAGCTTGCTCAATTTCTCGTTCACTAGCCAACATGGTGAGATTCGGCTTTTTCTTTTGTTTCACACTCATGGATCGAACCGCTTGAGATGACATAGGCTTTAGCACAATTTTCTTGCCTTTGTCTCTCAATTCATACTCATTGCTTCTCCCTTTATGAATCACGTCCCTATCAAACTGCCAAGGACGACCCAACAAAATATGACAAGCATCCATAGGAATAACATCACAAAGAACTTCATCCACATACGAACCCATAGTCAAACCAACCCTTACTTGCTTCGACACTTTTACACTATTACCATCATCGAGCCAATGGAGTGCGTATGGCCTAGGATGGGCAGTAGTGATTAAGCCTAATTTTGACACCATTTCACTAGAAGCAGCATTGGTACAACTCCCCCCATCAACAATTACACTACACCACTTATCTTTCACTAGACATTTAGTATGAAACAACTGATCTCGTTGGTCTAGATCAGTAGGTGAAATTTGAGTTTGTAGCGCTCTAAGAACCAGATTTGTGTCATAAATTGGAGCCTCATACCCTTCCTCTTCCTCCTCATCACCACTCTCATCAAACACAAATACGTCCCCCAACCTCTTTTCCTCTTCAAACAACTCCTCACGACATTCAACAGCTTCTCTCAAGGTCACTACTCGTTTATTTGGACACGCATTTTGATAATGCCCAAACCCTTGACACTGAAAACAATGCACCTTGGACACACTTGTTTCTTTGGTTGGGTTAGATAGTTTAGGGGCAGCCGTAGAACTACTTGAACCTATGGTACTAGGTGATGTGTTTGGTTTCAAGCTAGGTTCGGATTTAGCCCAAGACTTGGCTTTACCATCCATACTAGACCCTCCCCCATATTTTGCCTTCCCTTGATTTTCCAATTTTAAACAAATTCCACAAAGAGTGTCAAAATCAGAATATGGATAAAGGTCTAC
Source organism: Spinacia oleracea (assembly GCF_020520425.1). Taxonomy (NCBI): domain Eukaryota; kingdom Viridiplantae; phylum Streptophyta; class Magnoliopsida; order Caryophyllales; family Amaranthaceae; genus Spinacia; species Spinacia oleracea. The sequence continues at coordinate 72,064,918 of NC_079490.1, forward strand.
GGTATTGGCAATATTATAATTTAGACCCCTTAAAAATCTGGACAGTTTTTGTTCCTCAATTTCCTCAATTTCTCCCGTTAAGGACAACTTTTCAAACTCATCAATATATTCAGCCACACTCATTTTTCCTTGCCTCAATTCGGCAATTTTACGATAAGTTGTTATTCTATGAGTTGTTGGCACATACCTTTTACGTAGCTTACGTTTCAAAGACTCCCAAGAGGTAATTTTCTCCTTCCCTTCACGTATTCTCTTGGTTTTCAGTCCCTCGAACCACAATGAAGCCCCTCGTCCTAGCTTCAATATGGCATATTTGCAACGCTTCTCATCATCAATGTCCTTGAAATCGAACATTCTCTCTATTTTGCGCTCCCACTCCAAATAGGCTTCCGGATCTGTTCCACCAACAAATTCAGGAAGTTCGGTGACTTTGAATTCATCCATAGCCCGTAGATCACGCCTAGGAGGTCTACGATACCCCCCATCTCTAACGTTCTTCAAGGCTTCTTGGAGATGTTGTAGAAAGTCAGGATCATCAAAATCCATATTTCAGTTTGTAAGAATTACGAACTTCAGTTCTTTTTTTTTTTTTTTTTTTTTTTTGGGGCGGATCACACGAACAGCAGCTCTGATACCACTAATGATACGAGTTTAAAAACTCGTTGTATAAACAAGGATAGTTGATTAACAAGCTAGACCTTTAACTCGTTGATTGTGAATGCAAGACAAGACCTATTGACTCACAATCAGTTCTTTGAATAGGAAACGCGTCCAAAACAAAGAAAAAGGCTGAATTATAAACTATAATTCGAAATGTAACAAACAAGTGTTTTAATCATCCAGCTGGTTGTTTATTCCAATCAAGAAGCTAACTATAAATAGCCAAAAACCAACAGCTACAACAGCTTTAAACGGCTAATTAAGAGCCATTTAAGAGCCTTTAAAACTGGCAGTTACAAGCTCTAAAGCCTCCTAATTCAGTCACTAAATTGGAGGTTACAAAGGCTTAAAACTCTCCTTACAAACAGCAATAATCAAAGCAAAGTAATGACTGAATTTAAATTGGGGATTTAAACAAATATCCCTTTATTAAACCGACTTTAGCCAAAGCATTTAAAAATAATAAGTGCGTACAATCTGTTTAAACAAGCGGACCAATGTGATTAGATGGACCAGTTTGATTAACGTACCACCTTGATAATAAGGACCATATAACGAGCTCACTCAATCCAAGTCACCATGCACACAAAATGAGCCATTGAACCCAAATCAATTTTGGTTCCAATTGCTAGCATAAGACTATCACTTTCATCCATAACCGTATCAGAGTTGCACCAATGTTGCTTCTAGTGAGATGGTTTCGAAATTAGGCTTAATCACTACAGCCCATCCTAGGCCATACGCACTCCATTTGCTCGATGATTGTAATAGTGTGAAGGTGTTGAAACAAGTACAAGTTGGTTTGACTATGGGTTCGTATGTGGATGAGATTTTTTGTGATGTTATTCCTATGGATGCTCGTCATATTTTGGTGGGTTGTCCTTGGCAGTTTATAGGGACGTGGTTCACAAGGAGAGAAGCAACGAGTATGAATTGAGAGACAAAGGCAAGAAGATTGTGCTAAAGCATATGTCATCACAAGCGGTTCGATCCATGATTGTGCAGCAAAAAAAGAAGCCGAATCTGACCATGTTGGCTAGTGAACGAGAGTTAAAGCAAGCTCTAGATCTTGGAGAGTTGGTGTATTTGCTCATGGCTGAGGAAACTTCGATCGAAGGCCAAAATTGGAAAGAAGGCAGTCCCATTGCCGAGTTTCTTTTTGAGTTCAAGGATGTATTTCCCGATGAATTACCACCAGGTTTGCCTCCTATTCGTGGTATTGAACATCAAATTGATCTTGTTCAAGGGACTTCTTTGCCTAATAAGGCTGGTTATCGTTGCAATCAGGAGGAAACAAAGGAGTTGCAAAAACAAATTGATGAACTTGTGGGTCGAGGCTATGTTAGAGAAAGCTTGAATCCATGTGGTGTTCCGGTGTTGCTTGTGCCTAAGAAAGATGACACATGGTGTATGTGTGTTGATAGTAGGGCTGTGAATAACATTACCATCAAGTATCGTTTTCCAATTCCGAGACTTGATGATATGTTAGATGAGCTCCATGGTTCGAAGTTGTTCTCAAAAATTGATTTGCGGAGTGGTTATCATCAGATTCGGATGCGTGAAGGAGATGAGTAGAAAACGGCTTTCAAGACAAAACATGGTTTGTATGAATGGACCGTCATGCCATTTGGTCTCACTAATGCTCCTAGTACGTTTATGAGGCTAATGAACAAAGTGCTTAAATCATTTTTGGGCAGATTCGTTGTGGTATATCTCGATGACATCTTGGTGTATAGTAAGAACGAAGAGGAGCATCTGATTCATTTGAGGGATGTTTTTGATACCCTTAGAGCTCAAAATCTCTATGGGAAGCTAGAGAAGTGTTCGTTCCTTGTTGATAATGTGGTATTCTTGGGCTATGTGCTTTCGAAGGATGGGGTGTCCGTGGATCATTCCAAGATCGAGGCTATCAAATCATGGCCTAGTCCTAAAACTATAAGTGAGGTGCGTTCATTTCATGGTCTTGCTTCATTTTATAGACGTTTTATTCGTGATTTCAGTACCATTACTATTCCTATTACTAGTTGTTTGAAGAAAGGTGCGTTTGTATGGGGAGAGGACACTCAAAAGGCATTTGATGTAATTAAGGAGCGTTTGTGTGCTGCTCCTATTTTGGCATTGCCGGATTTTTCTCAACCTTTCAAGGTCGAGTGTGATGCTAGTGGTGTGGGAATTGGTGCTGTTTTGATCCAAGCTAAGCGTCCCATAGCTTATTTTTCGGAAAAGTTAGGGGGTGCTCGTTTGAATTATTGCAGTAATTATAAAGAGTTCTATGCCATTGTTAGAGCTTTGGATCATTGGAGTCATTATTTGCATTCTAGTCACTTTGTCTTGCATTCTGACCTTGAATCTTTGAAGTATATTAATGGGCAAAAAAAATTGAGTCAAAGGCATGCTAAATGGGTTGACTTCTTGCAATCCTTTCATTTTTCTTCGAAGTACAAAGATGGTAAGAGCAATGTGGTGGCTGATGCATTATCACGGAGATATACTTTGGTTGCTACACTTGATGTTCGTCTATTGGGGTTTGAGACCTTCAAAGACTGATGGTGACTTTGGAGTTGCATTTGAGAAATGTGCAGTTGGTGCCTATGAAGAGTACATGTTGCAAGATGGGTTTCTTTTCAAAGGCAATCGTCTTTGTATTCCCAAGCACTCAATTCGTGAGCTACTAGTTCGTGAGGCTCATGGTGGAGGGTTGGTTGGTCACTTTGGGTTAGCTAAGACCTTGGAGATATTGAAGGAGCATTTCTTTTAGCCTAAAATGTTGGGCGATGTAACGAACATTGTGGGTAAGTGCGTGACTTGTCATATGGCCAAGAGTTCTTTCAAGCCCGGTTTGTACTCACCATTACCAGTTCTGATTCGTCCTTGGGAAGATGTTTCTATGGATTTCATAGTGGCTTTGCCTCGTACTCAAAGAGGTAAGGATGCTATCATGGTCGTTGTTGATAGATTTTCCAAGATGGCTCACTTTGTTGCTTGTCACAAAACGGATGATGCTTGTAATGTGGCTGATATGTATTATAAAAATATTGTTCCTTTGCATGGAATTCCCAAGACTATTGTTTCGGATCGTGATTCCAAGTCTTTGAGTTACTTTTGGAATACATTGTGGAGAAAAGTGGGAACCAAATTGTTATTTAGCACTTCACATCACCCTCAAACTGATGGGCAAACGAAGGTTACAAATCGAACCTTCGGAACGTTGTTACGAGGGTTGGTATGTAAGACGCAAAAGGATTGGGATGTCAAGCTTGCTCACGCTGAATTTGCTTATATTCGTTCTCCTACTTATGCTACTGGCCATTCTCCATTTGAAGTGGTATATGGGATTAATCCATATTTTCCATGGGATCTGATTCCATTGCCAAAGGATTAGTTGGTTCAAAAAGTTGCTGATGCCAAGTTGAAATCTATGATGAAATTGCACCAACAAGTTCGTGGCTGTATTGAAGCTATCAATGCCTTTTATAAACAGAAATCAAATAACAATCGCACGCCTCGGGTGTTTGTCGAAGGTGATTTGGGTTGGGTTCATTTGAGGAAAGAGCGTTTTCCAAGCAAACGCAAGAACAAGCTTATGCCTAGGGCTGAAGGTCCTTACAAGGTGGCTGCACGTGTGAATGATAACTGTTGTGGGATCTTTTACGGTGCTGACGTGGCACGCGTTCCTCGGAGGTATCAAGTATGACCTGGCACGAACTTCTGGAAACCTGCAAAACAAGAATATTCCCGTAGGAATATTCCCTCCGATGCTTAAGTAAGTATAAGCTAGAGAAAGAAGTAATTTGTAGAAAGAAGGCAGAGCAATGATCGTTTTTTTTTTGGTGGGAATGAATTTATTACCCGTTACCTTGGGATCTGAGCTATTTATAGGGCTAGGGTGTCTTGGGAATTGATCCCTCAACCCTAGCTGTGGGATACGTGCCCCTTGGGGAGTTAGGACACGTGCCATTTGGCCAACAATGATGAGCCTTTTACGAATTGGGCTTGGCTTCTCAGAGAAGGTGGGCTTTCCAAAATAAGGCTTTACTCTTATTTCGTTTAAGTACCAAGTTTTGAGTCTACTTCCTAGGCTAGGGCCTAGCTGGCCTGCATTGGTCATTGTAGCTTCTTTGGGCCTTATGGCGGAGATATTCAGGCCCACATCATTTGCCCCTCATGAGCAGTGAAAACGGACGTTAGTTTTCACTGCTCTTGGAGTGTTCAATGGGATGACGACGCGTGGCAGGGGTAATCATTTCTTACCCCTCTATAAATAAGTGGTCATTTTGAGTGACTTTCCCCCTCATTTCTAGTGATTACTTGAGAGCTATAAGAGAAGGCGATTTACGGCGTCTTGCATCCACCGAAATTCACTGTAGCGCCACCACAATCTTCAAAGCCCTGTTCTAGCAATTTTTCATCAAGTTTCTTCAAAAATTCTCTTTGATCTATCAGGTAATGCTTTCTTTTGGGAAAATTTGTTTGTTGATTCTGATCCTTCCCAATTCTCTTTTCTTAACTATGCAAGGGTTACGTCAAACAGAGGGCGTCAACCTCTCTTTTTGACGCCTTCTCTTTTCAAGTAATGCCCCTCGTCTTGAGCCAAGTCTTCAGCCTGTGCAGGATTTCATGGCGCGAATAGAAGACAAAGAACAATTCGAAGGGGAATCTTCTTCTCCCATGGAGGAGGACGTCCCATCAAACGAGCGCGCCGATGTCGCGCCAGCGAGCACGTGAGGTGGGGAGGAATTACCAAATACTTTTGGAATTCCACTTTTTTAATTAGGAGTTATTAAATTGGTAATCATTCAGATTTAATTAACTTTGGAAATAAGAGAATCAAGAGAGCGAGTGTTGCCAAATATCGGTAATTTCGGACAATCTATTTACTTATTTGCGTTACCTTTTTCATGAAATTATATAAGCAAACAAAACCCTTTGGGTCGTGTTAAATAAATTAACAAGGTTTGATGTATCGAACGAATCAAATACCGGCAAGTTCGTCACGACATTGTTTATTTATTATTTTAAGCATTTCCTTATCTAATGCGACCCTTTAATTATAAATAAATCCATATCTATTTATGTTAGGACCTCCTAATTATTTTTTGGAGTTACCAAATACTTTTGGAATTCCACTTTATTAATTAGGAGTTACTGAATTGGTAATCATAAAGATTTAATTAACTTTGGAAGTAAGAGAATCAAGAGAGCGAGTGTTGCCAAATATCGGTAATTTCGGACACTCTATTTACTTATTTGAGTTACCGTTTTCATGAAATTATATAAGCAAACAAACCCCTTTGGGTCGTGTTAGATAAATTAACAGAATTTAATGTATCAAACGAATCAAATCCCGGCAAGTTCATCACGATATGTTTTATTTATTATTTTACGCATTTCCTTATCTAATGTGCCCCTTAATTTATAAATAAATAAATATATATATTTATGTTAGGACCTCCTACTTATTTTTTGGAGTTACCAAATACTTTTGGAATTCCACTTTTTTAATTAGGAGTTACTAAATTGGTAATCATTAAGATTTAATTAACTTTGGAAATAAGAGAATCAAGAGAGCGAGTGTTGCCAAATATCGGTAATTTCGGACACTCTATTTACTTATTTGCGTTACCGTTTTCATGAAATTATATAAGCAAAAAAAACCCCTTTCGGTCGTGTTAGATAAATTAACAGGGTTTGATGTATCGAACGAAACAAATACCGGCAAGTTCGTCACGACATTGTTTATTTATTATTTTAAGCATTTCCTTATCTAATGCGACCCTTTAATTATAAATAAATCTATATATATTTATGTTAGGACCATCTAATTATTATTTGGAGTTACCAAATACTTTTGGAATTCCAGTTTATTAATTAGGAGTTATTGAATTGGGAATCATAAAGACTTAATTAACTTTGGAAGTAAGAGAATCAAGAGAGCGATTGTTGCCAAATATCGGTAATTTCGGACACTCTATTTACTTATTTGCGTTACCGTTTTCATGAAATTTTATAAGCAAACAAACCCCTTTGGGACGTGTTAGATAAATTAACAGGGTTTAGTGTATCTAACGAATCAAATACCGGCAAGTTCGTCACGACATTGTTTATTTATTATTTTAAGCATTTCCTTATCTTATGCGACCCTTTAATTATAAATAAATCTATATCTATTTATGTTAGGACCTCCTAATTATTTTTTGGAGTTACCAAATACTTTTGGAATTCCACTTTATTAATTAGGAGTTACTGAATTGGTAATCATAAAGATTTAATTAACTTTGGAAGTAAGAGAATCAAGAGAGCGAGTGTTGCCAAATATCGGTAATTTCGGACACTCTATTTACTTATTTGCGTTACCGTTTTCATGAAATTATATAAGCAAACAAACCCCTTTGGGTCGTGTTAGAAATATTAACAGTATTTAATGTATCGAACGAATCAAATACCGGCAAGTTCGTTACGACATGATTTATTTATTATTTTAAGCATTTCCTTATCTAATGTGCCCCTTATATATATATATATATATATATATATATATATATATATATATATATATATATATATATATATATATATATATATATATATATATATATATATATATTTATGTTAGGACCTCCTAATTATTTTTTGGAGTTACCAAATACTTTTGGAATTCCACTTTTTTAATTAGGAGTTACTAAATTGGTAATCATAAAGATTTAATTAACTTTGGAAATAAGAGAATCAAGAGAGCGAGTGTTGCCAAATATCGGTAATTTCGGACACTCTATTTACTTATTTGCGTTACCGTTTTCATGAAATTATATAAGCAAAAAAACCCCTTTGGGTCGTGTTAGATAAATTAACAGGGTTTGATGTATCGAACGAAACAAATACCGGCAAGTTCGTCACGACATTGTTTATTTATTATTTTAAGCATTTCCTTATCTAATGCGTCCCTTTAATTATAAATAAATCTATATATATTTATGTTAGGACCTCCTATTTATTATTTGGAGTTACCAAATACTTTTGGAATTCCAGTTTATTAATTAGGAGTTATTGAATTGGGAATCATAAAGACTTAATTAACTTTGGAAGTAAGAGAATCAAGAGAGCGATTGTTGCCAAATATCGGTAATTTCGGACACTCTATTTACTTATTTGCGTTACCGTTTTCATGAAATTTTATAAGCAAACAAACCCCTTTGGGTCGTGTTTGATAAATTAACAGGGTTTAATGTATTGAACGAATCAAATACCGGCAAGTTCGTCACGGCATTGCTTAGTTATTATTTTAAGCATTTCTTATCTAGTGTGACCCTTTGATCATAATAAATCTACATATATATGATAGGACCTCCTAATTATTTTTTGGAGTTACCAAATGCTTTGGTATTTCCAGTTTATTAATTAGGAGTTACTGAATTGGGAATAATAAAGATCTAAATAACTTTGGAAATAAAATAATCAAGAGAGTGAGTGTTGCAAAATATTGGTAATTTCAGACACTCTGTTTACTTATTTGCATTAACGAATACCGGCATGTTCGTCACGGCATTGCTTAGTTATTATTTTAAGCATTTCTTATCTAGTGTGACCCTTTGATCATAAATAAATCTACATATATATGATAGGACCTCCTAATTATTTTTTGGAGTTACCAAATACTTTGGTATTTCCGGTTTATTAATTAGGAGTTACTGAATTGGGAATAATAAAGATCTAAATAACTTTGGAAATAAAATAATCAAGAGAGTGAGTGTTGCAAAATATTGGTAATTTCAGACACTCTGTTTACTTATTTGCATTAACGTTTACAAGAAATTGAATAACCAAACCCCTTTGGGTCGTGTTAGATAATTAACACGGTTTAATCTATCGAACGAATCAAATACCGGTAAGTTCGTCACTGCATTGCTTAGTTATTAACAAATAATATCTGAATTGTTACCGAAATTATATAAGCTTACCCCTTTGGGTCGTGTTAGATAATTAACAGGGTTTAATCTATCGAACGAATCAAATACCGGCAAGTTCGTCACGACATTGCTTATTTATTAACAAATAAAATCTGAATTGTTTCCGAAATTGTTAACAAATAAAATCTGAATTGTTACCGAAATTTTTAAAAAATTACCGAAATAAAAAATATTAAATTTTATTCGATTACTAAAATTTTTTAGATTTTGATATTGTATATCTGAATTATATTAGTTAATAATTGTTACCGAAATTGTTTACAAATAAAAACTGATTTGTTACCGAAATTTTTTAAAAAAATACCGAAATAAAAAAAAAATCAGATTTTATTTGGTTACCGAAATAAAAATTGATTTTAAATTTTTTTAAGGGATAAAATAGATTCTTATATTATAGAATAATATTTATATTTTTGGATATTCATTAATTTATTTAGTATGTTAATTTTCCTAAATTGATGCCTTAGATTTCGTTAATAATTGTTACCGAAATTCTAAAAAAAAAAATCAGATTTTATTTGATTGTTACCGAAATGTTTTTTAAAAACAATCTTATCTTATATTATTTAATTCTATATATTGTTACCTAATTTTTTTTTAAAAAAATCTTATCTTGTATTAAAAACAAATCTTATCTTATATTGTTACCGAAATTTTTTAAAAAGAATCTTATCTTATGTTAAAAAAAAAATTATCTTATATGTTACCGAGATTTTATTTGATTAAAATATAGGTAATTTCAATCTAATCAAATCCTGTTAAATAGATTGTCCGATATTACCCTGTTAACAAAATCAGATTTTATTTGATTGTTACCGAAATTTTTTAAAAAAATCTTATCTTATATTATTTGATTCTAAATATTGTTACCTAAATTTTTTTTTTAAAAATCTTATCTTGTATTAAAAACAAATCTTATCTAATATTGTTACCGAAATTTTTTAAAAAGAATCTTATCTTATCTTACAAAAAAACTTATCTTATATGTTACCGAAATTTTATTTGATTGTTACAGAAATTTATTTGATTGTTACCGATAATTTTTTCAAAAAAATAAGATTTTATTTTATTACCGAAATAAAAATATATATTCTCTAATTTATTTAGTCTCCTATTTAGTCTCCTAATTTTCCTAAATTGATGCCTTAGATTACTTTATTGATACTAAATCATTTACAAGATATCTTTTATCTGATTTATACTAAATCAATTACGTTATTGATTTTTTTTTTCTGGGTATTCTATAATTGGTACTAGCTGGTACTAGCTGACGACCTTTACCGTTATTGGTACTAGCTAAGTCTTTTCGTTTATTAGATTAGGTTAGATTAGAAATAATAAGTTCATATAAACCCTAAACCGAATTAATTAAATAATAATTTTTTTTTACTTTTATAATTAAGTAAATAATAATCTTATTTAATAATTAATTAAATAATAATCTTATTTAATAATTAATTAAATAATAATCTTATTTAATAATTAATTAAATAATAATCTTATTTAATAATAAATTAAATAATAATCTTATTTAATTATAAGTAAATAACAGTTCAGTTTTTTAAAATATTATTTTTATTTATCCGATATTATCTAATTTTGACATATATTAAAAAAATATCAAATTTAATTCAATAAGTTTTACCGATTTTTTTTAAATCAGATTTTATTTGTTACGGATATTGATGATGGTATACCGTATATCTGATTTGCTCCATCGGATATTTTTCCCTTATTTAATGGAGAATAATATTTATTTATTTAGATATTCTCTAAGATTTATTCTCCTATTTAGTCTCCTAAGTTTCCTAAATAGATACTAAATCATTGACAAGATAACGTTTATCTGATATATTTATATATTGAGACTAAATCAATTTGAATAATATTATAATTTTTTAATTTTTTTTACCAAAAACTAATTCTGTACTTAAATTAGACCGAAATGTTTTTAAAAAAAAATTCTAATTTAATTTAATCCTATCTTCTGAAAATTTTACCGATATGAAAAATTGCAAATTTAATTTGATCGATATTCTGTAATATGGACCGAAATTTTTAAAAACAAATTAAATTAAATTTAATCCTATATTCTGTAACTTTTAAGGAAATAATAAAAAATCACATTTAATATAATCCTATATTTGGTAACTGTTACCGAAAAAATAATTAAAAAAATGGAAAAAATATATTACGGACGTGTTGGATAACCTATTTACTTTCTTGCGTTACCCTTTACATGACATAAGCAATCTCGTCCAGTTTATTCATTAGGACTTAATAAATATGGAATAATAAAGATTTAAATAACTTTGGAAGTAATAGAACCAAGAGATTGATTGTTGCAAAAGATCGGTAATGTCGGACACTCTATTTACTTACTTGATTTACCGATTTCATGAAATTAAATAAGCAAACCCCTTTGGGTCGCGTAAGATAATTTAACAGGGTTTAATGTATCGAATGGATCAAATATCGGCCGGTTCGTCATGGCATTGCTTATTTATTATTCTAAGCATTTCCTTATCTAATGCGACCCTTAATTTAATTATATATATATATATAGGAAGGCTCATGTGAGAACACAATTTTATGTGAGAATAAATCTTGGCCTTTGGATCGTTTCTAATCTAACAGTTGAAAATCAAGGGATTACTAATGGCATTTTTGTAAATTTGTTCAAATATACCAAGCTCATCTCATCACTTTTCACGCTTATTTTCTTTCTCTCTCTAACCTATGTTTTCTCTCCCTGTTTTCTCTCCTCTCTCTCTCTCTTCTTTTGCGCCATTACTGGACCTTAATCAAGGTCGAATTCATCTTCAAATTTGCTTTAGAATTCAAATTTATTCTCGAATGCAATCATATGATTGTTTTTTAAAGGTACTTGTATCAATATTTGTTCATTTTTTGCAATTCTGGTTTGTGTATTTTTCTTGATAATTTTTCGATTTCTGACCTAGTTTTGATTATCGTTTTCAATTTCATTATTATCGAATTGTAATTATCTAATTGTTGATTATCGAATTGCTTATTATTGATTTCCTGAATTTCGTGAGCTATTTTTGATTACCGAATTGTTTACTTCGTAACTGATTTGTTTTGTTTTTGATATTCTGATTTGTTTTTTATTTGGGTTTGTTTTAGTTTTAGATTTATTATTATCGAATTGTTCTTGTCAATTAATTATTTTAATTTATGTGTTTAAATTCGTATTCAATCGTGTGTGTGTTTCATGCTTTTTTATTTACAGATCAGTACTCTTTCTGTTTGAGCAATGGAATCGGAAGTTCATCATAGTTCGTCCTCATCATTGACGGAATCAAGCAAGTTTTCTTATTCATGTGTCTGATGTTTAATGTTCTGAATAATCGTTTTAAATGTTCTGCATTTGAAACCAAATGTTCTATGTACACATTATACATGTTCTGAATTGTTTTATTGTTATTGTTTTCTTGATTCTGTTATGAATAATGAACAATATGCAAGTTGTATATTGTTTTTGATGTTCTAAATTGCTGCATTACATCTTCTGCATATCGGTTTAAATCTTCTAAGTAATAGTCTTTTTTTTTAATAGTTTCTTCTAGTGTTCTGTATAGTTGTTTTTATTTCCTGTGACATTGTTTCTGCTGTTCTGAATTATTGCTTTACATGTTCTGCATTTTTAAGCCAATGTTCTATGTAAACAGTATACATGTTCTGAATTGTTTTTTGTTGTTCTTTTCTAGTTTCTGTTGTGAATAACGAACAATATGCAAGTTGTTCTAATTCAAATGTGCTTGTTACTCCTGAAGTAATTCCTATATTATGTCCTGGAGGAACTAGAGAATGAATTTCATGTTGCTCTGACGAATCATCATGAATCAGGTGAAATTTCTTACTACTTATGTAAGGGTTTCATTTTCTAAATAGTAATTGCATATGTTCTTAATTATAATTGTATATGTTCTAAATTATAATAGCATATGTTCTGAATATAACATGTGTTCTAAACTATAATCTTACATGACTCTAAGTGTCTTCTTCCAGAATCTAGTTTTAGGGACATCCAGGGTATGTTTACTTTATTCCCTGTTGCTTATACTTGAACGACTCAACAAATTTTGAAGAACTTTTAGTTCTCAAATTTTAAGCTGTAAAATCCTCCTATTTCTATTTTGATTTGTTGTCAGTGGGTAGTAGCAATGATGAATATAATTGATCAGCATATTGGTCTGAGAATCCAGTGCCTCTCGAACCCCTGTTTATTCCATTTAATCAATATCCAACTGTTATGTTCAAGCACCAGGTCCCTCTTTCTGTCTTCCATAGGTTGATAATGTCAGGTAGATATATGATTTATTTTGTTGAAAATATGTATTGCAACCTGTACTTCAGCAGAATTCTTCGTCAAATATGGAACAAATAAATTTTCCATGATTTTTTGTTGACGACGTCATGTTCAGAATCATCATTTCTTATATTCTAACTAGTGATACATGTGTTCTAAAATAGCGTTGTTTGGAAAATTAAGTTTCCGCTTATCAATATTTTTTAGGGGATCCAAAATAAGTAATTTGCTAACTCCAAATGAATCACAAAATATTTGGCTCATGGCAAGTGTCCTCTGCGGAAGATAAAATAAAAAAACGGATGTCATATACTTGACAGAAAGAGAGGGCAGGGGGGACTCTTTCTGCTGAAAGTATGTCGGACTCTAATATACTCTTGGTTTTTTTTACTTGAAGAAACATGAGAGCTTATTCTGTAATTTTGTCATCTATTTAAGAATTCACGTGATTTGTATAATGTATTACTAAACTACATTATTAGAGTCATATATGACTAATACACATCTGTTGGATAAGTAAGGTCTAGCTACTTTGTTGCATTTACGCATTGAATGTTGTATCAGGTATAATTGGATATAGAAACATAGTAATGTGTGTTTTAGAAATAGCAGTTGCCACCTGAGATAATGGAATATGGAAGTAGGAAAATTCAAGGTCATTTGTCTGCTAAATATAATCAGTGAATTTGATCTCAGTGTGAAATAATTGCATAAATAGTAGGAAAACTCGAGGTCATTTGTGTTATAATGAGAATGCATAGGTAAATATCTTTATATTGGGCGCATGTTCTAATTATAGTTGTGTATGTTCTAATTATTATTGCATATGTTCTTTTATTATACTATAACGCAAGTTGTTGCATTTTTCTATTTTCTATAGTAGTACTACATGCATTGTTTTCTTGACTATTTTTTTAAAGCCTATTAGCTCAAATGGTAGAGCAATGTGCCATTGCACATGGATGTAGGTTCAAATCCTACATAGGTTGTATTTCTAGGGATAGGTCCTACTAGAGAATTACCCTCCAGCACAAGTTGAACTAAGTGTCTTAAACACCCACCCACGACTCGAGAATTCCAATCGTGTCCTTGATGATTTTAGCTTTAAAGCTTAGTAGTGCAACTCTATCAGCTCTATCAACTTAACTCAACTTGTAGATATTTTTTCGTTGTTTGGCCTAGGGCCTCATATGTTGGTAAATAAGGCTCACAATAAAGCAAAGTTCCAACTACACCTATGAGTAGAGCTAGAAGAAAGGACACCCCTGTAGAGGAAAAGTCTAATGATTCCTCTGTCATCACCTCTTTAAAATATATCAACACCAATTCATGATAATTTAATTTGTTGTCAAATGCTATGAATAAAGGTCCTGAGCGGTTACCTATTTTCTTATCAGACTCCGCCATTGAGGAATTATGTTGGTCATACATCTTGTCCATCTCAGTCATGCTTCCCTGCTCCCTGGCTAGTTTTCTCTACGTACAAACTGCTGCCTTCAGTTCAAGTGTTAGATTTAATGTTCTAAAAACTAAGGCTAATGTTCTGATAATTTATACATATGATATAAAGAAAGTATAACAGATTCAAAAGTAAATATAAGTGATTCAAAAGTAAAGAATCATCAAATAGGAGAATTAATTAATATCATAAATGGAATGCAAAGAGTTGCCTATGTAGGATTCGAACCTACATCATTGTGCAATCGCACAAAGCTCTACCAATTGAGCTAATAGGCATTGTCCCAAAACATCAATCATTGACGACCATTACTTGCAACAACACCACACGTACACTAACTTCTAGAAGCAACCAAATAGAGCAGAACCGGTGCCCACCCCAGACTAGCCTGCAACAACCCTCCCACAAAAGAAATAGCTTGCACCAGCAGTTATGAAACCACTTAAGACCAACACCAATATATGCAACAACTATACTAGCCCATGATGTTGCACATGAAAACAAAACATAGCTAGCCTGACCCAAATTGTCATCAAAAAAGGCAAAAAATCAGACACAAAACACATTCAGAAACATATTAGATACATGAAGAGAACATTGGAACATAACTTTCTAGTTTCAGAACATCTTGTTATGAGATTTAGAACATAAATATCCCCAGTCCAGTCACTCTAGCCCAAACCTTCCCTGCTGTAGTAAATTGTAAGTGTAGTCAAATAACATCTAATTTCTACCAATAATTTTTATGTTCTATACATTAAACAATTTAAACAGTGAGCTTTCATGCATGTTCTACATTCTTAACCTTTTTTCTCTAAAGTATTGAAAGCATAAAATATTACCCAATATTTCTGATGATGTCCTTCATAAGTGATGGCGGGACAATTTGCTCCGTTGTATTGGCGCGTTTATTCTCATGTTCTCTGTTTAAAAATGCAGAACATATAACTCTTACTTTCAGAACATCATAAAATATTGAAAATTACCATCACTATGCCTAATTTTTGATGTTTTAAAAAGTAACTTTTGTGTTCTAAATATTAAACAAATTTGTTCTTAACAATGAACCTTTATGTTCTAAATGTCGAACCTTCACGTTCTAAAGAATTGAGATTATAAAATCTTACCAACATTTTTCAAGGATATCCTTCGGATTGCTTCTTCGACAATTGTACTATCAGTGCGGTCGATTTAGCTTTGATTTTTTGGCATGTTTAATCTCATTTACGTTCTTTGAATTTTCTCTATTTAAAAATTCAGAACATATAACTCTAAGTTTTAGATCTTCATGATTTATTTCATAAACTCAGTAAAATAGGAAATAAATTAATTTGAAAAGTAGAAAAATCAGAAAAATCAGAAAAAGTAACCTAAAAATTCAAAAGTTCAAAAACTAACCACAAATAAAGTAAAATAAACAAGCACACTGTTTTATATACGACTGCACAAGCACACTCTGTTTCGAAGTCACACAAAGTAAAGGTGAATTGAAATTTCAAGCCCCGAACTTAGTGCATGATTGAATCTTATTCGGGTTTTATAGGGGTTAAGTTTACACTTTTAGACCCATGTTGTCTTATAGATATTGAGAAAAGAGTGACGTCAAAGAGAGAGGGTGCTCCCAAACTTCTCGTAAAATATATTCTCGTTATAAAAAGAAAAACTAGCACATCTCAACTCTCAAACTGATTAATGGTTAAACCTGTAATGTTTTACGCCAATAGTACAGAGTTCTACTAACTTATGTGACATTTCTAACAGATGATTTTGGTGAAGTTCCCAGTTTAGAACTTAAGCGAGGATGATTTAGAACATAATCAAGGGTGATTTAGAACTTAATCAAGGGTGATTTAGAACATAAGAAAGGGTGATTAATTACTAGATTGAAATTCTCATGATCAACAAACCAAAATTCAGATAACTTAAAACATAAATTTCAATTTCCCTAAAATCAAGAGCATGAGTTTACCAATTAGTAGAAGCTATAAATTTCTTATAACTTCAAATATCGAACTATTTGAGTATATTAATGATAAAGTAATGCTTGCGTCTTTTTGAAAGCATTAGTCTTTCATTAGGTTTCAGCTTATCACAGATCATAATATCATGCCACTGTATTCTTAAGTTCCCAAATTAATCTAAAATTCAATTAAAAAACAAAGAAATCCTTGAATTCCTAACTAAAAGCACAAAAAGGTTAAAAAAGCATTGAATCCTCTCCAAATAAAGCTAACTACTTATACTAACAAAAAATTATAGCAGAGATGACACAAATTGAAAAATAGACTCAAATTTTGAAATCGTACGTTACCTTGAACAAGCTATATGTTCTAACAAGATAAGCTATATGTTTTAACAATTGAATTTATATGTTCCAACAAGTGAAGCTATATGTTCTGTACATTATTCTATATGTTCTAATCAGTTAAGCTAAATGTTCTAATCAGTTGAGCTACATGTTCTAATCAGTAGCTACATGTTCTAATCTGTTGAGCTATATGTTCTAATCAGTTGAGCTATATGTTCTAAACATTATTCCTATATGTTCTAATTAGTTAAGCTACATGTTCTAATCAGTTGAGCTATATGTTCTAATCAGTTAAGCTACATGTTCTAATCAGTTAAGCTACATGTTTTGTACATTAATCCTATATGTTCTAATCAGTTAAGCTACATGTTTTGTACATTAATCCTATATGTTCTAATCAGTTAAGCTACATGTTCTAATAAGTTGAGCTACATGTTCTAATTAGTTGAGCTATATGAAATCACATTTCCAAAATGACAAGTTGGAGAAAAATAAACCTCGAAGAGATTCGAGACGAACAATAAATCGAGAACTCTTTGGAAGAAGTTCAAGATGAAGAATCTCCAAGGTCTTTGGAAGAGCTAGTGGGAGTAGTTCCTCAAGACGTTGTTTCCCCTTGTAGATCACACAGAACTAAGGTTCATGAAGATAGATGAATTGGAGTCCTCTTGACTGAAATCTTAGAAGTTCTCATATTGCATAATGAAGAACCTATTTTCTACAAGAAATATATGACTAGTCCAAGCTCCACAAAATGGTTAGAGCCATGAAATCTGAAATAAACTCCATGTTTGAAAATCAAGTCTGGGATTTGGTTGATTTGTCGAGTGGGTTTACACCTATTAGAAGAAAATGGGTCTTCAAGTTGAAGAAAGACAAAGATAAAATATATATGTATACAAAGCTAGATTGGTAGAAAAAGGCTCCAGACAAGTTCACAGCGTTGACTATGGTGAAACCTTTTTTCCAGTTGCAATGCTTAAGTCTGTTCGTATAATCTTTGCAATTACTGCGTAAACATGACTATGAAATATGGAAAATGGATGTCAAAACTTCCTTCTTAAATGGTATTCTTGAAGAGACTGTGCTTATGAGACAGCCATGGGGTTTTATTGATCCAAAGAATGCAAGAAAGGTATGCAAGCTCAAGAAATCTATTTATGGATTAAAGCAAGCATCCATGAGTTGGAATATACGATTTTTTAAAGTACAGTGCATTGGATTCATCAAGACTCTTGGCGAGTCTTGTATAAACAAGAAGTTCAGTGGGAGTAAGATTGCATTGCGAGTCTTGTATGTTTATGACATGCTACTAACTGGAAATGACATTCCTATGTTGGAGTCTGTAAAGGCTTGGCTTGGAATGTGTTTTCCAATGAAGGGCTTAGGATAGGCACAATACATCTTGGGCATCAAGATCTATAGGGATAGATCTTAGAGGATGATTAGACTAAGCCTAAGCACTTACATTGACAACGTGCTAGCTCGGTTGAATATGATGGAAGCCTAGAGAGGCCATCTACCCATGACACAAGGTATATATCTAAGAAAGACTCAGTGTCCTAAGACATCCGATGAGAGTCGAAAGATGAGTACGATTCCATATGCTTCGGCAATTGGCTCTATCATGCATTCCATGATTTGTACAAGTTGGACGTTCTCAGTGCAACAAGCAGATACCCGTCATACCCAGGAGAGGTGCATTGGAATGCTGCAAAAAATATCTTAAACTACCTGAAAAGGAAAAAGGGTCAATTCCAAGTTTGTGGTGGAACTGAGATGTTGATTGTTAAGGGCATACGGGCGCCTGTTTTTAAACCGACAAAGATGATTTCAGATTGCATTCTGGTTTTGTGTTCTGCCTCAATGGCGGAGCAGTAAGCTAGAAAAGTGCTAACCAAATAACTATAGTAGATTCTACAACTAAAGCAGAATACATTGTTGCCTCATAAGCAGCAATGAAGTTCATCGAATAACTTTAGGTTGTCCCCTCCATAAAGGAACTAGTGGCTTTGTATTGTGACACTAGTGGAGCCATTGCCAAGGATAAGGAGCCTAGGAGCCACCAGAAACTCAAACACAATTGCGGCAATTTCATATACTTCGAGAAAGTTAATCTAGATTTGCAAGGTTGGAATGGACGACAACGTCGCAGATCCATTGACTAACACTAAATGAAAATTTACATTTAGAAGCAACACCTTGAGGCGGTTAATTATTTTTGGCCTCTAAAAGTGCCTTTTAGCCTTTATTAATTATGGTAGCCTCTAAAATTATTTTTAGTGTCGGGGAAATTTAGGCTGCCCCTAAAAGTACCTTTTAGCATGAATAAAATAATGTTTGCCTCTATAACATTTTTTTAGCATCAACAAAATTCAAGTTCCCCCTAAAAAGTACCTTTTACCATTAATGAAAAAATAGTTGCCTCTAAAACTTATTTTTAGCGTCAATGAAATTTAAGTTGCCCCTAAAAAGTAATCTTTAGCATTAATGAATTAATAGTTGCCTCTAAAACTTTTTCTTAGCCTTAGTGAAATTATGTTTCTCTAAAAGTACCTTTTAGCATTAATGAAGTAATGGTTGCCTCTAAAACCTATTTTTAGCACCTGAAATAGCGGTTGCCTCAAAAACATTTCTTTTTAGTATCAATGAAATTTAGGTTGCCCCTGAAAACTACATTTTGGCATTAATGAAATAATGATTGCATCTAAAACTTTTTTTAGCATCAGTGAAATTTAAGTTGCCATAAACAACAACCCTACCTTCTCCTGTCACAAAAATATACCGATTAAAGGATTGACTTTAACAATACAATTGATATTGAATTTACATTAAGGATTGACATAATATAACATTCGATTTTCATCTCTTTCTTCCTCGTTTAGCCACAACATAAACAACCCACTTCAAGAAAGGATACCTTGTAAACAAGTACATCGTTGTGCGCAGTATGTACTACGTGATGCAGCCCAAAAAACCATACAAATAAAAAGTTATAATTTTTGCACCACATACAAAGGCATGTCCAACAATATAAAATCTTTAAGAAAATAGGATGATGATAAAGGTCGCAAGTTGTGACAATATTTAGTTGTCGCAATCTTACGTGTCGGAATTTAATTGGTACATATAAGCGCCACGTAGATATGCGTCATCAGAATATTTTTACTATCAATGCAATATTTTTACTATGAAAATATGTAATTAAGGTATTCGATCTAAAGAAGGAAAAAAATTGGAATATTAGGATTTTCCTACCTTTGTTTGAAATATGTATAATATGTTATATAAGTTAAATATTTTAGTTTCCAATTTAAATCATGACACATAAGCATGCCATGTCATCATTGTGACACGGCTTAAAGGTCGCATGTTGCGACCTTTATCATTTTCGAAGAAAATATACCCCCTAATTGATGAAATATCAACTAACAAAACCTTAATTGAAAGACATAATAATAATATATGGTCGTGAAACAGATTAGCAAAAGGAGATCATCAAATTTAAGTACATGGATGAGCCAGCCAAAGTTCAAGAATCGTGATTAAATGGTAAAATTCAATATCTAAAGATACAACATTCGGAGACTTCTTTATGTATTCTCAATTAGAAATAACGCAAGGGGAAATCTAATACATAGAAATAATAAGAAAACAAGATTGGGCTATCTAAAGTTCAAACAACTACTCTTATCTCTCTTTCTTCCCTAACGTGTTATAGTTTAATGTTTCACGATATATATCCAAAATTTCTAAACAACGAAAATGAAACATCTTGATGAAAATTGCTTTTGGGGAGGGCTCTCCAGCTGATATCTTGTGGATAAAACCCTTCAGGCCACTATCTCGTGCTTCTTAAAGGTCATCCCCCTTGGCTGTAATTCCAAGAACCCTGCCCAGCAAAAATCAAGTTGCCTTCAAAATCTAAAGCGGTTCCTGCATGTAATACTCTTCTTCTGTTGCTTCTACATTACATATCACAGTTCCCTTTTTATAGCTTCCGAGATATCCCTTGCTAGCCATGATTACTACCATAGCAGAACTAGGAGACCATTTTAGTGATACTCTAGTTAGATCACCTCTACAAGCAGCAAAAAGAACTTGTGCCAAATCCGACTCCAAACACATCATCAAAAGTTGTGTGAATAAGTGGTCACAGATTTAATAACAGGTGATCACTCGTCATTTTATAAGACCATCAATCTTGTTGTTCGTATAAATATATAATAGTGTGAAAGCTACTTGGAACCATTCTTAAATTTTACAAACTTTATCTTTCCAAATAGCAAAGAACAACCACATCTTTTAGATAAGATGTATACAATTTTCAGTCCTTATATGCAAATATTTATAGTACTCTACAATCAACAAACGAGTAGCTTAACAACAACTAACTGTCTACTCACCTGGCATTCTGGTATCCAAACTGGACATTGTACTTAATAAGCATAGGAAGTTCAAATTTCTTTCAATCATAAGCCCGACATACACGACCCAAAAAATTTGTAACCTTATTCTCCCATCCCTTTCACAGTGGGAATAGCTATAGAACTCTTCACCAAAGATTGAAGTTCTTTTGTCAACACATGTGCAGGCGAATATACACCAATTCCACATGTGTTTGGCCCTGTGTCGCCATCTCCGGCACTTTAATGTCTGATACTGTAGCAAGCCATCCAAAGAACATGAATATGAAAATTACATAGGCAAGCACCTGCAAAATAAAATGTAAATAATATGTTTAAGCCTGAAAGTACTAACATAATAGTGTATAGTTTGGTGGTGAGAGTGAGGTCTGACTGTCAAAAAGACTGAACACCTAACCAATAAAAGGTTCAACTTAAGCTTAATGATAGAACAAGATATAATCATAGTTTATCCTAAAGAATAACAACGAATTGCAAGATAATATAAAAGGGAAAAGTGGAACTATATAATGAATCTTAAACCTCTCAACATAATCACCAATCTGTTTAAATTGTCAAATATTTCAACACTCCAAATTTAACCAAAATTGCGAGTGACTCAGTTTATAAAATATCATTTTTGATTGATCCTGGAACTGGGTTTTTTTACAATAGAGAGTGATCTTAATGCGTTCATTTTGTTGTGGATAAAAAACGAGCAATATTGGACTAGTGGCCTATGGATTCCTGCTAGTTCTCTAGTTTGTGTAAACATTATACATGTTCGATACTGCACAAAACTCACCTTATTTGGTAAAAATATGTTTTTCTTTTATCTGATACGAGTTTAAAAACTCGTTGTATAATTAAGGATAGTTGATTAACAAGCTAGACCTTTAGCTCGTTGATCGTGATTGCAAGACAAGACCTATTGACTCACAATCAACTCTTTGAGTAGGAAACACGTCCAAAAACAAAGAAAAGGCAGAATTATAATCAATAATTCAAAGTAAACTGAAAACAAGTGTTTATTCTTCAAATTGGTTGTTTATTCCATTCAGCAAGCTGGCTATAAATAGCCTAAAATAGCAGCCAAAGAACGGCAGTTACAAAGCTTTAAACAGCCATTTAAAAGCCATTTAAGGGCCTTTAAATTCGGTGATTACAAAGCAATGAGAGCCTCCCTAATGCAGTCACTAATTTGCAGTTACAAAGGGCTTAAAACCCTCCTTACAATCAGCAACCTTTAAAGTTATTGAAATGACTGAATTTAAATGGGATTAAAACAATTGTCCCCTTATTAAACTGAATTAAACAAAAGAAAATAACAATCAGATTTTAACCAACGAACCACCTTGATTAAATGAACCATCTTGATTAAGTGCAACGTACCACCTTGATTAAACAGACCATCAAACGAACTCATTCAATCCAAGTCACCATGCACACAAAATGAGACATTGAACCTAAATCAGCTTTGGTTCCAATTATTAGCATAAGACCGTCACCTTGACCATCAACTTTGATACGAGTTTAAAAACTCGTTGTATAAACAAGGATAGTTGATTAACAAGCCAGACGTTTAACTCGTTGATCGTGAATGCAAGACAAGACCTATTGACTCACAATCAGTTCTTTGAATAGGAAACGCGTCCAAAACAAAGAAAAAGGCTGAATTATAAACTATAATTCGAAATGTAACAAACAAGTGTTTTAATCATCCAGTTGGTTGTTTATTCCAATCAAGAAGCTGACTATAAATAGCCAAAAACCAACAGCTACAACAGCTTTAAACGGCTAATTAAGAGCCATTTAAGAGCCTTTAAAACTGGCAGTTACAGGCTCTAAAGCCTCCTAATTCAGTCACTAAATTGGAGGTTACAAAGGCTTAAAACTCTCCTTACAAACAACAATAATCAAAGCTAAGTAATGACTGAATTTAAATTGGGGATTTAAACAAATATCCCTTTATTAAACCGAATTTAACCAAAGCAATTAAAAATAATAAGTGCGTACAATCTGTTTAAACAAGCGGACCAATGTGATTAAACGGACCAGTTTGATTAACGTACCACCTTGATAATAAGGACCATACAACGAGCTCACTCAATCCAAGTCGCCATGCACACAAAATGAGCCATTGAACCCAAATCAGTTTTGGTTCCAATTGCTAGCATAAGACTATCACTTTCATCCATAACCGTATCATCCCCTCCCCCTTTAAAAGGAATTGACCTCAATTCAGCAAGGCCATCATCATCAAGATAAGGTGAAAGATCACCTACATTGAAAGTAGCATGGACACCATAGTCTCCCGGAAGCTCAATCTTGTAAGCATTATCATTCACACGTGCAACCACCTTGTAAGGACCTTCAGCCCTAGGCATAAGCTTGTTCTTGCGTTTGCTTGGAAAACGCTCTTTCCTTAAATGAACCCAAACCAAATCACCTTCTTCAAACAACCTCAGTTTGCGATTCTTATTTGATTTCTGTTTATAAGAGGCATTAATAGCTTCAATTCGCTCACGAACTTGTTGGTGCAGTTTCATCATAGACTTTAACTTAGCATCGGCATCCTTGTGAACCAACTCATCTTTTGGTAATGGAATTAAATCCAAGGGCAAGTATGGATTAATCCCATATACTACCTCAAATGGAGAATGACCAGTAGCATAAGTAGGAGACCGATTATAAGCAAATTCAGCGTGAGCAAGCTTGACATCTCAATCCTTTTGCGTTTTACTTACCAACCCTCTCAATAGCGTTCCCAAGGTTCGATTTGTCACCTCTGTTTGCCCATCAGTTTGAGGGTGATGTGAAGTGCTAAACAACAACTTGGTTCCCACCTTTCTCCACAATGTATTCCAAAAGTAACTCAAGAACTTGGAATCTCGATCAGAAACAATAGTCTTTGGAATTCCATGCAAACGAACAATCTCCTTATAATACAAATCAGCCACATTACAAGCATCATCCGTTTTGTGACAAGCAACGAAGTGAGCCATTTTTGAAAATCTATCCACCACGACCATAATAGCATCCTTACCTCTTTGAGTACGAGGCAAAGCCACTATAAAATCCATGGATACATCTTCCCAAGGGCGAACTGGAACCGGCAAAGGTGAGTATAAACCGGGTTTGAAAGAACTCTTGGCCATATGACAAGTCACACACTTATTCACAATGTTCGTTACATCACCTAACATTTTAGGCCAAAAGAAATGTTCTCTCAAGATTTCCAAGGTCTTGGCTATGCCAAAGTGACCAGCCAATCCTCCACCATGAGCCTCACGCACTAGTAACTCACGAATTGAATGCTTAGGAATACAAAGGCGATTACCTTTGAAAAGAAACCCATCTTGCAACATGTACTCCCCATAAGCACCAACTGCACATTTCTCGAATGTAACTCCAAAATCACCATCATCATGATAATAATCTTTTAAGGTCTCAAACCCCAACAAACGAACATCAAGTGTAGCAAGCAAAGTGTACCTTCGTGATAATGCATCAGCCACCACATTGCTTTTACCATCTTTGTATTTCGAAGAAAAATGAAAGTATTGCAAGAACTCAACCCATTTAGCATGTCTTGGGCTCAATTTTTGTTGCCCATTAATATACTTCAAAGATTCATGATCAGAATGCAAAACAAAGTGGCTAGAACGCAAATAATGACTCCAATGATCCAAAGCTCTAACAATGGCATAGAACTCTTTATCATAAGTGCAATAATTCAAACGAGCACCCCCTAACTTTTCCGAAAAATAAGCTATGGGACGCTTACCTTGGATCAAAACAGCACCAATCCCCACTCCACTAGCATCACACTCGACCTCAAAAGGTTGAGAGAAATCTGGCAGCGCCAAAATAGGAGCAGCACACAAACGCTCTTTAATCACATCAAACGCCTTTTGAGCATCCTCTCCCCATACAAAAGCACCTTTCTTCAAGCAACTAGTGATAGGCCTAGTAATAGTACTGAAATCACGAATGAAACGTCTATAAAATGAAGCAAGACCATGAAATGAACGCACCTCACTTATAGTTTTAGGATTAGGCCACGATTTGATAGCCTCGATCTTGGACTGATCCACGGACACTCCATCTTTCGAAACCACATAGCCCAAGAATACAACATTGTCAACAAGGAATGAACACTTCTCTAGCTTCCCATAGAGTCTTTGAGCTCTAAGTGTTTCAAAAACATCCCTCAAATGAATCAGATGCTCCTCTTCGTTCCTACTATACACCAAGATGTCATCAAGATATACCACAACAAATCTGCCCAAAAATGATTTAAGCACTTCGTTCATTAGCCTCATAAACGTACTAGGAGCATTAGTGAGACCAAATGGCATGACGGTCCACTCATACAAACCATGTTTTGTCTTGAAAGCCGTTTTCCACTCATCTCCTTCACGCATCCGAATCTGATGATAACCACTTCGCAAATCAATTTTTGAGAACAACTTCGAACCATGGAGCTCATCTAACATATCATCAAGTCTCGGAATTGGAAAACGATACTTGATGGTAATGTTATTCACAGCCCTACTATCAACACACATTCGCCATGTTCCATCTTTCTTAGGCACAAGCAACACCGGAACAGCACATGGACTCAAGCTTTCTCTAACATAGCCTCGATTCACAAGTTCATCAATTTGCTTTTGTAATTCCTTTGTTTCCTCCGGATTGCAACGATAGGCAGCCTTATTAGGCAAAGAAGTTCCTGGAATAAGATCAATTTGATGTTCAATACCACGAATAGGGGGCAAACCTGGTGGTAATTCATCCGGAAATACATCCTTGAACTCAAACAGCAATTCGGCAATGGGACTGCCTTCTTTCCAATTTTGGCCTTCAATTGGACTCTCCTTAGCCACGAGCAAATACACCAACTCTCCATGATCAAGAGCTTGCTCAATTTCTCGTTCACTAGCCAACATGGTGAGATTCGGCTTTTTCTTTTGTTTCACACTCATGGATCGAACCGCTTGAGATGACATAGGCTTTAGCACAATTTTCTTGGCTTTGTCTCTCAATTCATACTCATTGCTTCTCCCTTTATGAATCACGTCCCTATCAAACTGCCAAGGACGACCCAACAAAATATGACAAGCATCCATAGGAATAACATCACAAAGAACTTCATCCACATAGGAACCCATAGTCAAACCAACCCTTACTTGCTTCGACACTTTTACACTATTACCATCATCAAGCCAATGGAGTGCGTATGGCCTAGGATAGGCAGTAGTGATTAAGCCTAATTTTGACACCATTTCACTAGAAGCAGCATTGGTACAACTCCCCCCATCAACAATTACACTACACCACTTATCTTTCACTAGACATTTAGTATGAAACAACTGATCTCGTTGGTCTAGATCAGTAGGTGAAATTTGAGTTTGTAGCGCTCTAAGAACCAGATTTGTGTCATAAATTGGAGCCTCATACCCTTCCTCTTCCTCCTCATCACCACTCTCATCAAACACAAATACGTCCCCCAACCTCTTTTCCTCTTCAAACAACTCCTCACGACATTCAACAGCTTCTCTCAAGGTCACTACTCGTTTATTTGGACACGCATTTTGATAATGCCCAAACCCCTTGACACTTAAAACAACGCACCTTGGACAGACTTGTTTCTTTGGTTGGGTTAGATAGTTTAGGGGCAGCCGTAGAATTACTTGAACCTACGGTACTAGGTGATGTGTTTGGTTTCAAGCTAGGTTCGGATTTAGCCCAAGACTTGGCTTTACCATCCATACTAGACCCTTCCCCATATTTAGCCTTCCCTTGATTTTCCAGTTTTAAACAAAGTCCACAAAGAGTGTCAAAATCAGAATATGGATAAAGGTCTACGGTATTGGCAATATTATAATTTAGACCCCTTAAAAATCTGGACAGTTTTTGTTCCTCAATTTCCTCAATTTCTCCCATTAAGGACAACTTTTCAAACTCATCAATATATTCAGCCACACTCATTTTTCCTTGCCTCAATTCGGCAATTTTACGATAAGTTGTTATTCTATGAGTTGTTGGCACATACCTTTTACGTAGCTTACGTTTCAAAGACTCCCAAGAGGTAATTTTCTCCTTCCCTTCACGTATTCTCTTGGATTTCAGTCCCTCGAACCACAATGAAGCCCCTCGTCCTAGCTTCAATATGGCATATTTGCAACGCTTCTCATCATCAATGTCCTTGAAATCGAACATTCTCTCTATGTTGCGCTCCCACTCCAAATAGGCTTCCGGATCTGTTCCACCAACAAATTCAGGAAGTTCGGTGACTTTGAATTCATCCATAGCCCGTAGATCACACCTAGGAGGCCTACGATACCCCCCATCTCTAACGTTCTTCAAGGCTTCTTGGAGATGTTGTAGAAAGTCAGGATCATCAAAATCCATATTTCAGTTTGTAAGAATTACGAACAGCAGCTCTTTTTTTTTTTTTTTTTTTTTTTTTGGGCGGATCACACGAACAGCAGCTCTGATACCACTAATGATACGAGTTTAAAAACTCGTTGTATAAACAAGGGTAGTTGATTAACAAGCTAGACCTTTAACTCGTTGATCGTGAATGCAAGACAAGACCTATTGACTCACAATCAGTTCTTTGAATAGGAAACGCGTCCAAAACAAAGAAAAAGGCTGAATTATAAACTATAATTCGAAATGTAACAAACAAGTGTTTTAATCATCCAGTTGGTTGTTTATTCCAATCAAGAAGCTGACTATAAATAGCCAAAAACCAACAGCTACAAGAGCTTTAAACGGCTAATTAAGAGCCATTTAAGAGCCTTTAAAACTGGCAGTTACAAGCTCTAAAGCCTCCTAATTCAGTCACTAAATTGGAGGTTACAAAGGCTTAAAACTCTCCTTACAAACAGCAATAATCAAAGCTAAGTAATGACTGAATTTAAATTGGGGATTTAAACAAATATCCCTTTATTAAACCGACTTTAACCAAAGCAATTAAAAATAATAAGTGCGTACAATCTGTTTAAACAAGCTGACCAATGTGATTAAACGGACCAGTTTGATTAACGTACCACCTTGATAATAAGGACCATATAACGAGCTCACTCAATCCAAGTCGCCATGCACACAAAATGAGCCATTGAACCCAAATGAGTTTTGGTTCCAATTGCTAGCATAAGACTATCACTTTCATCCATAACCGTATCATCCTTGTATAAAAAAGGATAGTTGATTAACAAGCTAGACCTTTAACTCGTTGATCGTGAATGCAAGACAAGACCTATTGACTCACAATCAGTTCTTTGAATAGGAAACGCGTCCAAAACAAAGAAAAAGGCTGAATTATAAACTATAATTCGAAATGTAACAAACAAGTGTTTTAATCATCCAGTTGGTTGTTTATTCCAATCAAGAAGCTGACTATAAATAGCCAAAAACCAACAGCTACAAGAGCTTTAAACGGCTAATTAAGAGCCATTTAAGAGCCTTTAAAACTGGCAGTTACAAGCTCTAAAGCCTCCTAATTCAGTCACTAAATTGGAGGTTACAAAGGCTTAAATCTCTCCTTACAAACAGCAATAATCAAAGCTAAGTAATGACTGAATTTAAATTGGGGATTTAAACAAATATCCCTTTATTAAACCGACTTTAACCAAAGCAATTAAAAATAATAAGTGCGTACAATCTGTTTAAACAAGCGGACCAATGTGATTAAACGGACCAGTTTGATTAACGTACCACCTTGATAATAAGGACCATATAACGAGCTCACTCAATCCAAGTCGCCATGCACACAAAATGAGCCATTGAACCCAAATCAGTTTTGGTTCCAATTGCTAGCATAAGACTATCACTTTCATCCATAACCGTATCATCCTTGTATAAATATAAAGGAACAGCTGAGGTTAATTTGGTAATCACACTTTTCGTGTCCCCAATTAAAAATACTAAACACCCTTCTTTTGTTGTTTATTGTGCTGGAGCCTCTCGACAAAACTACCCTAACCCTTTGCTCCACCGTTTTCTCTCTCCTTCCTCCCTCCCGTTTTTTCTCTCCTTCCTCCGGTTTTCTCCTTCGATCCTCTTCATCTTCTTCGATCTTCTTCTTCTAATCCTCTTCCACCAAACCCCATCCTCCATTCTAAACCCTAAATATCCTAAATATTTCGTTTCTCTTTCACCGCACACACACGCTCTTTCTCCTCCGCCTCTCGCCGCCGCCATCACCATCACCATCACCGTCTGATCTTCTGGAGATTCGGGTGAGATTTCAATATTTTTGTGTAAATTTTTATTTTTTTCCAATTAATTCTGGAGATTTTGTTTATTTGATGTGTTTTTTTTCCAATTTTTTTTGTTTTTTCCAATTGTTTAGAGAGAGATTTTTATTCTGGAGCTCTAGCCATTCCGATTTTTAAAATATTGTGGGATTGAAGAGAGAGATTTAGAGATTTTTGTTTTTCTAAAAAATACATTTTCCGGGTTTAATTTTATCGGGAAAGTTTAGAAATTTGTTGTAATGTCGACTAAAACAGGTACGACGAAGGATTTAGCGGAGAAACTTTTGTTGATGGCTGAACAAGGTGGACATTATTGAGCCAAAAAAATTGAATGTTTGTGCAAAGATTGTTGTTGCCAGGTAAAGAGGCCGATCTTCTCCGTCAGGTTTTTTCGTAACTTTATCTCTCTGTCTCTTGATTTTGATGGCGGAATTGTTGAATTTTACTGGAAAACATTGTTTTTAATGTTGTAATAGTGATATTTTGTTGATTATATTAGGGTTTAATTGGTGTTGTTTGTTGGTAGAAATATCCTCAATTTTTTGTGTTGAACTTGGAATTTCTGTATTTTTAGAGAAAATCAGTGTGATTATTTTCAGTTATTGTAATTTATGGGAATGAATAATTAGGGCTTAGTTTCTGTGGTTTAGTGATGTGTTTCTCTATTTTTTTAGTTTGATTACATAAAATTTTGTATTTTGTTGCATAGAAATGTGATTTGTTATAGTAACAGTGATGATTTGTAATATTATGAATTATTTGGGTTAATTTTTGGTGATTAATGGTTTGATTGGTTATGTGTGGAAGTAATTGTTACAGTAATATTGATAGTTTGTAATATCAAGAATATTTTTGGGTTAATTTTGGTGATAAATTGTTTCAATTGGTTATGTATGAAAGAATTATGTTTGTACTGTGATTATTGTATTTTTTTGTTTTGTTGTGAAACAGTGATTATTACAAAGGCTTCAACTTTAAAATTGAAATGTGATGTTCTATTTTCTTAGGTAAATAATCATACAATTAGATAATTAGGGATGTAGGGTATGGAAATGATAATTTTTTTGCGGGAAATTATTAGGAATATGCAAATAATGAAGTACGATCTTGGTACAGGGAGACTGCTAGGAATGTAAGGTTTATTATTGCTAGATCGATTCTTTTTGTTCAGGTATGATTCTGTTTAATGCGTTGTTTGAATTTTTGTAGAAATCTTTAAATTTCATTCTATTAATTCATTTGTCTGGCTCAATCGAATGATGCTGATCTATTCATTAGTTTCCAATTTAAATCATGACACATAAGCATGCCATGTCATCATTGTGACACGGCTTAAAGGTCGCATGTTGCGACCTTTATCATTTTCGAAGAAAATATACCCCCTAATTGATGAAATATCAACTAACAAAACCTTAATTGAAAGACATAATAATAATATATGGTCGTGAAACAGATTAGCAAAAGGAGATCATCAAATTTAAGTACATGGATGAGCCAGCCAAAGTTCAAGAATCGTGATTAAATGGTAAAATTCAATATCTAAAGATACAACATTCGGAGACTTCTTTATGTATTCTCAATTAGAAATAACGCAAGGGGAAATCTAATACATAGAAATAATAAGAAAACAAGATTGGGCTATCTAAAGTTCAAACAACTACTCTTATCTCTCTTTCTTCCCTAACGTGTTATAGTTTAATGTTTCACGATATATATCCAAAATTTCTGAACAACGAAAATGAAACATCTTGATGAAAATTGCTTTTGGGGAGGGCTCTCCAGCTGATATCTTGTGGATAAAACCCTTCAGGCCACTATCTCGTGCTTCTTAAAGGTCATCCCCCTTGGCTGTAATTCCAAGAACCCTGCCCAGCAAAAATCAAGTTGCCTTCAAAATCTAAAGCGGTTCCTGCATGTAATACTCTTCTTCTGTTGCTTCTACATTACATATCACAGTTCCCTTTTTATAGCTTCCGAGATATCCCTTGCTAGCCATGATTACTACCATAGCAGAACTAGGAGACCATTTTAGTGATACTCTAGTTAGATCACCTCTACAAGCAGCAAAAAGAACTTGTGCCAAATCCGACTCCAAACACATCATCAAAAGTTGTGTGAATAAGTGGTCACAGATTTAATAACAGGTGATCACTCGTCATTTTATAAGACCATCAATCTTGTTGTTCG
The DNA here is from genome assembly GCF_020520425.1 of Spinacia oleracea. Classification (NCBI taxonomy): domain Eukaryota; kingdom Viridiplantae; phylum Streptophyta; class Magnoliopsida; order Caryophyllales; family Amaranthaceae; genus Spinacia; species Spinacia oleracea. Next base: position 72,096,505 of record NC_079490.1, read on the forward strand.
TATAAATATATAATAGTGTGAAAGCTACTTGGAACCATTCTTAAATTTTACAAACTTTATCTTTCCAAATAGCAAAGAACAACCACATCTTTTAGATAAGATGTATACAATTTTCAGTCCTTATATGCAAATATTTATAGTACTCTACAATCAACAAACGAGTAGCTTAACAACAACTAACTGTCTACTCACCTGGCATTCTGGTATCCAAACTGGACATTGTACTTAATAAGCATAGGAAGTTCAAATTTCTTTCAATCATAAGCCCGACATACACGACCCAAAAAATTTGTAACCTTATTCTCCCATCCCTTTCACAGTGGGAATAGCTATAGAACTCTTCACCAAAGATTGAAGTTCTTTTGTCAACACATGTGCAGGCGAATATACACCAATTCCACATGTGTTTGGCCCTGTGTCGCCATCTCCGGCACTTTAATGTCTGATACTGTAGCAAGCCATCCAAAGAACATGAATATGAAAATTACATAGGCAAGCACCTGCAAAATAAAATGTAAATAATATGTTTAAGCCTGAAAGTACTAACATAATAGTGTATAGTTTGGTGGTGAGAGTGAGGTCTGACTGTCAAAAAGACTGAACACCTAACCAATAAAAGGTTCAACTTAAGCTTAATGATAGAACAAGATATAATCATAGTTTATCCTAAAGAATAACAACGAATTGCAAGATAATATAAAAGGGAAAAGTGGAACTATATAATGAATCTTAAACCTCTCAACATAATCACCAATCTGTTTAAATTGTCAAATATTTCAACACTCCAAATTTAACCAAAATTGCGAGTGACTCAGTTTATAAAATATCATTTTTGATTGATCCTGGAACTGGGTTTTTTTACAATAGAGAGTGATCTTAATGCGTTCATTTTGTTGTGGATAAAAAACGAGCAATATTGGACTAGTGGCCTATGGATTCCTGCTAGTTCTCTAGTTTGTGTAAACATTATACATGTTCGATACTGCACAAAACTCACCTTATTTGGTAAAAATATGTTTTTCTTTTATCTGATACGAGTTTAAAAACTCGTTGTATAATTAAGGATAGTTGATTAACAAGCTAGACCTTTAGCTCGTTGATCGTGATTGCAAGACAAGACCTATTGACTCACAATCAACTCTTTGAGTAGGAAACACGTCCAAAAACAAAGAAAAGGCAGAATTATAATCAATAATTCAAAGTAAACTGAAAACAAGTGTTTATTCTTCAAATTGGTTGTTTATTCCATTCAGCAAGCTGGCTATAAATAGCCTAAAATAGCAGCCAAAGAACGGCAGTTACAAAGCTTTAAACAGCCATTTAAAAGCCATTTAAGGGCCTTTAAATTCGGTGATTACAAAGCAATGAGAGCCTCCCTAATGCAGTCACTAATTTGCAGTTACAAAGGGCTTAAAACCCTCCTTACAATCAGCAACCTTTAAAGTTATTGAAATGACTGAATTTAAATGGGATTAAAACAATTGTCCCCTTATTAAACTGAATTAAACAAAAGAAAATAACAATCAGATTTTAACCAACGAACCACCTTGATTAAATGAACCATCTTGATTAAGTGCAACGTACCACCTTGATTAAACAGACCATCAAACGAACTCATTCAATCCAAGTCACCATGCACACAAAATGAGACATTGAACCTAAATCAGCTTTGGTTCCAATTATTAGCATAAGACCGTCACCTTGACCATCAACTTTGATACGAGTTTAAAAACTCGTTGTATAAACAAGGATAGTTGATTAACAAGCTAGACGTTTAACTCGTTGATCGTGAATGCAAGACAAGACCTATTGACTCACAATCAGTTCTTTGAATAGGAAACGCGTCCAAAACAAAGAAAAGGGCTGAATTATAAACTATAATTCGAAATGTAACAAACAAGTGTTTTAATCATCCAGTTGGTTGTTTATTCCAATCAAGAAGCTGACTATAAATAGCCAAAAACCAACAGCTACAACAGCTTTAAACGACTAATTAAGAGCCATTTAAGAGCCTTTAAAACTGGCAGTTACAGGCTCTAAAGCCTCCTAATTCAGTCACTAAATTGGAGGTTACAAAGGCTTAAAACTCTCCTTACAAACAACAATAATCAAAGCTAAGTAATGACTGAATTTAAATTGGGGATTTAAACAAATATCCCTTTATTAAACCGAATTTAACCAAAGCAATTAAAAATAATAAGTGCGTACAATCTGTTTAAACAAGCGGACCAATGTGATTAAACGGACCAGTTTGATTAACGTACCACCTTGATAATAAGGACCATACAACGAGCTCACTCAATCCAAGTCGCCATGCACACAAAATGAGCCATTGAACCCAAATCAGTTTTGGTTCCAATTGCTAGCATAAGACTATCACTTTCATCCATAACCGTATCATCCCCTCCCCCTTTAAAAGGAATTGACCTCAATTCAGCAAGGCCATCATCATCAAGATAAGGTGAAAGATCACCTACATTGAAAGTAGCATGGACACCATAGTCTCCCGGAAGCTCAATCTTGTAAGCATTATCATTCACACGTGCAACCACCTTGTAAGGACCTTCAGCCCTAGGCATAAGCTTGTTCTTGCGTTTGCTTGGAAAACGCTCTTTCCTTAAATGAACCCAAACCAAATCACCTTCTTCAAACAACCTCGGTTTGCGATTCTTATTTGATTTCTGTTTATAAGAGGCATTAATAGCTTCAATTCGCTCACGAACTTGTTGGTGCAGTTTCATCATAGACTTTAACTTAGCATCGGCATCCTTGTGAACCAACTCATCTTTTGGTAATGGAATTAAATCCAAGGGCAAGTATGGATTAATCCCATATACTACCTCAAATGGAGAATGACCAGTAGCATAAGTAGGAGACCGATTATAAGCAAATTCAGCGTGAGCAAGCTTGACATCTCAATCCTTTTGCGTTTTACTTACCAACCCTCTCAATAGCGTTCCCAAGGTTCGATTTGTCACCTCTGTTTGCCCATCAGTTTGAGGGTGATGTGAAGTGCTAAACAACAACTTGGTTCCCACCTTTCTCCACAATGTATTCCAAAAGTAACTCAAGAACTTGGAATCTCGATCAGAAACAGTAGTCTTTGGAATTCCATGCAAACGAACAATCTCCTTATAATACAAATCAGCCACATTACAAGCATCATCCGTTTTGTGACAAGCAACGAAGTGAGCCATTTTTGAAAATCTATCCACCACGACCATAATAGCATCCTTACCTCTTTGAGTACGAGGCAAAGCCACTATAAAATCCATGGATACATCTTCCCAAGGGCGAACTGGAACCGGCAAAGGTGAGTATAAACCGGGTTTGAAAGAACTCTTGGCCATATGACAAGTCACACACTTATTCACAATGTTCGTTACATCACCTAACATTTTAGGCCAAAAGAAATGTTCTCTCAAGATTTCCAAGGTCTTGGCTATGCCAAAGTGACCAGCCAATCCTCCACCATGAGCCTCACGCACTAGTAACTCACGAATTGAATGCTTAGGAATACAAAGGCGATTACCTTTGAAAAGAAACCCATCTTGCAACATGTACTCCCCATAAGCACCAACTGCACATTTCTCGAATGTAACTCCAAAATCACCATCATCATGATAATAATCTTTTAAGGTCTCAAACCCCAACAAACGAACATCAAGTGTAGCAAGCAAAGTGTACCTTCGTGATAATGCATCAGCCACCACATTGCTTTTACCATCTTTGTATTTCGAAGAAAAATGAAAGTATTGCAAGAACTCAACCCATTTAGCATGTCTTGGGCTCAATTTTTGTTGCCCATTAATATACTTCAAAGATTCATGATCAGAATGCAAAACAAAGTGGCTAGAACGCAAATAATGACTCCAATGATCCAAAGCTCTAACAATGGCATAGAACTCTTTATCATAAGTGCAATAATTCAAACGAGCACCCCCTAACTTTTCCGAAAAATAAGCTATGGGACGCTTACCTTGGATCAAAACAGCACCAATCCCCACTCCACTAGCATCACACTCGACCTCAAAAGGTTGAGAGAAATCTGGCAGCGCCAAAATAGGAGCAGCACACAAACGCTCTTTAATCACATCAAACGCCTTTTGAGCATCCTCTCCCCATACAAAAGCACCTTTCTTCAAGCAACTAGTGATAGGCCTAGTAATAGTACTGAAATCACGAATGAAACGTCTATAAAATGAAGCAAGACCATGAAATGAACGCACCTCACTTATAGTTTTAGGATTAGGCCACGATTTGATAGCCTCGATCTTGGACTGATCCACGGACACTCCATCTTTCGAAACCACATAGCCCAAGAATACAACATTGTCAACAAGGAATGAACACTTCTCTAGCTTCCCATAGAGTCTTTGAGCTCTAAGTGTTTCAAAAACATCCCTCAAATGAATCAGATGCTCCTCTTCGTTCCTACTATACACCAAGATGTCATCAAGATATACCACAACAAATCTGCCCAAAAATGATTTAAGCACTTCGTTCATTAGCCTCATAAACGTACTAGGAGCATTAGTGAGACCAAATGGCATGACGGTCCACTCATACAAACCATGTTTTGTCTTGAAAGCCGTTTTCCACTCATCTCCTTCACGCATCCGAATCTGATGATAACCACTTCGCAAATCAATTTTTGAGAACAACTTCGAACCATGGAGCTCATCTAACATATCATCAAGTCTCGGAATTGGAAAACGATACTTGATGGTAATGTTATTCACAGCCCTACTATCAACACACATTCGCCATGTTCCATCTTTCTTAGGCACAAGCAACACCGGAACAGCACATGGACTCAAGCTTTCTCTAACATAGCCTCGATTCACAAGTTCATCAATTTGCTTTTGTAATTCCTTTGTTTCCTCCGGATTGCAACGATAGGCAGCCTTATTAGGCAAAGAAGTTCCTGGAATAAGATCAATTTGATGTTCAATACCACGAATAGGGGGCAAACCTGGTGGTAATTCATCCGGAAATACATCCTTGAACTCAAACAGCAATTCGGCAATGGGACTGCCTTCTTTCCAATTTTGGCCTTCAATTGGACTCTCCTTAGCCACGAGCAAATACACCAACTCTCCATGATCAAGAGCTTGCTCAATTTCTCGTTCACTAGCCAACATGGTGAGATTCGGCTTTTTCTTTTGTTTCACACTCATGGATCGAACCGCTTGAGATGACATAGGCTTTAGCACAATTTTCTTGGCTTTGTCTCTCAATTCATACTCATTGCTTCTCCCTTTATGAATCACGTCCCTATCAAACTGCCAAGGACGACCCAACAAAATATGACAAGCATCCATAGGAATAACATCACAAAGAACTTCATCCACATAGGAACCCATAGTCAAACCAACCCTTACTTGCTTCGACACTTTTACACTATTACCATCATCAAGCCAATGGAGTGCGTATGGCCTAGGATAGGCAGTAGTGATTAAGCCTAATTTTGACACCATTTCACTAGAAGCAGCATTGGTACAACTCCCCCCATCAACAATTACACTACACCACTTATCTTTCACTAGACATTTAGTATGAAACAACTGATCTCGTTGGTCTAGATCAGTAGGTGAAATTTGAGTTTGTAGCGCTCTAAGAACCAGATTTGTGTCATAAATTGGAGCCTCATACCCTTCCTCTTCCTCCTCATCACCACTCTCATCAAACACAAATACGTCCCCCAACCTCTTTTCCTCTTCAAACAACTCCTCACGACATTCAACAGCTTCTCTCAAGGTCACTACTCGTTTATTTGGACACGCATTTTGATAATGCCCAAACCCTTGACACTTAAAACAACGCACCTTGGACAGACTTGTTTCTTTGGTTGGGTTAGATAGTTTAGGGGCAGCCGTAGAATTACTTGAACCTACGGTACTAGGTGATGTGTTTGGTTTCAAGCTAGGTTCGGATTTAGCCCAAGACTTGGCTTTACCATCCATACTAGACCCTTCCCCATATTTAGCCTTCCCTTGATTTTCCAGTTTTAAACAAAGTCCACAAAGAGTGTCAAAATCAGAATATGGATAAAGGTCTACGGTATTGGCAATATTATAATTTAGACCCCTTAAAAATCTGGACAGTTTTTGTTCCTCAATTTCCTCAATTTCTCCCATTAAGGACAACTTTTCAAACTCATCAATATATTCAGCCACACTCATTTTTCCTTGCCTCAATTCGGCAATTTTACGATAAGTTGTTATTCTATGAGTTGTTGGCACATACCTTTTACGTAGCTTACGTTTCAAAGACTCCCAAGAGGTAATTTTCTCCTTCCCTTCACGTATTCTCTTGGATTTCAGTCCCTCGAACCACAATGAAGCCCCTCGTCCTAGCTTCAATATGGCATATTTGCAACGCTTCTCATCATCAATGTCCTTGAAATCGAACATTCTCTCTATTTTGCGCTCCCACTCCAAATAGGCTTCCGGATCTGTTCCACCAACAAATTCAGGAAGTTCGGTGACTTTGAATTCATCCATAGCCCGTAGATCACACCTAGGAGGCCTACGATACCCCCCATCTCTAACGTTCTTCAAGGCTTCTTGGAGATGTTGTAGAAAGTCAGGATCATCAAAATCCATATTTCAGTTTGTAAGAATTACGAACAGCAGCTCTTTTTTTTTTTTTTTTTTTTTTTTTTTGGGCGGATCACACGAACAGCAGCTCTGATACCACTAATGATACGAGTTTAAAAACTCGTTGTATAAACAAGGGTAGTTGATTAACAAGCTAGACCTTTAACTCGTTGATCGTGAATGCAAGACAAGACCTATTGACTCACAATCAGTTCTTTGAATAGGAAACGCGTCCAAAACAAAGAAAAAGGCTGAATTATAAACTATAATTCGAAATGTAACAAACAAGTGTTTTAATCATCCAGTTGGTTGTTTATTCCAATCAAGAAGCTGACTATAAATAGCCAAAAACCAACAGCTACAAGAGCTTTAAACGGCTAATTAAGAGCCATTTAAGAGCCTTTAAAACTGGCAGTTACAAGCTCTAAAGCCTCCTAATTCAGTCACTAAATTGGAGGTTACAAAGGCTTAAAACTCTCCTTACAAACAGCAATAATCAAAGCTAAGTAATGACTGAATTTAAATTGGGGATTTAAACAAATATCCCTTTATTAAACCGACTTTAACCAAAGCAATTAAAAATAATAAGTGCGTACAATCTGTTTAAACAAGCTGACCAATGTGATTAAACGGACCAGTTTGATTAACGTACCACCTTGATAATAAGGACCATATAACGAGCTCACTCAATCCAAGTCGCCATGCACACAAAATGAGCCATTGAACCCAAATGAGTTTTGGTTCCAATTGCTAGCATAAGACTATCACTTTCATCCATAACCGTATCATCCTTGTATAAAAAAGGATAGTTGATTAACAAGCTAGACCTTTAACTCGTTGATCGTGAATGCAAGACAAGACCTATTGACTCACAATCAGTTCTTTGAATAGGAAACGCGTCCAAAACAAAGAAAAAGGCTGAATTATAAACTATAATTCGAAATGTAACAAACAAGTGTTTTAATCATCCAGTTGGTTGTTTATTCCAATCAAGAAGCTGACTATAAATAGCCAAAAACCAACAGCTACAAGAGCTTTAAACGGCTAATTAAGAGCCATTTAAGAGCCTTTAAAACTGGCAGTTACAAGCTCTAAAGCCTCCTAATTCAGTCACTAAATTGGAGGTTACAAAGGCTTAAATCTCTCCTTACAAACAGCAATAATCAAAGCTAAGTAATGACTGAATTTAAATTGGGGATTTAAACAAATATCCCTTTATTAAACCGACTTTAACCAAAGCAATTAAAAATAATAAGTGCGTACAATCTGTTTAAACAAGCGGACCAATGTGATTAAACGGACCAGTTTGATTAACGTACCACCTTGATAATAAGGACCATATAACGAGCTCACTCAATCCAAGTCGCCATGCACACAAAATGAGCCATTGAACCCAAATCAGTTTTGGTTCCAATTGCTAGCATAAGACTATCACTTTCATCCATAACCGTATCATCCTTGTATAAATATAAAGGAACAGCTGAGGTTAATTTGGTAATCACACTTTTCGTGTCCCCAATTAAAAATACTAAACACCCTTCTTTTGTTGTTTATTGTGCTGGAGCCTCTCGACAAAACTACCCTAACCCTTTGCTCCACCGTTTTCTCTCTCCTTCCTCCCTCCCGTTTTTTCTCTCCTTCCTCCGGTTTTCTCCTTCGATCCTCTTCATCTTCTTCGATCTTCTTCTTCTAATCCTCTTCCACCAAACCCCATCCTCCATTCTAAACCCTAAATATCCTAAATATTTCGTTTCTCTTTCACCGCACACACACGCTCTTTCTCCTCCGCCTCTCGCCGCCGCCATCACCATCACCATCACCGTCTGATCTTCTGGAGATTCGGGTGAGATTTCAATATTTTTGTGTAAATTTTTATTTTTTTCCAATTAATTCTGGAGATTTTGTTTATTTGATGTGTTTTTTTCCAATTTTTTTTGTTTTTTCCAATTGTTTAGAGAGAGATTTTTATTCTGGAGCTCTAGCCATTCCGATTTTTAAAATATTGTGGGATTGAAGAGAGAGATTTAGAGATTTTTGTTTTTCTAAAAAATACATTTTCCGGGTTTAATTTTATCGGGAAAGTTTAGAAATTTGTTGTAATGTCGACTAAAACAGGTACGACGAAGGATTTAGCGGAGAAACTTTTGTTGATGGCTGAACAAGGTGGACATTATTGAGCCAAAAAAATTGAATGTTTGTGCAAAGATTGTTGTTGCCAGGTAAAGAGGCCGATCTTCTCCGTCAGGTTTTTTCGTAACTTTATCTCTCTGTCTCTTGATTTTGATGGCGGAATTGTTGAATTTTACTGGAAAACATTGTTTTTAATGTTGTAATAGTGATATTTTGTTGATTATATTAGGGTTTAATTGGTGTTGTTTGTTGGTAGAAATATCCTCAATTTTTTGTGTTGAACTTGGAATTTCTGTATTTTTAGAGAAAATCAGTGTGATTATTTTCAGTTATTGTAATTTATGGGAATGAATAATTAGGGCTTAGTTTCTGTGGTTTAGTGATGTGTTTCTCTATTTTTTTAGTTTGATTACATAAAATTTTGTATTTTGTTGCATAGAAATGTGATTTGTTATAGTAACAGTGATGATTTGTAATATTATGAATTATTTGGGTTAATTTTTGGTGATTAATGGTTTGATTGGTTATGTGTGGAAGTAATTGTTACAGTAATATTGATAGTTTGTAATATCAAGAATATTTTTGGGTTAATTTTGGTGATAAATTGTTTCAATTGGTTATGTATGAAAGAATTATGTTTGTACTGTGATTATTGTATTTTTTTTGTTTTGTTGTGAAACAGTGATTATTACAAAGGCTTCAACTTTAAAATTGAAATGTGATGTTCTATTTTCTTAGGTAAATAATCATACAATTAGATAATTAGGGATGTAGGGTATGGAAATGATAATTTTTTTGCGGGAAATTATTAGGAATATGCAAATAATGAAGTACGATCTTGGTACAGGGAGACTGCTAGGAATGTAAGGTTTATTATTGCTAGATCGATTCTTTTTGTTCAGGTATGATTCTGTTTAATGCGTTGTTTGAATTTTTGTAGAAATCTTTAAATTTCATTCTATTAATTCATTTGTCTGGCTCAATCGAATGATGCTGATCTATTCATTCGTTTGGCTCATTCGAATTTCATGCTGATCTATATGCTTTCCACATCATTATTGTCTCAAGTCCATCATTATTGCTTCGATGGTGCTGATGAGCTGATCTATTCATTCGTTTGGCTCATTCAGAACTAGGTGAACACTGAAACGACCTCCCTCCTGTATTTATAATTTCACCATATATATGCTTTCCATATCATTATTGTCTCAAGTCTATATAACATCACTATTTTCTAACAACATTATTTGTGACAGCATCATGTCTATCGTAGAACTGGTCACATATGTATGAAAGGGCAGTGAGTGTTGTACACATGCCTCATTTATATACTCCTTGCTATATTTATCCAAGAGGGATTCATTTAATGATTAATTATAATCCAGTTATTCATAAGGGAAGAAGACATTATTGAGCAACTCATTGACCATGTATTCTTTCTACATGTTGTGAATTTTTACTTCGATGCTATGAATTAGTACTTCCATGCTGGAAGTTAGTGTAATATTTTTCTTTCATTCTTAAATTGAGGATTAACTTAGTAATATTTTTATGGCGCATGAAAGGCTACAATTTTGTTATTCTTTTCCCCTAATTTACTTCTACACTTTCCCTAATTTTCTGTATTCCTAGGAAAACGAATCACTTGCGAATTTCCCAATAATCTGAGTTTTTTGTTTGTGTTTTTCTAGGTATTGTTTATGGGGGTGATTCACACTGATTTCTTCTGGATTGCTGTGCAAAATTATTAAAATGTTTGTGGGATATTGTAGACGATGCGGAGAGCTATGGTTGGCTCTAGATCTTCTTCAACAATAACCTTCCCCAACTGTGAGGTTTTTGAGAAGGTAAGATCTTATTTTGATTACAATTCTTCGTTATTTTAATTTTTATGTCTGACTTCCTCTCTTTAATTCATTGTGTTACATCAATTGTTAAATAAATTGATTTACTATCTTTTTGGTTATGAATCCTGCGAATTCAAGTACGTGAGTAAGTATTTTTCTGGGATTATTTTGTAAAAATGGTATTCTGTCATGGTTTTAATTTGTATAATTCTAATTGCCTTAGTTTTAATTAGATTTACGAAGTTTTCTGTTTCAGAAAAAAGGATTGGGTTTTAGTTTTTATTCCCACAAAAGCATGACAGGTTTAAAGTTTTTTTAAAGAAATACTTAAATTGAGGAAAGAGTAACATGCACCTTTTTGGCCTACATATGATGCCAAAGTTTTTTAAAGAAAGAACATGTCATCTATGCCGAAGTCTTTTAATGAAAGCACTAGGGTATTATATATCTATGCCGAAATTTCTAAATTTTGGTCTTTTGATGTTATTGCTGCTTTTGCAAGAATATATATCAACGAGATTGAAGAAGATGGATTGGAATATCAAAGAGATTGAAGAATATGGGTAGCAGTGTATTAAATTACTGTTTCCATTTGGAGTATTGTAAATTGAGTATAATTTGCCAGTAGATGATCATATTTTTGTATTTGACTTTTTATAAGCTTGATATTCCATGGTTTTGGAACTCTGTTCATCTACATATATTTGGGACTAACTCATTGTAAATAAAAAAATCGTATTACGGAGTAATTTTTTCTATATAAAGTAATTAGCAGCTGTTAGCACATAGAGGGGTTACGGATAAGATCCCAAAAAATGGTGTCATGGCAATTAGGGTAAATTTTTAATATTAAAAAAAACAGGGAATTGAGAACTATTGCCTATAACAACTGAGCTATATGCTAATGAAAATGACGTCGTTTATAAAGCGGTTGTAATAATTTTATGCTTTTATATAATTCACACGCATCGCGTGCATAAAATACTAGTCCTTGTATAAACAAGGATAGTTGATTAACAAGCTAGACCTTTAACTCGTTGATCGTGAATGCAAGACAAGACCTATTGACTCACAATCAGTTCTTTCAATAGGAAACGCGTCCAAAACAAAGAAAAAGGCTGAATTATAAACTATAATTCGAAATGTAACAAACAAGTGTTTTAATCATCCAGTTGGTTGTTTATTCCAATCAAGAAGCTGACTATAAATAGCCAAAAACCAACAGCTACAAGAGCTTTAAACGGCTAATTAAGAGCCATTTAAGAGCCTTTAAAACTGGCAGTTACAAGCTCTAAAGCCTCCTAATTCAGTCACTAAATTGGAGGTTACAAAGGCTTAAAACTCTCCTTACAAACAGCAATAATCAAAGCTAAGTAATGACTGAATTTAAATTGGGGATTTAAACAAATATCCCTTTATTAATCCGACTTTAACCAAAGCAATTAAAAATAATAAGTGCGTACAATCTGTTTAAACAAGCGGACCAATGTGATTAAACGGACCAGTTTGATTAACGTACCACCTTGATAATAAGGACCATATAACGAGCTCACTCAATCCAAGTCGCCATGCACACAAAATGAGCCATTGAACCCAAATGAGTTTTGGTTCCAATTGCTAGCATAAGACTATCACTTTCATCCATAACCGTATCAAACTTCATCCATGACCGTATCATCCCCTTCCCCTTTAAAAGGAATCGACCTCAATTCAGCAAGACCATCATCATCAAGATAGGGTCATATCACCTACATTGAAAGTAGCATGGACACCATAATCTCCCGGAAGCTCGATCTTGTAAGCATTATCATTCACACGTGCAACCACCTTGTAAGGACCTTCTGCCCTAGGCATAAGCTTGTTTTTGCGTTTGCTTGGAAAACGCTCTTTCCTCAAATAAACCCAAACCAAATCACCTTCGTCAAACACCCGAGCCTTTTGATTCTTATTTGATTTCTGTTTATAAGAGGCATTGATAGCTTCAATACGGTCACGAACACGTTGGTGCAGTCTCATCATAGACTTCAACTTGGCATCGGCATCTTTGTGAACCAACTCACCTTTTGGTAATGGAATCAGATCCAATGGCAAGTAAGGATTAATCCCATATACCACTTCAAATGGAGAATGACCAGTAGCATAAGTAGGAGAACGATTATAAGCAAATTCAGCATGAGCAAGCTTGACATCCCAATCCTTTTGCGTTTTACTTACCAACCCTCGCAACAACGTTCCCAAGGTTCGATTTGTAACCTTCGTTTGCCCATCAGTTTGAGGGTGATGTGAAGGGGCTAAACAACAACTTGGTTCTCACCTTTCTCCACAATGTATTCCAAAAGTAACTCAAGAACTTGGAGTCATGATCAGAAACAATAGTTTTGGGAATCCCATGCAAACGAACAATCTCTTTATAATACAAACCAGCCACATTACAAGCATCATCCGTTTTGCGACAAGCAACGAAGTGAGCCATCTTTGAAAATCTATCAACCACGACCATAATAGCATCCTTACCTCTTTGAGTACGAGGCAAAGCCACTATAAAATCCATAGAAATGTCTTCCCAAGGACGAACTGGAACCGGAAAAGGTGAGTATAAACCGGGCTTGAAAGAACACTTGGCCATATGGCAAGTCACGCATTTATTCACAATGTTTGTTACATTGCCTAACATTTTAGGCCAAAAGAAATGCCCTCTCAAAATCTCCAAGGTCTTGGCTATGCCAAAGTGACCAGCCAATCCTCCACCATGAGCCTCACGAACTAGTAGCTCACGAATTGAGTGTTTAGGAATACAAAGACGATTTCCTTAGAAAAGAAACCCATCTTGCAACATATATTCTCCATAGGCACCAACTGCACATTTCTCAAATGCGACTTCAAAGTCACCACCATCACGATAATAGTCTTTCAAGGTCTCAAACCCCAATAGACGAACATCAAGTGTAGCAGGCAAAGTATACCTTCGTGATAGTGCATCAGCCACCACATTGCTTTTACCATCTTTGTACTTCGAAGAAAAATGAAAGGATTGCAAGAACTCAACCCATTTAGCATGCCTTGGACTCAATTTTTGTTGGTCATTAGTATACTTCAAAGATTCATGATCAGAATGCAAAACATAGTGGCTAGAACGCAAATAATGACTCCAATGATCCAAATCTCTAACAATAGCATAGAACTCTTTATCATAAGTGCAATAATTCAAACGAGCACCCCCTAAATTTTCTGAAAAATAAGCTATGGAACGCTTACCTTGGATCAAAACAGCACCAATTCCCACACCACTAGCATCACACTCGACCTCGAAAGGTTGAGAAAAATCTAGCAGCGCCAAAATAGGAGCAGCATACAAACGCTCTTTAATCACATCAATCGCCTTTTCAGCGTCCTCTCCCCATACAAAAGCACCTTTCTTCAAGCAACTAGTAATAGGACTAGTAATGGTACTGAAATCACGAATAAACCGTCTATAAGATGAAGCAAGACCATGAAATGAACGCACCTCACTTATAGTTTTAGGACTAGGCCATGATTTGATAGCCTCGATCTTGGACTGATCCACGGACACTCCATCCTTAGAAAGCACATAGCCCAAGAATACCACATTGTCAACAAGGAATGAACACTTCTCTGGCTTCCCATAGAGTTTTTGAGCTCTAAGGGTTTCAAAAACATCTCTCAAATGAATCAGATGCTCCTCTTCGTTCTTCCTATACACCAAAATGTAAATAATATGTTTAAGCCTGAAAGTACTAACATAATAGTGTATAGTTTGGTGGTGAGAGTGAGGTCTGACTGTCAAAAAGACTGAACACCTAACCAATAAAAGGTTCAACTTAAGCTTAATGATAGAACAAGATATAATCATAGTTTATCCTAAAGAATAACAACGAATTGCAAGATAATATAAAAGGGAAAAGTGGAACTATATAATGAATCTTAAACCTCTCAACATAATCACCAATCTGTTTAAATTGTCAAATATTTCAACACTCCAAATTTAACCAAAATTGCGAGTGACTCAGTTTATAAAATATCATTTTTGATTGATCCTGGAACTGGGTTTTTTTACAATAGAGAGTGATCTTAATGCGTTCATTTTGTTGTGGATTAAAAACGAGCAATATTGGACTAGTGGCCTATGGATTCCTGCTAGTTCTCTAGTTTGTGTAAACATTATACATGTTCGATACTGCACAAAACTCACCTTATTTGGTAAAAATATGTTTTTCTTTTATCTGATACGAGTTTAAAAACTCGTTGTATAATTAAGGATAGTTGATTAACAAGCTAGACCTTTAGCTCGTTGATCGTGATTGCAAGACAAGACCTATTGACTCACAATCAACTCTTTGAGTAGGAAACACGTCCAAAAACAAAGAAAAGGCAGAATTATAATCAATAATTCAAAGTAAACTGAAAACAAGTGTTTATTCTTCAAATTGGTTGTTTATTCCATTCAGCAAGCTGGCTATAAATAGCCTAAAATAGCAGCCAAAGAACGGCAGTTACAAAGCTTTAAACAGCCATTTAAAAGCCATTTAAGGGCCTTTAAATTCGGTGATTACAAAGCAATGAGAGCCTCCCTAATGCAGTCACTAATTTGCAGTTACAAAGGGCTTAAAACCCTCCTTACAATCAGCAACCTTTAAAGTTATTGAAATGACTGAATTTAAATGGGATTAAAACAATTGTCCCCTTATTAAACTGAATTAAACAAAAGAAAATAACAATCAGATTTTAACCAACGAACCACCTTGATTAAATGAACCATCTTGATTAAGTGCAACGTACCACCTTGATTAAACAGACCATCAAACGAACTCATTCAATCCAAGTCACCATGCACACAAAATGAGACATTGAACCTAAATCAGCTTTGGTTCCAATTATTAGCATAAGACCGTCACCTTGACCATCAACTTTGATACGAGTTTAAAAACTCGTTGTATAAACAAGGATAGTTGATTAACAAGCTAGACGTTTAACTCGTTGATCGTGAATGCAAGACAAGACCTATTGACTCACAATCAGTTCTTTGAATAGGAAACGCGTCCAAAACAAAGAAAAAGGCTGAATTATAAACTATAATTCGAAATGTAACAAACAAGTGTTTTAATCATCCAGTTGGTTGTTTATTCCAATCAAGAAGCTGACTATAAATAGCCAAAAATCAACAGCTACAAGAGCTTTAAACGGCTAATTAAGAGCCATTTAAGAGCCTTTAAAACTGGCAGTTACAGGCTCTAAAGCCTCCTAATTCAGTCACTAAATTGGAGGTTACAAAGGCTTAAAACTCTCCTTACAAACAACAATAATCAAAGCTAAGTAATGACTGAATTTAAATTGGGGATTTAAACAAATATCCCTTTATTAAACCGAATTTAACCAAAGCAATTAAAAATAATAAGTGCGTACAATCTGTTTAAACAAGCGGACCAATGTGATTAAACAGACCAGTTTGATTAACGTACCACCTTGATAATAAGGACCATACAACGAGCTCACTCAATCCAAGTCGCCATGCACACAAAATGAGCCATTGAACCCAAATCAGTTTTGGTTCCAATTGCTAGCATAAGACTATCACTTTCATCCATAACCGTATCATCCCCTCCCCCTTTAAAAGGAATTGACCTCAATTCAGCAAGGCCATCATCATCAAGATAAGGTGAAAGATCACCTACATTGAAAGTAGCATGGACACCATAGTCTCCCGGAAGCTCAATCTTGTAAGCATTATCATTCACACGTGCAACCACCTTGTAAGGACCTTCAGCCCTAGGCATAAGCTTGTTCTTGCGTTTGCTTGGAAAACGCTCTTTCCTTAAATGAACCCAAACCAAATCACCTTCTTCAAACAACCTCGGTTTGCGATTCTTATTTGATTTCTGTTTATAAGAGGCATTAATAGCTTCAATTCGCTCACGAACTTGTTGGTGCAGTTTCATCATAGACTTTAACTTAGCATCGGCATCCTTGTGAACCAACTCATCTTTTGGTAATGGAATTAAATCCAAGGGCAAGTATGGATTAATCCCATATACTACCTCAAATGGAGAATGACCAGTAGCATAAGTAGGAGACCGATTATAAGCAAATTCAGCGTGAGCAAGCTTGACATCTCAATCCTTTTGCGTTTTACTTACCAACCCTCTCAATAGCGTTCCCAAGGTTCGATTTGTCACCTCTGTTTGCCCATCAGTTTGAGGGTGATGTGAAGTGCTAAACAACAACTTGGTTCCCACCTTTCTCCACAATGTATTCCAAAAGTAACTCAAGAACTTGGAATCTCGATCAGAAACAGTAGTCTTTGGAATTCCATGCAAACGAACAATCTCCTTATAATACAAATCAGCCACATTACAAGCATCATCCGTTTTGTGACAAGCAACGAAGTGAGCCATTTTTGAAAATCTATCCACCACGACCATAATAGCATCCTTACCTCTTTGAGTACGAGGCAAAGCCACTATAAAATCCATGGATACATCTTCCCAAGGGCGAACTGGAACCGGCAAAGGTGAGTATAAACCGGGTTTGAAAGAACTCTTGGCCATATGACAAGTCACACACTTATTCACAATGTTCGTTACATCACCTAACATTTTAGGCCAAAAGAAATGTTCTCTCAAGATTTCCAAGGTCTTGGCTATGCCAAAGTGACCAGCCAATCCTCCACCATGAGCCTCACGCACTAGTAACTCACGAATTGAATGCTTAGGAATACAAAGGCGATTACCTTTGAAAAGAAACCCATCTTGCAACATGTACTCCCCATAAGCACCAACTGCACATTTCTCGAATGTAACTCCAAAATCACCATCATCATGATAATAATCTTTTAAGGTCTCAAACCCCAACAAACGAACATCAAGTGTAGCAAGCAAAGTGTACCTTCGTGATAATGCATCAGCCACCACATTGCTTTTACCATCTTTGTATTTCGAAGAAAAATGAAAGTATTGCAAGAACTCAACCCATTTAGCATGTCTTGGGCTCAATTTTTGTTGCCCATTAATATACTTCAAAGATTCATGATCAGAATGCAAAACAAAGTGGCTAGAACGCAAATAATGACTCCAATGATCCAAAGCTCTAACAATGGCATAGAACTCTTTATCATAAGTGCAATAATTCAAACGAGCACCCCCTAACTTTTCCGAAAAATAAGCTATGGGACGCTTACCTTGGATCAAAACAGCACCAATCACCATCACCGTCTGATCTTCTGGAGATTCGGGTGAGATTTCAATATTTTTGTGTAAATTTTTATTTTTTTCCAATTAATTCTGGAGATTTTGTTTATTTGATGTGTTTTTTTCCAATTTTTTTTGTTTTTTCCAATTGTTTAGAGAGAGATTTTTATTCTGGAGCTCTAGCCATTCCGATTTTTAAAATATTGTGGGATTGAAGAGAGAGATTTAGAGATTTTTGTTTTTCTAAAAAATACATTTTCCGGGTTTAATTTTATCGGGAAAGTTTAGAAATTTGTTGTAATGTCGACTAAAACAGGTACGACGAAGGATTTAGCGGAGAAACTTTTGTTGATGGCTGAACAAGGTGGACATTATTGAGCCAAAAAAATTGAATGTTTGTGCAAAGATTGTTGTTGCCAGGTAAAGAGGCCGATCTTCTCCGTCAGGTTTTTTCGTAACTTTATCTCTCTGTCTCTTGATTTTGATGGCGGAATTGTTGAATTTTACTGGAAAACATTGTTTTTAATGTTGTAATAGTGATATTTTGTTGATTATATTAGGGTTTAATTGGTGTTGTTTGTTGGTAGAAATATCCTCAATTTTTTGTGTTGAACTTGGAATTTCTGTATTTTTAGAGAAAATCAGTGTGATTATTTTCAGTTATTGTAATTTATGGGAATGAATAATTAGGGCTTAGTTTCTGTGGTTTAGTGATGTGTTTCTCTATTTTTTTAGTTTGATTACATAAAATTTTGTATTTTGTTGCATAGAAATGTGATTTGTTATAGTAACAGTTATGATTTGTAATATTATGAATTATTTGGGTTAATTTTTGGTGATTAATGGTTTGATTGGTTATGTGTGGAAGTAATTGTTACAGTAATATTGATAGTTTGTAATATCAAGAATATTTTTGGGTTAATTTTGGTGATAAATTGTTTCAATTGGTTATGTATGAAAGAATTATGTTTGTACTGTGATTATTGTATTTTTTTTGTTTTGTTGTGAAACAGTGATTATTACAAAGGCTTCAACTTTAAAATTGAAATGTGATGTTCTATTTTCTTAGGTAAATAATCATACAATTAGATAATTAGGGATGTAGGGTATGGAAATGATAATTTTTTTGCGGGAAATTATTAGGAATATGCAAATAATGAAGTACGATCTTGGTACAGGGAGACTGCTAGGAATGTAAGGTTTATTATTGCTAGATCGATTCTTTTTGTTCAGGTATGATTCTGTTTAATGCGTTGTTTGAATTTTTGTAGAAATCTTTAAATTTCATTCTATTAATTCATTTGTCTGGCTCAATCGAATGATGCTGATCTATTCATTCGTTTGGCTCATTCGAATTTCATGCTGATCTATATGCTTTCCACATCATTATTGTCTCAAGTCCATCATTATTGCTTCGATGGTGCTGATGAGCTGATCTATTCATTCGTTTGGCTCATTCAGAACTAGGTGAACACTGAAACGACCTCCCTCCTGTATTTATAATTTCACCATATATATGCTTTCCATATCATTATTGTCTCAAGTCTATATAACATCACTATTTTCTAACAACATTATTTGTGACAGCATCATGTCTATCGTAGAACTGGTCACATATGTATGAAAGGGCAGTGAGTGTTGTACACATGCCTCATTTATATACTCCTTGCTATATTTATCCAAGAGGGATTCATTTAATGATTAATTATAATCCAGTTATTCATAAGGGAAGAAGACATTATTGAGCAACTCATTGACCATGTATTCTTTCTACATGTTGTGAATTTTTACTTCGATGCTATGAATTAGTACTTCCATGCTGGAAGTTAGTGTAATATTTTTCTTTCATTCTTAAATTGAGGATTAACTTAGTAATATTTTTATGGCGCATGAAAGGCTACAATTTTGTTATTCTTTTCCCCTAATTTACTTCTACACTTTCCCTAATTTTCTGTATTCCTAGGAAAACGAATCACTTGCGAATTTCCCAATAATCTGAGTTTTTTGTTTGTGTTTTTCTAGGTATTGTTTATGGGGGTGATTCACACTGATTTCTTCTGGATTGCTGTGCAAAATTATTAAAATGTTTGTGGGATATTGTAGACGATGCGGAGAGCTATGGTTGGCTCTAGATCTTCTTCAACAATAACCTTCCCCAACTGTGAGGTTTTTGAGAAGGTAAGATCTTATTTTGATTACAATTCTTCGTTATTTTAATTTTTATGTCTGACTTCCTCTCTTTAATTCATTGTGTTACATCAATTGTTAAATAAATTGATTTACTATCTTTTTGGTTATGAATCCTGCGAATTCAAGTACGTGAGTAAGTATTTTTCTGGGATTATTTTGTAAAAATGGTATTCTATCATGGTTTTAATTTGTATAATTCTAATTGCCTTAGTTTTAATTAGATTTACGAAGTTTTCTGTTTCAGAAAAAAGGATTGGGTTTTAGTTTTTATTCCCACAAAAGCATGACAGGTTTAAAGTTTTTTTAAAGAAATACTTAAATTGAGGAAAGAGTAACATGCACCTTTTTGGCCTACATATGATGCCAAAGTTTTTTAAAGAAAGAACATGTCATCTATGCCGAAGTCTTTTAATGAAAGCACTAGGGTATTATATATCTATGCCGAAATTTCTAAATTTTGGTCTTTTGATGTTATTGCTGCTTTTGCAAGAATATATATCAACGAGATTGAAGAAGATGGATTGGAATATCAAAGAGATTGAAGAATATGGGTAGCAGTGTATTAAATTACTGTTTCCATTTGGAGTATTGTAAATTGAGTATAATTTGCCAGTAGATGATCATATTTTTGTATTTGACTTTTTATAAGCTTGATATTCCATGGTTTTGGAACTCTGTTCATCTACATATATTTGGGACTAACTCATTGTAAATAAAAAAATCGTATTACGGAGTAATTTTTTCTATATAAAGTAATTAGCAGCTGTTAGCACATAGAGGGGTTACGGATAAGATCCCAAAAAATGGTGTCATGGCAATTAGGGTAAATTTTTAATATTAAAAAAAACAGGGAATTGAGAACTATTGCCTATAACAACTGAGCTATATGCTAATGAAAATGACATCGTTTATAAAGCGGTTGTAATAATTTTATGCTTTTATATAATTCACACGCATCGCGTGCATAAAATACTAGTCCTTGTATAAACAAGGATAGTTGATTAACAAGCTAGACCTTTAACTCGTTGATCGTGAATGCAAGACAAGACCTATTGACTCACAATCAGTTCTTTCAATAGGAAACGCGTCCAAAACAAAGAAAAAGGCTGAATTATAAACTATAATTCGAAATGTAACAAACAAGTGTTTTAATCATCCAGTTGGTTGTTTATTCCAATCAAGAAGCTGACTATAAATAGCCAAAAACCAACAGCTACAAGAGCTTTAAACGGCTAATTAAGAGCCATTTAAGAGCCTTTAAAACTGGCAGTTACAAGCTCTAAAGCCTCCTAATTCAGTCACTAAATTGGAGGTTACAAAGGCTTAAAACTCTCCTTACAAACAGCAATAATCAAAGCTAAGTAATGACTGAATTTAAATTGGGGATTTAAACAAATATCCCTTTATTAAACCGACTTTAACCAAAGCAATTAAAAATAATAAGTGCGTACAATCTGTTTAAACAAGCGGACTAATGTGATTAAACGGACCAGTTTGATTAACGTACCACCTTGATAATAAGGACCATATAACGAGCTCACTCAATCCAAGTCGCCATGCACACAAAATGAGCCATTGAACCCAAATCAGTTTTGGTTCCAATTGCTAGCATAAGACTATCACTTTCATCCATAATCGTATCAAACTTCATCCATGACCGTATCATCCCCTTCCCCTTTAAAAGGAATCGACCTCAATTCAGCAAGACCATCATCATCAAGATAGGGTCATATCACCTACATTGAAAGTAGCATGGACACCATAATCTCCCGGAAGCTCGATCTTGTAAGCATTATCATTCACACGTGCAACCACCTTGTAAGGACCTTCTGCCCTAGGCATAAGCTTGTTTTTGCGTTTGCTTGGCAAACGCTCTTTCCTCAAATAAACCCAAACCAAATCACCTTCGTCAAACACCCGAGCCTTGCGATTCTTATTTGATTTCTGTTTATAAGAGGCATTGATAGCTTCAATACGGTCACGAACACGTTGGTGCAGTCTCATCATAGACTTCAACTTGGCATCGGCATCTTTGTGAACCAACTCACCTTTTGGTAATGGAATCAGATCCAATGGCAAGTAAGGATTAATCCCATATACCACTTCAAATGGAGAATGACCAGTAGCATAAGTAGGAGAACGATTATAAGCAAATTCAGCATGAGCAAGCTTGACATCCCAATCCTTTTGCGTTTTACTTACCAACCCTCGCAACAACGTTCCCAAGGTTCGATTTGTAACCTTCGTTTGCCCATCAGTTTGAGGGTGATGTGAAGGGGCTAAACAACAACTTGGTTCTCACCTTTCTCCACAATGTATTCCAAAAGTAACTCAAGAACTTGGAGTCACGATCAGAAAAAATAGTTTTGGGAATCCCATGCAAACGAACAATCTCTTTATAATACAAATCAGCCACATTACAAGCATCATCCGTTTTGTGACAAGCAACGAAGTGAGCCATCTTTGAAAATCTATCAACCACGACCATAATAGCATCCTTACCTCTTTGAGTACGAGGCAAAGCCACTATAAAATCCATAGAAATGTCTTCCCAAGGACGAACTGGAACCGGAAAAGGTGAGTATAAACCGGGCTTGAAAGAACACTTGGCCATATGACAAGTCACGCATTTATTCACAATATTTGTTACATTGCCTAACATTTTAGGCCAAAAGAAATGCCCTCTCAAAATCTCCAAGGTCTTGGCTATGCCAAAGTGACCAGCCAATCCTCCACCATGAGCCTCACGAACTAGTAGCTCACGAATTGAGTGTTTAGGAATACAAAGACGATTTCCTTAGAAAAGAAACCCATCTTGCAACATATATTCTCCATAGGCACCAACTGTACATTTCTCAAATGCGACTCCAAAGTCACCACCATCACGATAATAGTCTTTCAAGGTCTCAAACCCCAATAGACGAACATCAAGTGTAGCAGGCAAAGTATACCTTCGTGATAGTGCATCAGCCACCACATTGCTTTTACCATCTTTGTACTTCGAAGAAAAATGAAAGGATTGCAAGAACTCAACCCATTTAGCATGCCTTGGACTCAATTTTTGTTGGTCATTAGTATACTTCAAAGATTCATGATCAGAATGCAAAACATAGTGGCTAGAACGCAAATAATGACTCCAATGATCCAAATCTCTAACAATAGCATAGAACTCTTTATCATAAGTGCAATAATTCAAACGAGCACCCCCTAAATTTTCTGAAAAATAAGCTATGGGACGCTTACCTTGGATCAAAACAGCACCAATTCCCACACCATTAGCATCACACTCGACCTCGAAAGGTTGAGAAAAATCTAGCAGCGCCAAAATAGGAGCAGCATACAAACGCTCTTTAATCACATCAATCGCCTTTTCAGCGTCCTCTCCCCATACAAAAGCACCTTTCTTCAAGCAACTAGTAATAGGACTAGTAATGGTACTGAAATCACGAATAAACCGTCTATAAGATGAAGCAAGACCATGAAATGAACGCACCTCACTTATAGTTTTAGGACTAGGCCATGATTTGATAGCCTCGATCTTGGACTGATCCACGGACACTCCATCCTTAGAAAGCACATAGCCCAAGAATACCACATTGTCAACAAGGAATGAACACTTCTCTGGCTTCCCATAGAGTTTTTGAGCTCTAAGGGTTCAAAAACATCTCTCAAATGAATCAGATGCTCCTCTTCGTTCTTCCTATACACCAAGATGTCATCAAGATATACCACAACGAATCTGCCCAAAAATGATTTAAGCACTTCGTTCATTAGCCTCATAAACGTACTAGGAGCATTAGTGAGACCAAATGGCATGACAGTCCATTCATACAAACCATGCTTTGTCTTGAAAGTCGTTTTCCACTCATCTCCTTCACGCATCCGAATCTGATGATAACCACTCCGCAATTCAATTTTTGAGAACACCTTCGAACCATGGAGTTTATCTAACATATCATCAAGTCTCGGAATTGGAAAACCATACTTGATGGTAATGTTATTCACAGCCCTACTATCAACACACATTCGCCATGTCCCATCTTTCTTAGGCACAAGCAACACCGGAACAGCACATGGACTCAAACTTTCTCTCACATGGCCTCGATTCACAAGTTCATCAATTTGCTTTTGCAACTCCTTTGTTTCCTCCGGATTGCAACGATAGGAAGCCTTATTAGGAAAAGAAGTTCCTGGAATAGATCAATTTGATGTTCAATACTACGAATAGGAGGCAAACCTAGTGGTAATTCATCGGGAAATACATCTTTGAACTCAAACAGCAACTCGGCAATGGGACTGCCTTCATTCCAATTTTGGCCTTTGATTGGACTCTCCTTAGCCACGAGCAAATATACCAATTCTCCATGATCTAGAGCTTGCTCAATTTCTCGTTCACTAGCCAACATGGTGAGATTCGGCTTCTTTTTTTGCTTCACAGTCATGGATCGAACCGCTTGAGATGACATAGGCTTTAGCACAATTTTCTTGCCTTTATATCTCAATTCATACTCGTTGCTTCTTCCTTTATGAACCACGTCCCTATCAAACTGCCAAGGACGACCCAACAAAATATGACAAGCATCCATAGGAATAACATCACAAAGAATCTCATCCACATACGAACCCATAGTCAAACAAACCCTTACTTGCTTCGACACTTTCACACTATTACCATCATCTAGCCAATGGAGTGCGTATGGCCTAGGATGGGCACTAGATTAAGCCTAAATTTGACACCATTTCACTAGAAGCAACAATGGTACAACTCCCCCCATCAACAATCACACTACACCACTTATCCTTCAATAGACATTTAGTATGAAATAACTGATCTCGTTGGTCCAAATCAGTAGGTGAAATCTGAGTTTGTAGCGCTTTGTGTCATGAATTGGAGCCTCATATCCCTCTTCCTCCTCTTCATGATCACTCTCATCAAATACAAACACTTCCCCCAACCTCTTCTCCTCTTCAAACAACTCCTCACGGCACTCAACAGCTTCTCTCAAGGTCACTACCCGTTTATTTGGACACGCATTTTGATAATGCCCAAACCCTTGGCACTTAAAACAACGCACCTTGGACAGACTTGTTTCTTTAGATGGATTAGTTAATTTGGGGGCAGCCGTAGAATTACTTGAACCTACGGTACTAGGTGATGTGTTTGGTTTCAAGACTGTTTCGGATTTAGCCCAAGACTTGGCGTTACCATCCATACTTGACCCTCCCCCATATTTTGCCTTCCCTTGGTTTTCCAATTTTAAACAAAGTCCACAAAGAGTATCAAAATCAGAATATGGATAAAGGTCTACGGTATTGGAAATATTGTAGTTTAAACCACTTAAAAATCTGGACAGTTTTTATTCCTCAATCTCATCAATTTCCCCCATTAAGGACAACTTTTCAAACTCATCTATATATTCAGCCACACTCATTTTTCCTTGCCTCAATTCAGCAATTTTACGATAAGTCGTTATTCTATGAGTTGTTGGCACATACCTTTTACGTAGCTTACGTTTCAAAGACTCCCAAGAGGTGATTTTCTCTTTCCCATCACGAATTCTCTTGGATTTCAGTCCCTCAAACCACAATGAAGCTCCTCGTCCTAGCTTCAATATGGCATATTTGCAACACTTCTCATCATCAATGTCCTTGAAATCGAACATTCGCTCTATCTTGCGCTCCCACTCCAAATAAGCTTCCGGATCTGTTCCACCAACAAATTTAGGAAGTTCTGTGACTTTAAATTCATCCACAACCCGTAGTGGATCACGTCTAGGATGCCTTCGAAATCACCCATCTCGAATGTTCTTCAAGGCTTCTTGGAGATGTTGTAGAAAGTCTGGATCGTCACAATCCTTTTTTTTTTTTGCTCGTAAGAATCACGAACCTTGCTCTGATACCACTAATGATACGAGTTTAAAAACTCGTTGTATAATTAAGGATAGTTGATTAACAAGCTAGACCTTTAGCTCGTTGATCGTGATTGCAAGACAAGACCTATTGACTCACAATCGACTCTTTGAGTAGGAAACACGTCCAAAAACAAAGAAAAGGCAGAATTATAATCAATAATTCAAAGTAAACTGAAAACAAGTGTTTATTCTTCCAATTGGTTGTTTATTCCATTCAACAAACTGGCTATAAATAGCCTAAAACAGCAGCCAAAGAACGGCAGTTACAAAGCTTTAAACAGCCATTTAAAAGCCATTTAAGGGCCTTTTTTCGGTGGTTACAAAGAAATGAGAGCCTCCCTAATGCAGTCACTAATTTACAGTTACAAAGGGCTTAAAACCCTCCTTACAATTAGCAACCTTTAAAGCTATTGAATGACTGAATTTAAATGGGATTACAACTATTGTCCCCTTATTAAACTGAATTAAACAAAAGAAAATAACAATCAGATTTTAACCAACGAATCACCTTGATTAAACGGACCATCTTAATTAAGTGCATCGTACCACCTTGATTAAACGGACCATCAAACGAACTCATTCAATCCAAGTCACCGTGCACACAAAATGAGCCATTGAACCTAAATCAGCTTTGGTTCCAATTGTTAGCATAACACTGTCACCTTGACCATCAACTTCATCCATGACCTCATTATCTCCACCAAACTATGTAGTAATTCATTACCTACATGTCAGAACCGATCATAATACTTATTCTTGTAAACAATATACATGTGCTAATCATGAACACGATGAATGCACAATGGGAGTGTGTAATG
The DNA here is from genome assembly GCF_020520425.1 of Spinacia oleracea. NCBI lineage: Eukaryota > Viridiplantae > Streptophyta > Magnoliopsida > Caryophyllales > Amaranthaceae > Spinacia > Spinacia oleracea. The sequence continues at coordinate 72,123,206 of NC_079490.1, forward strand.
ATACATGAAGCATTTGAAAGAGAAAAGTAAGTGACTGATCTACTAGCAGGGAGGCAAATTGAGTATTTCAACATAGTCCGGATAACATGCTCAAATGACTAACTATTTAATAGTAGGGCTACTTCTAGGCAGGCTCTAAGAACCAAACATATGTTTAGGTACATAAATATGTGACATTAATGACAAGGAAACACAAGAGCATCTTAAAAAAAACAGTAATGAAAAGGCAAGGCAAGAGCATCTTTAAAAGAAATTAAACATAGAAAAAATATAGCTTGATGATATGAATGAGAAGGATACCTATATGCAGCGGCAAGGTCAAAGTAGAACAAGCTTTTTGAAAGGCCTATTTCAGAAAGACCCGCAATGTTAGAAGGTCAAATAAGAATGTTTTATAAAACAAATGGACCTAATCATAAGGACAAAATGGATTATCTTAATGTAAAAAAAAGAAAATTAAGATAATGAACAAAAATTTGGGTGAGTATTAATTAGGAGCACACCAACAATTTCATACGAAACCCACAAATTGACAAAGTAGATCGAAACTCAAAACTAAGTGTTCCTATTTTCTAAAGAATTACCCTATTTCCGGCTGCATAAAATATTGAAGGTTAAATAATTATCAAACCAAGCCCAACTGAGCAACAAAACGCTCAACAAAACACGCACAAAAATCAGCAAGTAAACTCTAGTAAAGTTGACCAGAAACCAAAACAAGAAAGCAGCATGCATGCACTTAACTTTAAGCCACTACAAAAACAACACTTCCCAACTGACTGAACAGTTGCAGAAAATCCAACACAAACTGGTACCTACATCATCCACTTTGACAGCAGTTTCTAGAGCCCAACTGCAAGGAAACCTGAAACAAAAACCCAGCTCCCAGCTACACCTCCCTATAACAACACCACATATAAACAACACTACTCACACAAGCTCCCCGTAGTACAAAAAAAAAAAGACAACACAAGAAACACCCATGACCCCCTAAAGTCATGTCTCTAGAATTAATATCTTAGAAATAGACACTAACAAATCTGAATAAGAAATATCATTATACTAGCTTGTTAATCCAAGGGGCCTTATGTTCCATGAACATGGAGCTTATCTACTTATGTTCCAACCTGATAAATGCAATAAACTTATAGGAACACTCCTAATCTAATACTTATACTTATATAATAATCTAATCAAGAATGTTGTGTAGGAACATATAGATGCATAAAGCGGAATTTCAGGAAACAATTTCCTAACATCTATCACAGGATCACATGCATAACAATAATATAGATCAGATTAAGTCGAAAGAATAATCACCTTTGTAGCGTGTTCTCCCGTTCGTATGCAAGTTTCAAAGATCTTAGAGCCCCACTTGTTGCTCCTCTACTTAGTCCACAAGCACCAATTGAATCCCACGTATGCTAGTACGGAAGAGAACGATCACAATCTGTCTCTTGCTTTGTTTGGGATGTACGGCGTTTAGAGAATTAGAATTAGGGTTTTTGTGTTTTCCTTTTGTCAGATATTGAATGAACGTGATTTCTAAATCCCTGACATTATAACTATTATAATGTGAGAGTTTTAGGTTAACACAAAACCAAAGCCCAACATTCTTCCCTTAACAGACCGGTTGCCATCGGGCCTTTTTGGGCCCATTCCAATTAATGCTTATATGTGTGACCTTATAGGATTAATATATTTTAGTTGTAGGTCCAATCAATATTGTCCTGCTAATCACATTTATTCTCTAGCAAGCAAATATGATTACTAAAATAATTAACTTATTATCTTCATAATTAATTCCTATTTATATTTAGTAATTGCCGGAAATGTCTAAGGACATAATTCCTTCAATCTCCCACTTGTCCGAAGACAAGAACGCAATGCTAAATTCCTTAAGTCTCTTAATGCCAAAATTTGAGAACACAGTGTTATTCTCAAATTCTAGTTTCTTGATCGCCGAGTTCGAACTGTTCAAATAAAGATTAACTTTTAATCCCATTCCGCATGGCCATGCAATTTTCAGTTCTCGCTCATCAAGAGGCCCAGACACCATTCGTATCAAATAGGAGGACTTATTCACTCCTGTATGACCATAACTCCCACTCAATTCTTAGCCCACCTGATCACTGCCTTTATAACCTCCTTTTACGGCGCGGCGTTTAACAGCGTCAAAGTTAAACTAATTGTCTCGTGGTTATTAAGACATACTCATGTCTAAGGAATCCACTAAATATAGAAGTTTGATTCTACTTTTAGAATCTAGTTAGGTCAAGTCTCAATGCATCAAGTATACATCCATATAATCAATTAGACATCCCTATGTCTCCATAGCCCATGGAACTGCACTATCAATTAATTACATGCTAGTCTTCACATAAATCACTTATGTCCAATTTAGTGATTTAGACTAGGGACTTAATAAGTTGTGATTTCAGTTCACTTTATAGGGTTCCATTATCAAAACGTTTTCGATAATCCTATTTGAAAACACAAGTTATTTGGACATTTTATTTAATACTAAACCAAAATAATTAAATAAGAATGAACTTTTATTGATAAACATTCAAAGCATAATAAATGTCTTTACAATTGTAAACATAAAGTAAACAAACTAAAGCCATTCTCCCATATGCCTAAGCCCCATAGACCTAGTATGACTCTCATGCTTAGGTTGAGCAAGCGGTTTAGTCAGAGGATCAGCCACGTTATCCTCAGTATGAACCTTGCTTACTTTCACATCCCCTCTTTCAACGCTCTCTCGAATAAGATGGAATCTCCTGAGCACATGTTTGGATTTTTGGTGCGATCTGGGTTCCTTGGACTGGGAAATGGCACCATTGTTGTCACAATACAACTCAATGCCATTTTTAATGCTAGGAACTACACCAAGTTCACTAATGAACTTTTTGATCCAAACAGCTTCTTTTGCTGCATCACTTGCTGCAATATACTCAGCCTCTGTTGTAGAATCTGCGATGGTACTCTGCTTAGAACTCTTCCAGCTCACAGCCCCTCCATTGAGACAAAATATGAAACCAGATTGTGATCGGAAATCATCTTTGTCACTTTGGAAGCTTGCATCGGTGTATCCAGTGGCAACCAACTCATTATCTCCATCATAGACCAAGAAGTCATCCTTAGTCCTTCTTAAGTACTTAAGGATATTCTTTGCTGCCATCCAGTGCGCCTCTCCTGGGTTTGACTGGTATTTGCTGCACATACTCAAAGCATATGCAACATCCGGTCGAGTGCATACCATGGCATACATAATGGACCCTACTGCAGAGGCATAAGGAACATTACTCATGCGCTTGACCTCATCAGGTGTCGAAGGACACTGAGTCTTGCCAAGTGAAATGCCATGTTGCATGGGAATGAAACCTCTTTTGGAGTTTTCCAGCTTGAACCTTGCAAGAACCTTATCAATATAAGTCTCTTGGCTAAGTCCAATCAGCCTTTTGGATCTATCTCTATGGATCCTTATTCCCAAGATGTATTCAGCTTCTCCTAGTTCTTTCATGGAAAAACAACTTTTAAGCCATTCCTTGACTGACTCAAGCATGGTCTTGTCGTTTCCTATTAGAAGTATGTCATCCACATACAAGACTAGGAAAGCAATACTACTCCCACTCAAGTTCTTGTATATACAAGATTCCTCTTCATTTCTGAGGAAGCCAAAAGATTTGACTGCCTCATCAAATCTGAGGTTCCAACTCCGGGATGCTTGCTTAAGCCCATAAATGGACTTCTTAAGCTTGCAAACTTTTCTTGGACTGTTTGGATCTTCAAAACCTTGTGGTTGTGTCATGTACACATCCTCTTTCAAGAACCCATTCAAGAAAGCGGTTTTGACGTCCATTTGCCAGATCTCATAGTCATGAAAGGCAGCAATCGCAAGAATTATCCTAATGGATTTCAGCATGGCTACTGGTGAGAAGGTTTCATCATAGTCAATACCATGAATTTGTCTAAAACCTTTTGCCACTAGTCTTGCTTTAAAGACATCAATGTTTCCATCTTTGTCCTTTTTCAGTTTGAAAATCCATTTGCAACCTATGGGTTTAACCCCATCAGGCAAAGCAACCAAGTCCCATACTTGATTTTCAAACATCGAATCCATTTCGGATCTCATGGCTTCAAGCCATTTCTCGGAGTCTTGACTCGTCAAAGCATTTGTGTAGCTAATAGGTTCCTCATGTTCTAAAATCTCTATTTCAGAACTTTCAGTCAAAAGGAAATCAATATATCTCTTTGACGGAATGACAGTCCTACTAGACCTACGTTGGGGAACAACAGGAGAAGTTTCCACCTCATTAGGTTGAGGGACTTCGCATGGATTATCTCCAAGTGGGACGGTAGAAGGCGCATGAATGGAATGCACCGCCTCCTGAGCATTTTCATGCTGGGTCGTCTCTGACGAGGTGTGAACCTCATCCATTTGTTGCTCATCTCGAATTTCTTCGAGATATACATTACTCCCACTTGTTTTTCTGGAAATAAACTCCTTTTCCAGAAAGACACCATCGCGAGCAACAAACACTTTGTTTTCGCTTTGGTTGTAGAAGTAGTATCCCTTAGTCTGTTTTGGGTAACCCACAAAAAGACACTTATCGGACTTGGGTGAAAGCTTATCAGAAAGTAAACGTTTTACATAAACTTCACAACCCCATGTCCTTAGAAAAGACAATTTCGGAACTTTTCCAGTCCACATCTCATATGGCGTCTTTTCTACTGCTTTGGACGGAGCTCTGTTGAGTGTGAATGCCGCTGTTTCAAGCGCAAATCCCCAAAATGAGGCAGGAAGGTTAGCAAGACTCATCATGGACCGAACCATATCTAATAAAGTTCGATTCCTTCTTTCGGAAACCCCATTCAATTGTGGTGTCCCTGGTGGAGTCAATTGCGAAAGTATTCCACAATCTTTCAAATGATCACCAAACTCTTGAGATAAATATTCACCACCACGATCGGATCGCAATGCTTTAATTTTCTTTCCAAGTTGGTTTTGTACTTCATTTTGGAATTCCTTGAACTTTTCAAAGGATTCCGACTTATGTCTCATGAGGTAAACATATCCAAATCTGCTCACATCATCAGTAAAAGTAATGAAATACCCGTACCCTCCCCTAGCCAAAGTACTCATAGGTCCGCACACATCAGTATGTATGAGGGCTAAAAGATCATTGGCCCTTTCACTTGAGCCTGTGAAAGGAGATTTTGTCATTTTCCCCATTAAGCAAAACTCACATACTTCAAATGATTCAAAATCAAATGATTTGAGAATTCCATCCTTATGAAGTTTCTCTATGCGCTTTGAGCTTATGTGGCCTAATCGACAATGCCATAGGTAAGTAGGGTTCAAATCATTTGGTTTGTGTTTCTTGTTTTCTATGTGATAGATATGGTTTTGTAAGTCTAGTACATACAAACCATTTGATAATTTAGCAGAGACATAGAACATACCATTCAAATATGCTGAACAACAATTATTCATAATTTGAAATGAAAAACCTTCCGAATCCAAAATCGGAATAGAAATTATGTTCTTGGTAATAACTGGAACGTAATAACAATTATAAAGTTCTAATATTAAACCAGAAGGCAAGCGTAAACTATAATCTCCTACAGCTAAAGCAGCAACTCTTGCTCCATTGCCTACTCGGGGATCCACTTCGCCTTTGCTCAAGCTCCTACTTCTTTTTAGTCCCTGCACATTACCAATAATGTGAGATCCATAAGCGGTATCAAATACCCAAGAAGCAGTTGTAGCTAAATTAACTTCTATGACATAGATACCTGAAGTTAAAGCACCAGTCTTCTTATCCTCCAGATATTTGGGGCAGTTCCTCTTCCAATGACCAATCTTGTGGCAGTGGTAGCACTCATGTTGAGCAGCTACCTTAGCCTTGGGAGTGGCCTTTGGCTTGGTTGAAGAGTTCTCATTGGCAACTACCTTGCCCTTGTTCTTCTTCATGGGAGCCCCTTTCTTCTTGAACTGCTTACCTTTACTAACCATTAGAACATCCTTATGTTTAGGTTTACTTGGTAAGTTTCTCTCAGCCTGAATTAGTGAACCATGCAACTCTTGCAGGGTAGCCTCCCCTCCTTGCATGTAGAAGTTCAACTTAAAGTTATGAAAATCTTCAGGCAAAGATCTGATGACTATGTCAGTTGCCAGGTCCTTAGGATAAGGGAAACCCAATTTCTCCATGGTCTGAAAATGTCCAATCAAATCGAACACATGCGGACCAACGGGCTTCCCCTCTTCCAACTTGGAATCCAGAAGTTTGCAGTTTGCTTCAAATCTCTCCAATCTAGCATTTTTCTGAAACAAAGTTTTCAGTTGCTGGATTATGCTGTAGGCATCCAGACCATCAAAACGTTTTTGATACTCTGGTTCCATGCAAGAAAGCATCAAGCATGTTACTTGCAAGGAGTTATCCTCTAGAGTTTGTCTAGCTCGCTTTTGAGCTGCAGTAGCATTTTCTGGCAAGGGTTCAGGTAGAGGATTGTCAAGAACACTTTCTTTTCCTTCCGCTCTGAGAACAATTCTCACAGCCATTTGCCATTGTAGGAAGTTGGTAGCATTCAGTTTGTCTTTTTCAATTAGAGGGCGCAAGTTAAAAGTAGAGTTGTTTGCACCAGACATGATAACTACAATAAAAAGTAAAGCAAGATTCAATATAATGTTTATCAAAAGTAGCAATTAAACAAATTCAATTCACTACTACCCTTTATTCAAAATTAGAAGTCCCCATTGAATAAAGAATTAACCAAGATCCCCTCCCACTACAATCAAACGGACTTTGGCCCTGCTACTTTAATTTATAGTATTCGAGGTAAGTAAACATTTTACTAATTATAACTGATTATAACTCTTGGTAGACAGGTTAACAACTCTTTGTATTATCCTATCTCTTAGCTTCAAAACCCAAAACTTTGTCTTTTGATAGTTTTGTTGAGTTAAACCAAACATTAACATGTAAGTTTCAAAAAACCTACCCTACTATCCCCGGAATTATAAGCAACACCCTGCTTTGGCAGAACCTATTACTCATGATCTAAGGCTTTATAGGTGTTGTATGGAAAAGCACTTAAACTCAATATTATTTTGGGACCTAAGTTTACTATGTTGGTTAATTAAAAGTGAACACATTGCTTTAAATAACCACATACATAAACTCAATAAGCATTTTAAGGCAATATAAAATGCATAAAAATAAATGTGATCCTAGTATGGCCCCTAAAAATAAGCTCAAATCTTCTTGGGTTCCTGTTCATCTTTCTTGGATCTCCATCCTTGAATTTTTGATTGAACCTTCTTACTTCATCGAACTCATAATACGAACTTTATAATCTAATTTAAACTTTTAAATTAAATTACAACAATACAGAACGATGCGCAGATCGTATTTCAAAATTTACAAGAATACAAAACGATACGCAGATCGTATTTTCTATCCTATTTTGGGCCATACTTAGTCACTTGCCTGTAACAAAATATCATAATATTCCATACACGCATATAATTTTAAAATATATTAGACAAAAATTATTTACTTATTAACTATTAATAAGCAAATAACATTTCCAAAATAATACTAAAAACTTAAACAATTTAAGTTTAACATTATTTTAATTCAATTACTATTTAAATATGGCTAGAATAATCTCATTAATCTAGAATTTGCATTCATTGAAAATTACGAATTATGCTCAAAACGAAGATCTGATTTTCCAATTTAAAAAAAAAATCAAATTACTCAAACTTTTTGGAAATTAATTGTATGAAAAATCCCCTTTCTTCTTTTCCCTCTTTTTTTTTTTTATTTTTTTTTATTGTTTTAAAGCAAGAGAACAGCAGGCAGGCATGAGACCCGCCCCTGCCTCGCCGGAACGCCGCCCTAATTATCCCTCCACCGTGGCTCCACCGTCGCGGGTGGTGGCCACCCAGCCATGGAGGTTGTTATTTTAATTTGGGTAACAATTACCTAAATTAAATTAATCTTTATTCAACTTTTGTTAAAGATTAACAATTTAATTAGGGTTTAATTATCCGAAAATAATGGCAAAAAAATTTGAATAAATTAACAATCCTTAAACTGAATTTTAGGGTTGTTAGAAGTTAGATTTCAATTTAAACTCTTTATTAAAATTAAATCTAACAAGAATTCAAAATTTAAGGCATAATTATCTCATTTTATTCAAATAATTCAAGAAAATAACAATTATAATCCCAAAAATTCGAATTAAATTACCAGGAAGATCTATTGAATTTTCTTAACAAATAAAATCAAAAATTTTAATTGTTATCCTTAAATTTTATGATTAATCGAATTAAACATAAAAATTAACCAAATTCAATAATTAATATACAAAAATTCCGAAAATTAGTTAAAAAATTACCAAAAAATTTCGGCTATTGTATAAAAATTAGGGGATAATCAGTAGATTTATTTAACAAATTAAAAATCAAATCTTTAATTGTTAACAAATTATTTCTGTTGTGGGGTTTTTCCGGTGAGATACCTGGGAGGTTTCTTGGTAACTTTTACAGATTAAACAAGATTGTATTTTTATAGAGAGAGAAAGTAGAGAGAAGGCAGAGCAGCAATTGCTCTAGAATGTATTGATTGTGACCCTTTTTTCTAGGGAAGTGGGAATATTTATAGTACTAGGTTTTTGGGGGAATGACCTAATATTCCCCTTACATGATTGGCTGGGGAATGGGAGGAGGACACGTGTCCTTTCTCCTTACAATTCTCTGGCCTCATTTGGCAATAGTGGGCTGTTTGGGCCTATTGTGCTTAGTCATTCACTTGGGATACATACTAATTAAGCCCCTTTCCAGGTATAGGTTTTATACATACATTTATACACACTTAAATACATACATTGTAGATACCTAGATTAATACTCATGCCTCGGAGTAGACTTCGTATGATTTCTGCTTTAGGGGGCGCAATACGTGCCATGTGTCACGTCCTCATTGGTACACGAAGGCACGGTAATTTTGCCCACAACATTTGCCCCTCAAGAAGGGCATTTCTGGAAACACATTCCGGGTATCGCTTCTTGACTCTTGTTTTGCATCTTCATCTTTGGGTCAGGTGTTGAGATGGTGACACGTGTCACCTTTCTCCATTTTGCCCCTCCCTATATATAGAGGTGAGGGGGGTAAATTTCATTTTTTACATTTCATTTTCACAGAGCTTTCATAGGCGATTTCCGGCGTGTTCCTACCACCATCAGGCGATTTCCGGCCACCACGAGACTCATCCTTTTCCTCGTCACACTCATCCCGTTCTTCGCGAAACTCATCTCGTTCTTCGCGAAACTCATCCTGTTCTTCACCAAGTACTTCGCAGATCTTTCAAGGTTAGTTTTCGCCTTTCTTGTTTTTGTTATCCTCTCGTCATTTTTCTCTTTGTTAGCGGCCGACCTCTTAGTACTAGGTAAGGGTTTAAAGGTTTTATTTAAGATTTTTCCGCCGTTCATCTTTTGTCGGGGCGGACGCCCAATCGCGTCTTTTTCTTCATTGTTGGTCACCCCTAAGCCGTGCTTCGTTCACTATGCAGAAGGCATGGCTAGAACCAAGCAAACGGCAGATCCGACGCGCCTGCGCTTGCGGGAAGAAGCATCGACACCTCCTAGGGAGAGATATTCTTCCACCGCCTCGGCAGTCGACGAAGAATTTGCCGAACTCTTTCAAGAGATCGACGAGTACGTCGAGGCGGGGGAGCAGGCGGCAAGCTCGTCGGAGGGTACAGCGAGCCAGGCAGTGGGGGAGCCAAGCGTCGCTCCATTGTCGTCGGCCGCCGAGGAACAAGAAGCTGCTCCCCAGCTTATTAGGCCCAGAGGACGGGAGGAGGCCCAATTGCTTCCGTCAGAGATTCACCCAGACGTGGGCTGGATGCGGTGGCTAGACAGGCACGGAGCCAAGATGAGGGATGACCTCTGCGTGGGGGAAGGGTACCAAATGCGCGTGCCGGCCGGTCTGGACTCGACCGTCAGCCTGCTTGCCGAGGGAGAATTCCCTGTGTATGCCGCGTCAATCAAACTCGGCATGAGATTCCCTCCACACCCCTTCGTTGTGGAGGTGTTAGATGGTTTCAATATTGGGGTGGCCCAGCTGACCCCCAACTCATGGGCGGATATCTTTGGCTACATTGCCAAATGTGCACTGAACGACGTGGAGCCGTCCTTCAATGCCTTTCTGCATCTGGTCTCCCTCTCTCGTTCCCCCAGTGCCGCCAAAGGGTGGTTTAATCTGAGCAGCCGTGGTACCTACCAGACAGTGGTCGGCAAGCTCAGCAAGTGGCATATGTGGAGGAAGAGGTGGGTCGTGTTTTACACTGACGACCAGGAGATGTATGAGAGAATGAGCCGTTGGAACTGTGACGCCAACTTCATGGATCGTGACGAGCCCCTTCCCCCCCTTACTGCCGAAGAGTGGGATCAGATAATGGTCCTGTTCAGGGCCAACACTTACCACTTAACAGTGGATAAGAGTTTCCATGTGCCGGCCGAGTGGTTGCCGCACATTAGCCAGTTTCGGAACGAGGCCTTTCTAGCGGCCGTAGGCTTAGGATATTCCATGACTCGAGGTTGTATGCCAATTTATGTGCCGTTCCGCGTTGGTCTATTTTATCTTCATTTTTTCTAACTTTGGATTTCTTTTGTTCACAGAGGAAGGAATGAGCAAGCTATCGGCGGCGGATATTGGGAAGGGCGATATGACCGATTGGATGGCGGACATCTATGAGGCCAAGATGCAGAAAGCCAAGGCCGAGTTGGAGGAGAAGGTAAGTACTCTCTTAGGTTGTTTTTTGCAAGTTAAACTTTTCCCGTCCAGCGTCTACAGTGGACGACTTTTTAGTGACGAGCCGATATCCTGATATCTGACCCGTGTTTGCTAAGGTAGGCCTCGTCACTTTTTATTGACGGGCCCCTTAGTTAGTGTTTTTTTTTTTTCCAAGTGACTCGTGATTGATAGGGTATGCCTCGTCATTTTTGGGACGGGCGTCCTTTTTAATGACGAGCCACTTTTCTGCGATTGACTTGCACATGATAAGGTACGCCTCGTCACTTTTAAGACGGGCGTCCTTATTAATGGCGAGCCACTATTTATTGAGTGACTTGTGATTGATAAGGTACGCCTCGTCATTTTTAAGACGGGCGTCCTTTTTAATGACGAGCCACTATCTTGTGAGTGACTTGTGATTGATAAGGTACGCCTCGTCATTTTTAAGACGGGCGTCCTTTTTAATGACGAGCCACTATCTTGTGAGTGACTTGTGATTGATAAGGTACGCCTCGTCATTTTTAAGACGGGCGTCCTTTTTAATGACGAGCCACTATCTTGTGAGTGACTTGTGATTGATAAGGTACGCCTCGTCATTTTTAAGACGGGCGTCCTTTTTAATGACGAGCCACTATCTTGTGAGTGACTTGTGATTGATGAGGTACGCCTCGTCATTTTTAAGACGGGCGTCCTTTTAAATGACGAGCCACTATCTTGTGAGTGACTTGTGATTGATGAGGTACGCCTCGTCATTTTTAAGACGGGCGTCCTTTTAAATGACGAGCCACTGTCTTGTGAGTGACTTGTGATAGATGAGGTACGCCTCGTCATTTTTAAGACGGGCGTCCTTTTAAATGACGAGCCACTGTCTTGTGAGTGACTTGTGATAGATGACGAGGCCTAATATTTGACTGTCCTTTCTTTTTTAGCAAGCTAAGGACGCGGCTAGGGCGTCAGGGAAGAAGAAGGGGACGACTCTGTCCCAGCTGAAGAAGAGAGCTGTGCCGGCTGGCTCGGAGACTCCGAGTACCTTCAAGAAGCCAAAACCCCTACCTCGCCGTCTCGTGAAGAAAGACGAGTCGAAGGTTGCTGAGGGGGGATGCCCTGATGACGAAGAGATGGGCGTGGACAAGCCGTCTCTGGTGGTGGACTTGGTGGAGGACCCTCTTTCGGGAATCCCGGCCGACGTCCGCTCTCAGATACCGGCGGAGGTGGCCCGCCGATCTAGGTCTTCGGGCGGTAAGTATTATTCGAACGTCGTTCAGAAGTATCGAGCCTCCTCTGGCAGTTCTTCTTACTCTCCGCGTCATCCTAAGGCCATTGTTTTTCCTATAGCCAAAGACAAAGGGAAGGATGCAGCTGCTGCCGAGGATGAGAACGTACCTGCTACTCCCCACTATTCGTCAAAGGATAGGGTGGCTATATGCCGCAAGGTTTTTAAGGCCGTCCCCGCAGAGTATGTTGCTTCTCTTCCTGGCCGCAAGACTGACGCCCAGTTTGGTGCGATCCAGGCCACTCTTCTCGACGTAAGTCTATTTCCAACTTGCTTTTACTTGTCTTCCCTTTGAGTCATTTACTAATATGTAGCTTCTTCTGCAGTTGTTCTGCCGCATGGAATTCTGCAAGAGCTGGAAGACCCGCACTGCTGAGGAGCTCAAAGCTCAGGTGGCTGAGTCCACCCACCATGGTGACTATGCGTTCAAGTCCATTGAAGACCATAGACCTTCAAGCGAAGGAGGTGGCTGCGTTGAGATCTGACAAGGCCGAGCTGCTTAAGAAGATCTTGGCGCAGGACAAGGACATGGTGGCAATGGTCGAGGAGGCCAAGACAGCGGCGGCGGAAATACGGGCGCTTCAGGACCAGTTGCGGGAGTACCCTCAGGTCAAAGAGGCGGCTGAGGAAGCCGAGCATCTTCGTGGGGAGCTAGAGACGGCCAGATCGCAAGTTCGCACCTTGCGTGAGCGTCTTCTGGAATCCTATGATCAGGGGGAACAAGCGACCAAGGACGCTGTTAAGCACGCCTGGGAGAGCCACATGTCAGAGTATGATCTTGGGTGGTTCCAGCGGCGAATGGAGCACAGTGCCGCTGTGTTGGCTGCTGAACGTCTTGGTCAGCCGCCCCCTGAGTTTGTATCATCTGATGACGAGGACGATGCGGCCGCCCCCTGATTTAGCGAACAACCTATGTTTCAAAGTTGTGAGTGCCGCTGGCACGTATTATGCTGTACTGGTCGGCCAGCGGCTTGCTTATATTAGGAGGGGAGTTGGATAGGTGATCAGCCTACAACTTGGTGCTAATCTGGGCCACTTCTTAGGCTTCAAACAATTAGTCTTGCTGAGTTTTTGCTAATCTGGGCCACTTCTCAGGCCGTCATACAATTAGGATTTGGTTATGCATTGGAGTGTGTATGTTTATATTCATTGTGCGAACAATAAATATTACGAAACAAATAGAGTAGTATTATTTATAACTTTGCAAGGCGAATTTAGCCGGTTACAAAAGTAATTACTACCCTACTATGACCATTAGAGGCCGCCCCTTGGGCAATGGATCGTGGTAAGTAAGACAAGGCTTAGCACATATCTAGAAGAAATATTTCTTGAGGTTGTCGGCATTCCAAGTGCGTGAAATAGGGCGGCCTTGCATGTCTTGAATGCGGTAGGTTCCATCTCTAACTTCATCATAGATCTCGTAAGGTCCCTCCCAAGTGGGCGTCAGCTTACCTTGTTCATTTGCTCGTCCTGTGGACTCCATCTTTCTGAGAACAAAATCTCCCACTTTGAGCACTCTATTAGAGACTCTCTTGTTGTATTCTCTTGCCATCCTTATCTTGTACAGCTGTTGTCTGAGCGCTGCATTTCCTCTAACCTCGGGCAGAAAGTCCAAGGCTGCTTTCATTGTCTCCCAGTTAGCATTTTCGTCATACAGCATGACTCTCAACGTTGGCTCACACATTTCTATGGGTAGGACAGCCTCGGCGCCATAGGCTAGCAAGAAGGGTGTTTCACCGGTTGAATTCTTAGCCGTGGTGCGGATGGACCATAAGACATTTGGCAGCTCATCAGCCCATAGGCCTTTGGCTTCGTCAAGCTTCTTTTTAATTCCTTCAGAGATAATTTTGTTGAACGCCTCAACCTGACCATTGGCTTGGGGTCGTCCGACTGATGCAAAACAGGTGTGTATGCCGTGATCTGCCAGCCACTCTTTCAGCTTAGGTGTCTCAAACTGGGGCCCATTATCGAAGACGATAGCCTGTGGAATCCCAAAGCGAGTCATGATGTTCTTCCAAATGAATGCTCTCACATCAGCAGTTTTTATGTTTTTGAGCGCTTCTGCCTCCACCCATTTGGTGAAGTAATCTACGGCAACGATGACATAACGCCTTCCTCCTGGTGCGGTCGTGAATGGGCCTAGGAGATCCATCCCCCATTTAGCAAATGGAATTGGGCTTATAATGGGCGTCAGAACTCGTGCCGGTTGATGTATTAGGTGAGAAAAGCGCTGACATTTGTCACACTTCTTGACCAGTGAGATTGCGTCCTCCTTAAGGGTCGGCCAGTAATAGCCGGTTCGAAGTGCCTTTTCAGCCAAAGCCCTTCCACCAATATGCGAGCTGCACAACCCCTGATGAAGGTCTTCTAAAATTTCCTGCCCCTTCTCAGGTGTTACACATCTTAACAAAGGACGGGAGTAGGCCTTTTTGTAGAGGGTGCCGTTCCACATTTCAAACCAAGAACATTTCTTTTGAAGTTTTGCCGCTTCCCTTGAGTCTTCGGGCAAGACTCCATTCATTTTGAAGTTTACTATGTCATCCATCCATGTGGACGTTCTGTCAAGAGTTTCTACTTCCATTTGCTCAACACTTTTGTGCTCTTTTACCTCCCAGAACACGTGCCGAGGGGTATCACAAGACGCGGAACTTGCCAACTTTGACAGGGCATCAGCTTGGTTATTTTCCGAGCGAGGGACTTGCCTTACTTCAAAGCTTTTCAGTGGCTCTACTTCCTGATGGACGGCCTGCATGTATTTGACCATAGTCGGATCCCTAGCTTCGTAGGTCCCATTAACTTGGCTCACAATCAGTTGGGAGTCAGAAAGTGCTACAATCTCCTCGGCGCCTGCCGCCTTACACATTTTAATGCCACAAAGCAGGGCTTCATATTCGGCTTCATTATTTGACGCCTGGAAGTTAAATCGCATAGCATATTCAAAAGTATCTCCTTCTGGGGAGTGACAGATTATCCCTGCTCCACATCCATTCTGTGTGGATGAGCCGTCTACATACACTGTCCACACTGTGCTTGTATTCTTGGCAAAGTCTGGCCTCGTCATTTCAACAATGAAGTCGGCACATGCCTGCCCCTTGACAGCTTTCCTCGGCTCATAGGTGATATCAAAGGCGTTCAGTTCTATTGCCCAATTCAGCATTCGTCCTGACGCCTCCAGCTTTGTGAAGGGTAGTTTGAGCGGCTGATCGGTGTAGATCACTATTTTGTGAGCTAAGAAATAAGGACGGAGCTTTCTGCTGGCCATGAACAGAGCTAAGCCAAACTTTTCCACTGTAGGATATCTAACTTCAGCATTTTGAAGAACATGACTGACAAAGTATACCGGCATCTGTATTCCCTCCCTCTCTGTCAGTAGAACGGCACTCAACGAGTGCTCGGACACGGCGAGATACATGTACAAAGTCTCTCCTAGCAAGGGACTAACAAGACGAGGCAAGGTGTGTAAGTGATCCTTTAATCTGACCAATGCCGCCTCGGCCTCGTCCGACCATTCAAACTTGGCCTTCTTTCTGACAGATCTAAAAAAGTAGTGGCACTTGTCTCCAGCCCTGGAAAGGAATCTGCCCAGGGCGGCCAAGCAACCTGTGAGCCGCTGGACCTCCTTCACTGTCTTTGGTGAGCTCATATCAATTACTGCCTGGATTTTGTCTGGGTTGGCTTCAATTCCTCTTTCATCAATCAAGAAACCTAAGAATTTGCCTGCCGTCACCCCGAACACACACTTCTTAGGATTCAACCTCATGTTGTAAGCTCGAATAGTCTCAAATGTCTCTCTGAGATCAGTTATATGCGCCGCCCTCAGCTTACTTTTTACGATCATATCGTCAATGTAAGCTTCAATATTCCTGCCGAGCTGCTTAATGAACACAGTGTTAATAAGACGCTGAAAAGTGGCCGGTGCATTTTTTAACCCAAACGGCATCACCTTGTAGCAGTAAAGGCCTTGTTCAGTAACAAATGACGTTTTCTCCTGGTCGTCAGGCCACAACGGAATCTGGTGAAACCCTGAGTAGGCATCCATAAAGCTCATCATGGCATGCCCCGCTGTAGAGTCGACGAGCCGGTCAATCTTGGGCAATGGGAAACTGTCCTTTGGACATGCCCTATTGAGGTTGGTGTAATCAACACACATTCTCCAGGTACCATTAGGTTTTTTGACGAGGACCACATTAGCAACCCAGTCGGGGTACTGACTAGGCCTGACGAACCCAGCCTCCATCAACTTCTGTATTTCCGCGGCTGCCGCCTGATTTCTATCTTCCCCATGGTTCCTTTTCTTCTGACGAACCGGTTTAAAGTTTGGGTCCACATTCAGCTTATGGACGGCCACAGCCGGGTCAATACCCGGCATTTCGTCCACCGTGAAAGCAAAGATATCTTCAAATTCTCTCAAAAGGTGGACCAATTCTGCCGCCAGCGGGTCGTCAGGAGAAATCCCGATGGGCACTACTCTGTCAGGTTTGTCTGTGTTTAAAACCACATTGAAATGGGCCCCAACAGGCTCTGGACGTCTCTCTTCCATGTGCCCTGCTGAGATAGTTAATGTTTCTTTGACGACCTTGGGTTGTGTGTCGCCACATTTTCGTTTGTTGCTCGACGTCCCTTTCTCTTCACCTGTCCCCCATGCTTCTGGACTCAAGGTGGTTAGGTAGCAATCTCTAGCTTGTTGCTGGTCACCATGTATAGTGCTGACGCTCCCATCGTCACAAATGATCTTAAGAAGCATCAGATGAGTCACAATGACAGCCTTTGCCCTGTTCAACGTGGGACGCCCCAAGATGATGTTATATGCCGTCAGATCTTTCACTATGAGAAAACGGACATCCATTTGCCGAGATTCCTTTTTATTTCCCATCCTCAGAGGAAGGGTAATTATGCCGACTGGGTGGATGACACTACCTCCGAAGCCTATAATGGGATAGTGGATTTTCTCAATTTTTGAGGGATCATGTTGCAGCCGATTCAAGCACTCTAGACTAATTATGTCCGACGAACTTCCTGTATCAACCAAAATACGCCTAACCCTTAGGTTAGCAACTTTTAACTCAATTACCAAAGGATCGTCATGCGGGGTGGAGATTTTCCCACGGTCGGCTTCGCCGATTTCAACTTTTGGAAACGGGTCAACTGTGGCCTTGCCGGACAGCATCACTTGTCCCAATCGCTTGGCATAATCCTTCTGGCCCCTCATGGTCGGCCCGCCGGCGGCCAATCCTCCTGAGATGACTGCCACGCACTCTGGGTCGGTACGATTCCCATCTTCCTCCGAGGGAGGGGATTTGTTTTTCTTGTAGAAGGGTTTGCCAGAACCTCCCGTGTTCCTGCTGATATAACTTTTTAAGAACCCCTTGGTGGCTAGGCCATCCAATGCCCTTTTCAAGCTTTTACATTCATTGGTGTCATGCCCAATGTCACTGTGAAAGTGACAGTACAGTTTGGGGTCCCTACTTTCTGGTGGTGACTTCATGGGAAATGGACGATCAATGTCATATTTGGACCCGACGTCCATCAGGATTGTGTACATGTCTGTGTTATACTCGAAACGCTCCCGATCATAAGTTCTGGGCCGTTTCTGACCTGCCGCTCCGGGGGCCCTGTCTGATTCTTTTGCAATAGCCCACGTCCCGTTAGGCCGGTTCTTCTTTTCAAATTTCTCCTTTTTTGCCGCTAGCTCGGCGTTATCACTTCCTCTGGGGTCTTTCGGGACGCTGCAAATCTCTGTTGCATGAATGAAGGCCTCCGCCTCATCCAGCACTTCTGCCATTGTTCGGACGCTTTTCTTTACCAGATCAAACTTGAAAGAGCCCTTTTTAAGCCCTCGAATGAAGTTATCGAATGCAACACCATCTGGCAAATCCGGAATTTGCCCTGCCTCTAGATTGAATCTCTTCACATAACTCCTCAGGGACTCGTCCTTCCCTTGCTGAATCCTACTCAGATGCATGCTCGTCTTCTTCTCTTCCTTGTGAGCCATGAACCGAGTAGAGAACAATAGCTCGAGCTCCGAAAAAGAGCGAATAGTTCCGGCTGGAAGTCTCTCGAACCACTTAGAGGCTACTCCTTTGAGTGTGCCCGGGAAATACTTACACCAAGTTGAGTCAGTTGTTCCTTGGACATACATGTGATGCCGGTAAACCAAGAGGTGCATGTCCGGATCTGTGGTACCATCGTAAGCATCAATGTTGGGCGGCTTGACTTTGGGTTCCCTCGGGGCTCTCATGATAGAGTCTGCAAAAGGGGTGGTGTGCCCTAGGGCCATGTTGGACACCCCCTCCTGAATGTGATATACAGGGTCTTGGCGCCTGGAGTAAGGTAGCCGCAGGGAGGACTCGCGTCCGCGAGTTTGACGGGTTGGACGGGTGGCCCCTGGACGTGCCTGGCTCAGATGCGTATAAGTTGGATGAGGGAGAGGTCTATCCGGCATGACGGGGGTTGACCCAGTGTCAGAAAGTTCCGACTCAGAGTCGGGCAACCGCTCTGCGCGTGGCTGCTCACGTCCTCGGGACGTTTCTCCGATCAGCCGCCGTGGCATTCGGCGTGGTAGGTAAGACATGGTCTGATTTGGCTGACTTGTTGGCGGCTGTCTCCTTAGGTCCTCGCCTGTCAGCCTGGTCCAGACATTTGGGGGGCGCAAAGAAAGTGTTGGCCTATTGCTTGCCGGCCTCTCATGATTTGCAGCCACAGCAGTGGTGTAAATCAGCATACTCTTCTGTACCTCAGCATTAACTGTCTTCCCTACATCAGCTTGGAACTCAGCCAAAATAGCCCGAAGAGCACCCACAGAGACAGGCATATCAGGGTTCTCCTCTATTACCGTATCCACCCGAGGATCCAGGTGTCCTCCAGGAGGGGTGCGATTGGCCTGGTCGTCCTCCTCGCTGAGCACCTCTACCTCGGCAGTGTGACGAGGGGTGTGCCCGGCCGCAAATGTACGTGCGGCATCTTCAGTGATTCTTGTGGCCGGCGTATGATGTTCAGTCGGCATTTCTCTTTCGAGGGGTGGCCGCTCTACGCGTGTAGGCCGCCCAGCATCGTTGTCCTGTCGTTGATCTTCCATGTTACCGTACCTCCCCACAGACGGCGCCAAATGTTGTGGGGTTTTTCCGGTGAGATACCTGGGAGGTTTCTTGGTAACTTTTACAGATTAAACAAGATTGTATTTTTATAGAGAGAGAAAGTAGAGAGAAGGCAGAGCAGCAATTGCTCTAGAATGTATTGATTGTGACCCTTTTTTCTAGGGAAGTGGGAATATTTATAGTACTAGGTTTTTGGGGGAATGACCTAATATTCCCCTTACATGATTGGCTGGGGAATGGGAGGAGGACACGTGTCCTTTCTCCTTACAATTCTCTGGCCTCATTTGGCAATAGTGGGCTGTTTGGGCCTATTGTGCTTAGTCATTCACTTGGGATACATACTAATTAAGCCCCTTTCCAGGTATAGGTTTTATACATACATTTATACACACTTAAATACATACATTGTAGATACCTAGATTAATACTCATGCCTCGGAGTAGACTTCGTATGATTTCTGCTTTAGGGGGCGCAATACGTGCCATGTGTCACGTCCTCATTGGTACACGAAGGCACGGTAATTTTGCCCACAACAATTTCCATGATTAATCTTATTAACCATTAAATAATTTAAAATCTGACGAATTTAATTTTAAAAAATCCGAAAATTTTTATGAGATATTAACTGTTAATTTCGAACCTGTGATAAAAATTTCGGAATTTTATAAATTTATTTTGAGCAAAAATTAATTAAATCACGATTTAATGATTCCAATCAATTAATATCATATATTAATTTTGCAAATTCAAGCCATAAATAAATCTTCCCTTAATTGAATCAAAATAATAATGTTGCATACAATCATGATCATAAAATATTATGCAAGAGGCTAAAACTGATACCACTGTAGGAACATATAGATGCATAAAGCGGAATTTCAGGAAACAATTTCCTAACATCTATCACAGGATCACATGCATAACAATAATATAGATCAGATTAAGTCGAAAGAATAATCACCTTTGTAGCGTGTTCTCCCGTTCGTATGCAAGTTTCAAAGATCTTAGAGCCCCACTTGTTGCTCCTCTACTTAGTCCACAAGCACCAATTGAATCCCACGTAT
The DNA here is from genome assembly GCF_020520425.1 of Spinacia oleracea. Taxonomy (NCBI): domain Eukaryota; kingdom Viridiplantae; phylum Streptophyta; class Magnoliopsida; order Caryophyllales; family Amaranthaceae; genus Spinacia; species Spinacia oleracea. Next base: position 72,143,447 of record NC_079490.1, read on the forward strand.
GCTAGTACGGAAGAGAACGATCACAATCTGTCTCTTGCTTTGTTTGGGATGTACGGCGTTTAGAGAATTAGAATTAGGGTTTTTGTGTTTTCCTTTTGTCAGATATTGAATGAACGTGATTTCTAAATCCCTGACATTATAACTATTATAATGTGAGAGTTTTAGGTTAACACAAAACCAAAGCCCAACATTCTTCCCTTAACAGACCGGTTGCCATCGGGCCTTTTTGGGCCCATTCCAATTAATGCTTATATGTGTGACCTTATAGGATTAATATATTTTAGTTGTAGGTCCAATCAATATTGTCCTGCTAATCACATTTATTCTCTAGCAAGCAAATATGATTACTAAAATAATTAACTTATTATCTTCATAATTAATTCCTATTTATATTTAGTAATTGCCGGAAATGTCTAAGGACATAATTCCTTCATGTTGGTGCTTATAGACTCAAAACAAAAAAAACAGTAAGCTTGATTGCATGGATTCCACATAACCAATTAATGGACAACTGTACAAGAATAAGTGGAAAAAAACACTTCCATTTAGTAAGAACTGACTGAGTCATGCAAGGATGTCTGGTTCTGTTGTTGCTATTTGGTTTGGATGCTGTATAGATTGTTGGTGAGTCTGCTGTAAATTCTGACATGTACATGACATGATCTTGCCTTGTCTCTCAACTGATCGAATGCTCTTATAGTTTCAACACCGAAGCCTCATGTGAACTGACCATACAAGGAGGAAAATATCCATTAAAAGATCCTTATGTAACTTTGCATCTATCATCCTGTAGATCCATTATTTTCAAATCTACTTTGGATTTAAGCTGCTAAATCCCATACAACATTCTTATTCCAAAACATGGAACTTCAGTGAAGCATTTTTTCGGACACCCTATCTGCATTTCTAAGAGGCAAGATACCAAATTAAACGACTAGATTGCCTCAGAAATTAATAACCCTTCAAAAGTTCAACTTAACATCCACATTTCGTCGAACACAAATTAATTTGATGTCAAATTGGAGGGAGTTGCTGAGTTGTTTACCTAAAATAAAGACATCTTGATGAACTTGTGAGTCATGAGTCCATGTGATGTTCCGGTGTTGCTTGTGCCTAAGAAAGATGGGACATGGCGTATGTGTGTTGATAATAGGGCTGTGAATAACATTACCATCAAGTATCGTTTTCCAATTCCGTGACTTGATGATATGTTAGATGAGCTCCATGGTTCGAAGTTGTTCTCAAAAATTGATTTGCGGAGTGGTTATCAACAGATTCGGATGCGTGAAGGAGATGAGTGGAAAACGGCTTTCAAGACAAAACATGGTTTGTATGAATGGACCGTCATGCCATTTGGTCTCACTAATGCTCCTAGTAAGTTATGAGGTTAATGAACGAAGTGCTTGAATCATTTTTGGGCAGATTCTTTGTTGTATATCTCGATGACATCTTGGTGTATAGTAAGAACGAAGAAGAGCATCTGATTCATTTGAGGGATGTTTTTGAAACCCTTAGACCTCAAAAGCTCTATGGGAAGCTAGAGAAGTGTTTGTTCCTTGTTGATAATGTGGTATTCCTGGGCTATGTGGTTCCGAAGGATGGGGTGTCCGTGGATCAGTCCAAGATCGAGGATATCAAATCATGGCCTAGTCCTAAAACTATAAGTGAGGTGCGTTCATTTCATGGTCTTGCTTCATTTTATAGACGTTTTATTCGTGATTTCAGTACCATTACTAGTCCTATTACTAGTTGTTTAAAGAAAGGTGCGTCTGTATGGGGGGAGGACGCTCAAAAGGCATTTGATGTAATTAAGGAGCAAACGTGTGCTGCTCCTATTTTGGCATTGCTGGATTTTTCTCAACCTTTCGAGGTCGAGTGTGATGCTAGTGGTGTGGGAATTGGTGCTGTTTTGATCCAAGGTAAGCGTCCCGTAGCTTATTTTTCGGAAAAGTTAGGGGGTGCTCGTTTAAATTATTGCACTTATGATAAAGAGTTCTATGCCATTGTTAGAGCTTTGGATCATTGGAGTCATTATTTGCGTTCTAGTCACTTTGTCTTGCATTCTGACCATGAATCTTTGAAGTATATTAATGGGCAACAAAAATTGAGTCCAATGCATGCTAAATGGGTTGAGTTCTTGCAATCCTTTCATTTTTCTTCGAAGTACAAAGATGGTAAGAGCAATGTGGTGGCTGATGCATTATCACGGAGATATACTTTGCTTGCTACACTTTATGTTTGTCTATTGGGGTTTGAGACCTTGAAAGACTGACGTTGACTTTGGAGTTGCATTTGAGAAATGTGCAGTTGGTGCCTATGGAGAGTACATGTTGCAAGATGGGTTTCTTTTCAAAGGCAATCGTCTTTGTATTCCCAAGCACTCAATTCGTGAGCTACTAGTTCGTGAGGCTCATGGTGGAGGGTTGGCTGGTCACTTTGGCATAGCTAAGACCTTGGAGATATTGAGGGAGCATTTCTTTTAGCCTAAAATGTTGGGCGATGTAACGAACATTGTGGGTAAGTGTGTGACTTGTCATATGGCCAAGAGTTCTTTCAAGCCCGGTTTGTACTCACCATTACCAGTTCCGGTTCATCCTTGGGAAGATGTTTCTATGGATTTATAGTGGCTTTGCCTCGTACTCAAAGAGGTAAGGATGCTATCATGGTCGTTATTGATAGATTTTCCAAGATGGTCACTTTGTTGCTTGTCACAAAACGGATGATGCTTGTAATGTGGCTGATTTGTATTATAAAGAGATTGTTCGTTTGCATGGAATTCCCAAGATTATTGATTCGGATCGTGATTCCAAGATTTTGAGTTACTTTTACGAATACATTGTGGAGAAAGGTGGGAATCAAATTGTTATTTAGCACTTCACATCACCCTCAAACTAATGGGCAAACGGAGGTTACAAATCGAACCTTGGGAACGTTGTTACGAGGGTTGGTAAGTAAGACGCAAAAGGATAGGGATGTCAAGCTTGCTCACGCTGAATTTGCTTATAATCGTTCTCCTACTTATGTTACTGGTCATTTTCCATTTGAAGTGGTATATGGGATTAATCCATATTTTCCATTGGATCTGATTCCATTGCCAAAAGATGAGTTGGTTCACAAAGATGCCGATGCCAAGTTGAAATCTATGATGAAATTGCACCAACAAGTTCGTGACCGTATTGAAGCTATCAATGCCTCTTATAAACAGATCAAAAAAGAATAGCAAGCCTTGGGTGTTTGTCGAAGGTGATTTGGTTTGTGTTCATCTGAGGAAAGAGCGTTTTCCAAGCAAATGCAAGAACAAGCTTATGCCTAGGGTTGAAGGTAAGAAGGTGGTTGCACGTGTGAATTATAATGCTTACAAGATCGAGCTTCTAGGAGATTATGGTGTCCATGCTACTTTCAATGTAGGTGACCTCTCACCCTATCTTGATGATGATGGCCTTGCTGAATTGAGGTCAATTCCTTTTAAAGGGGGAGGGGATGATACCGTCATGGATGAAGGTGATGGTCAAGGTGACGGTCTTATGCGTACAATTGGAACCAAAGCTGATTTTGGTTCGATGGCTCATTTTGTGTGCATGGTGACTTGGATTGAGTGAGTTGTTTGATGGTTCGTTTAATCAAGTGCGTTTGATGGTCCGTTTAATCAAGTACGTTTGATGGTCCGTTTAATCAAGTGCGTTTGATGGTCCGTTTAAGCTTATGTTTATTTATTTTCGTTTAATTCAGTTTAATAAGGGGACAATTGTTTTAATCCGATTTAAATTCAGTCTTGTACTTAGCTTTAAATATTGCTGTTTGTAAGGAGGGTTTTAAGCCTTTGTAACCTCCAAATTGGCGACTGAATTAGGAGGCTTTTAGAGCTTTGTAACCACCGGTTTTAAAGGCTACGAAATGGCTTTTAAATGGCTGTTTAAAGCTCTTGTAACCACCGGTTTTTAGCTGAGTGTTTAGGCTATTTATAGCCAGCTTGTTGAATGGAATTAAACAACCAATTTTGAAGAATAAACAATTGTTTTCAGTTTACTTTGAATTATTGATTATAATTCAACCTTTTCTTTTTTTTGGACGTGTTTCTTACTTAAGGAGCCGATTGTGAGTCAATAGGTCTTGCCTTTCAATCATGTTTGACGAGCTATAGGTCTAGCTTGTTAATTAACTATCCTTACTCATACAACGAGTTTTTAAACTCGTATCAGCTACATTGTAACTCAACAAGGAAAAAGAAATATAATTCCATGGTGAAAACAAGCTAAATAGCCAATAACCATTATTACTGAACCGCAATGTAGGGAAACAATAATTTGCCCGTCAATTCTACAATCCATGCATTATTTGCTCATAATGGTAATTGTTTGCATTTTACTCCAAGAGTACAAAACATTTAGAGAATGATTTCAATGCTTTGATACCTAATAACTAACTTAATTTCTGTAATTTTTCCTACTCTATAACATAATTAATTCTCACTAGCAAGAACATGTAGCTTAACAAATTCACTAGAAATATCAACAGATTTCAACAAAGTGGCCAACTTAACAGTATAAACATCAACATTCGATAACAAACAACATCGAAATTAGAATTAATCAACAAAATTAATCTAGGTATAAATAATTACTTCGTGAAATATTTCTTGACTGTCATAAGTAGAGAGAGAATGAAGAACCAGTGAATTGAGTGGTGGATGACCTCAGCTCGGCAACGTGGCAACCAACGAGGATGCGCCGGGGAGGAGGGGATATAAGAGTAGGGAACACAACCAGCGAGCATGTGGGGTACGTATAATATCGCACCATTTTAGCAACACATGTGGGGTCTTGAATTACTATAATATCACAACATAAGTAAGATTAAAAAGATTACCTAATTAAGTGGTGGGTTGTCGAAGATGGCAATTCAAGACCACCATTATCGGCGGTACGAGAGAGAGAGAGAGAGGGAGAGAGAGAGAGAGAGAGAGAGAGAGAGAGAGAGAGAGAGAGAAGCACCGCCAACAAGAATAGTGCAACAACAAGAACCGTATCAATTACGACCAACCAGATGGAGAGGCGGGAAAGCAGTCGTTCTGGCGCGGCGACGCAGAGGATAGAGAAAATTTAATTCGAGAGGAAGTGAGGTGAATACTTGGATTTAAATAAATTATTTTAGAGCAACAAAATCCATAATCATTATAAGAATTAATTCCCAAAAATATATCTAAGGTAAAACCCGAAATTTAAATTTCGAAGACTATCTTAAGAGTTAATAATAAAATTTTCAAATTCATTAACTAATTTTTAAAACTTGAAAACCATAATGTCACATTCATTTAGAAAGAAAATTTTAAGAGAAGCATTAAGAAAATAGTTAGACTTAATGATCAAGTTAAAACCTGCTCAAAATCTGGCATATTACACTATACCGAACTTACAAGAAGTTTCGTCCTTGAAACTTCAAAATGTTAAACCTTAAGTCAATTGAATAAACTTAGTTACTAGTTACTTAGTTAATTATAAATAGCTGAAATAAGTAGAAACTTATAAATGTAACTATAAAAAGAGTACAAGATTTATAAGCTTATAAACCTTACGTATGCAGCACGAAGCAAGCTTACTTATAAAATTCTTGTGCACGATAGCTCTTATATATGTAGCAAAACTTGTGGCACAAGTGAAGGTTTGTAGTAATGCGTTCAATAATAAATTCAAACAAAGTTAAATTAAGATTCTACCACGTCAATGAGTTTCAATAAATTTCAACCATTCAACATGTTTACTCTAACTCTATAGTTCACTCTCTTCCAAGCATGTATGAATAGGTCCAATTAGTTCAATTCAGGTCAATCAAATTCAAGGTTAATCAGTTCCAATAAGTCCACTTAAGTTCATGTTTAGAGGTTAGAGTTTATGGTTTTAGGGTTTAGGGTTTTGGCATAACTTATTTTTCATTTTTTTTATTTACATTAATAACAAGCGCATATTCAAGTAATTCTACGGCTGCCCTAAAATTAGTTAACTCAACCAAAGAAACAAGTCTGTCCAAGGTGCGTTGTTTTAAGTGTCAAGGGTTTGGGCATTATCAAAAAGCGTGTCCAAATAAACGGGTAGTGACCTTAAGAGAAGTTGTTGAATGCCGTGAGGAGTTATTTGAAGAGGAGAAGAGGTTGGGGACATTTTTGTGTTTGATGAGAGTGGCGATGAAGAGGAGGAGGAGGGGTATGAGAGGCTCCAGTTTATGACACAAATCTGGTTCTTAGAGCTCTACAAACCCAAATTGCATCTACTGATTCGGACCAACGAGATCAGTTTGGTTTAAGTCGGAGCCGTTTGATTGAAATTATTCAAAATAATTAATTTTAATTATTTTTGTAAGGCACCATTATTTTAATTAAATTAAATTTTGATTAGAATAATTCTAAGGATTAATAATTCGAAATTGATTAATCTTTTAGGACGCGTTTTACATGAACGTGAATTTTTATTAAATCATGTAAATACTCGCATATTTACTTGGGCCCTTCGTTTTAGGACACGAATGGATGAATGCATAGATATTATTTTATGTATTGAAGGTATTAAAGGTGACTAGTATGGTCTATCTAGGATAGTTAAATACGGTCTGCATACCGTTTTATTTTTGAATGTAAAGTTTTAAAATATGGTATGCGTACCATTGAAGTTTTAATGTAATAATTAGGTTTTTATTATTTCAAATTCTTCTAGATTATTTAAAATTTTAAGTTAGCTTTTGAATGGATTTCAAGACGATGCCAAGCTAACAAGGTGAAGGGAAGATTGGATGCTTCAAGACAAAGTTTTTGGGCCATACTAGTTCACCAAAGTTAGTTATGCACTTATATATATTGATTGAATGTATATTATGCATGAATGTTGTTTATATGTTTGATTAGATTTAGTTCACTAAATAATCAAACCAACATAGAAACAACTACGTCAAAAGTAATATTGAGTTTATAATTGCCTTCCATATCAAGCACTTACAAAAATCTAAGGACCTAAGATAGTAGGTTTCCTCCAAAGCGAGGTGCTATTTTAGTATACTTAGATGGTAAGGTATCTAAAAGGAACACGTTGATTGTGGTTTTAACTCAAACAATATTGGCACATATTGTGGCAATGGGATTAATTATGGTCTTAATTTATTAACCAAGAGTAATTTAGAGATTACTAGCAATCGGTTTCGCTTACCTAGAATCTTAAAAAACTTAAGACAAGCCAAAGCATGCTTAAGAATTTAGGACTTTTAGGGTCTTGGAATCGTTTCATTCATTATGGACCATGTTTATTTTGCATGAATGAAATGTTTAATAGATTTAATTATTGCATGATTGCTTTTATTTCAAAGTTATTAAAGGATTATGAATGGTTGTTTATTGAAAGTTATTTTCAATTGTAGAATATCTAAAACAACAATCAAAGCATCAGAAATTTTGGATGTCGAGTTGAACTTCACTAACTTTCTGGAATGGGAAAGGAAACTTAAAGAAGTTTTAAATGCTAACGACATGAGCTATGTCATCAAGAAACCTTTCCTTAGCTATTATGCGAGGGGTATGACTCCAGAAAGGTGAAGAAATTGGGCACTTCACAAGTACCTTGTCTTGGAACTTATCCTAAAATCTATCCCTGAAAATTGGAGAGGGAGGTTCATTACCTATGAGCCTCATGCACTCCTAAGTCATCTAAGGGATAGATGTCGTGTGAGGTATCAACCCAATGGCCAAATTGTTGGCAACATTGTTGATGAATTGGCTAATTCAATGAGCAATCTCAAACTCATTACCCCACATGAATTGTGTATGGAAGTTGAGCTTCTAGAGGCACAAAAGAGTATTTACAAGGCTAAGATGGACTATAACACACCAATTCGATCTCATGTGAATATGATGATTGGATTGTTCTTCACAATTGAGAGACTTGGTGGTTCCATCAAAGAGCCAATAGCTATATCCCTTGTGCTAAACTCTCTTCATAGGGATTATGAGGGGTTTAAGATGCACTATCTCTTTAATCAGAAAGAGAACACATTCAGTAAGCTTATGGACATGCTTGTGAAATTCGAGAGAATCCTAAAGTTCAAGTAAGACCCTTTGAATGTGAAGTGCACTAAGTTCAAGAAAGTAAGCAAGGGGAAGAAAAGCAAGGGTGCATCTTCATCTACTCCCGAGGGCAAGATGCGCCTTCTAAGACCAAGATGAAGAAGAACACCTTTCCTTCAACGGCGCAATGCTTCTACTGTGATGAAATTGGTCATTAAAAAAGAAATTGCCCTAAGATAAAGGAAGATGAGAAGGACAGAAACGTCGCTTCTCCTTCAGGTATGTATGATATACATTGTAATCTTGCAAATTCTACTTCTTAAGTATTAGATACTGGTTGTGGCTCACACTTATGTTCCAATTCACAAGGACTAAGGAGAAGTAGAAAGCTTGATAAAGGCGAGATGGCTCTAGCGTGGGAAATGGAGCATAGATTGTTGCATTAGCCGTAAGATCTTATTCTATATCTTTGCCTAGGGTTTTGTTTTGGAACTAGAAAACTGTTACTATGTTCCTAGTATCACCAGAAACATCATTTCCATTTCAAGTTTGGATTCTAAAGGTTTTAGTTTTCAATTTAAAGACAACAGTTATTCTTTTTCTTTAAATGGAATGTTTTATGGTTCAGCATAACAAGAAAATTGTCTATATGTGCTAGATACAAGAAAACAAATCTATAACATAAATACCAAAAAGGCTAAAACTGGTGATTCCGATCTCATATATCTGTGGCTTTGTCGATTAGGCCATATAAACACAAAACGCATGTAAAGACTTCAAAAGAAGGGCATTCTAGAATCATTCAACTTAGAGAAGATTGATCAATGCGAGTCTTGTTTACTTAGCAAAATGACAAAGCGACCTTTCTTAAAGGTGGGAGAAAGAGCAAGCGAACTACTAGAGCTAATACATACGGACGTATGTGGGCCTACGAGTACGAAAGCTAGAGGTGATTTCAGCTATTTCATAACGTTTACGGACGATTTTAGCAGATATGGCTATATTTACTTAATGAAACACAAGTCTGAATCGTTTGAGAAATTCTGAGAATTTCAAAATGAAGTAGAGACTCAACATGGCAAGAAAATCAAATCTCAAAGATCAGATTGAAGAGGTAATATCTTAGCCACGAGTTTGATGACCATCCAAAAGAGTGCGGTATTCTTTCTGATTTGACTGCTCCGGGGACACCTCAATGGAATAGAGTGTCGGAACAGAGGAACATGACCTTACTTGATATGGTAAGGTCAATGAGAGGTCAAGCCGAACTTCCTTTACAATTTTGAGGACATGCGTTGCAAATAGCAGTACTCAAACTGAATCGTGCTCCGTCAAAAGATGTTGAAAAGACTCCATACGAATTATGCACTGGGAAACTTCCAAAGTTGTCTTTTCTAAAGATTTGGGGTTGCGAAGCATATGTCAAGCGATTAATTACGGACAAGCTTGCACCAAAATCTGACAAATGTTTCTTCATTGGGTATCCAAAAGAAACTAAGGGGTATTATTTCTTCAACAAGTCAGAGAATAAAGTATTCGTTGCTCGTGACGATGTCTTTTTGGAAAGAAATCAAATTTCCAAATTGACAAGTGGGAGAATAATAGACCTCGAAGAGATTCGAGACGAACAACGAACCAAGAACTCTTTAGAAGTATTTCAAGTTGAAGAACCTCCAAGGCCTTCAGAAAAGCCATTGGGACTAGTTTTGCAAGATGTTGTTTCCCCTCGTAGGTCACATAGAACTAAGTTTTAGCCGAATAGATGAACACGTGTCCTCTTGACTGCAAACTTAGAATTTCTCATATTAGATAGTGATGGACCTATGTCCCACAAAGCAAGCTATGACGAGCCCAAGCTCCACAAAATGGTTAGAGGACATGAAATCTAAGATAGACTCCATGTCTGAAAATCAAGTCTGGGATCTTGTTGATTTGCCGGATGGGTTTACACCTATCGGAAGCAAATGGATCTTCAAATTGAAGAAAGACAAAGATGGAATTATATACATATACAAGGCTAGATTGGTAGCATAAGGTTACAGGCAGGTTCACGGCGTTGACTACGATGAAACCTTTTCTCCAGTCGTTATGCTTAAGTCTATTCAGATAATCCTTGCAATTGACGCATTTCATGACTATGAAATATGGCAAATGGATGTCAAAACTGCCTTCTTGAATGGTGTTCTTGAAGAGACTGTGTTTATGAAACAGCCAGAGGGTTTTGTCGATCCAGAGAATCAAGGAAAGGTATGTAAGCTTAAGAAATCCATTTATGGATTGAAGTAAGCATCAAAGAGTTGGAATATACGATTTGATGACACAGTCAATGAATTTGGCTTCATCAAGAATCAGGACGAACCTTGTGTATACAAGAAAGTTAGTGGGAGTAAAATTGCATTCCTAGTCTTGTATGTAGATGACATACTGCTTATTGAAAACGACATTTCTATGTTGGAGTCTTTAAAGACTTGGCTTGGAAAATGTTTCTCAATGAAAGACTTAGGAGAGGTGTTGTGGGATCTTTTGTGGTGATGACGTGTCACGTGTTCCTCGGAGGTATCAAGTATGCGCTGGCACGATCTTCCTGCAACCTGCAAAACAAGAATATTCCCGTAGGAATATTCCCTCCGATGCCTACGTAAGTACTCCCTCCGTCCCAGATTAGTTGTTACACTTTCCTTTTTCGTCCGTCCCAGATTAGTTGTTACACTCCTAAATTTAGGAATGACCCCACAATTATTATATTGTCTCTCTCTTCCCACTAAATTTTTTTTGTCCCCACACCCTCTCTCATTCAATTAAAAAAATACCTCACTAACTCATATCACATCTACTTTTTCAATAAAATAACAATTGATAACCAAACAATCACTTATCACCTAAAACTTTGTGCAAAGATAAGTGTAACAACTAATCTGGGACGGAGGGAGTATTGGCTAGAGAGAGAAGTAACTTGTAGAGAGAAGGCAGAGCAAAGATAGTTTAAGGTAGGTGGGAATGAATTGAATGCCCCCTTTTACCAAGGGATCTGCACTATTTATAGTGCTAGGGTTGCTTGGAATTTCATCCTTAGACCCTGGCTGCATGATTGGATGTTTTCCGAGATTAGGACATGTGTCCGTAGTGGGAGGTCCAATTAGACCTGTTGGTCCTTTTGCATGTTAGGCTTGCCTGCAAGCTTTCGACTTTTAGACATGATTTGGCTAGAGACTCTACCAATCAGATGGGCCCATGGGCCTAAGTGATGGGCCTTTGTTCTGGATGTGGATATGGACTCTGTATGGAGTCGAAGTATTCATGTCAGAGGACCTTTGGCTTCCTTATTGGGCCATCCTAGTAAAGCCATGTGGTATTCTATAGTTTAGGCCACATCATTTTCCCCTCAAGGAGGGTGCCCCTTGCCCAGGTGGGGTAGCCTTCTTGTCATGGTGGAGTGCCACGCGTGGTTGCTTTTCGGAGCCTGGTTTTGCCTTTAAAATCTTCATAAATTGTTTATTTTCTCTCATTTGCCTTTTGTTGTTTCAAAGAGATTTTTAGAGAGAGACGGGGGTTCTAGGACGGCTCGTTCTTCAAGGAGAAGAAAGTGTGTGGCTTGCCTTCCTCGTATCCCACGTGAGGATTTTGAAGATGACTCTTCCAGTTCTTCGGATGAGGAGTTTGCAAAAAATCTTCCTCCTATGGTTCGTGGAAAGGAGGACATGGACTTGTTTCCTTCTGACATCCTCCCTAACAGGAAATGGTTGAGGTACCTAAAGGAGCAAGGCCGTGACTTTGAGAGTTTCTTGCTCTTGTCTCGTGGCTTTAGTTTTAGGTGTCCTCGTCCCCATAGTATTGTAGACCGTCTTTCTTTGGGAGAGGTTGCTGTCTATACGGCCACCTTTCGATTGGGCCTTAGGTTTCCCTTGCACCCTTTTGTAATGGACGTTTTAAATGGTTATGATATTGGCCTAGCCCAGCTGACCCCTAATTCTTGGGCGAATGTTTTTGGTTATATTGCCAAGTGTGCGTTGAGTGACGTCACCCCTTCCTTTTCTTCTTTTGTTAGACTTGTAGATATCGCTCCTTCTTCTCGTTCTCCCCAGGGATGGTTTACACTGTATAGCCGGCGGGGTTATAAGACGGTAGTGGGTAAGTCCTCTAGCTGGGTGTGGTGGAGGACGAAATGGTCTATTATCCGAATGGAGGACCTTCCTCTTTCAGAGCGTCTTTTTCACTGGAATTACCGGCCTCGCTTCTTGTCTAAAACTGACACCTATCCTCGCCTTCTGTCAAGAGAATGGAGGCTCATGAAGGCTTTATTTCAGGCTGAAATGTATCGGCTGTCTGCAAAGAGTCACGCGTGGGTGCCTGATAGTTGGCTTCCCTATGTGGGTCAGTTTACCAACATGGTCTTTCTTGCGGCCGTTGGTCTCTGCCCTTACTTACATAGAGGTAGAGTTGCGTCTATTTTTCGTAAATAACCTTGTTTTCTTGTCCTTCACTGATCGCCTTGGCTTGTGTAGATTCTGCTATGAGTCGTCTGTCCCCAGATGACAAGGGATTAGTGGACGTGCCCACCTGGTTGTCCCAGTTGTATACAGACGACGTCTTTAAAGCCGTGGAGGCCAAGAAGAAAGAATCCTTGAAGAAGTCGGATGAGGGGGCTTCTGGTGACGCTTCCAAGGTACGTTTTATTCAGTTGGACGCATTTTTAGAATCTTTAAAGCCTATGCCGGTTTTTTCACCCGTTTCGTTTTCAGGGGCCTACTTCATCGGCTACGAAAAAGCGTCCCGCCTCTTTGTCAGTAGCCCTTAAGCCCGAGCGACCCTTTTTCAAGAAGTTGGGCAGTATTGATGCTGCGGTGAAGCCGCCAGCAACGAAGCTGTCAGCCCCTCTGGCTGGGGGAGAGGGAGCCTCTGTTCCACAAGTGACAGATCTCCCTCCTGTGCCAAAGGAGACGTCTCCCCAGGTGGCGGATGTGGGTGATTCAGTAGCCAAGGCGGCTGCTACCGGGACACCTACTGGTGAGGCTGGTGCATCTGGCGAAGCTGCGGATGTTGGTCATGCTGCTGCTTCCTCGTCTAGAGAGAGGAAGAGATGGGAGTCAAAGACCCTTCTCCTACTGGGGACGCGTCAATGCCTCCGCCTGCTCCGTCAACTGGTTAGTTCTTTAATACTTAGGACGTCTTGACAAGTTAGTGGTTTTGTATATTGAATGATGTATGGATGTTGGCTCAGGTGATATGTTCGAACGGATGAGGCGGGCAGAGGTGGCGCATATTCCCCCATCTAGCGGGTTTAGCTCGGAGGAAAAGGACAAGATCCTTTCTACCGTCTATGATGCTATTCCCAAGGAGTATGTGAACTCTCTGCCTGGAATTGACCAGGAGTACTTTGGAGCCATGCAGTTCCTCGTACTTAACGTGAGCATTTTCTTAAATTTGGTTTTACACTCTCTTTAGTTTTTCCCCTAATGTTTTGGAGTGAATTAAACTTGTTTCTGTTCTTGGCAGCTCTTCATCCGTTGTGCTGAGGGTAGACAGTACCGCTTCGACATGCAATAAGAGATGTTGAACCACCAGGACCGGATTGAGAACCATGAGCAGTATGCTGAGAAAATGGCAAGAATGATCAATGAGGACGCGGATGTCCAGGTCAGGTCAGAGACGGCTGCTCTAAAAAAGGCCGAGGAGGATGCTCAGAATTATGAGAAGAAGTTGTTGGAGCATGAGGAGAAACTGACTGCTCTTAGGACCGGGTATGCTGCCATCTCAGAGCGGGTTACCAACTTTTCTTCCAAAGTGGACGCCCTGGAGAAGAAGCTTAAGGCCACCCAAGATGAGATTGAAACCATTCAGGGTGAAGCCGCATGTTTCTTCAAGCTTGGGGAGGAGGTCATTTTGGAGAGTGCTCAGCGGGCTTGGGTCCAATCGATGGATGGTAAAGACTTTTCCTTGTTCAGACGCCGGATTTCTTACCAAATGGCCGTCTCGGCCGCTCAGCGCCTTGGGCTTGATCCTCCTGAGTTTTTTTAGTGAAGGGGAGGATGAGGACGCAGAGGAAGAGGAGGTAAACTCTCCTAAAGAACAAGACGCCCAGGATGGAAGCTCGACGGCCCCTCATCCGTAGGCTGCTGCATCTTACTGTTGATTGTGTGGCGCCGTAGGCGCTTGTAATAACATTGATGCCTTAGGGCATTTAATTTATTTGGGTTTGTTGCGCCTTGTGCGCATGTATGAATGTTTAGTGTCTTCTGTGCACTTATGTTTTTATTCCATTTCAGTTTCATACTGATTTTTCGGGAATATGCTTTCTTTCCCAATAGTGGACGGTTACCCCAGTGTTTTAGGTGATCAGCCTAATTTGGGGCGCTAATCTAGGCCACTCCTTAGGCCGTCAACCGATTAGTCTTTTGTGACACCTTCAAAAGGGAGGGCGTCCATGGCTGCTTTGTTGAGTCTTTTATGCGTTTTCACATCTTTAACATTGCTAATTAATTTAGGCCACTTCTAAGGTCGTCGTTCAATTAGCCATTTGTGACGCCGCCAAGTTGGAGGACGTCAAGGTGGAGGAACTTCTTTGATTGAGTTACTTTCTTTCGTTTGTTATATGATTTGGAGTTTCATTTGATGAGTGCCTTTATTGGGCCATAAGTTTATCAGAGTTTTGACAGGAGGAACATTATCATAAAGTTAACATTTTCCTAAGTAGCAAATATAGGTTGGCCGCTTTGTAGGCAAGCATTACAGGCCGTTTTGTTGGCTCTTACATAGTTGCTAGGCCGATTTGTAGGCTCATATTACATAAAGTATTCGGACTAGTCTAATGACATTCTACTCTTCAGCCACTTTTCTCTATTTTGACCGGGATACTCTCGCTGGCAGTGGGTGGCTCCTCTTCATATTTCCTTTTGCCTTTCGTCCCGGCCGGGTCTTTCCTCCACGCTGACGGGTTAAGAGTTGTGAGGTAATAGTCTCTCGCTTGCTGTTGGTCTCCATGTATAGTCCCTATTGCCCCATCGTCACATACATACTTCAAGAGCATGAGATGGGTGACAACCACTGCCTTAATCTTGTTCAAGGTGGGTCGTCCCAGAATGACATTGTATGCCGTCAAATCTTTGAGATTAGGAAGTCCATCCCCATCTTTCGTCCATCTTTACGATCTCCAATCCAAACCGGCAAGTTGATGACGCCTACTGGATGTATGATGCTTCCTCCAAAGCCAATGATAGGGTAGTGGATGCTCTCTATGGTTTTAGGGTCGTGAGCTAGGCGGCTGAGGCACTCCATGCTCATTATATCAGATGAACATCTAGTATCTATCAAGATGCGCTTTACTCTCATGTTAGAGATTTTGATCTCGACCACAAGAGGGTCGTCATGCGGGGTGGCTACACGTCCACCATCTGATTCACAAATCTCTATCCGAGGGAATGGGTCCACCGCTAATTTCCCCGATAACATTACCTGACCTAGACGGCGGGCATAATCTTTATGTCCCCTCATGGTGGGTCCCTCAGCAGCTGGTCCTCCTGATATGACGGTTACAAATCCCCCTTCACTGTGATTTCCTTCTATAGCTGAGACAGGTGACTTGTTTTTGTTGTACTGATTCTTTCCCGTGCCGTGAGTGCTTCTTTGCAGGTAGTTCTTTAGGTGCCCCTTGGAGGCTAGGCCGTCCAGGGCTCTCTTCAGGGTTCTGCAATCCTTGGTGTCATGCCCTATATCTTCGTGGAACTGACAATACAGCTTAGGATCTCGACTCTCAGCGGGAGATTTCATGGGGAAGGGCCGTTCAAGATCGAACCTAGTCCCGACGTCTACCAGGATTGTCAGGAGGTATGTATTGTATTCGAAATATACTCTTTCTTGTGGACGTCCTCTCTTCAGTCCTGGAGAATTGGTATCATGCTCTTTCGAAAGAGCCCAAGTACCATTTACTCGTGGGACTTTCCTGTCTATCTTCTCTTTCTTCCCTGAGGAGTCTGTCGCTTCACCAGCCTTTCCATCCTTGGACGCACTGCATATTTCTGTTGCATGAATAAAGGCTTCGGCCTCGTCCAAGACTTCAGCCATAGTCCGGACACTTTTCTTAACCAAGTCAAACTTGAATGACCCTTTCTTCAATCCTTTGATAAAATTATCGAAGGAGACGCCATCGGGCAGATCTGGGATCTGTCTGGCTTCTAGATTGAAGCGTTTAACATAGCTTCGCAAAGACTCATCTTTTCCTTGTTGAATGCGTCCCAAGTGCATGCTTGTTTTCCTTTCTTCCTTGTATGCCATGAACCTGGTGGAGAACAAGGTTTGTAGCTCGTTAAAGGAAGCAATTGATCCTGGGGGCAGTCGCTCAAACCATCTGGACGCCACTCCTTTAATGGTAGCTGGAAAATATTTGCACCATGTGGCCTCGTTGGTTCCTTGGACATACATGTGGTGACGGTATGCAAACTAAGTGCATGTCCGGGTCGGTGGTACCATCATAAGCTTCAATGGTGGGAGTTTTGACTTTAGGCTCTTTCGGGGCGTTCATTATGTCCTCACAGAAGGGAGTGCTCATGTGTCTCAACGTCAAGTTATTCAATCCTTGTTGGATATGATAAGTTGGTTCACGAGGCTTGAGATCATACGAGGACGCATGCTCACTCTATTGGGTGTCATCTGAGTTTTTCCTCGAGTAGAGGGGTAAAATGGGAGATCTTCCATAACTAGAGTAGATCCAGTGCCTGATAGTTCAGATTCAGCTTCAAAGTGTTCCTGACGTCTTAAGGATGGCCGCAGAATGGCTGGTGGGTTCACCCGGGAAGGTGGTCGCGTGGCCCTTCTCTCGCCGAGGCAGAAAGGCTTGATGGCCGCGGTCAATCTCCGAGCGTTCTGCCAAAGGACTGGCTCCTCGGCTAGCTTGTGGACGGGAACTTTCTCCTGCTCTCCATACGTTGGATCTGAGTGGCATTCTGTTTATCCGATTAACGCCAAGACTGAGAGGCCTTTACGGAGCCGTCCTTTCAGTGCTATAGATCAACATGTTCCTTCGTATTTCATCCTGCAACGTGGTGCTCATCTGCTGTCGGAAAGTTTGATTCATTTGTTGTTGGAATCCTGCAAGGATTTCACGCAGTGATCCCACCGAGACAGGCAGGTCCAAGTTTTCATCTAGCACGGCGTCCTTGACACTGGGGGCTTAGATGGCTGCTTGGTGGGGGTGCTTCCAGGTCTGGTTCCTCCTCCACAATTACCTCGGCCTCTTGAACTCGGCGCTGCGTGCTTACAGCATTTGCCACTCGGTTTGCTTCCTCTATATGGCGTTGACTCCTTTCCCGGGGCCATCTCTCCTCTAATTCACCATTATACTCTCCTTCAGATTGTGGTTCGGCCATGATACTATACCTCTCCACAGACGACGCCAAACGTTGTGGGATCTTTGGTGGTGATGACGTGTCACGCGTTCCTCGGAGGTATCAAGTATGCGCTGGCACGATCTTCTTGCAACTAGCAAAACAAGAATATTCCTGTAGGAATATTCCCTCCGATGCCTAAGTAAGTATTGGCTAGAGAGAGAAGTAATTTGTAGAGAGAAGACAGAGCAAAGATAGTTTAAGGTAGGTGGGAATAAATTGAATGCCCCCTTTTACCTAGGGATCTGCACTACTTAGAGTGCTAGGGTTTCTTGGAATTTGATCCTTAGACCCTGGCCGCATGATTGGATGCTTTCCGAGATTAGGACAAGTGTCCGATAGTGGGAGGTCTGATTAGACCTGTTGGGCCTTTTGCATGTTAGGCTTGCCTGCAAGCTTTGGACTTTTAGACATGATTTGGCTAGAGACTCTACCAATTAGATGGGCCCATGGGCCTAAGTGATGGGCCTTTGTTCTGGATGTGGATATGGACTATGTATGGAGTCGAAGTATTCATGTCGGAGGACCTTTGGCTTCCTTATTGAGCCATCCTAGTAAATCCATGTGGCAGTCTATAGTTTAGGCCACATCAAGAGGCATAGTACATATTGGGCATCAAGATCTATAGGGATAGATCTAAGAGGATGACAGGATAAGCCAGAGCACTTACATTGACAAAGTGCTAGCTAGGTTCAGTATGATGGAAGCCAAGAGAGGCCATCTACGCATGTCACATGGCATATATCTAAGCAAGACTCAGTGTCCCAAGATATCTGATGAGCATAGAAAGATTAGTGGAATTCCATATGCTTTTGCTATTGGAACTATCATGTATGCTATGATTTGGTCAAGGCCGGATGTTTCGTTTGCACTTAGTGGAACGAGCAGGTACCAGTCATACCCAGGTGAGGCGCATTGGACTGCTGCCAAGAATATCCTAAAGTACCCGAAAAGGACAAAGGATCAATTTCTGGTCTATGGTGGTACAGAGATGATTTCAGATCATAGTTTGGTTTTGTGTTCTGCCTTAATGGCGAAGCAATAAGCTGGAAAAGTGCTAAGCAAAGTACTATTGTGGATTCTACAACTACAGCAGAGTACATTTCTGCCTCAAAAGCAGCAAAGGAAGCCGTTTGGATTCAAAATTTTATCGATGAGTGTGGCTGAATATATTGATGAGTTTGAATAGTTGTCCTTAGTGGGCGAAATTGAGGAGATTGAGGAACAAAACATGTCTAGGTTTTTAAGGGGTTTAAACTACAATATTGCCAATACCGTATACCTTTATCCACATTCTGATTTTGATACTCTTTGTGGACTTTGTTTAAAATTGGAAAACCAAGGGAAAGCAAAATATGGGGGAGGGTCAAGTATGGATGGTAATGCCGAGTCTTGGTCTAAATCCTAACTTATCTTGAAACCAAACACATCACCTAGTACCGTAGGTTTCAAGTAATTCTACGGCTGCCCCAAAATTAGTTAACTCAACCAAAGAAACAGTCTGTCCAAGGTGCGTTGTTTTAAGTGTCAAGGGTTTGGGCATTATCAAAATGCGTGTCCAAATAAACGGGTAGTGACCTTGAGAGAAGCTGTTGAATGCCGTGAGGAGTTGTTTGAAGAGGAGAAGAGGTTGGGGGACGTATTTGTGTTTGATGAGCGTGGCGATGAAGAGGAGGAGGTGGGGTATGAGGCTCAAGCTTATGACACAAATCTGGTTCTTAGAGCTCTTCAAACCCAAATTGCATCTACTGATTTGGACCAACGAGATCAGTTGTTTCATACTAAATGTCTAGTGAAAGATAAGTGGTGTAGTTTGATTGTTGATGGGGGGAGTTGCACCAATGTTGCTTCTAGTGAGATGGTTTCGAAATTAGGCTTAATCACTACAGCCCATTCTAGGCCATACGCACTCGATTGGCTCGATGATGGTAATAGTGTGAAGGTGTCGAAAAAGTAAGGGTTGGTTTGACTATGGGTTCGTATGTGGATGAGATTCTTTGTGATGTTATTCCTATGGATGTTTGTCATATTTTGTTGGGTCGTCCTTGGCAGTTTGATAGGGACGTGGTTCACAAGGGGAGAAGCAACGAGAATGAATTGAGAGACAAAGGCAAGAAGATTGTGCTAAAGCCTATGTCATCACAAGCGGTTCGATCCATGAGTGTGCAGCAAAAAAAGAAGCTGAATCTCACCATGTTGGCTAGTGAAAGAGAGATGGAGAGTTGGTGTATTTGCTCGTGGATAAGGAAAGTTCGATCGAAGGCCAAAATTGGAAAGAAGGCACTCCCATTGCCGAGTTGCTTTATCAGTTCAAGGATGTATATTTCCCGACAAATTACCACTAGGTTTGCTCCTATTCGTCGTATTGAACATCAAATGGATCTTGTTCCAGGGACTTCTTTGCCTAATAAGGCTTCTTATCGTTGCAATCTGGAGGAAACAAAGGAGTTGCAAAAACAAATTGATGAACTTGTGAGTCGAGGCTATGTTAGAGAAAGCTTGAGTCCATGTGCTGTTCCGGTGTTGCTTGTGCCTAAGAAAGATGGGACATGGCGTATGTGTGTTGATAGTAGGGATGTGAATAATATTACCATCAAGTATCGTTTTCCAATTCCAAGACTTGATGATATGTTAGATGAGCTCCATGGTCCGAAGTTGTTCTTAAAAATTAATTTGCGGAGTGGTTATCATCAGATTTGGATGCGTGAAGGAGATGAGTGGAAAACGGCTTTCAAGACAAAACATGGTTTGTATGAATGGACCGTCATGCCATTTGGTCTCACTAATGCTCCTAGTACGTTTATGAGGCTAATGAACAAAGTGCTTAAATCATTTTTGGGCAGATTCATTGTGGTATATCTCGAAGATATCTTGGTGTAAAATAAGAACGAAGAGGAGCATCTGATTCATTTGAGGGATGTTTTTGAAACCCTTAGAGCTCAAAAGCTCTATGGGAAGCTAGAGAAGTGTTCGTTCCTTGTTGATAATGTGATATTCTTTGGCTATGTGGTTTCGAAGGATGGGGTGTCCGTGGATCAGTCCAAGATCGAGGCTATCAAATCATGGCCTAGTCCTAAAACTATAAGTGAGGTGCGTTCATTTCATGGTCTTGCTTCATTTTATAGACGTTTTATTCGTGATTTCAGTACCGTTACTAGTCCTATTACTAGTTGTTTGTGAAGGAAATAATTCCCTTGGTCCAAGTATGCATTTAATATTAAGTCTAATAAATGCGGTTCAGTATTAATTAACAAGTTAATAATTCAGTGAGATCAAGTGAGCTCAATGCCTAGTGATACGAGTCGTTTATCGTATTAAATTAAAAACCTATCTTAGACCTTCAAAAATATTAACAAGTAATAAAAGGGTAAGAAAAGGGTCGATCCCACGGAGAGATTAATTAATTTCCTTTACATCTAGTTTAACTAATCGATCAAATTGAATATTGCTCAGGTAAATTACAGATTAGACACATAATGTACCTATTTACTAAAAAAAGGGGGGGTGTAAAAGTCGTAATAACCACTACTTGATAATGGCTAAAAATATAACTACTACTAATATGTACAAAAGGGACGACACAACTTAACCAATTCAATTGCATGACTTTTACCAGATTAAGTTCTTTAATATTTAAATATAACCAACCTTTAGAAATTAACCAATTTAACAATACCAACGGTAGAGACTTAAATAACAAAGACTCCCTGTACTCCCTTATTTGTAATCAATTATGAACTAAGCCCAGTTGACTCTTAACCATTCTAATTTTGACAAATATGATCGCAATCTGCATAAATTAAAATTGGTAGCATTATAAACTAGGAGACATCATTAATCCTAATTATTCTAATCACATAAATGCTTACAATAATTAGATTGAACTTATTCTCTAATATAAATTAAATCATGATCGCAGACTTAACGCAAATTAGAGGCTACTTGAATATGATCAAGACTAAGAAAAATCATATAGCTAGCAATAATCGATAATTATGCAAGCACTAGTAATATGCACAATCACCAATTAAACAAGAATCACTAACAACTTCAAATAATAATTAATTGATAAAATACTCAAGTCGGTAATAATATCCAAATTGATTCACCATATCAACATTAAGAATTTAGCAAAATAGATTGAAAGAACAATAATTGGAAACAATAAGTAAGAGAAGAACTTATGAATTATGTGCCAAGAACACCGTACGACACTCGGCTACGATCCCGCGAATCGTCGTTATTCTTGTTCAACCTTTGATTCGAGACTAAACTTCCCTCCGATGGCTGTCTTCTCTTCCAATCGCCCAATTACGAACTCAATCAAACCCTCACTTGACTCACGGTATAATTTCTTGGGTATTGTGTGTCTCCTCTCCGTTGTTGTAGTTTGAGCAACCAATTTATATCAGAAAAAACCCTGGTTTTTTACCAGAGATATCGGAACAGAAAATCCACCATATGATTTCCCCACTCATAGCATAACTGATAACCATACTCCGTTTTTGTAGCAGATCAGTTGAACGGGTCTTTTGGGCAGGAGTTGTACGCCCACAATTTCCCAACTCTCTTTTACAGTTTCAAGAATAGGAAGATGAAAGGAATGGGTTTGTGATTGATGATGTGGCGATCCCAATCCTTTGAAGTAAATTGATGTTCACAATTTGTTGCTCACGTGACTTTTAGGTTGATTGCCCACTTGATTTCCCCACCTATGACAAGGTAACACCATAATTAAGTAGAATTAATACTAAAAATATATAACTAACACAAAACAATCTAACTTATTTTAAAACTAGTAAAATCCTAAAATATATGGTAAAGGTCAACTATATATCTAGTATTAGAGAATAAATATGTAGTACATTATGCACTTATCAAATTCCCCCATACTTAGATTTTGGTCGTCCTCGATCAAAATAAACAAAACTAAGATGTACTGTGTGAATAAAGAAATGGAACCCAGTTACTTTAGACAATCTAACCCTCCACCGTAAAGGGACCAAAAGTGTACTTAGGAGATCAAGTAGGACTTTTATATGGTTGTAATGGGGCTAAGGTTAAGGGTAGGAAAGATATTTAGGAATATGGTGTCAAATAGAGCCTAGCTAATGGAGCAAATGAACAATGAAAATACTCGACCTTATGACATGTATCGGTCACAACATTGCAATGCAACTCTATAGAGCACATATATTCAAACTCTCTATAGTTTTTTTCATTCATATAGGTCCCCCTTTTCAACCAATAAACCAAATAGTATATAATGCATGATCCTTTGCTTTATTATTTTTCATCTGATCATTTTTTTTTCTCTTTTTTTTTCTTTTTTTTTTTATATAAGTACACACCACCCCTTTTTGTTTCATAAACTCTCTGACACACAAATGATACTACCCGAATAGTAATGCCCCATTTCACTAAGCTCGGGTATAGGCCATAGGCTTGTATTGCAAGGTTTGCCAAGAAATGGATATTAAGGCTCAACAGGGCTAAGCAAATGGAATATTTGTGAATAAATAAAGAAAAGACAGCCTAGATATTCTGGAGCTCTAATTATGAAAAGAAAAATATGCCTCAATCATTTCTCCCCTACACTTTGGTCATCGATTTCGGGAAGCTAAAATGCAAGTCCCAATTTGGGCGATCAATAAGGAGAAAAGTAAAGAAGTGAGTCTTACGAGGTTCGTGGCCCTCTATTTCGGGCCTCGTCGCACAAAGGGAAAGAGAAACCATGCAGCACAAACCATGTCAAAGAGGGATTTATGCTACCTTTAAATACCATTTATATTGATCCAATGCAAGCTAGTTTGTGACAAAACCAAAAAAAATATATTTTTTTTTTTTTTTTTAACATTCACTTATTATCCATTTGGTTTGGAAGTCAAAAGAACTAAATTTTATTTTCTTATCTCACAAACACAACTGAGTTTAATTAATATGAGAGACTTCCACAAAAAATTTGACAGCATTTCGTTTAAAAGTGACCAGATGACCAGTTCTAACACCCCCCCCCCCCCCACACACTGAAATCTTGCATTGCCCTCAATGGAGGAAAAAAAATAAAAATTGTAGAGAATAAAGGAGGGACTTAGCTGGTTATGTCACTGATGCCGATAAGTAGTGGATGAACATACTGGTGGTTAGGAAGCTGCTGCTACTGATGATGTTCATTCATTAATGTGATTGTGAATGCTGACAACTCAATTGATTGTGTCAGAAGTGGTGCAGTTGTTGTATGTATCGTAACTTGTTTCTAGTCGATTATGAATCTGCATTCGTTAAGCTACTTGATAGCTTGCTCCGCCACAAAACTGAGTTTCCATTCCTGCATATAAACTAAATAAATCAACAATGAATGGCTAACCCTGTGACAACAAAAAGGCTGAACTATAATTTCTATATTTGTCGGTTGTCCATGCTTCCCTTGTGAGATACTCAAGCTTAGGTTAGTTATAAGAAGGAAAGGGGAACATAGCATGTGAAGTGAAATAAAATACTTGCAGAAAATTAAAACAGTAACGATTAATAAATTTCAAACAGAAAACATAAGAAGAAAACAATTGTGGGTTGCCTCCCAGTAGCGCCTTTATTTTAAGTCGTTGGCTCGACGTTCTCAATTCTTTGTCAGATTTCCTTAAATGTGACATCTTCGATCATCTGCACATAAGTTTGATCATAGAATGGCTTCAATCTGTGACCATTAACTTTGAAAGTTTTGTCAGTACCAAAGTCCTTTATTTCCACTGCACCATGAGGAAACACATTAGTAACAACAAAGGGACCAAGCCATCTAGTTTGTAACTTTCCAGGAAATAATTTCAGTCGAGCATTGAATAAAAGAACTTTCTGACCAACTTGAAAAGACTTCCTAGCTATCATTTTGTCATGGAATGCTTTAGTTTTCTCCTTGTAGTTTTTAGCATTTGCATAAGATTCAAGCCTTAATTCTTCTAACTCAAGGAGCTGTAACTTTCTCTCTTTTCCAGCAGAATCATAATCTAAGTTACATTGCTTCACTGCCCAGAATGATTTATGCTCAATTTCTACAGGTAGGTGGCAGGATTTCCCAAAAACAAGTCTGAAAGGTGACATTCCCATGGGTGTTTTATATGCAGTCCTATATGCCCATAGAGCATCACCTAAACGGAGACTCCAATCTTTCCTATTTGGATTGACCATTTTTTCTAGAATAGATTTTATTTCTCTATTAGACACTTCAACTTGTCCACTAGTCTGTGGGTGGTATGCAGTAGCTACTCGATGAGTCACATGGTACTTTTCAAGAAGGGAACCAAAGGTTTTGTTGCAAAAATGAGTTCCTCTATCACTAATAATAGCCTTAGGCATGCAAAACCTATTAAAAATCTGACTCTTAACAAATTTTACCACTGTTTTGGCATCATCGGTTATCACAGCTTTTGCCTCTACCCATTTAGAAACATAGTCAACAACAAGAATAATGTAGACATTACCAAAAGAAGACGGGAAGGGACCCATAAAATCTATACCCCAAACATCAAATATCTCACAAATCAAAATACCAGATTGAGGCATCTCATTTCTTTTGGACACATTAGCAGTCTTTTGACAACGTTCACAGGATTTGCAAAATTAATAAGCATCTTTATAAATTGTAGGCCAATATAAGCCACATTCAAGGACCTTATGAGCAGTCCTTTGAGGACCAAAATGACCACCACTTTCAAGATTATGACAGAAATTAAGAATGGAAGCATATTCAGGTTTATCTATACATCTCCTAATTACTATATCAGAACAAGATTTCCATAAATATGGATCATCCCAAAAGTAATACTTAGAATCAGATTTGATTTTTCCTTTTGAGTTCTAGATAACGCAGGAGGAAATGTTCTAGCGACTAAGTAATTCACCATATCAGCATACCAAGGAGTATCAACACGACATAAGGAAAGTAATTGTTCATCAGGAAAGAACTCGGTCATTAAAGGCCAATCATCTCTAGGAACAATCCTACTTAAGTGGTCAGCAACCAGATTTTCTACTCCCTTCTTATCCCTAATTTCAAGGTCAAACTCTTGCAACAAAAGCATCCACCTAAGCAATCTAGGCTTTGACTCTTTCTTTTTCAACAAATATTTAAGAGCTGCGTGATCAGAATATACAATCACATGAGTGCCAAGTAAATAAGTTCTAAACTTTTCCAAAGCAAAAACAACAGCATACATCTCTTTCTCAGTCACAGTGTAATTGCATTAGGCAGGATCAAGTGATTTAGAAGCATAATGGATCACATAAGATTCTTTATCTTTCTTTTGACCTAAGACAGCACCTATAGTCTTATCACTAGCGTCACACATGATTTCAAAAGGAAGAGACCAATCAGGTGGTCTAATAATAGGAGTAGAGGTCAGTTTATCTTTCAGATCATCAAAAGCTTTCTTGCATGCATCATTAAAGTAAAAAACTGCATCTTTAGCAAGTAGTACACATAATGGAGATGCAATTTTAGAGAAATTTTTAATAAAACGCCTGTAAAAACCAGCATGCCCTAAAAACGACCTAATTTCACGAACACAAGTGGGATACGGTAATGAACTAATGACATCAATTTTAGCTTTATCAACTTCTAAACCTTTAGCACTCACAATATGTCCAAGAACTACACCTTGTTCAACCATGAAATGACACTTTTCAAAATTCAACACAAGGTTAGTTTCAACACATCTTTTCAGAACACGAGACAAACTATGAAGACATCTATCAAATGAATCACCAAAAATAGTAAAATCATCCATAAACACTTCTATATCCTTTTCAATCAAATCAGAAAAAATACTCATCATACATCTTTGAAAAGTTCCAGGGGCATTGCATAATCCAAAAGGCATTCTCCTAAATGCAAATGTACCAAAAGGACAAGTAAAAGTGGTCTTATCCTGATCTTCAGGAGCTATTGGAACTTGTGTATAACCAGAATAACCATCAAGAAAACAAAAGAATGACTGACCAGCAAGTTTTTTTAGCATTTGATCAATAAATGGCAAGGGAAAATGGTCTTTTCTAGTAGCTTGATTAAGCTTCCTATAGTCTATGCATACTCTCTATCCATTAGAAACTCTAGTGGGAACAAGCTCGCCTTTATTGTTTTTAACAACTGTTATTCCACTTTTTTTAGGGACCACATGAATAGGACTTACCCGTTGAGAATCAGAAATAGGATAGATCACATCCGCATTTATCCATTTAATAATTTCCTTTTGAACAACTTCCCTCATTGAAGGATTTAACCTTTGTTGAGTTTCTCTAGTGGGTTTAGCATTCTGTTCAAGAAATATTCTATGCATGCACAAGGTGGGACTAATGCCTTTTATGTCTGCTAGAGTCCATCCTATTGCTTCTTTATAATTTTTAAGCACATTCAACAGCTTAGCTTCTTGATATTCATTTAAAGAACTTGAAATAATCACTGGCAAAGTCTCATTAGCACCCAAATAAACATACTTCAGATTAGAGGGCAAGGGCTTTAGCTCTAGAATAGGTGCTTCAACAATTGAAGGAATTAGTTTAGGAACTGACAAAGGCAGCGAAAAATTAGAACTTTCATTGTTATCGTGTAATGAGTCCACATCAGCCGCATCAGACACGACTAGTACAGAAAAGTCAGGCATTTCACGCATATCATCATTTTCAAACAGTTTATCACACCACTTGTCAAATACATCCTGAGCCATCCAATCAAAAGCATCAAAAGTTTCTATATAACTGACATTATTGATATCACTTGGGTATCTCATAGCATCAAAAATATTAAACTTAATCATTTCCCCATCAAATTCCATTGTTAAATTACCCTCATGAACATCAATTTTGGTTTTAGAGGTTTTCAGAAATGGTCTACCTAACAACAAGGGAACACTATCACATCTATCACCCATATCCAGAATATAGAAATCAGCAGGAAATACCAATTCATTTACTTGAACAAGTACATCTTCTAAGACTCCTATTGGAAATGTGTTTGATCTATCAGCTAACTGAATAACAATATCAGTTTTAGACAAAGAACCCACATTTAAAGTATCATAAACAGATTTTGGCATAACATTAATGGAGGCTCCTAAATCTAGCATACACCTTTCAAACTTAGAATCACCAATTTTGCAAGGAATACAAAACATGCCAGGATCCTTACACTTAGGGGGAAGCTTCTTTTGGATAATAGCTGAAATATTTTCCCCCATACTTACCTTTTCAGAAGGACGAAAATGCCTTTTGTTAGTACAAAGTTCCTTAAGAAACTTTGCATAACGAGGTACCTGTTTAATAGCATCAAGAAGGGGAATATTGACTTCAATTTTCCTAAAAGTTTCTAGAATTTCATTGTCAAGACTCTCTTTCTTAGCTTTAGCAAATCGAGAAGGGAAAGGAGGCAAATCTTTAAAACGAGAAACAACAGAATCAGATTCAGTTTTACTCTCCCCTTCATTTTCTTTTTCACTCTCCTTCACAGTACCCTCACTTTCCACTCTTTCCCTTGATCCAACTTTAGGATTGACTTCTATCTCTTTTTCAACTTCACGGCTTTTCATTTTAGGTTCAGTTAACACTTTACCACTCCTAAGTGTGACAGCTTTAACATGACCATTGGGATTAGGGATTGTTTGTGATGGAAGTTTACCTGAAAGTTGAGTTTCAAGATTACTTAGAGAAGTGCAAATCTGACCTATTTGAGTGTCTATATGATGAAGGCGCGTGTCAGTTTTCTTTTGATACTCAACACCCTGGCTATGGACTTGTCAAATTTGATTTGTTAGTTGTTTGACTAATTCTTCTAGTGAAGGACCAGATTGGGGTGGTGGATTTGGTTGACCGTATTGCCTTGGTTGATTAGATTGTGGAAGTTGTGGTCTATTTCCATACCTTAGGTTAGGGTGGTCTTTCCAACCTTCATTATAAGTTTGTGAGTAAGGATCATATTTTCTTTGACCAGAATAACCACCTATAGCATTCACATTTTCAGATTGCAATTCAGGACATTTATTAGTAGGATGAGACTCATTATAGCAAATTCCACAAACTCTAGCCTTAGACTCATTACTAGCAACAATTTTAGACACAAGAGTAGTTAAAGTAGCAATTTGTTGAGCATTTTCTTGTAATTGATTCTGAATACCACTTAAATCAACTCCATTTACTCTTTTAACATCATTTCTAGAACCATGTTGTTGGGTGTTTTGAGCCATATTAGAAATTAAAGCCCTAGCTTGGGTTGGTGTTTTATCAACTAATGCCCCCCACTCAAAGCATCTATCATACCCCTATCAGTAGGTAATAAGCCTTCATAAAAGTATTGAATTAATAGTTGTTCACTAATCTGATGTTGGGGACATGAGGAACACAACCTCTTAAAACATTCCCAATACTCATACAAGGACTCATTATCATTCTGCCTAATTCCACATATCTCCTTCCTGATGGATCCAATTAGACTTGCTGGAAAGTATTTTCCTAGAAAAGTTGATGCCATAACATTCCAAGTCTTAATTGATCCAGCAGGAAGATCATACAACCAATCTTTAGCCACATCTTGCAAAGAAAAAGGAAAAGCATGCAATCTAATATGATCCTGTTCAACTCCTTCAAGATTCATAGAAGAACAAACAACCTTAAACTCTTTTAAATGTCGATGAGGATTCTCACCTGACTTCCTGTAGTATTTGGGAAGAAGATTAAGGAAACCTGAATTCAGTTTGAGGGGTTTGTCCAGCTCTGGAAACACAATGCAGAGAGGATCATCTCCCGTATTTGGGGCTGCCATCTCCTTCAAGGTTCTTTCACCTATTTTTGCTCCTTCTAGATTATCTTCTGTTGGTTTAACTTCCTCTGGTTTCTCTTCTATTTGAAATGCGTAGATTAATCTCTCTTGATCTATATACTTCCTGATTCGCTTGAGTTTAGAATTAGGTGTGCTACCGCTCATTCACCTGAAAAGTAAGATACTAGTTAATTAGGGACATGTTTGGCCACTTGGTGCAGACTTATTAGATTAATTAGCTACTGAGCATATACAATCTGACATAGATTTTTAAATGTATGAAAGTGCATAAAGCAATTACCACTAAATGAATATGGAAAAAAAAAAAAAAAAAAAAAAACATAAGCAGCATGTTTAATTCCTAAGTTGAGATTTAGCTCTGTTCATAAGCGAGTTCTTGAATTGCTTCTCAAAATGAACAGCAGTTTTGATTTCCCTGGTTAACTTATTTTAAGTACAACTACAAAAGCTACTGCAAAATATGATACACAGAAAATGAATTCAGAAAACAGAACCTAATTAATCATATGCATGCCTCTGGTTACATTTAAATTTAATCACCTAGACATAGTTGTGCATAACCTTAGTAATTTATCTACCCACTTAAATGAAACAGATTGTTTATTTTTTATTTTTTTTAAAATTTTAAATTTTTTTATATATTTTGGTTGTTGGTTCTACTAAGTACATAAACCAACAGATTCCAGAAGCTAGTGGACTTAATACTAGAGATTGCAACTGACCAATTACACATAATCAAGCGTGCTCAGCGTTTGTTAAACAAGTTCCTGTTTTACAAATTCAGATTCAGTTGATTTTAGAAAGTTAAACAAAATGTGAATTTTAACAAGAAATCTCATTGAGTGTGACAATAAAAGAGTATTTTTAACAACTTTTAAACCGGAATTTCCAGACAGCCGTATAGTTCACACAAAAACAAGCAATAACTCAATGAAATCTATGTAGATAACCCATATATGATAGAACAAGATATAAATAAATTCTAAATAATAGACTTAGGTGATTACTCAAAATGAATATTTTAGCAAAGTAAAAGTAGATTGAGGCCTGTAACATCACAAGACTTTAATCACAAAATAGATTATCAAATTATTCAATTCTCATTCCACTGCAAGAAAGTTACTGCATAGCTTGATTATACACCATAATATAGACTAGCATGGAGTATAACCAGTAGTAGCAAGCGACATCGCAAATCTGAAATCTACAACTGTTAAAAGCACCATGAAAATAGGATCTAGTAGTGTAACACATATATATTTTAGGAGAATTTTTTTTTTTTTTTTATTATTATTTTCTTTTGAACTCAAGCTTTCTATTGCTTTACACTCTGTTTTCTTCATCTAAGAGTTGTACTTCATTATTCAAAATACATAAGAAGGCATAGAAATGAAGAGATTTCAAAATTAGCAGAACATATAATTGAAGAGCTACTCACAATGATAAGTACAAATAGGAAATTCACTAAAAAAAATACTATGCACGAATCAATGAAAACTACTACTAAGACTTGTAGAATAAGTGTCCCTGGCACTTTGAATAATCCAAATATCAGTCAACAAGAAAGAAATAAATAAGCACATAGTAGGAAAAAAAGTTAAGAAACCTACTACAAGCTGAGAAATTACCACCTAACCAAAGGATATTTAGACAACCCAAGATCACAAGGACTAATTTCCTTTTTATCAACTAAATTCCAAAATAAAAGTTAGTATCATAGTTAAACTTTAAGTATGTAAAGAGTATAAATCTCCCCGGCAACGGCGCAAAAATTTGATACGAGTCATTTACCGTATTAAATTAAAAACCTATCTTAGACCTTCAAAAATATTAACAAGTAGTAAAAGGGTAAGAAAAGGGTCGATCCCACGGAGAGATAATTAATTTCCTTTACATCTAGTTTAACTAATCGATCAAATTGAATATTGCTCACGTAAATTACAGATTAGACACATAATGTACCTATTTACTAAAAAAAGGGGGGTGTAAAAGTCGTAATAACCACTACTTGATAATGGCTAAAAATATAACTACTACTAATATGTACATAAGGGACGACACAACTTAACCAATTCAATTGCATGACTTTTACCAGATTAAGTTCTTTAATATTTAAATATAACCAACCTTTAGAAATTAACCAATTTAACTATTAGACCAACGGTAGAGACTTAAATAACAAAGACTCCCTGTACTCCCTTATTTGTAATCAATTATGAACTAAGCCCAATTGACTCTTAACCATTCTAATTTAGACAAATATGATCGCAATCTGCATTTATTAAAATTGGTAGCATTATAAACTAGGAGACATCATTAATCCTAATTAATCTAATCACATAAATGCTTACAATAATTAGATTGAACTTATTCTCTAATATAAAATAAATCATGATCGCAGACTTAACGCAAATTAGAGGCTACTTGAATATGATCAAGACTGAGAAAAATCATATAGCTAGCAATAATCGACAATTATGCAAGCACTAGTAATATGCACAATCACCAATTAAACAAGAATCACTAACAACTTCAAATAATAATTAATTTATAAAATACTCAAGTCGGTAATAATATCCAAATTGATTCACCATATCAACATTAAGAATCTAGCAAAATAGATTGAAAGAACAATAATTGGAAACAATAAGTAAGAGAAGAACTTATGAATTATGTGCCAAGAACACCGTACGACACTCGGCTACGATCCCGCGAATCGTCGTTATTCTTGTTCAACCTTTGATTCGAGACTAAACTTCCCTCCGATGGCTGTCTTCTCTTCCAATCGCCCAATTACGAACTCAATCAAACCCTCACTTGACTCACGGTATAATTTCTTGGGTATTGTGTGTCTCCTCTCCGTTGTTGTAGTTTGAGCAACCAATTTATATCAGAAAAAACCCTCATTTTTTACCGGAGATATCGGAACAGAAAATCCACCATAAGATTTCCCCACTCATAGCATAACTGATAACCATACTCCGTTTTTGTAGCAGATCAGTTGAACGGGTCTTTTGGGAAGGAGTTGTACGCCCACAATTTCCCAACTCTCTTTTACAGTTTCAAGAATAGGAAGATGAAAGGAATGTGTTTGTGATTGATGACGTGGCGATCCCTATCCTTTGAAGTAAATTGATGTTCACAATTTGTTGCTCACGTGACTTTTAGGTTGATTGCCCACTTGATTTCCCCACCTATGACAAGGTAACACCATAATTAAGTAGAATTAATACTAAAAGTGTATAACTAACACAAAACAATCTAACTTATTTTAAAACTAGTAAAATCCTAAAATATATGGTAAAGGTCAACTATATATCTAGTATTAGAGAATAAATATGTAGTACATTATGCACTTATCACCTAGCTAGAGGCCATTTCAGTTCAAGTGGAATTAATGATATTAATCCACAGCTTACTCTTGACTGAACCCGTAGGGTCACACAAATAGTACGTAAACAGATCAAGTATTTAATGGCATTAAATACTCCATCTATGGATATTCGGAATCGACGGATCTTAGTTTCTGTGGGAGCTAAGATCGTCAAAGGCAAATAATGAATACTCCGGAAACGATGATATTGCCGGAGACGGAAATATGGATCGTATCGGAAATATAAATATTATCCAAGTCGTAGATGTTGCCGAAAACGGAAACATGGTACGTATCGGAAAATATTATCGGAAATGGAAATATTGCCGGAATCTAAAATATTGCCGGAAACGGAAATATTGTCGGAATCGGAAATATTATTGGAATCGGAAAATAATTCCGGAAACGGATATATTAAATATTTGTTCGAAACGGAAATTAATTCCGGAATCGGAAATGTTATATATTGTTCGTACCGGAAATGAATTCCGGAATCGGGAAATTAATCGGAAGCGCATCGTACGAATTAGCATCGGACGAGACTTGCTAGACGAAGGCCCAGCACGAAGCCAGGCCCGCGTCCAGCAAGCCAAGCGCGCCAACACAACGCACCAAGGCCACGCCAGGCCCAACGCAAGGCCAGACCCAGCAGGCCAAGGCGCGCGCGCAATGGGGCAGCGAGCTGCGCTCGCGTGGGCCGCAAGGCCTGCGTGGGCTGAGCGCCCGCAAGGGTGTGGCTCGTGTGCGTTTGTGTTCGATACAAATCCTAAATCTAATGGGATTCGTTCAATGATTAATTCCTAATCCTAATAGATAGAATTAGTTTAAAAGAGTTTTAATAAAATTCTAATTAAGCTAATTAGTATCCTAATAGGATTCCAATTCCCTTTCCACACCCCTATAAATATGTGCCTAGGTTCACAATTTATGGACGAGTTTTCAAGTATTCAGAGTGACATTTTGAGAGCAAAATTCAGTCATATTGTTTCCCATATTAGCCGAAAATCTCTAGTACCTTAAGGGCGATTCTAGTTGGTCAATCTTAAGGCGGATCCGGACGTGTTGTGGACTTTCTACGGAGGGACGACACTTGGAGTCTTAAAGACTTGTTCTTGTTCGGTTCGGGCGCAGCTAGGGAGGGCACGCTACAAAGTGTATGCATCCTAGACTAATTATTTGATTATGTGCAATTAATTTGAATCCTGGCATATAGGTTTTTCCGCATGATTTATGTTGTTCATATGTATCATAACCTAACAGTGGTATCACGAGCCTCTTATTGATTGCATGATCAATAATTGCTTAACATGGTTAAATTTTACAAATTTGCAAAGAATTAAAAGGGGTGATTAATTTTCGTAATTGTTAATTAATTGAAAATTGCGTTTATTTAATTATATGTACTCAGTTTTTCGGCAGTTTCTTCGTTACTCAACCAAATCGAGTGATTTTTGTGTCAATTCCGCGTGTAAGAGGCATTCTAAAATTTTGACAAAACTACTATTTTTCGGCCGAACCCAGAATTCCCATATTTGAAGCCTAACTATGACTTTTCGGAGGTTTTAGTTTTTCGAACGCAAAAGTTTGTAATTTTAAGATGTTAAATTGAATATTTGCGATCCTTGTTGTTAAATCTTGAATTTTTGATTGACCTACTGTATATGTTTAACAAATTTGAATGCCTAAGCTTGTTAATTATACAACCTAATTTGTAATTGTAATTAATTTGTTGAAATTCGAATAATTTAGAATTTGATTTGATTTTCATAATTAATTGACGATTTAATTAGGTATCCATGATTAAAAACCACCATAAAAATTGTTAATTTATGATAAATTTTAAATTTTTATGACCTAGATTTGAATCCATGTTAATCGGAAATTAATTGATTAATAAATTTTCGATTTTTCGCCCTAAAATTATGAAATTAATATGATTTATTAATTTGTCGTTAATTTTGAATTAAAAATTTTAAATTTTTATGAAAAACGCTCATAAATGTTGCACGCACAAAGCAATGGACGCTACGTGTTACCCTTAAGGGGTGTTGTAAAATGCGGGCACGCGACGACGAGCAAGGGAGCTCGTCGCCCGTGCGGTACGAATGCAGCGAGCGACAAGCAAGGCGCGCGCGCAAGGCCCAGGCCTGGGCGTGTGTGTTGTGCGGTGGGCGAGGGCGATGGGGCAAGGCACAAGCGATGAGCGAGACGCGTGTGGGTAGCGATGGGGCTGCGCCACAGCGCGCCTGGCTCGCCCAAGCAAGCAAGACAGAACGCGCGAGCAGGGAGGGATCCCTCGCCCAAGCAGACGCGACGAAGCACAGGGGCTGCACGCAGCGTTGCCAGCGATGGCTGCGTGTGCATGTGGCGCTGTTGCTCGTGCCTTGTGCAGTGATTGGTCGAACAGAGCGCAGCAGCCTCGTGGCTCGATGGGGCTTGGGCGCAAGCCCAAGTGCCTCGTCTTGCTACGATCGATACGTTTTAATTTTAATTTGAGATTTTCAGTTCGGAAATAATTTTAATTAATTTTAAAATTAATAATTTAAATTGTTTTCTCGGAATTTAATTTTGATTATTATAAATTTTAATTTATACTAATTATTTTACTAAAATTAAAACCTTGAATTAATTTAAATTTAATTGTTTAATTCAACTGAAAATAAATTAAATGGACTCGATTATAATTTTATATGAGCTTTAAATTTTAATTAAACTTGTATGTTTCCGGTTAGACTAGAAATACATTTTTATGTTTAAAATTAGTAAATTATATAAAGTTATTGGTTTAAGTGGGAGCCTTTAGTCATAAACTCTTGATTAGGTCTACAATCCTTTAAGGTTAAAACAACTTGATTAGAATTAATAAGGACTGAATAATTGGTAAATTATTGGTGCCCTTGATTAATTGCTGCAAATATTTATGTGATGCATAACATGTGTTTTTACTAACCAGCTATGTGGGACATTCATGATAATGAATGGGTGAATGGTATATATTGTATATGTACTATTTTGCAGGTTAATGAAAGTGACTAGTATGGCCCAAATAGGATAGAAAATATGGTCTGCGTACCATTAATTTGAATGTAATATTGGTCTAAAGTACCAAATTTATTGCTTTTAAATATGGTCTGCATACCATCAAATAGTTGTAATTAGTTTAATCATAGCTTATCCTATTTGAAGAAAATGGCGCCTCCCATGGTGAAATTTAAGACGGAGTTTCCAATCCATTTTCAAGACGGACTTTGAAGTTGAAGCTTCAAAATGAAGTCGGGCCATACTAGATCACATTTATATCTTATGCATGTTTTAAGTTATTTATTGCTTTAAATATGTCTTAATTATGCATGAGATTATGGCTTGATTATGTTGCATGATTAAGGATTTTAGTTCACTTAAAATCTAACCAACATAGTAAGAGCCTTAAGTTCCAAACTTAAAAATTGAGTTAAAAGGTGCCATGCCAAAATAACACTTGGATAACCTTTACATCAATCTTTGTAATAGTTTTCCGCCATAGCGAGGTGTTACTTATTGATTCTAAAGGGGTAAGGTACACAAATAATTGTGAGTACATGTTAGTTTTGGTGAAACTCAACGATATAAGTAAGGAGTCCTTTTATGTCGTGGCAAAATCGATAGGTTTACCTAAAAAGTTCTTAGACGGTATCAACCAAGGGTAGTGTATAGACTATTAGCAAAAGGCTTTTGCTTACCTAAAATAGTTTAGAATTGAGTCAAAATAAATAATGTGCTTAACTCTTCAATGATTTAAGGATCTTGGAATCATTTTATTCACACCTGCCGGAACAATAAATTCGAATAAAATGCTAATGACTTGTTTAAATTGCATGATTGCTTTAATTTTAAAGTTATTACTCATGATAAATGTTTAGACTTTGCATGCTTCAATGTATGTTTCAATTATTGCTTATAATTATATATCTTGCACTGCAGTAAATCCTTTTAGAAAGGTAACAGTAAATTTCCTCGATTGGTAGTGAATCCAAGAACGATTCACGGAAATGAGAGAAAATGAGCAATTTAAATGTACGTTTCTTTTAGCGACTTTTATGGTTGTTTTCGAGTATCAAAGTCGAATGGCAAACCGATTGGTGCTTGTGAATTCAAAATACAATGTAGTTTTGAGATCATAAAGCATTGAGTTTAAACGCTCAGCTTTACCAATGGTTAACAACCTAATATCTTTGTCCATTTAATTCTCGAATGAGTCTAGTCCCTAGACATTCGAATAGATCGATGCTTAGAGAACTTTAGAAGCTTCTGGTAAGATCATCTAGTTGAAAAAGAATATTCAACATAAATAAAATGGTAAGAACTTTGTTGGAGTGACATTGGACATGTCTAAACAAAGTATAAAAGTCAACACTAGAGAATTCAATTCTTAAGGCTATTAGAAAGGGTATAAGAAATAGGAAAACAAGGAACAAAGGAAAGGAATTTACGATTCCGTTTCTACCTAAAAGTTCTTTAAAGAGAAGTGACCTAGCAATCAAACTTCCTTGGTATCATATACCGCTTGAGGTTCTTACTTCGGTAATAACTAAAATAATGGAAGCTAGGCTACACTATTGACCTACAAGTGAAAAATGAAGCATGGCAATGCTACATTAGTTGTAGGGTCATCTAGTTTGTTTTAAGTCCTTTCAAGGCTGGAACTTAATGGCTATTTTGTTCCATAATCAGCATACCTAAATTTCTGTTTCCGAACACAGAAAGACTCACATTCAAAAAGGACAAAAACAATGTTTGTTTGTTATTTGAATAAAATGGTCATTTTCGAGTTGAGTCAATATGCTTGATTAAAACAAACAACTCTTTAACAATAAGAACTTTACTAGGTTCAAATCAATCTCTTGATTTGAGTTCCACTAATCTTTGGCATTGTTGCTTAGACCATATCAACAAGTTAACCTTCTAAAGCTCTATTTTGATGGACTTTTGAAAGTTGATTGATTTCTAGATCATTCAAGACGAGTTAGTCTTACTTGTCGGAAGTAACAAAAGATATGAACTATTGTTAGAACGCCTAGAAAATAGAGTTCAAAGCTAAAGAAAGATTTTATGACTTTATTATTCCACCTAGATTTGAATTAATATGGATTTATTTACTCAAAGTGATATAACTTTGAATCTGTTTGGCTAGTTCAAAGATTCAGAAGTATAAAATCCACTTGGCAAGAAATCATAAAGATCTAGGTTAGATCATCTTGATGATTACTTAAGTCAAGAATGATCATCAATGATTGTGTGTTGTAAATTCACGATCTAGCTCCATAAGATATGGCATATCTAAGTTGGAATGATCGAAGTCAATTAGTACTTGATTCGATCAATGATGAATCATAAAGACTTTTCCTATAATTTCTAAAACAAAATGCTCAACTACCACCAAACTAAACCAAATTCGTCAAAGCTATTGAAAAGTAATTTCAGAATATCTTTTCAATAATCTTTTCAATAATATATATATATATATATATATATATATTATTGAAAAGATATATATATAAAGAGTTGCAAAACTCAGTGGGAGCTTAGCATTTGTTATTCGACAAACTAAGGCCCAAGTATAGATATATGTTTCATTGTGATTTATTCAAATGAGACACAAGGGTATTGTTTCTACCAAGAATTTTTGAGAACATAATGTTTGTTTGCTCGAAATAATGTCCTTTTGGAGATTCGTTTCCAAAATGACAAGTGGGAGAAAATAGACCTCGAAAGTCTTCGAGGCGAACAACAAACATAAATGGACATTCCAGAGGCTTTTCGAAGTTCTTCGGAAAATCCAACCATTTATTCTTTAAGGACTTTAGAAGTGGCGTTAAAGAATAGACATCTCTTAGAAGACTTCACAAGTGCTTCAAGGAGAACGGAATATTCAAAGGACTTTCAAGTGGCTATTGATATTCTATTGTTTGATGTTCTATACCCAAGTAGGCATAAGTTCAAATCACTATGAGATTCCTATTAGATAGTGAAGAAACATAGAGTTCAGGACACTAAAACTATGCGATTCTTCTATTAGATAGCGAAGAAACCTACAACTTGCAGTCAAACTATTATCATTAATGAGTTTGTGACTTGTAAGAAAGCTATGACGAAACCTCGATTCCCTAAAATGGTTAGAGGCCATATATAGACTCAAATGTTTTAGATGGTTAAAGGCCATAAAACATAACCAATGTTTTGATGACAAAATTGAAATTTTGTTGATTTGCAAGAATAGATTAAACACATATTGGTTGCAAATTGGTTTTAAGGATAAAAACCATCAATCATGGAATTGTGTTCACACACAAAGCTAGATTAGTTGCTAAAGGTTACAAGCAAATTCACGGCGTGGATTGTGTTGAAACCTCATGCATAATCGTAATGCTCAAGTCTATAAATCAAGCAATGATTGCATATTGGTACATATGGCAATTGGATGACAAAACGTATTCCTCAATCAAATGTTGGAATAAACTATGCACATGGTATGTCATAGGATTTGTGGATCCAAATAAATGCTTGAAAAGGAAAGATAGCTTATGAAATCTAAGTACAGATTTAAGCAAGCAATTGGGAATTGGAACTGTATTTTAGTGAAGCTATTAAGTATTTTAGTTTCATAAAATGTACATGATTCTTATAGATATATAAGAAGTTAGTGGGAGTACGTAAAACTTAATTGGTCTTATATGTATCACACACATATCTCTCTATTATGAAATAACATTCAAATGCTAATAACTTAGATTTGAAATTATTCATTAATGATGGACCAAGGCGAAACTTAGTACATACTGGGTACTAAGATCTACTTACAAAGATCATATTATATTGTTTTAGATTAAGTAATGGCATTTACTAAATCAAACACGAAAGACTCCATTGGAGATATTCGACCCATATGAATAAGTCTAATTAAAGAATGTTTGAACTATGTATAAGCATTTACTAAGTTAAAGAATCTAATGAGATTCTTCACCTATATTATATGTCAAAGAATTTAGCTGGATTTAGTATCTACTGAAACTAGATGAGCTAAAGTTACATGAATAGAATTCAATTAGGAATTATTCTGCGAAAGAATTTATCATGTATGATATAATATGAGGATCGCCAAAAACGTATCGTATGACTTTAGGCATGACGAACATATACCAATCTCTATTGATCTAAGTAAAGATCAACTAGATTGAGATTAAGAATACTTATGGTACTTGAAAAAGTACATAGTTCTTGATTCAAGGAAATAAAGATATGCTAAATATTGATGCTACACGCATAAACACTGGCAAAGGATCAAGCAAGATCCCGTTGGAGTTATCCATTGGAAAGGACGAGCTATAGAGCATCGTGTTTTGAAATGGCAACATGGATTGGAGACCATGAGTTGATGCGTGGGAAATTAAATATTAATTTCTATGATCTAAGATACAGCTGGAAAGTCTTCCACATATCTGTGAACTGCTTGGATAAGTAATCCAAACAAAGTATCACTAGCAACCTAAACAGTTGAAGTAAAAGTACTTATTGCCTAAAAAGCAATAAAACAGGGTTGTTTATGTTAAAGAGTTCTTGACTGAACTTGGGTAGATCACATGTCTGCTGACTTGATGGTTCTTCATTGCAAAATGCGTAGAACCACTATTGTAGCAAGAAAGACTAGATCACAAAATAAACATACTCAAAAGATCTTATCATCTATCTCGAAGAACATTCGATGAAAAGGATATTAAGATTGGCAAAGCATGATAACTAAACCTATGCAACAAGTGAGAAGCAACACTCACATTGTAGCACTGGAAATCAAGCATAGCTTTGAATTCCATGAACTGTTTTAAAGATGGGTTTGAGGCCCATGGTTGTAAAACATTGGGGTTGAACATTTATCATATATGAAATGTATTTTCATATTCCATTTGATCTTGGTTTAGTATTAAATGATGAGTCCCTTCAAATTTACGAT
Source organism: Spinacia oleracea (assembly GCF_020520425.1). Taxonomy (NCBI): domain Eukaryota; kingdom Viridiplantae; phylum Streptophyta; class Magnoliopsida; order Caryophyllales; family Amaranthaceae; genus Spinacia; species Spinacia oleracea. The sequence goes on from NC_079490.1 coordinate 72,184,043, forward strand.
ATATTCAAGATAGACTGTCAGGACCAGTCCTGTGACTAAGAAACGTCTATCAAGTGACTTGAATGTCAAAAGTTGAAAATGGTCCCTGGTCGGAGTTTTCTATAAAGATGGACGCATAGAAAACATTAGACGACTAGAATGCAAGATGACTAGTAGTTCTGTTTCTTGAACTATGTGGACATGGCAATGTCATAATCATTTGCATAGATACTTACATTGGGAAGACTAGTATCGGACAGACCTATGAAACTTTACTGTAAGAGATGAAAATTTGTCATAAGTAAATTTCATTAAAATTATTAGACACTATGATACGAGTTTAAAAACTCGTTGTATAAACAAGGATAGTTGATTAACAAGCTAGACCTTTAACTCGTTGATCGTGAATGCAAGACAAGACCTATTGACTCACAATCAGTTCTTTGAATAGGAAACGCGTCCAAAACAAAGAAAAAGACTGAATTATAAACTATAATTCGAAATGTAACAAACAAGTGTTTTAATCATTCAGTTGGTTGTTTATTCCAATCAAGAAGCTGACTATAAATAGCCAAAAACCAACAGCTACAAGAGCTTTAAACGGCTAATTAAGAGCCATTTAAGAGCCTTTAAAACTGGCAGTTACAAGCTCTAAAGCCTCCTAATTCAGTCACTAAATTGGAGGTTACAAAGGCTTAAAACTATCCTTACAAACAGCAATAATCAAAGCTAAGTAATGACTGAATTTAAATTGGGGATTTAAACAAATATCCCTTTATTAAACCGACTTTAACCAAAGCAATTAAAAATAATAAGTGCGTACAATCTGTTTAAACAAGCGGACCAATGTGATTAAACGGACCAGTTTGATTAACGTACCACCTTGATAATAAGGACCATATAATGAGCTCACTCAATCCAAGTCACCATGCACACAAAATGAGCCATTGAACCCAAATCAGTTTTGGTTCCAATTGCTAGCATAAGACTATCACTTTCATCCATAACCGTATCATCCCCTCCCCCTTTAAAAGGAATTGACCTCAATTCAGCAACGCCATCATCATCAAGATAAGGTGAAAGATCACCTACATTGGAAGTAGCATGGACACCATAGTCTCCCGGAAGCTCAATCTTGTAAGCATTATCATTCACACGTGCAACCACCTTGTAAGGACCTTCAGCCCTAGGCATAAGCTTGTTCTTGCGTTTTCTTGGAAAACGCTCTTTCCTTAAATGAACCCAAACCAAATCACCTTCTTCAAACAACCTCGGTTTGCGATTCTTATTTGATTTCTGTTTATAAGAGGCATTAATAGCTTCAATTCGCTCACGAACTTGTTGGTGCAGTTTCATCATAGACTTTAACTTAGCATCGGCATCCTTGTGAACCAACTCATCTTTTGGTAATGGAATTAAATCCAAGGGCAAGTATGGATTAATCCCATATACTACCTCAAATGGAGAATGACCAGTAGCATAAGTAGGAGACCGATTATAAGCAAATTCAGCGTGAGCAAGCTTGACATCCCAATCCTTTTGCGTTTTACTTACCAACCCTCTCAATAGCGTTCCCAAGGTTCGATTTGTCACCTCTGTTTGCCCATTAGTTTGAGGGTGATGTGAAGTGCTAAACAACAACTTGGTTCCCACCTTTCTCCATAATGTATTCCAAAAGTAACTCAAGAACTTGGAATCTCGATCAGAAACCATAGTCTTTGGAATTCCATGCAAACGAACAATCTCCTTATAATACAAATCAGCCACATTACAAGCATCATCCGTTTTGTGACAAGCAACGAAGTGAGCCATTTTTGAAAATCTATCCACCACGACCATAATAGCATCCTTACCTCTTTGAGTACGAGGCAAAGCCACTATAAAATCCATGGATACATCTTTCCAAGGGCGAACTGGAACCGGCAAAGGTGAGTATAAACCGGGTTTGAAAGAACTCTTGGCCATATGACAAGTCACACATTTATTCACAATGTTTGTTACATCACCTAACATTTTAGGCCAAAAGAAATGTTCTCTCAAGATTTCCAAGGTCTTGGCTATGCCAAAGTGACCAGCCAATCCTCCACCATGAGCCTCACGCACTAGTAACTCACGAATTGAATGCTTAGGAATACAAAGGCGATTACCTTTGAAAAGAAACCCATCTTGCAACATGTACTCCCCATAAGCACCAACTGCACATTTCTCGAATGCAACTCCAAAATCACCATCATCATGATAATAATCTTTTAAGGTCTCAAACCCCAACAAACGAACATCAAGTGTAGCAAGCAAAGTGTACCTTCGTTATAATGCATCAGCCACCACATTGCTTTTACCATCTTTGTATTTCGAAGAAAAATGAAAGGATTGCAAGAACTCAACCCATTTAGCATGCCTTGGGCTCAATTTTTGTTGCCCATTAATATACTTCAAAGATTCATGATCAGAATGCAAAACAAAGTGGCTAGAACGCAAATAGTGACTCCAATGATCCAAAGCTCTAACAATGGCATAGAACTCTTTATCATAAGTGCAATAATTCAAACGAGCACCCCCTAACTTTTCCGAAAAATAAGCTATGGGACGCTTACCTTGGATCAAAACAGCACCAATCCCCACTCCACTAGCATCACACTCGACCTCAAAAGGTTGAGAGAAATCTGGCAGCGCCAAAATAGGAGCAGCACACAAACGCTCTTTAATCACATCAAACGCCTTTTGAGCGTCCTCTCCCCATACAAAAGCACCTTTCTTCAAGCAACTAGTGATAGGACTAGTAGTAGTACTGAAATCACGAATGAAACGTCTATAAAATGAAGCAAGACCATGAAATGAACGCACCTCACTTATAGCTTTAGGATTAGGCCACGATTTGATAGCCTCGATCTTGGACTGATCCACGGACACTCCATCTTTCGAAACCACATAGCCCAAGAATACAACATTGTCAACAAGGAATGAACACTTCTCTAGCTTCCCATAGAGTCTTTGAGCTCTAAGTGTTTCAAAAACATCCCTCAAATGAATCAGATGCTCCTCTTCGTTCCTACTATACAACAAGATGTCATCAAGATATACCACAAGAATCTGCCCAAAAATGATTTAAGCACTTCGTTCATTAGCCTCATAAACGTACTAGGAGCATTAGTGAGACCAAATGGCATGACGGTCCACTCATACAAACCATGTTTTGTCTTGAAAGCCGTTTTCCACTCATCTCCTTCACGCATCCGAATCTGATGATAACCACTTCGCAAATCAATTTTTGAGAACAACTTCGAACCATGGAGCTCATCTAACATATCATCAAGTCTCGGAATTGGAAAACGATACTTGATGGTAATGTTATTCACAGCCCTACTATCAACACACATTCGCCATGTTCCATCTTTCTTAGGCACAAGCAACACCGGAACAGCACATGGACTCAAGCTTTCTCTAACATAGCCTCGATTCACAAGTTCATCAATTTGATTTTGTAATTCCTTTGTTTCCTCCGGATTGCAACGATAGGCAGCCTTATTAGGCAAAGAAGTTCCTGGAATAAGATCAATTTGATGTTCAATACCACGAATAGGGGGCAAACCTGGTGGTAATATCATCCGGAAATACATCCTTCAACTCAAACAGCAATTCGGCAATGGGACTGCCTTCTTTCCAATTTTGGCCTTCAATTGGACTCTCCTTAGCCACGAGCAAATACACCAACTCTCCATGATCAAGAGCTTGCTCAATTTCTCGTTCACTAGCCAACATGGTGAGATTCGGCTTTTTCTTTTGTTTTACACTCATGGATCGAACCGCTTGAGATGACATAGGCTTTAGCACAATTTTCTTGCCTTTGTCTCTCAATTCATACTCATTGCTTCTCCCTTTATGAATCACGTCCCTATCAAACTGCCAAGGACGACCCAACAAAATATGACAAGCATCCATAGGAATAACATCACAAAGAACTTCATCCACATACGAACCACTAGTCAAACCAACCCTTACTTGCTTCAACACTTTTACACTATTACCATCATCAAGCCAATGGAGTGCGTATGGCCTAGGATGGGCAGTAGTGATTAAGCCTAATTTTGACACCATTTCACTAGAAGCAGCATTGGTACAACTCCCCCCATCAACAATTACACTACACCACTTATCTTTCACTAGACATTTAGTATGAAACAACTGAACTTTTCAAAAAAATAAGCTATGGGACGCTTACCTTGGATCAAAACAACACCAATTCCCAAACAACTAGCATCACACTCGACCTCGAAAGGTTGAGAAAAATCCGGCAATGCCAAAATAGGAGCGGCACACAAACGCTCCTTAAGTACATCAAATGCCTTTTGAGCGTCCTCTCCCCATACAAACGCACATTTCTTCAAACAACTAGTTATAGGAATAGTAATGGTACTGAAATCACGAATAAAACGTCTATAAAATGAAGCAAGACCATGAAATGAACGCACATCACTTATAGTTTTAGGACTAGGCCATGATTTGATAGCCTCGATCTTGGACTGATTCACGGACACCCCATCCTTCGAAACCACATAGACCAAGAATTCCACATTCTCAACAAGGAACGAACACTTCTCTAGCTTCCCATAGAGCTTTTGAGCTCTAAGGGTTTCAAAAACATCCCTCAAATGAATCAGATGCTCCTCTTCGTTCTTACTATATACCAAGATGTCATCAAGATATACCACAACAAATCTGCCCAAAAATGATTTAAGCACTTCGTTCATTAACCTCATAAACATACTAGGAGCATTAGTGAGACCAAATGGCATGACGGTCCATTCATACAAACCATGTTTTGTCTTGAAAGCCGTTTTCCGCTCATCTCCTTCACGCATCCGAATCTGATGATAACCACTCCGCAAATCAATTTTTGAGAACAACTTCGAACCATGGAGCTCATCTAACATATCATCAAGTCTCGGAATTGCAAAAACGATACTTGATGGTAATGTTAATCACAGCCCTACTATCAACACACATACGCCATGTCCCATCTTTCTTAGGCACAAGCAACACCGGAACACCACATGGACTCAAGCTTTCTCTAACATAGCCTCGACTCACAAGTTCAACAATTTGTTTTTGCAATCCTTTGTTTCCTTCGGATTGCAACGATAAGCAGCCTTATTAGGCAAAGAAGTCCCTGGAACAAGATCTATTTGATGTTCAATACCAAGAATAGGAGGAAAACCTGGTGGTAATTCGTCGGGAAATACATCCTTGAACTCAAAAAGCAACTCGGCAATTGGACTGCCTTCTTTCCAATTTTGGCCTTCGATCGAAATTTCCTTAGCCACGAGCAAATACACCAACTCTCCATGATCTAGAGCTTGCTCAATCTCCCGTTCACTAGCCAACATGGTGAGATTCGACTTCTTTTTTTGTTGCACACTCATGGATGGAACCGCTTGTGATGACATAGACTTTAGCACAATCTTCTTGCCTTTGTCTCTCAACTCATACTTGTTGCTTCTCCCCTTGTGAACCACGTCCCTATCAAACTGCCAAGGACGACCCAACAAAATATGACAAGCATCCATAGGAATAACATCTCAAAAAATCTCATCCACATACGAACCCATAGTCAAACCAACCCTTACTTGTTTCGACACCTTCACACTATTACCATCATCGAGCCAATGGAGTGCATATGGCCTAGGATGGGCTATAGTGATTAAGCCTAATTTTGAAACCATCTCACTAGAAGCAACATTGGTGCAACTCCCCCCATCAACAATCACACTACACCACTTTCTTTCACTAGACAGTTAGTATGAAACAACTGATCTCGTTGGTCCGAAACAGTAGATGCAATTTGGGTTTGTAGAGCTCTAAGAACCAGATTTGTGTCATAAACTGGACCCTCATACCCCTCCTCCCCCTCTTCATCGCCACTCTCATCAAATACAAATACGTCCCCCAACCTCTTCTCCTCTTCAAATAACTCCTCACGGCATTCAACCAGCTTCTCTCAAGGTCACTACCAGTTTATTTGGACACGCATTTTGACAATGCCCAAACCCATGACACTTAAAATAACACACCTTGGACATACTTGTTTCTTTGGTTGAGTAAACTAATTTTGGGGCAACCATAGAATTACTTGAACCTACGGTACTAGGTGATGTGTTTGGTTTCAAGAAAGGTTCGGATTAAGACCAAGACTTGGCCTTACCGTCCATACTTGACCCTGCCCCATGTTTTGCTTTCCCTTGGTTTTCCAATTTTAAACAAAGTCCACAAAGAGTATCAAAATCAGAATATGGATAAAGGTCTACGATATTGGCAATATTGTAGTTTAAACACCTTAAAAATCTAGACAATTTTTGTTCCTCAATCTCCTCAATTTCCCCCACTAAGGATAACTTTTCAAACTCATCAATATATTCAGCCACACTCATTTTCCCTTGCCTCAATTCAGCAATTTTACGATAAGTCGTTATTTTATGAGTTGTTTGCACATACCTTTTCCGTAGCTTACGTTTCAAAGACTCCCAAGAGGTGATTTTCTCCTTCCCATCACGCATTCTCTTGGATTTTAATCCTTCTAACCACAATGAAGCTCCTCGTCCTAGCTTCAATATGGCATACTTACCATGCTCCTCATCATCAACGTCCTTAAAACGAACATTCACTCTATCTTGCGCTCCCATTCCAAATAAGCTTTCGGATCTGTTCCACCAACAAATTCAGGAAGTCCCGTGACTTTGAATTCATCCACAAACCGTAGTGGATCACGTCTAGGATGCCTTCAAAATCCCCCATCTCGAACGTTCTTCAAGGCTTCTTGGAGATGTGGTAGAAAGTCAGGTTCGTCAAAATCCATCTTAGCTCGAAAGAATCACGAACAGCAGCTCTGATACCACAAATGATACGAGTTTAAAAACTCGTTGTATGAGTAAGGATAGTTGATTAACAAGCTAGACCTATACCTCATCAAACGTGATTGAAAGGCAAGACTTATTGACTCACAATCGGCTCTTTGAGTAGGAAACACGTCCAAAACAAAGAAAAGGTTGAACTATAATCAATAATTCAAATTAAACTGAAAACAAGTGTTTATTCTTCAAAATTGGTTGTTTTATTCCCTTCAAGAAACTGGTTATAAATAGCCTAAACAATAAGCTAAAAACCGGTGGTTACAAGAGCTTTAAACAGCCATTTAAAAGCCATTTAAGAGCCTTTAAAACAGGTGGTTACAAAGCTCTAAAAGTCTCCTAATTCAGTCACCAATTTGGAGGTTACAAAGGCTTAAACCCTCCTTACAAACAGCAATATTTAAAGCTAAATACAAGACTGAATGTAAATGGGATTAAAACAATTGTCCCCTTATTAAACTGAATTAAACGAAAACAAATAAAGATAAGCTTAAACGGACCCACAGACCATCAAACGCACTTGATTAAACAGACCATCAAACGCACTAGTAATAAGACTAGTAATGGTACTGAAATCACGAATAAAACATCTATAAAATAAAGCAAGACCATGAAATGAACGCACCTCACTTATAGTTTTAGGACTAGGCCATGATTTGATAGCCTCGATCTTGGACTGATCCACGGACACCCCATCCTACGAAACCACATAGCCCAAGAATACCACATTATCAACAAGGAACAAACACTTCTCTAGCTTCCCATAGAACTTTTGAGCTCTAAGGGTTTCAAAAACTTCCCTCAAATGCATCAGATGCCCTCTTCGTTCTTACTATACACTAAGATGTCATCGAGATATACCACAACGAATCTGCCCAAAAATCATTTAAGCACTTCGTTCATTAGCCTCATAAACGTACTAGGAGCATTAGTGAGACCAAATGGCATGACAGTCCATTCATACAAACCATGTTTTGTCTTAAAAGCTGTTTTCTACTCATCTCCTTCACGCATCCGAATCTGATGATAATCACTCCGCAAATCAATTTTTAGAACAACTTCGAACCATGGAGGTCATCTAACATATCATCAAGTCTCGGACTTGGAAAACGATACTTGATGGTAATTTTATTCACAACCCTACTATCAACACACATACGCCATGTCCCATCTTTCTTAGGCACAAGCAACACCAGAACATCACATGGTCTCAAGCTTTCTCTAACATAGCCTCGACTCTCAAGTTCATCAATTTGTTTTTGCAACTCCTTTGTTTCCTCCGGATTGCAACGATAAGCAGCCTTATTAGGCAAAGAAGTTTCTGAAACAAGATCAATTTGATGTTCAATACCACGAATAGGAGGCAAACCTGGTGGTAATTCGTCGGGAAATACATCCTTGAACTCAAAAGCAACTCGGCAATGGGACTGCCTTCTTTCCAATTTCGGCCTTCGATCGAACTTTCCTTAGCCACGAGTAAATACACCAACTCTCCATGATCTAGAGCTTGCTCAATCTCTCGTTCACTAGCCAACATGGTGAGATTCGGCTACTTTTTTTGCTGCACACTCATGGATCGAACCGCTTGTGATGATATAGGCTTTAGAACAATCTTCTTGCCTTTGTCTCTCAATTCATACTCGTTGCTTCTCCCCTTGTGAACCACGTCCCTATCAAACTGCCAAGGACGACCCAAAAAAATATGACATGCATCCATAGAAATAACATCACAAAGAATCTCATCCACATACGAACCTATAGTCAAACCAACCCTTACTTGTTTCGACACCTTCACACTATTACCATGATCGGGAGTGCGTATGGCCTAGGACGGGCTGTAGTGATTAAGCCTAATTTCGAAACCATCTCACTAGAAGCAACATTGGTGCAACTCCCTCCCATCAACAATCACACTACACCACTTATCTTTCACTAGACATTTAGTATGAAACAACTGATCTCGTTGGTCCGAATCAGTAGATGCAATTTGGGTATGCAGAGCTCTAAGAACCAGATTTGTGTCATAAACTGGAGTCTCATACCCCTCCTCCTCTTCATATCCACTCTCATCAAACACAAATACGTCCCCCAACCTCTTCTCCTCTTCAAACAACTCCTCACGACATTCAACAGCTTCTCTCAAGGTTACTACCCGTTTATTTGGACACGCATTTTGATAATGCCCAAAGACTTGACACTTAAAACAATGCACCTTGGACAGACTTGTTTCTTTGGTTGAGTTAAACTAATTTTGGGGCAGCCATAGAATTACTTGAACCTACGGTACTAGGTGATGTGTTTGGTTTCAAGATAGGTTCGGATTTAGACCAAGACTTGGCCTTACCATCCATACTTGACCCTCCCCCATATTTTTCTTTCCCTTGGTTTTCCAATTTTAAACAAAGTCCACAACGAGTATCAAAATCCGAATATGGATAAAGGTCTACGGTATTGGCAATATTGTAGTTTAAACCCCTTGAAAATCTAGACATTTTTTCTTCCTCAATCTCCTCAATTTCCCCCACTAAGGACAACTTTTCAAACTCATCAATATATCAGCCACACTCATTTTCCCTTGCCTCAATTCAGCAATTTTACGATAAGTCGTTATTCTATGAGTTGTTGGCACATCCTTTTATGTAGCTTACGTTTCAAAGACTCCCAAGTGGTGATTTTCTCCTTCCCATCACGAATTGGGAGAGGACGCTCAAAAGGCATTTGATGTAATTAAGGAGCGTTTGTGTGCTGCTCCTATTTTGGCATTGCCGGATTTTCTCAACCTTTCGAGGTCGAGTGTGATGCTAGTGGTGTGGGAATTGGTGTTGTTTTGATCCAAGGTAAGCGTCCCATAGCTTATTTTTCGGAAAAGTTAGGGAGTGCTCGTTTGAATTATTGCACTTATGACAAAGATGGTAAGAGCAATGTGGTGGCTGATGCAATATCACGGAGATATACTTTGCTTGCTACACTTGATGTTCGTCTATTGGGGTTTGAGACCTTGAAAGGCTGATGGTGACTTTGGAGTTGCATTTGAGAAATGTGCAGTTGGTGCCTATGGAGAGTACAAGTTGCAAGATGGGTTTCTTTTCAAAGGCAATCGTCTTTGTATTCCCAAGCACTCAATTCGTGAGCTACTAGTTCGTGAGGTTCATGGTGGAGGGTTGGCTGGTCACTTTGGCATAGCTAAGACCTTGGAGATATTGAGGGAGCATTTCTTTTGGCCTAAAATGTTGGGCGATGTAACGAACATTGTGGGTAAGTGCGTGACTTGTCATATGGCCAAGAGTTCTTTCAAGCCCGGTTTGTACTCACCATTACCAGTTCCGGTTCGTCCTTGGGAAGATGTTTCTATGGATTTCATAGTGGCTTTGCCTCGTACTCAAAGAGGTAAGGAGGCTATCATGGTCGTTGTTGATAGATTTTCCAAGATGGCTCACTTTGTTGCTTGTCACAAAACGGATGATGCTTGTAATGTGGCTGATTTGTATTATAAAGAGATTGTTCGTTTGCATGGAATTCCCAAGACTATTGTTTCGGAACGTGATTCCAAGTTTTTGAGTTACTTTTGGAATACATTGTGGAGAAAGGTGGGAACCAAATTGTTGTTTAGCACTTCACATCACCCTCAAACTGATGGGAAAACGGAGGTTACAAATCGAACCTTGGGAACATTGTTACGAGGGTTGGTAAGTAAGACGCAAAAGGATTGGAATGTCAAGCTTGCTCACGCTGAATTTGTTTATAATCGTTCTCTTACTTATGCTACTGGTCATTCTCCATTGGAAGTGGTATATGGGACTAATCCATATTTTCCATTGGATCTGATTCCATTGCCGAAAGATGATTTGGTTCACAAAGATGCCGATGCCAAGTTGAAATCTATGATGAAATTGCACCAACAAGTTCGTGACCGTATTGAAGCTATCAATGCCTATTATAAACAGAAATCAAATAACAATCGCAAGCCTCGGGTGTTTGTCAAAGGTGATTTGGATTGGGTTCATTTGAGGAAATAGCGTTTTCCAAGTAAACGCAAGAACAAGCTTATGCCTAGGGCTGAAGGTCCTTACAAGGTGCTTGCACGTGTGAATGATAATGCTTAAAAGATCGAGCTTCCGGGAGATTGTGGTGTCCATGCTACTTTCAATGTAGGTGACCTCTCAACCTATCTTGATGATAATGGCCTTGCTGAATTGAGGTCAATTCCTTTTAAAGGGGGAGGGGATGATACGGTCATGGATGAAGGTGATGGTCAAGGTGACGGTTTTATGCTAACAATTGGAACCAAAGCTTATTTAGGTTCGATGGCTCATTTTGTGTGCATGGTGACTTGGATTGAGTGAGTCGTTTGATGGTCCGTTTAATCAAGTGAGTTTGATGGTCCGGTTAAGCTTATCTTTATTTGTTTTCATTTAATTCAGTTTAATAAGGGGACAATTTTTTTTAATCCCATTTTAATTCAGTCTTGTACTTAGCTTTAAATATTGCTGTTTGTAAGAAGGATTTTAAGCCTTTGTAACCTTCAAATTGGTGACTGAATTAGGAGGCTTTTAGAGCTTTGTAACCACCGGTTTTAAAGGCTCTTAAATGGCTTTTAAACGGCTGTTTAAATCTCTTGTAACAACCGGTTTATAGCTTATTGTTTAGGCTATTTATAGCCAGCTTGTTGAATGTAATAAAACAACCAATTTTGAAGAATAAACACTTGTTTTCAGTTTACTTTGAATTATTGATTATAATTTAACCTTTTCTTTGTTTTGGACGTGTTTCCTACTCAAAGAGCCGATTGTGAGTCAATGGGTATTGCCTTTCAATCACGTTTGACGAGCTATAGGTCTAGCTTGTTAATCAACTATCCTTACTCATACAACAAGTTTTTAAACTTGTATCATTTGTGGTATCAGAGCTGCTGTTCGTGACAATTGGAACCAAAGCTGATTTAGGTTCGATGGCTCATTTTGTGTGCATGGTGACTTGGATTGAGTGAGTCGTATGATGGTACGTTTAATCAAGTGCGTTTGATGTTCCGTTTAATCAAGTGCGTTTGATGGTCTGTTTAATCAAGTGCGTTTGATGGTCTGTTTAAGCTTATCTTTATTTGTTTTCGTTTAATTCAGTTTAATAAGGGGACAATTGTTTCAATCCCATTTAAATTCAGTCTTGTATTTAGCTTTAAATATTGCTGTTTGTAAGGAGGGTTTTAAGCCTTTGTAACCTCCAAATTGGTGACTGAATTAGGAGACTTTTAGAGCTTTGTAACCACCTGTTTTAAAGGCTCTTAAATGGCTTTTAAATGGCTGTTTAAAGCTCCTGTAACCACCGGTTTTTAGCTTATTGTTTAGGCTATTTATAGCCAGCTCTTGAATGGAATAAAACAACCAATTTTGAAGAATAAACACTTGTTTTCAGTTTAATTTGAATTATTGATTATGATTCAACCTTTTCTTTGTTTTGGACGTGTTTCCTACTCAAAGAGCCGATTGTGAGTCAATAAGTCTTGCCTTTCAATCACGTTTGATGAGCTATAGGTGTAGCTTGTTAATCAACTATCCTTACTCATACAACGAGTTTTTAAACTTGTATCATTTGTGGAATCAGAGCTGCTGTTCGTGATTCTTACGAGCTAAAATGGATTTTGACGAACCTGACTTTCTACAACATCTCCAAGAGGCCTTGAAGAACGTTCGAGATGGGGGATTTTGAAGGCATCCACTACGGGTTGTTGATGAATTCAAAGTCACGGGACTTAATGAATTTGTTGGTGGAACAGATCCGGAAGCTTATTTGGAATGGGAGTGCAAGATAGAGCGAATGTTCGTTTTAAGGACATTGATGATGAGAAGCATGGTAAGTATGCCATAATGAAGCTAGGACGAGGAGCTTCATTGTGGTTTGAAGGATTGAAATCCAAGAGAATGCGTGATGAGAAGGAGAAAATCACCTCTTAGGAGTCTTTGAAACGTAAGCTACGTAAAAGGTATGTGCAAACAACTCATAAAACAACGACTTATCGTAAAATTGCTGAATTGAGGCAAGGGAAAATGAGTGTGGCTGAATATATTGATGAGTTTGAAAAGTCGTCCTTAGTGGGGGAAATTGAGGAGATTGAGGAACAAAATCTGTCTAGATTTTTAAGGTGTTTAAACTACAATATTACCAATATCGTAGACCTTTATCCATATTCTGATTTTGATACTCTTTGTGGACTTTGTTTAAAATTGGAAAACCAAGGGAAAGCAAAACATGGGGGAGGGTCAAGTATGGATGGTAAGGCCAAGTCTTGGTCTAAATCCAAACCTTTCTTGAAACCAAACACATCACCTAGTACCGTAGGTTCAAGTAATTCTACGGCTGCCCCAAAATTAGTTAACTCAACCAAAGAAACAAGTCTGTCCAAGGTGCGTTGTTTTAAGTGTCAAGGGTTTGGACATTATCAAAATGCTTGTCCAAATAAGCGGGTAGTGACCTTGAGAGAAGCTGTTGAATGCCGTGAGGAGTTGTTTGAAGAGGAGAAGAGGTTGGGGGACGTATTTGTCTTTGATGAGAGTGGCGATGAAGAGGAGAAGGAGGGGTATGAGGCTCCAGTTTATGACACAAATCTGGTTCTTAGAGCTCTACAAACCCATATTGCATCTACTTATTCGAATCAACGAGACCAGTTGTTTCATACTAAATGTCTAGTGAAAGATAAGTGGTGTAGTGTGATTTTTGATGGAGG